>NC_055993.1:102361534-103006051 GCF_018446385.1 Zingiber officinale
GGATTTTGAGTATGGCCTGAACGTAGAACATGTCCGCTGTCAGAAAAAGATGTTCCTTGTCCTTTTCCTCTTACTCCCTGCCGGACATTCGGTCGGACAGCCTCCTCCTTACGTCCGGCCGGACATATATAGTTGTTTATTTGGAAGATTCTCGGTCATGTGCTTTGTGGAGACTGTTAGCAGTATGCTACCTTATGTCTTCGGCCGAGCGTGACTTCCGCTCGGCCCTTCGTTCCTGTTCAATCGAGCGCCAGAACCCCGACTCCCATCGGGGCGCCTTTTGGCCGTCAGTTAAACACCGGTCAGCCATCCGGTCGGTCAGCCACCCTTCTCCGGTCGACCGATCGGTCCGACCTTCTCTCGAGCGTCCGGTCGGTCCATCCTTTTCTGATGGACCACCTGGCCCTTTGACTTCCACGTGGCGTTGACTCCTCAAAATAGGGGTCCCCTGTTCTTACCGCCGGATCAGCATGCATAACGTGAGTCTAATATGCAAATCATATCAAACTCTTAGCGTTTAGGGTTTAACTAATTCATTCGATAAGATTTTAACACATCCAGCTAAAATGAAATAAACAATGAAGGGCACCATTGAAATCCTTGTAATATCAAAAATTCACAAGACATGAAATTGTTGCAATATGAGGTCTCTACATTGATCAACGAATTTTGACTAAAACCCACTAATTGACCTGGAGATCTCATATTGCAACCATTTCATGTCCTATGAATATTTGCGGTTACAAGTGTTGGAACAATCTAGGTGCCCTAGATTTTGATGCTTGGGCAAAGGTTTAAGTTAGGTTTATTGTTGTATTTAATATGCATTATGAGTGTGTCGGATACAGGTACAACAAGGAAAGTCCAAGTGTAATCTTGGCAGAGGAGAAAAATCTAAGGATGAGTCTTGGCGGTGTAAGCCCAAGTATGTAGTCTTGACAACGTAAATTCAAGTGTGATTTGACAATGGATGAAGTCCCGGAGGTGAGGAGCCTCTTGTCAAAGGAAGACCCGACAATAAGGACAAGGCCGAAGGAAGGACTAGAAGGCAAGACGTAAAGGATGGGGAGACATCCGAGGGACGCGAGGCTGATGGAGGAGGCTAGAAGGCTAGGTCTAGGCTGGTCAGGCGAGGACGAGTGCTGAGTGATTGTACTCGGGGAAAAATCCTATAGTTTTAGGATTTACTGTAGCGGTATTGTAGCGACACTGTAGCAATACTGTAGCGACATTGCAGCAGCAATGTTGTGACATTGTAGCAGCACTGTAGCACTTGACTAGTTACCATAGCAGTCAACTAGTACACTGTAGCAGTCGACTGATAGTCGATCGTTGGGTAACGATCAGTTTCACTTAAAGGACCAGTCGACTGGTACATATACCAGTCGACTGGTAACGGGAAAACAACTTAGTGTTTTCCTCTCGAGCTCTATTTAATAGAGCTCGGGGTGCTTGGGAATGGTTGACGAAATAGAAGTGGTTAACCCCTATTAGTAGTCTTTCAAAGCCTCCAAACTCTTCTTGTGATCTAAGAGTGTTTGGATCAAGATTGTGGAGAGGTTTCTCCACCGAGAAGGAGGTTTGAGCTACCCGGGAGGTTTACGAGGAGTCATCCACCGACGGATTGGGATCGTCCACCTTACGGACAGTCGTGGAGTAGGAGCCCTAATCTTCGAACCACGTAAACGCCTTGTGTTACGGTTTGTTTTTGGTTTATTATCTTTCCTTATTGTTTATAGGGTTTAGTTTTGTTCTTGTTAGTTTGTATTTTATTTTCCGCTGCGTACTAACAAGTGTAAGAAGTAACGATTTAGGTGAGACGCTATTCACCCTCCCTCTAGCGGCGTCAAGGTCCCAACAACACGGAGTCTAATGGTCCTCTTCATTGCTTATTTCGATTTTCCTGAGGTGTTAAAATTTAAGAAGGAAAAACCGGTCAGAAATCTCATTTTGGGCCTTATATGAATCATATCAAACCCAACGTGGTGTTTCTTGCCAATTCTTCATATCAGACCTCTTGTCGATTCTGTTAGGATCCTTCGTACGGAGGCTAGAGAGGGGGGTGTGAATAGCCGACCCCAAATCGTCGTTTCTTTCTACAAAACGTGTTAGCGCAGCGGAAATAAACACAAGAAACGAAAACAAGAAGATCAAACATCAACGCGTCGATGTAACGAGATTCGGAGATGTTACTCCTACTCCTCGGCGTGTCCGTAAGGTGGACGAAGCCTACCAATCCGTCGGTGGATGAGTCCCCGGAGAACCGGCTAATAACTACTTGTGGGTGGAGAAACCTCGTCACAATACTTGTAACAACAAGAAAGGAGTACAACAGATACAAGAAAGCAAAAGACAATATGAAACACTTGCTTGCCTTTCTTGTTGACTGGAGGAAGAAGAAGAATCTCAAGGGAACCCAGCCGAAGGAAGAAGCTCACGCTAAGCTTCAAGAATGAGGAGCTCAAAGAAAGCTCGATCGCAGTAAGAGCAGGTTTCCAGAGCACCGTAATGTGTTCTAAGAAAAGAAGCGCCCCAAGCAGTTTCTTCACCTAGATTTATACCGCCAAGAACCCGCAACGAAGACGAAGACAGAACCCAGCTGTCACACAACGGCTAGATCCGCACGATCGCTTCACCCGATCGGTTCAGGCTCTTGCCTGACGGCCGTGGGGACCGATCAAACTGGCCGATCGGTCCCTGCACCGATCAGGATCTTCTCAGATCGATCAGCTCTGTGCCGATCGGTCCCCTGACCGATCCCACCTCAGTGTTAGAGTGTATACTAAAAGCCTAGCTTTTGGATAAACATTAATCTAGAAATAAGAATCGATTGTCAAATGTCTACATTTATGATAAATGTAGTTGTCAATTAATTTATATCAGATAACATGGTGTGGTGTCACATACGTAAGATCATGTTATCTGCCCTTATAAATTATAAAAAGAGCTCACGACCAAGATGGAAAGGAACAAACCATTGGAAGGTCGTAGTGTAATTAGTATTAGTTTATCTTAACTATATGATTACACTAGTACACTTAGAGTGTATCGAGTAGGACCATTTGAGTTCCTTTTATAACGACTTTATAAAAGAATAAAGACCTCGGTTATTATGTGTGCTCTTAATCCTAATATAATAACAAGCACATATATTTGATATTTATTTCTTTAATTTATCAATGGGTGAGATTTAGTTCGATAAATCAATAAACCCGATAAGTGGGAAATGATATCACTTATAGTGTGTGTTGTTGATTATAGAAGAAACGTGTCCTAGAGATACTAGGTTGATAATGTCCTCAAGAGGAGCTCATAAGGATTGTCATGTTAAACCCCGCAGTGGACTTAGTCCGACATGATAATAAGGTTGAGTGGTACTACTGACTTAGATATTAATTAAATGAGTCGAGAACTCACTTAATTAGTGGACATTCGATATCTTAAACACTGGGAGACTAACACCATAATAAGAAGGAGCCCAAAATGTAATTGGGATCGGTGCAGTAGTTCAATAATAGTTCTTTAGTGGAATGAATTATTATTGATGAAATTAAGTTGTGCGGGGCGAACACGGATGCTTAATTTCATCGGGAGACCAAACCAATTCCTCCTCTCATTCCCTATCGTAGCCTCTAGTATATAGAGATTTATACCCACCGATACCCACCTTCTTACCCATTCTAACGGGGCCAAGCTAGCTTGAACCCAAGCTAGCCGCCAAGATCAAGTGGATGAATATGTAGTGGTCGCCAAAGTCGGTCCCAAGCTTAGGTGGTCACCACTAGAATATTAAAAAGATTTTATTAAAATTATTTCTTATGTGGATATCATGATTTTAAAGAGAGTTTAAAATTAAAATTTCCTTTATAGTTTTCTACAAAAGATTAAGAAGAGATTAATCTCTTTATTTGTAGTTTAAAAGGATGGTTTTAATTTTGTAAAACTTTCCTTATTTGTAAATCATCTACATGTTTAAAAGAGAGTTTAAAATTTGAAATCTTTCCTTATTTGTTGATTAAAGGAGGACTTTAAATTTTAAGAAAACTTTCCTTTTAACCATGTTCATGATTTAAAGAAAAGTTTAAAATTAATAATTCTCTTTATTAGTTTCTACAAAAGATTGAGAAAAGATTTGATATCTTTCCTTATTCAGATTAAAAGAGATTTTAATTTTAGAGATAATTTTTTTTATCCACATGTTTAAAAGAAAGATTTTAATTTATTAAATTTCCTTTTTATAAACCAATAAATTATTGGAGAAATTTTATAAATTTCTGAGACAAATTATGAAGTTTTAATTAATTAAAACTCTCCTTGTTTGTAGCTTTGGTGTGGCCGGCCATGTAAATTGAGAAAAGGAAAATTATTTTAATTAAATAAATTTTTCCTTTTCATGGCAAAAGAATTAAGGAAGTTTTAATTAAATTTCCTTATTTGCCAAGACCAAGGATTATAAAAGAGCAGAGCTTTTATTACTTCATCATTTATATTCTCTCCTCTTTTCCTGTGGTCAGTGTGGCGTTCATCTTTCGTGGTGGGAACCTTCTATTTGTCACTGCCTTGGAGCTCTGGATACTGAGAAGAAGAAGAAGGAGAAGAGAATAGCGGCTGGAGAGGAAAAAATTGTACATTTGGAAGGGCCTCAATGAAAGGAGAAAGAGTTCAAACATCTTGGATCATGCACAATAGGCCATGAGGTTAAGAGGAATACGGTAGAAGATCAAGAGGTCTTTCTAAAAGGTATAACTAGTATTTTTCTTTCCGCATCATACTAGTTATTTTTGAAAATAATACCAAATACAAGAGGCTTACGATTCTAGTATTTCAATATGTTTCAGTTGTGTTCTTTGTTTTATTTTTCCTTGGATTTGATTGTTCTTTTCTAACCTAAAGTTATTTTAGGAAATTAAATATTAGATTTCTATAAAAGGTTTTGTCTAGTTGGTGGTTTCTCCCATATCCAAGAAGGCCATGTGCTTCGCCACGTCAGTACTGGGAACCAATTATGGAAATTAATATTTAATGGAATTAATAACTTAAGGTGATTTGGGTTGAACGTGTTAAGTTCCGCAGGAGATCCAAGTCAAAACCTAAAAGAACAAATAGATTAAGTTTTGAATCAAACGTGTTAAGTTCCGCAGGCGATCCAAAATTTAATTTAAAAGAACACATGGTAGCTAGGAAAAGGTTCAGACCTTTGTACAAAATTTTTGTACAGTGGAACCTCTAGGCTTTCCGAGTAGCAACCAACATCAGGTGGTACCACAAGTACATGTCTACTTCAGTACCAACAGTACAAGATGAAGTACCACAAGAGATTGTAACACGTGTCACACTTGATACACAACCACAGAAAGTGTCTCGTCGTAGTGGGAGGGTTGTAAGGCAGCCTGAAAGATTCATGTTTTTGGGAGAGTCTTCGGACTTGATCCCGGGTAAACATGAACCTGATCCACGAACATATGACGAAGCAAGATATAGATGCAAGATCTTGGCAAAAGGCAATGAATTCAAATAGAGTCTATGTACTCTAATAAGGTCCGGGAGCTTGTAGAATGGTATAAAAGCCGTTGGATGCAAGTGGATCTACAAAAGGAAAAGAGGGGCGGCGAAGGTAGAAACCTTCAAAGCTAGGCTTGTTGCGTACACTCAGAAAGAGAGAATCGATTATGAGGAAACCTTTTCACCAGAGCTATGCTTAAGTCTATCCGGATACTCTTATCCATCATGCTCATATAGATTATGAGATTTGGCAAATGGATGTCAAGACTGCTTTTCCTTAATGGAAGTCTCAAGAGAACATCCATATGAAGCAACCGAAGGGTTCATTGAAAAGGCAAAGAGCATCTAGTGCAAGCTCAATCGGTCTATTTATGGACTAAAGCAAGCTTCAAGATCTTGAACATCCGGTTTAATGAAGTAATCCATCGTATTTATTCAAAGTCCGGATGAGTCTTGTGTATATAAGAAGTGTAACGGAAACGTGGTGGTTGTACTATACGTAGATGATATTTTGTTAATTGGCAACAATGTCAAGGTATTATCGACGTAAGGGTACGGTTGTCCAAACAATTTGATATGAAGGACGTGCACACATTCTTGGGATCAAAGTTATAAGGGATCGTAAGAAAAGATGTCTGTTCCAAGCTTCATATATAGATACAATTCTTGCTCGTTTTAGCACGCAGGATTCCAAGAAAGGTTTCTTACCTTTAGACATGGAGTATCTATCTAAAAAGATGTCTCCAAAGACATCGAAAGAGATAGACAAGAAAGCGCTCCTTATGCTTCAATTGTAGGAAGCCTAATGTATGCAATGCATGTAGACCCGATATCTATTTTGTCGGCATGGTCGCAGACATCGAGTAACCTCGACAAGGACATTGGACTACTTGAAGCATATATTAAAGTACCCGAGAAGGACTAGAGATTATACGCTAGTTTACCAAGGCACGATCCGCCTCCCTCGTGGTTACACTGATTGATTTCCAATCGATAGGGATAAGAAGTCTACATCGTGCCATGTGTTTACTTTAGAGGTGGAGCCATTTCACGGAGGAGTGTTAAAATGCTTCGACTCAACTATGGTTGAGTGTCCGAGGCGCCTAAAGAAGCAGACGTGAACTTTCTAATGGACTTAGATGTGATTCCTGGTTTGCCCAAAATCATCACAATTTATTGTGATAATAGCGGTGCAGTTACAAACTCGAAGGAACCACGAGCTCGAAGGCAAGTAAACATATAGAGCGCAAGTACCACCGATACGAGATATCAAGCGAGGAGAAGTTGTCATCGCCAAAATTGCATCAGGGATAACCTGGCGATCCTTTCACTAAGGCCCTTCCTACGAAAGTCGACCGACGTGGAGGAATGGAATCGATGTACGGTAGAAGATATGACACTAGTCATTAGTATAAGTGGAGATTGTTGAGTGTATATCGAAGCTAAGCTTTGTAAACATTCATTATGAATAAAGAATCACATTCGTCAAATTGTTTCATATTTGTGTAGTTGTTCATATAATTTATATTGTAGATAACATAATGGTCACATGCAGAAGACGATGTTATCAAGACTTTATAAATTATAAAATGGCTTCACTAAAATGGAAAGGAACAAACCATTAGAAGGTCGTAGTGTAATTTATTAGTTTATCTGACTATATATATATATAGAAACTTGTACTCTAGTTAAGTACAAGTTTCATTTGATTTGTGACTTTGTGAAGGAAAAAAAGACCTAATATGGAAGTATGTCTTTAATCCTAATATAATAACAAGCACATATGTTTGATATTTATTTCTTTAATTTATCAATGGATGAGATTTAGTTCGATGAATCAATAAACCCGATAAGTTGGGAAATGGTATCACTTATAGTGTGTTGTTGATAGGAAACCGTGTCCTAGAGATACTAGGTTGATAATGTCCTCAAGAGGAGCTCATAAAGATTGTCATGTTAAACCGCAGTGGACTTAGTCCGATACGATAATAAGGTTGAGTGGTACTACTGGACTTAGATATTAATTAAATGAGTTGTCAAGAACTCACTTAATTAGTGGACATTCGATATCTTAAACACAGGGAGACTAACACACTCATAATAAGAAGGAGCCCAAAATGTAATTTGGGATTGGTAGTTCAACGAATAGTTCTCAGTGGAATGAATTATCATCGATAAAATAAGTCAGTTGTTCGGCTACACGGATGCTTAATTTTATCGAGACCAAAACCAATTCCTCCTCTCTCCCTATCGTAGCCTCTTATTTATGTAGTTCTATACCCACCTATACCCACCTTTATACCCACTCAATAGGGGCAGCTAGCTTGGAACAAGGATTGAGCCAAGATTGGTGGTCGGCCCTAGCTTCAACCCAAGCTAGTGGGGCCAAATTAAATTAAAAGGATTTTAATTTTAGTTTTTATTATGTGGAAGAAATAATTTATTAAAGAGAATTAAAATTAAAATATCTCTAAAAGATCTACAAAAGATTAAAGAAAGAGATTAGATCTCTTTCCTTTCAGTGATTGATGAGTTATTTTATTTTCTCTTTAAAATTATCCACATGTTGATAAAATTAAAATTATAGAAATTTTCTTTATCAACCATGAAGAGATTTTTAAAGAGAAATTTTATTTTTAAATTTCCGGAACAAATTAGAAGTTTTAATTGTTGATTAAAACTTGTCTAATTTTTTCCTTCATTGATGTGTCCGGCCATTTTTGGAAATTTTATTTTATTTTTCTCAAATAAATCATGTCAAGGAAATTAAGGAAATTTTATTGTAATTAAATTTCCTAATTTGCTAGGCCAAGGAATAAAGAAGGGGTGAGGGTGCCTTCACGAGACACAACATCTATTATTTCTCTCCTCTTTTGTTGCCGGCCATCCTCTCCTCTCTTCCTCTTGTGGTCGAATCTCCTTCTTCCATTGGAGCTCTTGTGGTGATACTACTTGGAGAAGAAGAAGAAGGAGAGAAAGTTAGCATCTCTAGCTTGGTTAGTGTTTTGATTTTCTTCCTTGTGAAGCTTCTTTCGAACCTAGCTGGAGGAGAAGAAGGTGATTGGTGGTTTCGCGTCTCCGTTGCCCACACAACGTCCGAGGTTAGAAGAGGAATACTAGAAGATCAAGAGGTTTTTCTACAAGGTATAACTAGTAATTTTTCTTTCCACATCATGCTAGTTATTTATGGAAATAATACCAAATACAAGAGGCTTATGTTCTAGAATTTCAATATATTTTTCGATGTTGTGTTCTTTTGTTTTTTCTTTTCTCAGGATTTTGATTGTTCTTAACCTAGTTATTTTAGGAAATTAAATATTATCTTCTATAAAAGGTTTTGTCTAGTGGGTTGCTCCCATATCCAAGAAGGTCATGTGCCTCGCCACGCCAATAGGGAACCAATTATGGAAATTAATATTTAATGGAATTAATAACTTAGGAGACTGGGTCGAACGTGTTAAGTTCCGCAGAGATCCAAGTCAAAACCTAAAAGAACAAATAGATTAAGTTTTGGATCAAACGTGTTAAGTTCAGCAGCGATCCAAAATTTAATTTAAAAGAACACACGGTAGCTAGAAAAAGGTTCAGACTTTGTACATTGGAACCTATAGGCTTTCCGAGTAGATATAGTTATGTGTATCTAGGGTTTTGCCTCGCGTATTTGGTATTTAGTTTAATTATGCATACGCCATACATAATTTAGGCAGGATTAATAGTAGGATGTGCTAACTTTGTGGTGCAGAATCCAACTATTATGGCTTTTAGTTATTATGTGTGGACCCTTCGACATGTCAAGGGCATTTATATGTGTGTGCATGATTGTATTAAAATACGCAGGAGTGTATTTAGTTTTATTAGATTTTATTTTGATCTAGATACATGTACATTCCTTTTATGGAATATAGGATCAAAATGTAAAATTCTATTTATGTCATGGATCGAATCTTGCAAAGCGTGGAACTTTCTAAGGACCAGGGGCAGCAGAACTAGGAGCAAGATGGACGCGACAACTAGACCCGGTGGCGGTGGCCAAATATGACAAAGCTTGGGATGACAACACACGAGAATAACCAGAGATAAAAGCCATAATAGTTGAAAATTAAATTTACTATTTATTGCTTTTATATTAGGTGTGTGTGCATGTTAGTTTACAAGTTTAGTAGGCTAGCATAGTTAAAATTCCTCATTTATAAATAACTAAGGGAGAGGGATTTTAAATAAATCTCATGGTCTCCATTATCGGTTCAGAAGTGATACAAACAAGTCATGCTGGCTCGAGTGCCTTCCTCCATAACTACGAGCTTGTTTCAGGATCACTGTAATGTACTTCCATTTTGGATGACTATAGGAAATTAATTAAGAACGTGTGATCTTCCCAACGGAAGGGGCATAATCTTATTAATGGACTTAGTGTCAAGTAATGGTATACACTTAGACACATCTAATAGTATCCTCCCAACTGAGTCACTACTATTATTTGTGTGACCAATATACCAACTATTAATTTTATTCACAAAAGTTAGTTGACAAGATAATAAAATTAATGGGTTAAACCTCCTTTACAAATGTTGAATTTGATACGTCCACACTAACGGCATACAAAATTCACTGTTATGAGGTGTTGGTTAATTTAAAATAGTATTGTTTGAGGAATCAATATTATTCTAAATTTGGAGTTGACCAAAAGGTATTTGTGATTCTTAGGATGACTTTCAACCCACCGTCCATCATACTTCAACAAAATAGACTTATTGGACCTAATTACATAGATTGGAAAAGGAACCTCGACATTATTCCGATCACGAAAGCTATAAATTATCGATCGAACCATGTCCCGATGCACCCATCGTGAATCTACCCAAGAGGAGATCAATATCATAAGAGATGGGTAAAGGGTATGAGATGGCGCGGTGTTACATTTGGCTTCAATGTCAAATGTATTGCAACATCAGCATAAGATAACATATTATGATATTATGAACAATCTCAAGGAGCTCTTTCAGGATAGGGCTTCTAGACAAGAAGCAGAAAGATAATGACAGCCCACCATGCAAGAGGGTACTCCTGTAAGGGATCATATCCTAAAGATGATGGCTTATCTGAACGAGATACAGATCCTTGGAGGAGAAATTGATGGGAAACCCAGATCGATATGATCCTCCAAACGCTACCTAGAAGTTTTGAGCAGTTCCGCCTGAACTATAATATGAATAAAAGGATTTATTCATTAGGGGAACTACTGACAGAACTTCAAGCAGTAGAAGGATTATTTCGTCACAATTCTCAAATTCACTTTGCTGAAAATGGTTCTACTTCTAAACCGAAAGGAAAGAAGAAGAAGAAACAAGCTGGCTCAGCAAAGAAAGTGAATAAATCTCAGAGTACGGGATTTAAAGCTGGAGTGAAGAAGCCGAAGGGCAAGTGCTTCATCTGCAAGCAGGCAGGACATTGGAAGGCAGACTGTCCTCGTAGGAACCAAAACAAAGGTATATCTCATGCTCTAGTTGTTGAAACATGTTTAGCGGTGTTATCTACCAGCACCTGGTGTGTAGATACGGGAGCCACTGATCATGTCTGCAATTCCTTGGCATGAAAATTCAATGAAAATTCAATTGTTGTAACCTATCTTACACAAGATGTTAGTAGGCAATGAAAATTCAATTATTCTCGTTACCTCTTCGATGATTTCGGATTTGTGAATTTGTTCTCTGGTCCACTCCTTCTTCTCAAGAGGTTTTCCTTCCTTATCCACCGGAGGAGTAAAACCTTCTTGTACACAAAATCAATTCATTATGTTAGTCATAAGAAAGTACTTCATCCTTACCTTCCAATACGCGAAGTCACTGTTGGTTGCTACTCGGAAAGCCTAGAGGTTCCACTGTACAAAAATTTTGTACAAAGGTCTGAACCTTTTCCTAGCTACCATGTGTTCTTTTAAATTAAATTTTGGATCGCCTGCGGAACTTAACACGTTTGATCCAAAACTTAATCTATTTGTTCTTTTAGGTTTTGACTTGGATCTCCTGCAGAACTTAACACGTTCGACCCAAATCACCTTAAGTTATTAATTCCATTAAATATTAATTTCCATAATTGGTTCCCAGTACTGACGTGGCGAGGCACATGGCCTTCTTGGATATGGGAGCAACCACCACCGACTAGACAAAACCTTTTATAGAAATCTAATATTTAATTTCCTAAAATAACTTTAGGTTAACCCAAAAGAACAATCAAATCACAAGGAAAAAATAAAACAAAAGAACACAATTTCGAAAAACATATTCGAAATACTAGAATCGTAAGCCTCTTGTATTTGGTATTATTTCCATAAATAACTAGCATGATGCGGAAAGAAAAATTACTAGTTATACCTTTTAGAAAGACCTCTTGATCTTCTACCGTATTCCTCTTCTAACCTCGGACGTTGTGTGGGCAACAATCTTCCGAGATGAGAAACCACCAAGCACCTTCTTCTTCTCCTAGCTAGGTTCGGCCAATCACAAAGAAGCTTCACCAAGGACGAAGAACAAAACACCAACCAAACTCCAAGGGATACAAGCTTTCTCTCCTTCTTCTTCTTCTTCTCCAAGTAGTATCCGGCCACCACAAGAACTCCAAGCAAGAGATAAGTTTCGGCCACCACAAAAGAGGAAGAAAAGAAGAGGATGGCCGGCCACAATAATTTTCTTCAAGGATGAAGAATTTCGGCCACCACCAATGCTCCAAGGGATGCTAGAGACTAGACTTGCTTTCTCTCCTTCTTCTCCTTCCTTGATCCGGCCACAAACAAAAGCTCCACCAAGAAGATAGGTTTCGGCCAACAAGAGGAGAAGAGAGAAAGGGAAGGGCCGGCCACCACACCAAGGAAAAGAGGGAGGAAAAATAATAGGGGTTGTTCCCATGAAGGCACTCTCACCTCTTCTTTTATATTCCTTGGCCTAGGCAAATTAGGAAATTTAATTACAAAATTTCCTTAATTCTTTTGCCATGTAAAGAAAAATTATTTTAATTAAAACAATTTTTCTTCTTTTAAACACAATGGCCGACCACTTTAAAAAACAAAACAAGGAGAGTTTTAATTAATTAAAACATCCTAATTTGTCTCCAGAAATTTTATAAAAAATTTCTCCAATAATTTTTATCCCTTTTATGATTGGTTTATAAAAAGAAATTTCTATAATTTTAATTTTTCAACATGTGAATAATTTATAAAGAAGAGAAATAAAATATCCTTTCTAATCTACAAATAAGGAAAGAGATTTAATCTCTTTCTTTAATCTTTTGTAGAGATTTATAAAAGAGATATTTTAATTTTTAATCTCTTCAATAAATTATATCTTTCACATAAGAAAATTTTAAAATTAAAATTCTTTTAATTAAATAGGGCGGCCACCTAAGCTTGGGTTCAAGCTAGGGCCGACCACCCATGAACTAAGGCTTGGCCGACCCTAGCTTGATCCTCAAGCTGGGTATAGAAGGTGGGTATAGGTGGGTATAGTACTCTACAAATAAGAGGCTACGATAGGGACCGAGAGGAGGAATTGGTTTGGTCTCCGATAAAATTAGCATCCCGTTCGGCCCGAACACACAACTTAATTTTATCAATAATAATTCATTCCACTAGAGAACTATTATTGAACTACCGCACCAATCCCAAATTACATTTTTGGGCTCCTTCTTATTATGAGCGTGTTAGTCTCCCTGTGTTTAAGATATCGAATGTCCACTAATTAAGTGAGTTACTGACAACTCATTTAATTAATATCTAAGTCCAAGAGTAGTACCACTCAACCTTATTATCATGTCGGACTAAGTCCACCTGCAGGGTTTAACATGACAATCTTTATGAGCTCCTCTTGAGGACATTATCAACCTAGTATCTCTAGGACACAGTTTCCTTCTATAATCAACAACACACACTATAAGTGATATCATTTCCCAACTTATCGGGCTTATTGATTTATCGAACTAAATCTCACCCATTGATAAATTAAAGAAATAAATATCAAATATATGTGCTTGTTATTATATTAGGATTAAGAGTACACACTTCCATAATAACCGAGGTTTTTGTTTCTTTATAAAGCCAGTATAAAAGAAACGACCTCAAATGGTCCTACTCAATACACTCTAAGTGTACTAGTGTAATTATATAGTTAAGATAAACTAATACCTAATTACACTACGACCTTCCAATGGTTTGTTCCTTTCCATTATGGTCGTGAGTTACTGTTTATAATTTATAAGGTACTGATAACATGATCCTCTGTGTGTGACACCACACACCATGTTATCTACAATATAAATTAATTGAACAACTACATTTATCATAAATATAGACATTTGACCAATGTGATTCTTATTTCTAGATAAATGTTTATACCAAAAGCTAGGCTTTTAGTATACACTCTAACAGTCACCGCATTCGTAGAAGGGTGGAATGGTGACATCTTCTCCGAGTAGATCCATCCTCTAGCTCGTGCTCCCCGGGTGTAAATCCGATGAAGAGCAAACCTTTGCTCTGATACCACTTGTTGGGACTGCTCAGACTGCCAGAGAGGGGTGTGAATAGCCCCTAAACTCACGTTCTTCCTACAATTAGGGTTAGTGCAATGGAAATACAACGTAGAAAAAAAAGAGAAGAAATCAAACCTCTACGCAAGGATGTAACGAGGTTCGGAGATGAAACTCCTACTCCTGGCGTGTCCGTAAGGTGGACGAAGCCTATCAACCCGTGGATGAGTCCCTGAAAACCGGCTAAATCAAACTCCTTGTGGGGGAGAAACCTCGCCACAATCACTTGCAACAAAGAAGCTAAGAGTACAAGAGAATAGCAAGAACAAAATACAACAGAAATAAAACACAACTTGCCTTCTCGTCGACTGGGTCCGGATGAAGTAGCAACTTCACGGACAGATGCAACAAGCAACTCAAAGAAATGATCCACTTGGAATGAAGCTCACGAAGCTTCGACAAGGAGGAGCTCAACAAAGCTCAAGCACAACAACACGCAACAGGAAGAAAGAAGAAGTAGTCATCGCAGCAGCGACCCCTTTATACCGCGAAAAGACACAAGAACTAGCCTGCTACGCAACGGCTAGAACTGACCGATCAAGCCACCGACGGCTTGCCTCGACGGTCATGGGACCGATCAGGCCGACGGTCCCGCATCGATCGAGGTTCTGCGAGTTGAACCTCTCTGAATCGATCGGTGGACCGATCCAGGCCTCCGATCGGTCCCGGACCGATCAGCCCATGCCGATCGGTCCCCGCCGTCAAGAAGCCCACAACTTGTTATCCGACGGTCACTGCACCGATCGATACACAACGTATCACCGGATCGGTCAGATCGATCCGAGCTTTTTTGCCCAAACCAAGTCCCAAACCTTCCAAACCAATATCCGTCAACCTCGACCTATTGGTACTTCATCCCTAGCATCCGTCATTCCTCGACTGCTAGAATTCTCGCCAGTGTCCGGCCAATCCTTCGACCTACTTGACTTTCCTCAACACTGATATCCGATCATCCTTGATCTATCTGGATTTTCCTCGCCCGCTTCACTCACGGGACTTCCCACCGGCTTCACTCACCGATTTACACCGCCTAACATCCCGCTAGGACTTTCTCACCGCTGCTTCACTCACCAGACTTTCCAACCGCCTAACATCCAGTTAGGATTTTCCACCGCCTGCTTCACTCACGGGACTTTCCAACCGCCTAACATCCCAGTTACTACTCCGCTTCACTCACTGGGACTTTCCACCAATATCTTTAACATTCCCACTCATCTAGCTTCACTCACTGGACTTTCCAACCGCCTAACATCCAGTTAGGACTTTCCTCGTGCCAAGCTCCCTGCTTGGACTTCTCCGTGCCAAGTCTCCATACTTGGACTTTTCCAGTGCCAAGTCTCCATACTTGGACTTTTCCCGTGCCAAGTCTCCACACTTGGACTTTTCGCGTGCCAAGCTCCCTGCTTGGACTTTTCCAGTGTCAAGTCTCCACACTTGGACTTTTCGCGTGCCAAGCTCCCTGCTTGGACTTTTCCAGTGCCAAGTCTCCACACTTGGACTTTTCCGTTGCCAAGTCTCCATACTTGGACTCTTTCCCGAATCAGGTCAACCAGGCCAATCTTGACCTACGGTTGCACCAATAATCTCCCAAACATATATTCTTGTCCCATATCAAGAATAGAACTTCTCTTCTCGTCAAACATCGTCAAACATAACTCGTCAAACATCAAAACACAACTCGAGTCAAGTCAACTCGAGTCTGGTCAACCAGGTCAACCTTGACCTAAGATTGCACCAACAATTATGACATGGCATATGGCAAACAATATATGGCAAATAGCACATAAAGGTATAGAAAATACCTAATTCTAGCCTTAGTTGCCATTTTTGATAATTTTGATCATTTTGCCATAGGTTCTATATTCCTAAGTGTAATAGACCTAAAATCATATACTAAAGATTTTTAGATCACCATGTGCCAATTAGATTGATCCTAGAAAACTCCTCAAATGAGATTGGCACATCCTAATCACCTTAGGAATAATTCTTAATTTCATTTTCAAGGCTTGATTATACCTTGAAAAATCCTAAAGTGCCACCTTTTGCCATGATTAGGTTAACTACCTATTCAAGTAAGGTTGACACACCCTAACTCATCTAGTGTGATTAAATCACGCTCCTAGGAACCCAATACCTATTGGAGTTCATTGGGTTCACTAAATATTCACTAGGGATGACTTCCCTAGCAATCATCCTAATGACCCTCTTAGGCTTTAAAGCCTTGATAATTTGGGACTCATCAAGATCAACTCTAGGGGTGACTCCCCTTGTGACCTTGGTGATGGTCTTCCTAGCCCTAGATTTTGTTCCATAATCGAATGGAACATTGTGATAAGTGGGCTTGACCACTTGGGACTTAGGTTTGTGACCCAAACCTTTCTTGTCCTTGGACATTGGTTTTTGACCCTTAAACGCTAGAGATGACTTCTCCAAGTTCTTAAGAGCCTTTTCCAAAGTATCAAGTCTTGACCTCAAGACTTGATTCTCCTTCTCTAATACCTCAATTTTTAATTTTTCATTTTTCTTTGAGGTATTCCTAGGCATATGTCTAGATGATTTGGGATTTCTATCTAGGTTCTCCTTAGCCTTAGATGAGTTAATCCTAGGGTTGACATTTCTAGTATTATCCTTATCTAAGCTAACATGTTTAGCACCTAAGCACACATATGGTTTTCTATTGTTAACATGCTCATCATTATTTGCAATAGCAATAAAACTACTAGCATGTTTCTTATTTGAATTGCAATAGTGTGCCTTAAAAGGTACCTTAGGGTTTGCCTTAGCTCCCCCTATCGATGTGCATCCCTTGTCCTTGTGAGGTTGCCTCCCCCTTGGACATTGACTCCGATAATGTCCCCTTCGCTTGCATTGGAAGCATACCACGTGCCCCTTGCGTGTCGGGACTCAGGCTCCCTTGACCTTTGGTGCCGGTGGAGTCTTCCTAACCCTCCTTGGACACTTACTCTTGTAGTGCCCAAATTCCCTACACTCAAAGCATATTATATGTAACTTATTTGAAATTACGATGCTTGAGTTACCTAGGGTTGAGGATGGATGAAGGCTCTCTTCCTCATCCCTTCCGGAGGTAGATGCTTCTTCTTGCTCCGATCTTGAAGAAGAGACCTCCTCCTCTTCTTCCTTAGACGTTGAGTGACTCTCAACTTCTAATTCGCTCCCTCCATGATGTGAGCTACTTGGCTCACTTGACTCCTCTTCATGGCTTGAAGTGGAGCTCTCCTCATGAAACTTGGCCAAGTTATTCCACAACTCCTTGGCGTTGTTGTAACCACCTATTCTACACAAAATGTCATTAGGTAAAGAAAATTCAATGATTTTCGTTACCTCATCATTGATGGTTGATTGGTGGATTTGCTCCTTGGTCCACTCCTTCTTCTCTAGGGTTTCTCCTTTCTTGTCCATCGGAGACTTGAAACCTAATTGAACACAACTCCAATTTTCAAGGTTAGTCATAAGAAAATACCTCATTCTTACCTTCCAATACACGAAGTCGCAGCACTCGTAGAATGGTGGAAACGTGATGTCTTCTCCGAGTCGATCCATTCTCTAGCTTGTGCTCCCCCGGGTGTTAATCCGACGAAGAGCAACCTCGCTCTGATACCACTTGTTAGGATCCTTCGTACGGAGGCTAGAGAGGGGGGTGTGAATAGCCGACCCCAAATCGTCGTTTCTTTCTACAAAACGTGTTAGCCCAGCGCAAAATAAACACAGAAACGAAAACAAGAAGATCAAACCTCAACGCGTCGATGTAACGAGGTTCGGAGATGATACTCCTACTCCTCGGCGTGTCCGTAAGGTGGACGAAGCCTACCAATCCGTCGGTGGATGAGTCCCCGGAGAACCGGCTAATAACTACTCCTTGTGGGTGGAGAAACCTCGCCACAATACTTGTAACAACAAGAAAGGAGTACAACAGATACAAGAAAGTAAAAGACAATATGAAACACTTGCTTGCCTTTCTTGTTGACTGGAGTGAAGAAGCAGCAACCTCACACCAGCAGCAGCAGATGAGAATCCAGTCGAGAAGCTCACGCGAAGCTTCAGCAGCGAGGAGCTCAACAAAGCTCTGATCGCAGGTAAGAACATAATCTCTAGAGCACCGTAAGTTCTAAGAAAAGAAGAGCAGCAGCCTTCACCTAGATTTATACCGCGAAGAACCCGCAACGAAGGACGAACCCAGCCGCTGTCACCACACGGCTAGATCCGCACCGATCGCTTCACCGATCGTCGCTTTCGACGGTCGTGGGGACCGATCAGGCCCTGGTCCACGCACTGATCGGTCCTCAGGCCGATCAAAACTCCCTGGATCGGTCCCTGACCGATCCCACCTCAGTGGTAGCGTCCCGATCGCCCCGGACCGATCAGCTCCATGTCGATCGGTCCCCACCGATCGGAAGCCCACGTAACCATGATCGCCATATCCGACGGTCACGCACCGATCGATACACAACGATCATCGGATCGGTCTCAGATCGATCCGAGCTTGGTTTTTGCCCAAACCAAGTCTCAAACCTTCCAAACCAATATCCGTCAACCTCGACCTATTGGTACATCATGCTTAGCATCCGCTCACCTTGACCTACTAAGACTCCCCACCAAGTGTCCGGTCAATCCCTTTGACCCATTTGGGCTTTCCTCGTGCCAAGTATCGATCACCCCTTGATCTACTTGACTTCCCAACACCGGATGTCCGATCACCCTCGATCCATCTGGATTTTCCTCGGCTTAACTCACCGTGACTTTCACCTAACTTCACTCACTAGGGTTTTCACCGCTTCACTCACCAGATTTCCATCTGCCTCGCTCACCAGGACTTCTCCGACTACCGGCTTCACTCACCGGACTTCTCACTAGCTTCACTCACGGGACTTTTCCCGTGCCAAACTCCTGTTTGACTTTTCCCGTCTCCATACTTGGACTTTCCGCGTGCCAAGCTACCTGCTTGGACTTTTCCCGAATCAGGTCAACCAAGTCAACCTTGACATAAGGTTGCACCTACAATCTCCCAAACACCTATTCTTGTCAAACATCAAGAATACAACTCTTTTCTCGTCAAACATCGTCAAACATCAAAACACAACTCGAGTCAGGTCAACTCGAGTCAGGTCAACCAGGTCAACCTTGACCTAAGGTTGCACCAACAGATTCTTCCGTATTACATTTTAATACCTCCGGAGAAGCCGAGATAAACAATAGAGGGTACAATTGGATTTTTTACAACCTCATAAATCCACATGACCTGAAATGGATCTAATTGGACCTATTTAGATCAATCAGTGAGTTTCAAATCATATCAAGTCCAATGTGAGGTTTCTTATTGATTTTTCTTTATTACATTTTAACATCTCTGGAGAAACCGAAATAAACAATAAGGGGCACCGTTGAACTCTTTGCAACCTTAAAAATCCACAAGACCTAAAATGTGTCCAATCGAACATGTTTAGATCAATTAGTGAGTTTCGATCAAAACTCACTAATCTACCTAGATATCACAAATTACAATCATTTTAGGTTCTGTGAATTTCCAAGATTGCAAGGAGTCCAACAGTGCACTCCATTGCTTATTTCAATTTCTCTAAAGGTGTTAAAATGTAATAAAGAAAAATCAGTAAGAAAACGCACGTTGGACTTGATATGTTGGACTCCTTGTAACTTAAAAAATCCATAGGACCTGAAATTGTTCCAATCAGACCACTATAAGTCAATCACTGGTTTTTGGTCAAAATCCACTAATTAACCTAGAGATCACAAATTGTAACCATTCCAGGTTTTGTCGATTTTTGAGGCGGTAAGGAGTTCAACGGTGCACTCCATGACTTATTTCGTCTTATCTAGATGTGTTAAAATGTTTATCAAATGAATCAGCTAAACCCTAAACGTGGGTATGTAATGATTCTATATCAGCCCAACGCGAGTTTGATATGAATCATATTAGGCCGATGTGGAATTTCTTATCGATTCTTCATATTATGCCCAATGTAGGGTTTCTTGTCAAATTTTTTTATTACATTTTAACATCTTTGGAGAAGTCGAAATAACCAATGGAATACACCGTTGGACTCCTTGCAATCTAAGAAATTCATAGGACCTGAAATGAATCCAATCAGATATGTTTAGGTCAATTAGTGGGGTTTGATCAAAATCCATCGATCGACCTAGAGAACTCAAATTGCAATCATTTCAGGTTCTGTGAATTTCCGAGGTTACAAGGAGTCCAACAATACTTCCATTTCTTATTTCAATTTATGTGGAGGTATTAAAATGTAATAAGAAATAATCGTTAAGAAATACTACATTAGGCCCAACGTAGGATTTCTTATCTATTTTTTCTTATTAAATTTTAACATCCCCGGATAAATCGAAATAAGTAATGGAAGCACCGTTGAACTTCTTGCCATCTCAGAAATCCACATGATCTAAAATGAATTTAATTGAATATATCTAGGTCAATCAGTAGGTTTCGGTCAAAATCTACTGGTTGACTTAGAGACCTCATATTATAATCATTTTAGATTTTAGATCTTATAGATTTTTGAGATGGTAAGGATTCTAACATTTTAAGTCCTATGAATTTCTAGGACAATAAAAAGTCCAATCATATTTTTCAATATTTATTATTTTTCTTAAAAAATATATATATTAAAATATTAAACTTTAAACGCCAACTATCCGATATAAACAAAACAAAGGAAAGAGAGAAGCTGGGCAAGAGGAAAGAAAGAGAAAGTAAGGTGGCGTTTGGTTTAGAGGTTTGGGAATGAGGAAATGGATTCATTCCCAAACCTTGTGTTTGGTTGATGGGAATGAAATCAAGATTTTAGAATGAAACCCAAAAATTTAGGTATGGATGAAACTCACCCCCTCCTTTAGGTTTTGATGAAATGAGAATAAAAATTAAGTTTTGGACGAAAATACCCTTAGTATATTTATTCATTTTTTTCATTTCACTCTCTCTCTTTTCAATCATCATACTTTTTCTCTCCTCATTCTATTATCACATTTTCTCTCTCAACATACTTTCTCTCTCCTCATTCTCTCTCATCACACATTCTTTACTATTTTCTCTCTATATTCTCTCTCATCACACACACTCTCATTATTTTCTCTCTCTTCATTCTCTTCTCATTTTTTTCATCATTTTTTCTCTCTCTTCAATCTATTTTACCATACTCTCTTTCCATATTTTATCTCATCACACTTTCTCTAAATTTGGGCCCGAGTTAAATTACCTTTGATCCGGCGGTAAGGACAGGGGACCCCCACTTTGAGGAGTCAACGCCACGTGGAAGTCAAAGGGCCAGGTGGTCCATCGGAAAAGGATGGACCGACCGGACGCTCGAGAGAAGGTCGGACCGATCGGCCGACCGGAGAAGGGTGGCTGACCGACCGGATGGCCGACCGGTGTTTAACTGACGGCCAAAAGGCGCCCCAATGGGAGTCGGGGTTCCGGCGCTCGATTGAACAGGAACGAAGGGCCGAGCGGAAGTCACGCTCGGCCGAAGACATAAGGTAGCATACTGTTAACAGTCTCCACGAAGCGACAACGTTAGCTAAATGAAGACAACAACCATGCAACAAATGACAATGACGATGGTAGCAATCAGTGTACGACAATAGTGACTTGGGCTATAACGACAGCGACATGTCGTGAAAGATTTTGTGGGTAAAATTAGAGTTAGAAAAAAGAATATGAAAGAAATTATAGGAAGAAAAAAAAATTAAAAGAGGAAAATAAAAGTTCGGGACTAGAGAAGGTAGAAGGAAATCAAATAAAGGAAAATTTGACTTGGGAAAAGAGGGAAATGAGTTAGGTTGAAAGGGTTTTAATTGAAATTTTTTGCTAAAAAGATGAGAAAGTTTCAAAATTTATGACTATACATTTTTTTTTATTTATTTGCCCACTGTATTAATATTTTCCTTGAATTTCAGGGGGTGCAACCGTACCCCCTAAGCCTTATATAGCTACGCCCCTGCGTGTACACCTCGGTATGTGTGTACTCGCTTCTCCACAGCCCTATATAAAGGTCCTCACCCTTCGCCAGAGGTACGCGTTCTGGGAGACTTGGAGTCACTTTCTTGTTGTCGAGCTTTGCCTGACTTGAACGTCAGAGGGTCGCCGTCGGGAACCCCTTCCCGGCCCGACTTCTATGCAGATTCGCCAGAGGATCATACAACCAATCGGAGATCCACATCAATGACTCAGAGAACGTCACATTCTCAGCGTCCGTTGATTTAGCTTTCGGACAGGATCAACCTTAATAAATTTAAACCTTTAATTTGTATTAAAAAGCACTACTTAATTTTTCGAACTTTTGAATCCTGATCATCGGTTCAGTAAATGTCGATTTTTCTTTAAAAAATATAAATTATACTTAATTCTACTTTTGAATCTTGACCACGCGTAGCCCGTCTTCGTTCCTCCGCTCTTTAATTCTGACGGCGCTGCGTACCAAACCCACACGTGTCGCGCGCGTGGACCCTCATTTCCCGCGACCGCGCATCCCTGACCGGGACGGGATATCGCTGTCACCTCCAATCAGGGAGCAGCTAACTATTGGTCAGTTGCTAACAAACTGGACGGAGAAGCGCAGTCGCTGTTTGAAATTCGATAGCGGATACTCGCCGGCCTTACCCCAAGGTGAACACGTGCTGACGCAGCATCCCAATCCATTTCCGCCAAGAAACCTTCGTGCCTCCTTCCTTAAGCTACTCCGCAGGCGTATTTAAGGTAAACCCACCCCGCTACGCTGCGTCTCTTCTTTTCTTCCGATAATTTTGCATTAGGGTTAGGGATTTGATGGAGATACCTGTGGTGGCGGAGGCGCTGCGGATTCCCGGACTGGCCGCGCGCCTTCTCTCCGACCTCGCCGGCGCCTGGACTTCCGTCGCCCTCCTCGTCGCTGGGTTAGCCGCCTTCTATGGGTTCCTGCTCGCCCGCGCCAAGCTCGCGCTTCTCAGGTTCCGCCGTTCCGCATCGGCCATTTCGTTGCACTCCAACTTTTCCTTCTCCGGCGATGATGACGAGGACGATGTCGAGTCCTCAGAATCGCCGTCAGATGAGGACGAGGAGGAAGATGATCCGCCGTCGTCGCTCTTCGACGATTCGGCGTCGGGCAACAGCGGCGTGGACTGGAGGTGGGATGGCGGGTTTTTAGATCTGCCGTTAGGCGGCGCGGTGGTGAGGACGTGGGAGGGATTGGGCTTAAGGTTCGACCGCGCCGGAAGCGGCCTGATCTCGCTCGTGGACCTGAACCGCGGCGAGGTGCTCCGATCGTTCCTCGGTCAGAGTGTGGGACGCCAGGGCGTCCGGCGAGCAGACCCCCGCGGCCTCCGCCGAGTGGCGGACCACCCGCCGACGGCGGTTGGTGGGAGTTTCCGGCGGGGAGGGGAGGATTTACATGAGCGACGACGACGGGGTTGTTACGGCGGCGGACTTGAGAAGGGGCCGGTCGCCGCTAGTGGTGGAAACGTGGCGGGAGAAGAATTCACCGCTTTTGCCCCCGCCCAAATGAACAAATTGCTAAACTCATTCGTTACCATCATCATCATTATTTTTTTCCTTAAAAAATCATTAAATTTCTCTCTTTGTAATTGTCTCGAAATTATTTGTTATTTTAAAACAAATTATTAGTGTTCATGATTTATCTCATAAAATGTAGCTCGGAAAATTTGTACATAAGCTTATTACAATTAAAAACTTAAGGAACCTAATGGTCTTATTATGGTATCACGGTCACTGTAACACATCGAATAATTCAGAATTAACATTAATAAATGCTGGAGAATCATATAAGAATGGGCAGTTTTCGATATGAATTACTCTCGGCTCCCAACGTTGTTTATACTCTAGTATGAATTATTTTGGTGTTAAATTTTTTCAACGTGATTGTTCAGCCAAGAGATGATATCGCCAAGAACCTGATAAATAATCTCGTCAGGCTCGCCCTCTAGAAGCGCATGATATGAATCCTTGTAAAGATGCAGTTTCTTGTCAGTGCTGCGAGCTTGCTCATACAGAGCCTTGCTAACTGAAGGATCGGTCACGATGTCAGCCTCGCCGTGAAGGATTAGTAATGGTAGAGATACCTGAGGAGAAACTTGATTGGTGTTAAATTCAGATGTTACAAATGAGTAGGTGCTACAACATATAAAAGCTATTCGATAACCATAAAAAATTAACTATTCACTCATCAAAATTACTACACACAAATCACTATTATATATATAAAAAAATATTAACTTGGTCAAAATTATTAAAATTCATTAAAATCACTTGAAATTACTCAAAATGGCTTTAAAATAGTTATAGTTAAATCTTAATTCCTAAACTCTAAAATCACTTGAAAATAATTATAGAAGCTACTTAGTAACTTTTGCACATTATAGCATTACCGATAACTATTATAACACTATCAAATAAGGAATATTCTGGGAATAAAATTTTTGATGAAGTGTTCCTTTGATTGATTGATTTATTTATTTAATTTTTAAAAAAAGAAGCTTTCTTTTTGATGATTTACATAATTTGGGGCATCCTTTGGATTTGTCTAAAAATTTTTAGAGTTCATCTCTTGTTTCTTAGTTCCTACTGTTAGTACATGGTTTTACTCTATGATGACTGAGTCCATTAATCAAATATATATCAAATTTTGAACTTTAAAGAAAGATGACTGAGTCCATCTCTTGTTTCTTAGTTGCCCATGTATACAATTATTTCTTATGTTTCTTGAAACCTCACGCATCCATCTTAGGCTCTTAGCACTGTTAATATTTACCTTACTACATTAACTTTTTCATGTGAAGTTTCCTAACCATCCAACACTTTGAATGAGTGTCACTGTCTTGGCAAATTAGATTCTAATAAATCTAGAATTCATATGGAATATCATGTCCATTAATTGGTATCATTTCAATGGATTTGCCCTAAATTCACTACAAGAATAATCTAGGGATACGTCTTATTAGATAAATAACATTTGTAATTCATATTTCGACAAATGCTAGATGGAGTATTAAAAGTAATAGCAAAACCTGTAAACAAAATTATTAGTCATGCTCACACCTCATGCAATCGCTGCTCTATCTCCTGGGTTGTTCTCAGCATTTCCACTGCTGTTCTCAGGCGTGGATTTCCCTTATAAGCAATGGCATTATATTTGGTCTGCAATCAAAAGACACTGTTTTATGTATCACTTATATGTTATATGGTTATGAGAAAAGGACAAATTGGACAAAGGAATCGAGAATTTTATAGAATAATACCAAGAATCATATGGGAAGCAATAAGAGATGAATGAATAATCTGATCAAAGTTTCAGACTGACCTGCTGTAATTTCTTTGGATCTCTAAAAGCCATTTCTCCTAAATCCTTTTGAGGAACTAATTTCTTTTCTGGTAAAAGTTTAGCTATACCGATGAGGAATTGCTTCACAGGCCATGGAGGAATAACATTATCTGCTATCTAATAATAAATACTTCATTCTAGGGAACACAGGCCGAACGATGAAAGTTCAAAAGATTCATGTCAAATATTTTACCTTGCACATTGGTGCTACTAAAATTGCACCATTCCAAGAATCTGGTTGTTTGAAATGCACCTTAAGAACCACAGCTCCGCCCATTGATTCACCAAACAGAAAGCTCGGAAGGCCATGGTACTCAGGCTTCTCTGCCATCCAAACAAAGCACGAATTTGCAATTTCAAAGGTAGCAAATTTCTAGTGGCAAAAAAATTGAGCACTTCAAAAACTGAAGAGTAAAGGTGACCCACCTTTGATTTTCGAAAAATGCTCCACGACATCATTTACAAGACTATCGAAGCTTGGTATATAGCCATGAAGTCCTTCTGAAAGACCAAATCCAGGGTAGTCCATAGCAAAAACTCCAAAGCCACATGATGCTAGCTTCCTGGCAACACCTGAGAATTGCAACATGCAGACAATTAGAAGGCAAGTAAATCATTGCCAGAAACATGGCAGAGATAAATACAGACAGAAAGCAAACCTTCTAAGAAAAAGGTACAGGTGTCTCCATAGCCGTGACAGAAACAAACAAGAGCCTTGATAGAAGAATTTTCAGGAAGCCAGCTTTTGGAGAAAATTTCTACTCCTCTAGAGTTCACCTCATATAACTGCATAGAAATACTAGAATATTCATTCCCTAAAATAAGATAGAATGAACATGATCTCTAATTAATATCGAAAGATCTAAAAGATACCAAAAGTTCAGGATTGACATGAAATCCAATCTACCAATGAGCGAGAATGTAGAATACTAATATTGAGGGATAATTTACAGTTTACTCTTTAACGCTGAAGATGTAAAGATCTAGCAATCCATAGTAACAAGCATAAGCCAAGCATACAGAGAAAGAAGGAAAGGAAAGAGGACAAGAAGATGAAAATTGAAGCAGAAGCAAACCTGCAAAGGATTCTATTTTCAAGCAAAAAAAAAAAAAAATGATCTCACCTCTTCTGTCTTTAATCCATCATACTGTGCCTGCAAGTAATGACACAAAGAAGTTATAAATAAACTTTCTTCATGAAGAACTTAACTGAATCATGAAATATTTGAAGAAAAATCAATCTAAATTGACTACTTGTGGAGATTTACTCTCCATATTGCAGCAAAATATATTGCTACAGGGAAGGTACGGTATGTGCAACAATCTATTTTCAAACACATTAATTAAAAAGCATACGTTTTGATTCATATGAATACGTGTCGAATTAAAAGAATAAAAAATGAATTACTATCGAAAAACTCATTCCTCTTGGAAGCATCCAGAGGCCCCATCTCCAGAGGAAGAGTTCAAAATAAAGCAGAATCTGTGGTTAAGTGCCGTAAAATCTATTGAAAGCCCAGTGCTTTCTCGCTCGAACAAATCAGAGAGACAACGCGTCACAATTAAATCACGTTACAATTGCATTTCTGTCTTTTCAAAACTCAAAACCCACATGTTTCAACTTTCAACAATAAACAAACCCTAAGACCGATAGATTGTCGTATATCATCACCAAACAGGCGAGGAGGCAAAAGAAGATCTCCACTATCAGCTAACAAGTTCCCGATGCGAAAAGTACCTTGAGGAGGCAATGGTCGATCCCGAGCTGGACGCCCTTGAAGGCTTCTCGGATCCTCCGGCGGTCGCGCGCGTCGTTCGGCTTCGCCTCCGACACCATCCTCGCGAGCTCATCGTCCACGCCTTCCCACCTCATCCCTTCCCCCCCCCCCCCCCCCCCCCCCCTTTCTCTCTTCTCTCTCTCAATTACCGATCCGAAACGAAGAAGAAATTGAGAAATCGCCCTGCGAATGCAATAGGCGAAGAAAGAGATGAGGCGGAGCGGAGGATGGGAAAAGAAAGGTGGCGAAGAGTCTTCTCCACGGAAAGAAATCAAAGAGGAAGGAAAGCGATTTCTCCAATTCAAGGCCCTTTACACGACGACGCAGTAATGTACCCGCGAGCCACACAAAGGAGTAGGTGGGGCCGGCCTTGTGTACGAGTGTCAATTCCAGACAATAACCACGACTTCAAGCGACATAATTTTAGGGAGGAAAAATGACGTGGCAATAACCTTAATATCTACCAAAAAACAAGCATATTAATAAATACCGCGTTAAGTAGTGATCACATTTAATTATAAATTAACTAGCATATATATATCAATGATATCTCTTAATTGCCACAATTAGACCTCTAAATAGTGAATTAGACGTTTAAGATTTAAATATCAACTGTAATATATTACAATAATTTTTCTCTAATAGGATAGCAAATCTAAGAATACTATTATTTGAATAAATTCTCATAAATATTTTTTAATTTATTCTGATATCGATAAAAAATTTTATAAATATAAACCGATCATCATTAGTCGATTTGAAGATCCCCATACTATCCGATGATAGGTAAGGCAGTGTGCCCATACAATTATAGTTCAATTCTTTTCCAGGAGATATCAAACACCTACAATACTTGAACTACTCATACCGTTCGATCATCCGTTAAAATTTATCTATACTATACAAATTTACCTAGTGTGATCTGCGAAGTAGAACCAGCCATATTCAAAAATAATTAGATCACGAGAACTAGATATCCTAGTAAAAAAAACAAAGATATCTCTTTTAGATTAACACCTAATTACTTTTAAATATTAATTATTAGACCCCACGTGCAACTTACTAACAATATGTTGTAATTTTTTAATGAAATTTTGGCACCCACTGGTTGGCCATGTTCATATGATCTGTTTGAATTTTCATTTGAGAGGCAGACAAGCTTAAATTTTGCACCGTCACTGCATTGATGGTTAACGTGATTTGAGTCCAAAAATTATGTACTTATCTTACATAATATTGACTGAGGGACTATGTTGCTCTCTTGATGTGCGTGGGTAAAATAAATCATGAGTCACTTGATCCCAAATAAAAGGCCACTGTAAACAAAATCTCTTATAATCTACCTCCCTCCCTTAAATCGTAGAAAACAATCCTTAAAAAAATCCCAAAATAAAAACTATCATCTTCTACTACGGTACCTAAACAAGGACAATATTCACGCTCGCGGACTTGCCCTCTCCATCGAGTAGTTCTAAATGACACTTAAGTGAGGGGCGGATCATAGCACTCCATTAATGGCCAACCTCAAAAGTCGAGGCCTACCCCATTAGAAATGTTAAATTCAACTTTCTTCAATCTCTCTGCTTAGCAACAAACTATTCTTCTGCTTAGAACTACTCGATCGAGTAGTTCTAAATGACATTGAAGTGAGGGCAGGATCATAGCACTCCGTTAATGGCCAACCTCAAAAGTCGCGGCCAACCCCATTAGAAATGTTAAATTCAACTTTCTTTAATCTCTCTGCTTAGCAACAAACTATTCTTCTTTCATCATCAAATTCTCTTACACTCAAAACATAATAATAGAATATGCAAAATGTACAATAACAAATTTTCAGTCATATAATTCAAACAGTTTTACCAAATAATTTGTTTACTAGTGCAAAAATAGATGAATGCTTTCAAGATAACTTCTATCAGTTGGAACAAATAATTTACTTGGTAGAATATGTTAAAAGCAAAGTCCTCTGAGGTAACTGACCTCGTAAGCTTGCATTCTTCATTTGTAAGATATCTAAAAGGGCAGTCGGGTGCTCGAGTTCAGTTAAAATGGATTCCAGAAAAATGGTCTTATCTTGCATTGCAAGAGTTTGTTTCCGTGACTTAAACTTGTAACCTCAAAATCACATGATAACAACTTTATAGTTGTGCCAAAGCTCCCCTTCATCATTTGAATATTTCTTTTCGAAGAAGTCATATGTAGTGATGTTGAAAGTGGGGTAGCAGAACGAAAGCAAGCCCAGAGTATTATCACATCCTTGTGGAATAAGATTTCCCAAAGCTCGGGGGCACTGATTGTTCTTCTGTGTGACTTAAAATTCCCACCAGGCATGGAATTTAGTCCTATGATGAGCGTAGTGCATATGGTGAAATTGTAATGTATGGCTAACCCTACAGGCTACATCCACTGAAACTATTATTGTACACATAAATATAGGAACTATGAACAGAACCTACCTCATCATGGCAAGGTTGGAATTGATCCTTTCTCCATTGAAAAGAAGCTTGCCCGTCCATTGTTGACATAGCAATACTTCAACCGCAAACCATCACACTCCTCCAGGTTTTCTAATTCTGATATTGAAGGTGGATTATCTCTTGAAAATAGAAAACGTAAAAGAAAATCATGAATCATTTGAGGATAATGTTGAAGGAGACTTAATATACTGCATGCAGTATATAACTAGAAGTTGCAAATTTCTGTATGAAAAACTAGTAAAATGAACAAAAAATAGCAAACCAAATGACCGCTTCTTTCTTAGAGGATTCCAAACAAGAAGTATCCTAAATATCTATGACAATACAGCAAAATAGGCATTTAGTATGTACCACCTAATATCGTAGACACATTATCTTTCCAAGTGTTTAAATATATTTGACTTGTATGATTAGGCCTTTGACCATGATTCATTGCTCAGTGGGCAAAACAAACAGCAGAGGTCACAAAAGGTGAACTTTAAGTCAAATATGAGTAAAGACAACAAAGTTTGCACGACTTAATAAAAATAGCAATTAGTTAACTAGTATTTGGAACAAGGTTCAAATGCTAAATGAGAAGTCAAATTTGAAAAGCTAAGAAACCACTTGTCAAGACACAATGATGCAATTCATGAATGCATGTTCAAACTTCAAATGGCAAAAGGGATTAATGTAAAGCAGCAAGTAGTCGAGTTGGATGGACAAGACGTATATTATCTTGGATTAGTAAAAGAATAAGTTTATTGATCTATATGCATATTTGCTCATGCATAGATAGCCAATATAAAATTGTTTTCAGGAAATAATTAAACACTGCTTCAAGATTTTAGTATCTAGCAATTACTATATATTTGAATGAAGATAGCTAACTCTACAATTGGTAATACCATGATTTCTCAATAGAAATTAATCAAATATAGAATGGAAATTTGAAAGTATCAGATAACTTATCGAATAAATACTTCAAATAGATACATGTTATATTAGGTACCTTAATACACACAGCAGGAAATCTGGATCACCAGGGGAAGATTTTCTGAACTTGCTGTTAGGCAAGTAAACATTATACAATGGCTTCAGGTTGTTGATTCGCATTCCTTCTAACAAGTCAGAAATTGAATCTAGGCCATCATAAGTCCCCTTATTTTTACATGTTGAAGAATTGGAGCTACAGAAGATTTGATCATTCTTAGATGTCCAAGAGGTGTCACATCGCTGAATTATGTAGCCAAGGGATTTCAGATGCTTATATGCCTGAAAAGACTCCCATGAACACCCAAATTTAGCTCCTATGACCTTCTCATAAATATCTCCAACACTGAGTTTCTTATCATTAGGACTTGTGAGAATTAATGCCTCTTTTTCAGCCAAAAACCTATAAAAAACAAATAGCTCTGAGAGATAGATAAAGGTAGAAAAAAAATAATTAATTTACTTGAAGAACAAATTGCTTTCAGTATGAAAAAATGGATGTCTTTATTGCTAAACTTTGAGAATCTAATGACTCAGAAAAAATAATAATCATGCAATTCAGATGAAGATCAGAGTAGTGAGACTGCCATGGGGGCAATAAATGCCATAGAATGATATCTAGCTTCTTCCATCTAAAGTTTGCCAAGCCAGAACAGATAGCAACATATAAAGGAAAATGAAATGCAGATATAATAAATGGTAAATTTTCTAGAACAATATAAGCTCCTTTTTGAGATTAGTCCAACAACTTTGAAAAAAGGCTACTGAAGGTGAATGTAGAGATTTCATACCCACCAAAATGTAACTTTATTGTCTTTTTATCTAATCAGGAAACTTTGCTTGACAGTCTAAATAAACCAAACAAAAAGGTTGATTACCAACAAGTTATAGACGATAAAAAAATCTCATCCATGAAAAATAACCCAACCGAAAAAAGAGACTCACAATATTTCTTCAATGTGGCAATAGAGCTTGTTAGTTTTTGCTACACCAGTGGTGGACCACAAGCTTCCCTTCTTTTCCACTATCTCCCCCATACCCATCTCTTCAACCCAAAGAGCCTTCGATACTTCACTCCTTCAATTAAAACGAATGCAGCACAAGTTGGCTGTAGTTCTTAATTGCATCAACAAACGTTTTGCAAGGGTACAAGGAACTTTACCGGAATTGATGCTTAGAAGCTGAAGGTTTGTTGACGCTATTAGAAAGGAAAGGGTTTCGATGGTGCTCTTCATCTTCATCTTCGTCCTTTGCTCCCCATCCTCCTCCGCCTTCCATTATTCTTCAGATAAATTAGGCGGCGCTCGCGAGCGGTGGTGGCGACCGGCTCCAGGAACTCGCTAAGCTACGGATGGAGGGCAGCACCGACCAGACGCGAGCGAAGGCGGTGGGGAGGTGGAACGCCGTCGATAAGAGCCGCGCCGGTTCGGGGAAGGCGGCGGAGATGAGGACTCGAGAGTTTCTGTTGGGATTTTGGACGGGTCAAGGAAAATCAAATAAATATTAACCAAAGCAAATCAAATCGAATAATTTTTAAAAACGATAATTAAAGTAAATATTGGTTTTCACACTCTGATTTTTTTTTTTTTTTGCCTTTTAAATATTTTTTATTTATCTTAAATATCATTTTAGTATTAGACACATTTTATTCACTATTTTTTACAAAATAAATATTGAAAAAATATTTTTCAAATTTCATTATTTATTTTTTAAACAATTATTTATTTATTTTTATATAATTTTAGTATACATATCCTCGAATTAAGGTTCATATACGCTATACTAAATTTGAATTTAAGTTTATAGTTTGATTTTATTTGAATTTTCCTAGCCAAATTCTACGCCGCACCAATCGGTCTCTCATCAACGGTTGTACTTGATTATGAAAACTTAGGATCATTCGACTCGGTCAATCTTAAACTAATCTGATCCGAAGATCTCTCTCGACCACCTCTTCACCCTCCCACCACACCTTATAAAACCCCCCTCCCCCACCCCTTCATTCGTCGAAGCCAACTATTTAACCATCGATCAGAGGGATTAATTAATCATAATCCTCGCTTAATATATCCATTTTCCCTCGTCATTAATTAATTAATTAATTAATTAATATATCGCTAATTAGTAATGGCGGAGACTAAGATGGTTGTGGTTGCCTTCCTCCTCGTCGCCATGCTCGTGGCCTCGTCGGCGCCGGCTGTCGAAGGCGCCCACTGCTTACGCAACTGCTTCGCCCGCTGCCCCAAAGAAACGGACAACACCGTCACTTCCTGCCACGACTTGTGCGTGCAATCCTGCATCATCCCCCGAAGGAAGCGTTAACTGAAGCGAGCTGGATCCGGGCGGCGGCGAGGAACGTCTCTTCTTCATTGATTCAATTGGGAATAAACTTGTATTAATTGCTGGTCATTGGATTTGCCATTATATAACTGTTATCGATGCTGAGTGATCATTATTTGGAAGGATTCTTTTGTGGTTTAATTTGGTTTCTTCAAATTATTATCGTTATGGAGAAATTTGGATGTTTGTGGCCGGAGAGCTAGATCTTCGATCGTCTCCAAGTCTTAAAAATATATTCCTATCCTAAGTAAACACCTAGTGCTAGTCTTGCTCCGGCGTGACCCTTCTGATGCCGTGAAATACATCGTTGATGAGAAAAATTATAAATATTCTTAACTCCTGTTAGGATGAGATGAGATCCTCTGTCCCACTTTTTCTGTATCGGACAGATCACGTTAGCTTATACATTATTGAGATCTGACATTATTTAATGTGATCCGTTCTATATGTGAATGCAAAGATTTGCATATTCCTTCTTCTTTTGGCCCAACTAGACCTTAGTCGGTTCGGCCTAAGTGTTGACCTTTTGTCTCAAAAATATAAAATTGTCCCTCTATCTCAAGTTATGATATGATATCAATTATGTTCTTTTTTATTTTAATATTATATAGACCGTCTTTTTTGAATTAGTTCATAGGATAAATCTAAAATATAATTTACGTGCATTCAGAAAATAGACCTTTCAAAATATATTTAAATTCGCTCTCGTAGTTAAAGCTATCGGACGATGGATCAGTCCAATGCATTTCAAGATTTTAAGACTATTCTTTTCCCAACCATTTTCCGAGCTTGAATCTCGTTCAATCGATAAACAAGTGCAATACCATCTCCAACTGAGCGACCACTCGAGGGATCTCATCCAATTTCAGATGAGTGCCAAAGTTGCTAATTCTACTTTACTTTCTAATAGAGTGGTTAATTCTGCAGCTCTGGGAGAGAGTTTCATAATTCCATTTACAACTAGATAGAAGGGAGAGTCCCACGACAAAAAAACCTACTGGCAACTTATTGAGATGTCCAGTCAGTCGGACTACGCCTCCTTCGACTAGACTTGAAGGGGAGGCAAGTGATCCGGCGGTAAGAACAAGGGACCCCCATTTTGAAGAGTCAACGCCACGTGGAAGTCAAAGGACCAGGTGGTCCATCGGAAAAGGATGGACCGACCGGACACTCGAGAGAAGGTCGGACCGATCGGCCGACCGGAGAAGGGTGGCTGACGATCGGATGGCCGACTGGTGTTTAACTGACGGCCAAAAGGTGCCCCGATGGGAGTCGGGGTTCCGGCGCTCGATTGAACAGGAACGAAGGGCCGAGCGGAAGTCACGCTCGGCCGAAGACATAAGGTAGCATACTGCTAACAGTCTCCACAAAGCACATGACCGAGAATCTCCCAAATAAACCACTATATATGTCCGGCCGGACGTAAGGAGGAGGCTGTCCGGCCGGATGTCCGGCAGGGAGTAAGAGGAAAAGGACAAGGGACATCTTTTTCTGACAGCGGGCATGTTCTACGTTCAGGCCATACTCAAAATCCTACAACAGAAGGATCCGCTGTCCCATCAGAGACGTGCTCAAACTGTAGCAGTATGGTGTCAGGTAAGTTCTTCTGACAAGCCCACACTACGGTGTGGGAAAGGACACGTGTACACCTCGGTATGTGTGCACTCGCTTCTCCACAACCCTATATAAAGGTCCTCACCCTTCGCCAGAGGTACGCGTTCTGGGAGACTTGGAGCCACTTTCTTGTTGTCGAGCTTTGCCTGACTTGAGCGTCGGAGAGTTGTCGCCGGGAACCCCTTTCCGGCCCGACTTCTGTGCAAGTTCGCCGGAGGATCATACGACCAGTCGGAGATCCACATCAGCGACTCGGAGAGCACCACGTACCCAATATCCGTTGATTCAGCTTTCGGACAGGATCACATGTAAAAAAGAGAAAAAGAGAATAAAGAGAAAAAAAGAGACTTTGCACGCATAGGAGAGAAGAAAGATAAGAGAAAAAGTTAGTTTTAACATAGGGGTAGAATGAGAAAATCATATAATTGAGTGTGCATTTTGGTAAATATTAAAGTAATGTATGTCTTTTGATCAATTCAGAAATTTACTTACGGCTTTGGTAAATTGTTGAATTTTTTACTATATCCATTTAAGTTGTCGAATTCAAATATAAGAATATATATAGTAAGGATGGAATCAAGAATTTCATATCAGAGGGAGGAAAAAGTTTGTATGTTTACGCTGAGGGGAAGGTTTGGCTGTGTTATTATTCGACCTTCACTTTATAACTCTAATACTTTTTTACTATAAAACGAAATCCATCCATTATTTTAGATAAAATTGGTTGATGGACTTAATTTTTTTTTTTTTGAATTACTTCAAATTAAAATTAATATATTTCTGTAACCCTCCTTAATATATCTATGTTATCAAATTTAAATTTGGAGCAGATCTCTTGGACCACTATTTTATGATCCAGGGGATGTACCACTCGTATTTACGGTCGGATCGTGGTCGTGATCCGGTCGTAATTGGTTGCGATTTCTTCTTGGGTTCACCGCCCCCACCAGATTATAGTTTGATTCGGAGCGGACAGTCAGAGGCTGCCCCGAAGGCCTCCGGTGGTGGATAAGTGGCCAGGTTACTGGGCGCCGAGCGAGGGTGTCCTTCGGGCAGCCTCCGATCGTCCTCTCCGAACCAAACTATAACCTGACGGGGGCGGTGAACCCAAGAAGGGATCACAACCAATTGCGACCGGATCGCGACCACGATCTTACCGTAAATACGAGTGACACATCCCCTGGACCACAAAAAGTGGTCTAGGAGATTCTATCTCTTAAATTTGATAGTGTAAATTGAGAGTAATAAATTTTGAATTTATAAAAATTTAATTAAATTTGTCACACACTCCTAATAAGTTTTTATGACAATGATAATCAACGGGTTCATAGACTCTCCTAATTTAAAAAATATTAAAATTTTAAATTTTTAAATGAGTTTGAGAAAAAATTTATTGATAAATATAGAAAATATTAAATCATTTTCAATCAAAATTAATGTAGTTTTAATTTTTTTTAATGTATCTATACTTTCAGATTTAGATTCGATAGCTTAATAGTAAATTTCGGAATGGACTGCAAAAAAAAAACTTGAACGCGGAAAGAAAAAATTTAAACTCAGAAAGAAACAGAGGTATAATGAAAAAGTATAAACTATCAAATTTAATAAATTTTATAAATTTAAAATTCATTACTCTCAATTTACTCTATCAAATTTAAATATGAGAATATAGATATATTAAGAAGGGTTCAGGAATATATTATATGTTTTTAAAATTTTAAAATTCAGATAAATTAAACCTTCTTCATTCTCATCCAAATGCTTCTAATTGTAACAACAACTTTACTGATCGAAGCCGCTATTTTATTTTATTTTATTTTATTTTATTTTCAATTAGCTGAGGCACTGGTTTCTCCTTTCTCGCCTCTGCTTCAATTAATCCACCAACTCGTAGACCCATCTTATGTCCGGCTCCTCCGCCCTCTCCTCCGCCCTCCCACCCACCGCCGGCGCACCCGCCGCCATCTCGCCGCCGCCTGACTCGGGGCGCAGTTCCTCGACGGAGTGCGCGAAGAAGCATATCTTCCGGGCGCAGGCGGCGCCGGAGACGCACATCCGCGTCCGGTACCGCGTGGGATGGAGCCAGAACTCGAACACCCCGTGCGCGAACTCGCAGCGCTGCCCCCGCCGGCACGCCCCGCTCTGCCGGAACTCCGAGCACGGCACGCCGTGGTTGGGGAACTTCCTCGGGTCCCGCCGCCGCGCCTTCTCCCCCCGGTGCGCGTACGGACACGTCATCCACTGGTGCGGGTACGTCTTCCCGCACCGCCGCACCTTGAACTCGTACATCAGGAACTCGTCCAGCTCCGCCCGCGTCACCCCGTACGCCAGCCGCGCCGCCTCCGACAGCCGCAGGTACGCGCACGGAACAGCCAAATAAGGCTGCTGCCCCTCCATCAATTACCCTACATTGCCAATTTGGGTCACGAAATCGACGTATTTGTAGGGGAATCCTTTTGTTTGGTTGCGCATGCATGTTAGGCAAGTGTAACCACGGACTCTGCCACCAACTCCAGTGGTTAAAGTCACTCGAGGCTCGGAGAACGGTAACGAGTTAACTTTGACACCGCCGAAGTAATTGCGCAGAGGAGCTTCGTCTCAGGGTTGGTGGAGATAAGGCGCCACCGGGGGAGGAGGTGGAAAGCGAGGGGCGGCGGCCGCGTGGAGAGGCTTCATTTGAGAGGTTAGGGGAAGAAACGGCTGGGAGGTTCGTTTGTCGGAGCTCGCCGGCCGGCAGCTGACAAAATGTCTATGAACTCGATTGTTATTTCTAGTGGGATGGAAGAAACCGTTTTAATTCTGGAAACAAATCGGGGCCGATACGCTACATAGTTATATCTGCTGCTACGGCAAAAACGCTGCGGGTTGATTTTGCTATTTTCCACATTGTAGCGCTTCGGCCCTATTTCGGAACTCTACGACCTCGATTCATCGTCTCGCTTTGGATCGATCGGAGAGCGAAGCGGCCCGAAGGTTAGGAATTTGTGCTCTTCGCCATGGAGTTGGATCTGTGGATCTCCAAGGTGAAGGAGGGGCAGCATCTCGAGGAGCACGAGCTTCAGCTTCTCTGCGAATATGTACGCTAGGGCATTGTTTTCGTCGTTCCTCTTGATCGCAATTTATGTATTCTTTTTCGAATTCTTTTTCTTATTAGTACCGTTTCTGTTGATTGTTTGTTGGCGTGTAATCCAGCCATACGTCCCTCTGCAACTTTTTGGATCGCTTGGAAAGGAAATGTTCCGTTTCAAGGTTCACACTTTAGATGCTTTGAGAAGGTCTAACTGTTTGGAAATAAACCTGAACCTGTAGCTTTGGGAAGGAATTGTCAGTTTTGTAAGATTATTATAGGAGCTGAAGTTCGTGTAATCTAACGTAATTGTCCATGGTATGCGATGTCATTATTATACGTTTTTTTTTTAATTGATTTGAGTTGGAGAGTGCATTCATGGAGGACAGTTGGCTATACTAGTGCACATTTCGAACTTATCATTGATTGAGAGAAAACTCAAGATTGACTTTTTTGTGACCCCGAATATTCAGGTCACTTTTTCTCTTGTTTCTCTAGGTCATACTTCCTCTTTAGCATCCTCCCATCTTCACTGTAGGTCACTTGAAAACGTCATGTGACCTTGACAAACATCTTGAGAACTGTTAGTAATAAGCTCAGATTTGTTATGGCTGACTAGTTCCTTACACCTTCCAGTTTTTTGACATGCTAAAGTTCCTGTCCTCACACCATCCAACCATGGTATCCTGAGGAAATGGTAGGTTGTCCAATTCTTTTGCTATGTAATGGAAGTTTGATAAAGTGAGTTTGTGAAGAAGTTTTAACCTTTCTAATTGATGCATTCTCTTTCCATCTCTTGTAGCATAGTTCTCACTTATAATTAAACAAGTTTCATAAAAAAACTTATTATTAAACAAGTCATCTTCATTGTTAAGATGCACTTTGTCAACTCTTTGGGGTAGCCTGCATGAATCTTATACCTCCATTGAGCACTACACAATACTATGAAGTAAAAAAGATATTTGTGCCAGAAATCATGCATTAGATCTCCCTTCCCTGGCTATATAGAGTATTCTTTTACTAAAACTATATCTTTCTTGGATAATATTTTACTTCTTTATGTTTGTTAGACTAAGCTCTTAAAAGGCAACGTCTTACTTCAAGTAAAGTTTTAGAATCTGCTAGGATAGTGTTATATTTTAATGATCATAATTGTTGTCCCCTTTTCTAATTAATTTCCTTGACAGGTCAAAGAGATACTTATTGAGGAATCAAATGTACAGCCTGTTAATAGCCCTGTCACTGTTTGTGGTGACATTCATGGTCAGTTTCACGATCTAATGAAGCTATTTCAAACTGGTGGTCATGTTCCCGAGACAAATTATATTTTTATGGTAAATTTCTCATTTTATAAAGTATATTGATCCATTTTGATCGATTATATTTGTGCGAGAATACCTACTATAAATTTTTTCTCAATATCATTGTTAGGGTGATTTTGTAGATCGCGGTTATAACAGTCTTGAAGTTTTCACAATCCTTTTGCTTCTAAAAGCCAGGTAATCAGTACATGTTTGTGATGCTGTTTGTCATTTACTTTCTTAGTCTCTTTTTTTCCTTCCTTTCTCTGTGCAACATGTCATAGTTGAAAGTGTTTGTTTTGCAAAAATAACAAGTTACTGGGCATTGGATTGGAATGATCTGGAACTGATATGTCAAAAGCCTAAACGTGTTATTGGTGAAATATAAATATGATTAAAATTAGTCAATATATTTTTTGAATTAGATTTTGGTCATTGTACATTTGTGGCGGTGATGGATTACAGCACATTAGTCCCTCTCTAGAAATTCTTACCTTCCTTTGTGTTCCCTTTCATATTCCTCTTGTTCCTAATAAAACTGCAGACAATGAGTTGCATAAATTTCTTTAGCAAATTGGGCTTACTAGTTATGGAAATTTGTGTATATCATGTTCCTGAACAACTTGGAAAAATGTATTCTCAAAGAACTTAAATGTTCTCGTAGCCATATAATGTGACGAATTTGTTCCTTTATGAATACTGAAGTCAATCAGCTTGGAATCTAATATTCCAAACATATACGACATCTCCTGGCCACTAAAGATAGATAAATGCTCAACTAGTACTCACTGCTCTTCAAGCTGATTTGCTATTAGAGTTTATATTAGTAAAAGTTGAGCTCTATAAATACAATTTACAAGGCTACAAGCCGTGTGCATGCTGCATTCTTTTTCTTGTTTGTGAAGTGTTTCTGTTTAAATACCTTGAGCCTACTGTTTTTGCCTTACTTCCCCTTGGAAGTGATACAAAGGTCTAATTCATGCCTTTTATTTTGTAGAATATGTTTATAATTTTCACCTAGGGAATTTACTCTTATGTATAGCAGTTTCAATATTTTCTTAAACTGGCCTCTGGAACTAATTTTTTTTATTCCTTATTATGAGCTACTTTCAGTCACTTTACTGAGTTTTGCGAAGTACTTCAAGCTCATCTTATTTGATTTTTAATTTCTTGTATATCAGATACCCTGCAAATATCACCCTTTTACGGGGCAATCATGAGAGCAGGCAGTTAACTCAGGTACTTAATTTGGTAGCATGTTTTGCATATTATGGAGTCAATCATGAGCTTAAACCACCTATTCATTTGTTCCTTTAAAATTTGGTTAATTCTCTAATTCATCCATTTCAGGACTTAATTAATTGTATCTCTTTTATATATTTTAAGTTTGAGTGTGTTTTTTTAGGTATATGGATTTTATGATGAATGTCAGAGGAAGTATGGAAATGCAAATGCGTGGCGCTATTGCACAGATGTGTTTGACTACCTTACTCTATCAGCAATTATAGATGGCACTGTAAGCATGTTTACACTTGAATGCACATAAATTTTGTATATTGTGAATTAGATTTCCCCTGCTCTGTCTCAGATTGCTTGATTGACATAGTAATTGAATGCAGGTGCTTTGTGTCCATGGCGGTCTTTCTCCAGATGTGAGAACAATTGACCAGGTTTGTCTTTTTTTGTCTTTAAATTGTGTGCAAAATCTTAAACAATGTCTGATTTCTATGCTTTTTCCATCATTTGAGCGGTGTCCTAAGTTTGCATAAACTTTTAAGTATGACCCTTGTTTTGGGCTGAAGCACCTTGTTGCCACTTTTGTTACCTTAGTGGAAGATATATTATTTCTAGATATGCAGAACTACATTTAGTAGTGAAAAAGTGAAAAATGCAAGTAGATGTAAAAAGATGCAAGTCTGTGGGAAATGATTTCTGAGATTAATTTATTTTGTATTAATAATATCCTCATTCTTTTTTTTTTCTTTGGTGAGCAGATAAGGATTATTGATCGCAACTGTGAAATTCCGCATGAAGGTCCTTTTTGTGATCTCATGTGGAGTGACCCAGAAGAAATTGATACTTGGGCTGTTAGCCCTCGAGGTGCTGGTTGGCTATTTGGATCAAGGGTTACAACAGAAGTAAGAAGATATTTCTTGGGTTTTTTTAGCTGGTTTATAGCTAAGCTGGTTGGACTGATCAAATGTTCTGTATTCGCAGTTCAATCAAATAAACAAACTTGATCTTGTTTGCCGGGCTCATCAGCTAGTCCAGGAAGGTCTCAAGTATATGTTTGACAAGGGGCTTGTAACTGTAAGTTATTCACAAGCACAAACTGCTCTCTTCCCTTGTTAACCGCAACACAAGTTTCTCAACCTTCAATTGGAATCTTTCTTTATCTAATTCCGCAGAGAGCTTTATGGATTTTTATCATGCAGCATAATTTCACAAATTCTAATTCCAGTAGACTGCATAATCTTTTCCAGGTTTGGTCTGCCCCAAATTATTGTTACAGATGTGGGAATGTGGCTTCAATATTGAGCTTCAACGAAAACATGGTACGACAACCACACTTATATATAGCTTTGGTTTGTTTGTGAACTTGCTAGCAAAGAAACGTATAAAGCTTTCTGAAGTTGCCTTGCTAACTCATATCGGACACTCGAACCACTTTTGAGTTTCCTTATTGGTCATTGCAGGAAAGGGAGGTGAAATTCTTCACAGAAACGGAGGAGAATAATCAAATGCGTGGGCCGAGGTCTGGAGTCCCCTATTTTCTTTGAATGAAATGGCATTGGCGGCTCAAGTACATTTCCACACCTCAAAGAATCTGGTCAGTAAGATGAAAGGTCGTCGTGGGTATTTGCTGATCAGATCCCAACCCATTGGCAGCTACACCTTGTATACGTCTTATGCCACACAGTAGAGATTGTCGGTGTTCCGTATTTACTGTTGTTTTCTTACATTTATAGGTTGTGATTTACAATTGTTATTTTGATTTAGGAGTTCTTGGTGAGCTAATTTGTTGTTGATACTTCATAGGTTATATTTAAATTTTCTAACTTGTTTCCACTGACTCTTTTATTCTGTCACTATGCATCTGCTTCTCCTAGAGAGTTATCTGATTGAATCAATTGATTTTCTTTTGCATAAAACTAGTGACATTTATTGGAATTAGGGTTTTGGCTATTTTTTTTTTGTTAATCTAGGATTAATAGCGGCCTTCCCCTCTGGTTGGTCTACCCGGTAAATTCAAAAGTGCTCATGGTAATTCGTCCAGCACTCAACTTTTACAATCGAAAATCCACGGTAAGGTAGAGTTTGTTCTGGCCCCAGTAGAGTTTCGGGCCATAGTATTCTGAATGTGTTGCTGTTGCACCGTGTGGGATGAAACTGAGCTGCCATCCCTCTTTAATTTAACAAAACTAAGCCGTTGGACGAGCATTCTCAACCTTGAGCCCGAGGGCCTGTTCATTTACACAAATAAAGAAATATAAAAGATGCAATTCAATAAAATCCCCAATTTCATTTGTTGTGCTAACGGCTATTTCTTAGATTCCATTCCCCAACTTTCCTTGTTGGACGTATTAATATTTAGATTGCATCGGTGGGCCCAAATCTCACCGACGGTCGTGTTATAGTAATGGAATAAGCAACTAATGCCCTCTTTGTATTTATGTAATATTGTTAACTTACAATCGTACGACTGACTGCTCTATTTTTTTTAAAAAAATAAATATTGAGAACTTACAGTTCAATTAATTTTAAAGATGGACTGTTCAATTTAGTTTAAATTTTTTATCGACCAAAATACATGACTCCAGACGATGAGTTCCCTAAATTTAGGATACCATCCATACCAATTTTTTTATCTAAAATGTATAATTTAGGATAAAAAAATTACTTTATTAAATTTAGATATCCATTTTTCAATACATCATATATCAACTTTGCTAATGAAATTTATTTCCTAAATTTAGAGAAGTACTGTTCATAAATATATAGTTTAAGTAATCGATAGAGTAGCTGATGTAAAAATTTTTTAACTATCTTATTCAAAATTTAAGGTAAAATTTTTGAATAGGATAACTGATGTGAATATCCTCATCATAAAAATTGAGACGGAATTCCTAAATAAAAAGTGTTCAAATTTAACCCAACGCACTCAACCGTTCGCATAAGATCGAATCCGTAATCTCTAGATTAATCTGATTGTACGAGTTGGAAACTTGATTATAAAAAAAAAATGAATATGCAAAATCTTTCTCTTTTTTAAAAGTCTTCGATCTGGGATTTAGCAAATATTTTGTGACATTTGTAATAGTAATTACAGTCCTAAGATAATAAAGAAGGTTTTTTTTATCAGAATCAAACAGTTAGGCATAAAGTAAAGATAATTTGTAAAAATAAAATAGAATGTGATAAAGAAAAAAATAATTATATACACATGTCACAATTTTTCTTTGGTATTAAAATTTAGTACTTTTTAATCAATTACTCTTAGGAATATTTTGAAGGACAAATTGCATAAATCACCCTACATGTCAGAATATTTTGAAGACAATTGTTTTAGCCAGATGAGTCCATGCACACTGCAACTTCCTTTCTATTCAATTTTCTCTCTCTTTCGCTTTCTGCTTTCTCTTCTCAGATTCCTCTGTTTTTTTTTCTCTCTCACTCCTCTCTCCTCTTCTTCCCCAACTGATCGCTCCAAAGCTCTCGCCTTTGTTCGGCTGAAGGTCTCATTGCCGATTTCACTTCTACGTTTCATAATTCTTGCGCGCGCTGTGCTCTCCGACGGTCAAGTTCAGTCCTTGGAGTCATCTCCCTCATGGCCTCGCCGCCGCCGCCATTTCCTTCCCCTTACTTGCTCCACTTCCTTCTCTGCACAACCTCCTCGCTTCTCCTCGTCGGCGGCCTCAACAGTGAAGGCACGGCCCTCCTCTCCTTCAAAGCTGCCGTCCGAGACGACCCGAGCGGCTCCTTGGCCAACTGGAACTCCTCCCACTCCGACCCCTGCTCCTGGAACGGCGTTACTTGCAGGGGCGGCTCGGTGGCCGCCCTGAGCCTGCCGAAGAAGAAGCTGGTGGGCTTCCTCCCCTCCGCCCTCGGCTCGCTCCAGTCCCTCAGGCATGTTAACCTCAGGAACAACAGACTCTTCGGAGGCCTCCCCGCCGGCCTGTTCGCTGCCCGTCGGCTCCAAAGCCTGGTACTTTACGGCAACTTCTTCTCCGGTTCTGTCCCGCAGGAGATCGGGAACCTTTTGTACCTCCAAAGCTTGGATCTCTCCCGCAACCTGTTCGCCGGCTCCCTCCCGAGCGCCTTGACGCAGTGCGAGCGGTTAAAAACCCTAATTTTGAGCCATAACAACTTCACCGGACCTTTGCCCCTCGGTTTTGGCGGCAGCCTGGCTGGTCTGCAAAAACTTGATCTTTCTTACAATGGATTCAATGGCTCAATTCCTAGCGACCTTGGTAATCTTTCCAACCTTCAAGGAACCCTAGATTTGTCCCACAACAGGCTCTCTGGTTCGATCCCGCCGGGACTCGGGAACTTGCCGGAGAAGGTCTACATCGACCTCACTTACAACGATCTCAGCGGCCCAATACCTCAAAATGGGGCTCTGGAGAACAGAGGACCGACGGCCTTCATCGGAAATCCCAATCTCTGCGGGCCGCCATTGAAGAATCCCTGCCCTTCTGATTCTCCATCGACTAATCCCTTCTTGCCTAACAATTATTCTCCAATGGCACTCGAAGGAAATGCCACAAATGGCGGAAGAAGAACCAACACTAGAGGGCTGAGCAAAGCTGCAGTCATCGCCATCGTCGTGAGCGATGTGGTAGCAATTTGTCTGATTGCATTGCTGTTCTTCTACCTTTACTCCAAGGCAACTGCTTCACTTGGGATCAAAGAGGAAACATGGAAATCCGATTCGTGTTCTAAGTCGAAGAAGGAGTGCATATGCTTTAGAAAAGAGGATTCAGAGACCTTATCAGACGATATCGAGCAGTATGAGCTAGTGCCATTAGATAAGCATATGGCATTCAATCTCGACGAACTTTTGAAGGCTTCGGCCTTTGTTTTGGGTAAGAGCGGCATTGGTATCGTCTACAAGGCTGTCCTGGACAGTGGCCTTTCTATGGCTGTCAGGAGGCTTGGGGAAGGTGGATCACAAAGGTTTAAAGAGTTCCAAACCGAGGTAGAAGCAATTGGTAAGGTTCGACATCCCAACATCGTAGCCCTGAGAGCTTATTACTGGTCGATCGATGAGAAGCTTCTCATATATGACTACATTCCTAATGGCAATCTCTCCACTGCTATTCATGGTACTATTTCAACTCCAAATTCAATGTGTTCTTCATATGCAAGTAAAAATTACTTTGGTGGAGATCATTAGTTGCTAAGTTCATGTAACAAGATCTTAAGATAGCATTCATTGATCCATTTGATGCCAAATTCATCTAAACTTCAATCGAAATTTACATGAATATTTTGTTTTTCACCTTTTAGTATCTTCACTCGATTACCTCGGCTTATGACAGGGAGATCTGAAACAATGAAGTTTGCACTCTCATGGGAGGTGCGCTTGAAGATCATGAAGGGGATAGCAAATGGTTTGGCTTTCTTGCACGAATTCAGCCCGAAGAAGTATGTTCATGGGGATCTCAAACCGAACAATGTGCTTCTTGGATTAGACATGGAACCCCACATTTCTGATTTCGGTGTCGGTCGGTTGGCAAACATTGCCGGAGGATCTCCATTCCTGCAGTCTGATCGAATAGCCGCTGAGAAGACTCAAAACCAACAGCAAGATGTTGGATTTAGTCCCATTATAAGTAAAGGATCTTGTTATCAGGCTCCAGAGGCATTGAAGACCCTGAAACCATCGCAAAAATGGGATGTTTACTCGTATGGAGTAATTCTGCTGGAGCTCATCTCAGGCAGGTCGCCGGTTTTCCTACTGGAGACCTTCACAATGGATTTGGTGTGTTGGATCCAATTCTGCATCGAAGAGAGAAAGCCACTCTCCGATGTGCTCGACCCTTCTCTATCGCAGAATTTAGATCGACAAGATGAAATAATTGCAGCCCTGAAAATTGCTCTGGCTTGTGTTCAAGCTACCCCCGAAAAGAGGCCGTCAATGCGATACGTCAATGATACTCTGGAAAGGTTGATCAATGGGAGCTAGTTTCTGTAAGAATGCTTTGGTTAGAATTGAATCGATGAACTGGAAAGGGTAAGAGAGGCCACTAAATTGAGATATGTTGCTTAATTATCCTTTCGCTTACATATTCAAACATGCTTGTATTCATTATGAATGTTATAGTCCTTTAGTATGTTATTAAATATGTAAAAGTTTCTCTTTTCCTCTTCTCTAATAAGGGGAGTCTAGTCTCGATATAACGGTGAAATTAATATCATGTGATTTTGAAGTCATGAGTTAAGACTGAAAATTGATTCAATGTGGTCCGATTCTTCCTCAAAATTATGAACTAATGGGAGATTTGTGTATTAAACTATTTTTTTTTCCTATTCTCTAAGAAAATGCTGCAGCAACTTTATATCATAGGTTTGTACAAGCTTGAAATCATCATCTTTGTTTGACATCTGCGTCCTCTTTTATGATGGCTGGAGCCCAATGTGAGTTTCAGATACAGTGAGACAGGCAGGCAGAAAGGGGCCACCTTCATCTCCTTTTTCTTTCAACCTCTGATCTATTACTGGATGTTATGTATCAAAAGGTCGGCATGATACCAGCACTCTTGCTTAAAATTTTGAACTTTGGGTAAGAGGTGTGAGGTTTGAATGATCTGGAGAGCCATGCCATGGAATCTTGTGCACTTTACGATGATGATGAATCGTTTTCAGTCAGGAATCTAGCTCTTTAGTGTATGACAGTATGAGGCCAAAGGAGATCCTTAAGATAATCCTATGCGATCTTTATCCACTTTCACATAGCTAAGGAGGAGCTTTGAAGTTATCGTTAATGCAAAGAGGAAGGCGACGCAGGAAGAAGAGTTGTAAGAGAAGTTATTATCATGGGTGTTACGGTGAAATTCTACTATTTCCGGACTCGGCCAGTCATAGGGTGTCGATCTATTCAGCCTGGTAAAATGTATAGGTGATGGAACGAAGAAGATTATTAAAAACAGAATCATCATATCAAAATCTCTACTTATCTACTCTATTCAGTAATGGTTATGATGTTCCTCTTTATGCATCAGCTTTTCTAATTACAGAATTTATTTTAAATTTTATTTTTTATATGGAAAGATTTTTTACATAAGTTATTTTATCCATTTACTAAATTTATATTTTATAAATAGTAATTTTCTAAATTTAAGAATATAATAAAATTATATTACAATAAAAATAAATTTTTATATTTTTTTAAAAAATAATATAATAATCTTGAATTATGGAAAATCATGATAAATCATGCATAAACCGTGAACGATTCTAAATCGTGAATCGTAATTGTCTTAAATGGTTACGGTTAAGGGTTGACCCTTCAAGAACGTTCGAACTAACAATTTCAAACTATCGAACCGACGATTCCAAATCGTTAAATAATAGATTCCAAATCAAGGTCGGATTTACCCCCTCCCTCCCTATCAAACTTCTATTATGAACACTTGAGTACCTTCATTTAGGAGCCACAAATTCCTTTGCATCAAATGCCTGAGCGCCAAATCATTTCTTCATATTGGGCTAGATCTTTATGATCAAATTATTCTGCGACAAAACTTGCATACCCTGATACTCAAGCTTTTCGCCTCCCCTAGCATGGATTCTTTAGGGAGTATTAATTGTCTCAGGATGTAGCACAGATAGTAGGTACATCATATCTCTGATGTAATAGTCAAGGGTCGATTCCTAAGAATTGACGACTTGTAGTCACTCCATCATGCACCTAATATCTGTGTCTTATGTATCTATATTTATCTCTTTCTATATTTGTGAGATCGATACTAAAAGGATGGTTAAGATAATAGATCTATTATTTTTTAGGGAGTATTAATTGGAGATATTAAGTAAATATTGATAATATTTAAACTCATTGAACATCCATGTCAAATTTATCATAGATTTATTATATTATTTATTTAAATTTTACATAATTAATTATATTATTTTTTAAGCCATTAAATTTAATCAAGTTTGTTTTTTATCTTCTCACTTAATTTGCTTATTTGACATGATTTCTTATCATACAATCATAGCATTTATTATGCCTAGGTTTTTTTAGTTATGTTTGAGTCATGATCCAACATTAAACTCTATAACATATTATATCTAATTATTATTTTATAAAATTTCTCTTTAAATTTTATTCGTGGCTCATCTATAGTAATTTTTTTATAATTTTATATGAGATTATTTATGCCACTTTTTTTTTTGGTTAATTACGTTCACTAAAGGTCTCTTCCTTTTTATACACATATAAATATATATATTCCAATTTTAATTTATTCAGCTTCGGAATTATATATTTTAAGATAAATGAAAAATATCAAAATTCTATGACCATGAACTGGAAACTTTATGGAATACTTATCTCGAATAAGTCTCCTTTTTTTTGGTATTTTTACATTTTCTAAAAAACGATTTAATGATTTATTTTAAATAAATATAATTGTGATTGTGCCTTGTCAGAATTTCGGGATAAGTGGTAATTTTGTATTTATGCGCTCAGTCTCTCCGCTGCTGCTCGCTTTCCAGTTTTGACTACGATGTACCCGATAGCGGCCGTCCTCTCTCTCCGACCACCGCCTCCGGCCCTCTCCGCCGCCGCCGCCCTGAGGAGCATCTCCACGACGTTGCTCTCCATCCCCTTCCAATCTCCCTTCGCTTTCTCCTCGCGGGTCCTCCTCCCTTCCCGCCTCCTCTCTCGCCGGCTCCCTGTCCGCGCTTACGCCGACGGCGGAAACGGAGCCGCCGACTCGAACCAGTTCGATTTCGACCTGCTCACTATCGGCGCCGGCAGCGGAGGAGTCCGCGCCTCGCGGTTCGCGGCGGCCTATGGCGCCAAGGTGGCCATCTGCGAGCTACCATTCTCGACGATGTCTGCGGACAATGCCGGCGGGGTCGGAGGAACGTAAGATTCCGCTTTTATACATGTACTTCATGTGATTGACTGAAATTTACCATTGATTCATGCTGTTTTTCTTTTAAATGTGGGAGTAGCATCCGCTGTTAAAAATTGTAGTTCAGATCAATGATCATTAATCTATTGAAATTTCCGCTTTCATCCACGTGTTTCATCTAATTGACTGATTTTATCCTGATTAATATGTTGCTCTCATACTGTGAAAGTAGCATCCCCTGTGAGATGATTTGGCTGTTCAACTTCATGATATCAATGAGTAAAGAAGTTTTGATCTAGGATTGCTTTATCAACCTGTTAGAACTCAATCTGTTTTTCAGTCAATCTCACTGATTATGAAAATCACACATCCAAAGCAAGTGACTCATACTGGTTCCTCGAGTTAGAATACACAAAAGGAAGCATATTTATTTCGTGTGTTCTTTCTGTTATATAGATGCGTGCTTCGTGGGTGCATCCCCAAGAAACTTTTGGTGTATGCGTCTAACTATTCTCACGAATTTGAAGAGAGTCATGGCTTTGGATGGACCTATGAAGCCGATCCAAAACATGACTGGAGTACACTTATTGCTAACAAGAACGCAGAATTACAACGTCTCACAGGAATCTACAAAAATATCCTTCAAAATGCTGGTGTCACTCTAATTGAAGGCCGTGGGAAGGTTGGATGTGCTTTTGAAATCAGTTTAAAATTTTTATTCACTTTACCGCATAAGATTTTTGATCACTAATAATTTATTTGTTTTCATGGTCCTACTGGTGCAGATAGTTGATCCACATACTGTTGATGTCAATGGGAAACGCTATACATCTAGGCATATACTTCTCTCAGTTGGCGGGCGCCCTAATCTTCCTGATATTCCTGGAATAGAATATGTTATTGACTCAGATGCTGCATTAGACTTGCCTTTAAAACCAGAAAAGATTGCAATAGTAGGAGGTGGATACATTGCTTTAGAGTTTGCTGGTATCTTCAGTGGATTGAAAAGTGAAGTTCATGTATTTATACGACAAAAGAAGGTGCTGAGGGGCTTTGATGAGGAGGTGAGAAAGCTAAATTGAATTAAGAGGAACATTTTTCTGCTTTTAATTGCGAATCCATTCCCTAACAGTTTGGTTCCTGCAGATTAGAGACTTTGTTTTGGAACAAATGTCGTTGCGGGGCATTGAGTTTCATGTAGAGGAGACTCCTCAGTCAATTCTTAAGTCAACGGATGGAAAATTATCACTTAGAACTAACAAAGGAACAGTTGATGGTTTTTCACATATAATGTTTGCAACAGGTCGAAGACCAAATACAAAGGTTTGCTATTTGGGGCTTGAATTTATCTTTTATATTATGGTACACCCTACTATAGTGGCTACATATAGTTTTTTTTCATACATGTAGAACTTGGGACTGGAGGATGTCGGAGTAGAATTGACTAAGAATGGTGCCATTCTGGTACCTTTACTATGCTCTTTATTTACTTACTGGGAAGTCTTTCCAAAACATCTTTGACCCTATGTATTTGATTCCTCTAGGTTGATGATTACTCTCAGACATCAGTTGATTCCATCTGGGCAGTTGGAGACGCTACAGATAGGTTAAATTTAACTCCTGTTGCACTAATGGAAGGAGGGGCATTTGCTAAAACTGTCTTTCTTAATCAACCAACAAAGCCAGATTACAGGTATGTATTTACAGCATTTCAGGGGCATTAAAGAGTGATAGAGCTATGATAACTGAAAGAAGAGTCACAACAAGAGAATGTTCAGAATCTTTCATATCGTAGTTAAGATCCAGTAACTAGATAGTTGTTCTTCTAAGTTTATCTTTTCATTTACTTGTCTAGATCCAGTAGTTAACTAAATAGTCATTTTTCTGAGTTTTAGTTATCCTATTGAAGATGGATCAGTTTGTTTACAGTTTCCTATTTGATTTTTTATTGTGTTTTTTCACATTTATTCTAGTAATACTTACTGTATTTTGTTGGTTGTATTTGGTCATACATATATGATACTAGCATTTTGCTGCCTAACATTATTGTTAGAATAGTAAAGTTCAGAATGGCTTTGTGAAGAGTTTCTTATCCAAATTGTAGATATCAGTATTCAATTTAAAGGTTGCTGGGAGACACATTCTGAATGTTCAAAGTTAAGACATAGCTGAAGAAGAATCTCATCACAGATGAAAAATTTACTGAACTTGATAACTTTGTTTCAGAAAACTAATTGCATCAATAAGCAATGAAATGTTTTCATATGCCCTGAGGTCAAAAATTTCAGACATATGGTAACCATGGCAATAGCTCCTCATCAGCACTTATGGAAATGCTTTTGGGACAAATGAATTTGTTTGAGAATGCTTTAGTAGCTTGAATTCTTTCATCAAGTCTAAGCTGTAGAGTGCAATGAGGTAGTTTACTGGTGAAGTTCTGTTACAAGCACAGGGCATATTAGTTAGCGATTAGAAATCATTTATATATCTATGCCAAATTTGTACACGTAGTTAGGAAAAATGATTTTCTAACTCCCATTCTGTCCATGGGAAATTAGATCTCAATGCTCCTCTTTATCCCTTTACAAGATCAATGTTCTCCTGTTCATAACAAACATCAGAGTGATGGGTTCTCTCTTGTAATGGGCTTGCAATTTTTTCCTTCTCCCATGGGAATGATCCTTGTTTGTATCACCTACATTGTTTCCCTTCTTTTAAGGCACATAATCTTTGACGATGAATTCAGGTAGGTTTCTTCAATCCATAAGCTTCCCACAATTTTAATGTGTGGAACATGTTCCGCTGGTTATTTGCAGGAAGATCCGAAGAAACCTTTAAAAGTGTTAGAGCTTCTAATCATTGCTACTTCCGAAGCTTGACCCACAGTAGGAAGGTTAAAATATAATACCGTAATTCATGGAGTGCTCCGGTTCTAGGTTTATCTGGTTGATCTTTAGCACCAAACTATTTGTAGTCCTGATATTGTTCAATGGTTTATATGATACTTGCTAACAGAATAAGAAACCCTCACATATGCTTCACTAGACCACAGGGCTTCTTTTCTGTTCCTGAGGATTAGGTGCTACATGTGCATTGCCTGTTTAAACAGAAGATTACCTGTGAACTTTGATAATTACCTTGGAGTTTTGAGTATGATACAGTTTTCAGGTAATATTGCTTGTCAGCCTTGTGTACTTGATCAATCAACAAAAATGCAATAGTGGATATTGAAGATGAACCTTCCTTTATGCCACCTAATTTTAATAATTATGTGTGCAGTACATGCCAATATGTACTTCTAGGCTCCCCACTCCAGTTTATGATTCAAACACTCAAATAACATTACACAGAAATCTTTTAGTTTGGTAAAGTTGATGAATTTATCTAACTAATTCTTTTGTACTAATGGCAGAGCTGTGCCTTCTGCTGTATTCTGTCAACCTCCAATTGGGCAAGTTGGTCTAACCGAAGAGCAGGTGAGGCACACTATATATGTAATAATAGTACTTACGAATGAGCTTTCGTGTTTATTTCCATATGAACAATTCAACTGATGTAGGCTATCCAAGAATATGGTGATGTTGATATTTATACCGCCAACTTTAGGCCTCTTAAGGCTACCCTTTCTGGTCTGCCTGATCGTGTGTTTATGAAACTCATTGTGTGTGCAAATACAAATAAAGTATTAGGTGCTCACATGTGTGGGGACGATGCACCAGAGATTATACAGGTTAGTACCTTCACTTCAATTGCATTCTTCACTGATTCCCAGTTGCCTCATATTTTAGCCTACAAAGTTCAGTTTCTTTCTTGCTCAGGGAATTGGTATTGCTGTAAAAGCTGGACTAACAAAAGTAGATTTTGATTTCACTGTTGGAGTTCACCCGACTTCTGCAGAGGAATTTGTGACAATGAGGAACCCAACTCGGAAGATCCGGAAGGAGACAGTTCCAGCTGTGGTATGCCAATTACTATTATTGAAGTCTTATTGCCCATAAAAATGAATTTTTTAGGCTTTTTCCCCCCACTAGGCTAAGCTGGTATGGACGTTTTGATCTTTGTTTCTTCTGAAGGATGATCATGTTCCTTCTTGCATGTTTTATAGGAAAGGAGTGGTGACAAGATAGAATCAGCAGGATAAGTAGCACATCCACATCAAGTAGGTCATCGTATTTGCTTATTTATGGTTTGAAAATAGTTGCCTGAATATAATTTTATCCATCACAATTCTTGGAAGGATAGTTACTATGGTTGGTTATGCAACTGTACAAGTATATGTTTGTTTTGAAATCACAACGCTTACATATACCTTTGTTTTACTGTTCTTTTGAACTTGATAAATCGACATGTTGATCATGAACCAACTCCATTGTGCTTTAAACTGCTATTTTCCTTCATGTGATTTCAAGGTTTGAACTGAATTTATGTTGGTATTTCAATTCTTTGTTCTAAGGAAGAACATTGATCGGGTAGACTCAACCACTCACACGAACACACATTGTTTCTCTTGCAGGAGAAATAAGATCTTACCATCACTAATGGGATTGGCTGTACATATGGGGCCTTTACTCAATGGAGATCCAGATTTCTTCTACTCTATACGGTGTCAACCAATTCCACATATGAAACATATTTGGCTGTAAATTTTTTTCTTCTTTTTGCATTTTGCCGAAACAAAATCTTTACTTGTACATATCTTAGACTATATATGTTTCCTGTAGAGTTTTAATTTTAGTTGTTGTTGTTCATCAGTTTTGGAAGCCTATTGTGTTCATGTATAACAGGGCAATCCACACTGACAGAGAGACCAAACAAATGATTTTCATGAGATAATTTTATTTACTTCCCAGATTTTTATTGCTTTTTAAAATATGCCCTCTGTACTTTCAGTATTATCGTTGCACTCTTCGCTTTCAGTGTTATCAAGTTAGACATTTATATGTCCATAATGATGATTGTCACACGAATTGATACAGTTGATATCTATATGAGTATTTGTTTTAATGGATTTTCAGTAGATAAAATACTTTGTTGATATCTTACCTCCTTATATTTTGTCATGTGATCGGCGATATTGAGTTGTTTTGGGTAAATAGTATCATCTTTTGCTCCAATAATAAAAGTACAAACTGAGATCAATTCTCAATTGATATAAAATATCTCACTGAGTGTCTGACTTCCTCATTGTGCTAGGATAAATGTTCCTCGTGATTTATCGGTCATCTTAGAGGGGTCGTTAAGATAACAGCTTCATCTTTTACTCCAATAATAGAGGTGCAAATGAAATGATTTTGTTCACGAGCTTTTCAAGTCGGTTTGATGAATATTTGATTTATATTTGAAATTATCAAATTTAAACTGAATTTGAATATATTTGACAATTTTTTAAAGTTGAATTTAAATTCATACTATTTTGTTTGATTGCTCGTAAGTTGCTCATGAATCGAACTTGAATTGTGATTATTTTTACATAATTTTAATTCAAATATGCTTGAATTGTGATTATTTTTATATAATTTTAATTTAAATATGCTAAATTTTAGGTCCAAATTATATGAATTTCAATCATTTCAAATTACAATTTGATTCTTGGATCAAGATTTGAATAATTCGAACTCAAGCTTAAATTGTATTTTAAATCGAGCTCAAATCAAAATTAATTATATTTTCAGGTTTTGAATCAAATTAGAATATAATATAAATTTTTTAAACTCAAACCCAGATATCAATATTTTCATATTATTCGATTAAATTCCGTTCATCTACCCCCTAATCCATAAATAATGGGGAGGCGAATCGATATCATTTATAAAAGTGCCAGGGGTGATTAAAAATCACAGGATCATTTCAGAATAGCAATACTTATAAGGGTGAAAATAAAAGTTTAAAAGTTTTTTTTTAACCCTAATTATTTTCATTTTTCATATTTGACTTTGACGAGAGATGTGGTGCTCTTCATCCTTTCGAGTAAACATGTCTTTAATGGCTTAATCTTCATCCTTAGCAATGTCGAAAGTACAAACAGAGTAAAAATAGGCCCCTAACAAGCAATATGATTCCTACTAAACTCATTAACAAAGCAATTTAGCTAACCGAGTTATAGATTCTCTGAAGGATTAGTCAAGCACAAACTGGAAAACCATACAGAATTGTCCATCAATACGCAAGTAATCCAGGAATTTCGTCGAAGAACTTCCCAGAAAAGAAACTTCTTCTTGGTGGTCAGTAAGCAACAAACTCACAGAAGTGAAAACATACTCCAGAACAGCATAACTATCGTTTCGGCAACACTTCGTATCTGTTTTCCTCGAATTACTTGAACTAGGAAATCGATCTAATGGTGCACAATCTGATAAGATATACTAGCAAGTCTAACAAAGCATGATGGTTTGGGCCATTTCTTTCTCTCTGGCGCACAGATTGATTCAACAGTGAGAAAGAGGTATGAACAAGAACTTGCAACTATAGCAATAAAGAAGTGATACAACTTGTTTCAAGCAAGTAACCAGAGAAGAACTTCATGGTGAAAGCAAGAGCAAGGACCAAGTTTATGATTTAGAACTACTTCAATACTAGTAGTAACTCAATAAAGCAGAATTACAGATTGTAACCAAACTCACGATTACAAATGATGAGGATTATTCCACAAGAAGACAAATTAATAGACAAACTGTAACTACATGTTTTTGAATTTTTTTTTTCAGATGCATTATGTTCCTCAAAGCATCAAATAAGTGAACTACAAATTCTGATGAACCATGGCAACAAGAACATGAACATTAATTGGTCTGTTTGCTATGACTTGGAGTAACTTGGCAACAAAAGACCTTAATTTTTTTTACACTTCTTGTTTCTCAAAACCTTCAATTTGATTCAAAAAAGTTCTGTAGCGCATGATACATGCAGTTGTTCCTGATCCAGATGTCAAGAACACATGCTGGACAATGGGCAACAGTATAAGAAGCTATAAAATTCAGAAACAATTGGACAACTTAACAACACTCTCAATCATGTTGGATTATAAAAGGAAATTCCAAAGAAGAAAAATAATCCAAGTGAGGCCAGACGAACGATCACATTTCTGTGCTATAAACTAATCTGTTATAGCAAAAACATTTATAAGCTATGAGATCTCCATTATATGTATAAGAAAACAGTATGAAGAAGAAAACTATATATAGATTAACTCAGATTGTAGCAATCTGAACTGAAGAGTGAGGAACTCCAACGATTCTCAAATCCGACTAAAAAAAGAAGACAAATTCAAGTAATAAAGATTGCTCCATCCATTTTCTACTCAATCTCCTCGAAATCGATCAATCCGATAAAGTCGAGTAGAAGAGGCAGTAGCAAAACCCCACCTTTGGGCTCAATCGGTTCCCTTCTTCTTGACTACTCGGCGCCTCGTGCTCCGCTTCCATGGCTGCATCACGGAATCGTGGAACCTCGAGGGCATTGCCGATGGCCTCTTCCTCCCCTTCCCCTTCGAACAAGATTCAACTCCGCGGTCCACCTCTCGCTCCGCGTTCATAGCTCTTTCCCCGAACACTTCGATGACGGCCAGCACCAAGAGATCGAGACCCTCGCAGCGGCTTGCGGGATCACTAGAAGCGGCCATCGAGGGAGCGAGGTCGGAAATGGAGCTCAAAGGTGGAGTCTTGGATGCTCGAATTCTCATTGAAAAAAAAAAAGAAAAGCCGCTTTGTCGAATTGGAATACTGACCGAGAATCGGCAGAGGAGAAATCTGAGATGGCAATCGGATGAGAATTGCGAGAGGAGATTGGAGAAGGCAGAGCAAAGGAGACGCGAGATCGAGGAGAAGAGTAGAGGAGGCAAATGGTGGAATAGATGGCCTGCGATATATGAAAGAGGGCTGTGCGCGAGAATATGTTTCTTTTGTGGGGTTGCATTGTTATGTAGATATATATAAAAATTGAACCGGACCAGTTTCGATACCAATTTAGTTGTCGGACCGGTGGATCAATCGGTCGGACCGATTGACTAAACCGAGTTGGGTTTTAAGAAACTTTGACTCGACTCAAGTTTAACTTTGGAATTAAAAAATTAGGAAATAAAATTATATATATATATATATATATAAACAATTTACTAAATCGTGTCAAAATTTTGGAATTACTATCCCACTATCGTATTCAATTTTCATGCATCCAAAAGTATGTATCATAATCATGTTATACTCCAATTTTTTCACTTCTAATATTTACTTATTCATTGAAAAATTTATTACTCTCAATTTATATTTTCAAATTAAGATTTGATGGTATGAATACATTTAGAATATTTTCAAATTAAGATTTGATGGTATGAATACATTTAGAATATTTGAAAGAGTATATTGATTTTGGTATAGAGTGGTTGACAAGTTTCTAGATCAATATATAATTTCGGATAAAATTTAATAATAGATCCAGTTAGAGAATTCTGAATCACTTCAAACTATAACCAAATATACTCCGGTAAATTTCATAAATTTACAATATCATTGGATCTGAATTCGACAATATAAATTTAGAACAATGAATTTTTAAACTCTACTTCATAAAATTTGTTATAAACTCATTATAAAATCTATGACAATGATACTCATTAATTAACAACACCAATGTATTTCTATGACTCTTCTAATTTAAATAAATATTAAACTTTTAAATTTTGAAATAGTGTAGATTCATCAATCAATTTCAAACAAAACTAGTTGATGAACTTAAAGAACACCAAATTACTTCAAATTAAAATTAACTACTTCTGAGGCCTCCAGACTCCTTAATATATTTATACCAATATAAATTGATAATATTAAAATTTCAATGGGTAAGTAAAAATTTGAATATAGAAAGAAGAAAGAGCATGGTGGAAATATGATATGTACTTTTGAAATTATAAAAATTAGACATGTGAAATGAATAATATTAAACACTTCCTCGCACTTGTGAGTAAAATGTCAAACAAAATATGTTAATAATTAGTGAGTTAAATGACAACTTAAAAGTTAATTTATTAATATTAATAAATTTTGTGAATTTCAATAATCCGTTATTTGTAGAAGCAGATCTCAACCCTATAGCCCAATTATGTGTAAATAAAATGACTTTTCCTTCGCTGTCGTTGCTTATGCACCGCTTAGGCATTTGCTTTCTAGGGTTTTTGTGATTCGATTTAGTTGATTTCAAAGCTTGATGTTTGGGGTCTCCTCTCTTTGCATCATGTACTTCGCCTCCATGAGAGGCGTGTACACGCATGCAAAGAGTCACTATACTTCAAAAGCTTCTTGTTAGCTCCACCGGATCTCTTGCACTGGTGAGTAAGTTTAGTTAAACTGAACAAATCGATAGAATCGATCGAATTTAAAAATTTAGTTTGATTATTTCATTTTTTTTAAAAAGTCAATCTTTAAGTTAATTCGGTTCAGTTTTAAGATTTCAGATTGAATAAAATAAAAAAATAAATTGAGGCGCTCACATGTGGGGGGAGGATGCACAAGAGATTATACATACAAAGTATCCTTTACTGCAAATTGCATACTTCACTAATTCATGGTTGTCTCATATTTTAACTTACAAAGTTCAGTTACTTCTTGCTCAGGGAATTGGTATTGTTGTAAAAGCGGGACTAACAACAGCAGATTTTGATTTCACTGTTGGAGTTCACCCTACTTCGGCAGAGGAATTTGTGACAATGAGGAACCCAACTCGGAAGATCCGGAAGGAGATAGTTTCAGCTGTGGTGGCCTTTTTTCCCAAGGTTATAAACAGATATGGACCTTTTGATCTTTATTTCTTCAGAAGGCTAATCATGTTTCTTCTTGCATGTTTTATAGGAAAACAGTGACGACAAGATAGGATCACTATAGCATATCCACACCAAGTAGGTCATCGTAATTTAATTTCTGTTGGTAGTAAACATTTTACTTGTACCTTATCTTTGCACTTATTCTAAGCATGATGCAACGCTGCTAATTTTGTTGCTCGAATATAATTTTATCCATCATTGGTTATGCAACTGTACAAGTATATATTTGTTTTGAAATGGCAACACCTACATATACCTTTGTTTCGCTATTCTCTTGTGTTAGTCCTGTGCAGTTACTTTACTCAGTAAGGATGTACAATTAAATTAAACAATTCAAGACAATTAATATTAATGAAAATAATAACAACGTAAAAAAGAATAAGTAAGAAGGTTAAAATTTACTTGGTTACAATGTAAATAGTTATTAATCCAAGACAGATGAAAGTATTAGAAAAATCTCCTTCGATGAAGGCGGAGAATCCTCTTACACTATTTGATAACTCATAAAGATACTAGAAAATAAATACAGAAGTTGTTGTTTATTTCCTAGCTCCAGGGGTCTTTTTATAGTTCTTGGAAAACTCTATCCATAGTTTGAAGGCGCCTTCAATAGGCTAAGGTTTATCCGTCGGAGATAAAGTTTTATCTTCGACTAACGGCTATGGAAGACGCCTCCAACGGGCTAGAAGACATCTTCGATATTGTTCATGGAAAATATCTTCCAAGCCATTAAAGACACCTTCCCTGAGCTATATAAGCTCCTTAGCTAATCTTCTTCGCGTGGGTGATGCTCCGGTCAACCGTAATTGAGCTCACTCAAACCCAACTTCGACTTTCTCCTCGAGCAGGTTTCCTTCCCAGCTTCTCATCCCTTAAAATGTCGCGTACGTTCTTCTAGTCCACCGGCATACTCTTTCGCAACACCTCGTCCCTCTGATGCACTGAGTCCGTTGACTCCTTTTCTATGTCATCCTTCTCGCTAGCTGCGTCTTTCACTCAACTTCTTATACTCCTAAGTTCCTGCATACTTAGACACAAGGCATCAAAAACCAACAAGACCTAACTTAACTTGGTTGACCATATCAAAACTACCACGAGTACTTACAATCTCTCCATTTTAGATGTGCATTAACCCAAGTTAAAATTAGGGTTAAAAACAAAATAAGTACAAGGATAAAAATTCTAAATTCTAAAAATATCCTAACTTCCATTAATTTGTACCTATTTCTTCCTCTTTAATCATATTAAAATAGGGGTTTAAATATCGAAAATAGAGTTATAAAAATGCTAAGGAATACATAAGTAGTGACAAACACTCTGAAAAATTCTGAGAATTATTTTTCAAAAATTTAAATTTTTTCAATTTTAAAACTAATTTTTTGAAAAGATAATTTTAAAATGATTTTAACTATTTGAAAATTCTAAATTTTTTTTGTCATAGTTAAACACATTTATCCAAAATATAGTTATAAAATTTTCACGAATAAACAAAATTAATACAAGTAGTAAGAAATTATTTTATATAGAGAGATGTATTTTTAAAAAATACTTAATAAATAAATTTTGAGCTCTAAAATTCTTGTAATTTTTTCTCAATATAAAACAGAGAGTCTATCTATAGAAAAATAAAACATTCAAAAATTAACATTTTAAGAATTTTTAATATTAAAAATTAACATTTTAATAAAAAATCATAGAAATTAAATTAACGGTAAAAGAATTTTGAAAAAAAAATTTTGATAGACAACATAATATTTTATCACAGAAAAATTATTTTTTTTAAAAAAATAACTCTATGGAATAATTTAAAATTTTAAAAAATATTTTTGTTAATAATTTCTTAGAAAATAACTCTGTGGAATTATTTGCTTGTAGATAATATTTTCATTTTGCACAGATAAAATTTTGAGTAAAAAATATGACTAGAAATTGATGAAATAATTTAAAAAATAAATAAATTAAGCAAGTTTTTCTAGCATGCGAAAAAATTAATTTATTAAGTTGCATGATTTTGATATCCAAAATAAATTATTTACTAATGGGTTAATCAAAAAAAAAAATTTGGTATATGATTTCTAGAGATTTTTCTAATTTGACTCTTGTGAAATCATAAATACCAGTTTAGTCCTCCAAAAGATCTAAAATTATTTTATAGAATATTTAACATGCATGATTTATTTTTTATTTTAATTTTTATTTTAATTCTTCAATTTAATTTTTCATCATTTCTAATGAACATGAATGTGCTAAAATTACTTTCAAGTCTAAAATTTTCTTATTTAAATTATTAATTTTTTATTTTAATTTGCATAATGATTTAGACACTTAATATCTTCGTAAAGTTAATTTGGAGGAAGTAGACATACCTCGCTTACCATATCAAGTTCGAAGTTTGTCTCTCCCTCTTCACTGTTACTTTCCTCTGAAGTGACTCCTTCTTCGTCGATGCTCTCCTCTTTCTAACTTGTCATCAGTGCTAATCCGCAGGCCCGGACCTTTAATGTAAATTGTGAGGCAAATATCTCGGGCCCAAAAATTTTAAAAATAATATATATATATATATATATATATATATATATATATATATATATATATATATATATATATAATATGAGAGTTGTGATATGCTGCGCGACGCTACTATGCACGTCGCACAGCATATCAACTTTCTCTTTTTATTTAAATTATTTTATTTTAAAGATTTTGATTTCTTTATATAAAATCTTAATACATAGATATATCCGCTAAACATATTACAATACTCCGCAAATACTTAAATTTATTTTATTTTTAAATTTTTTTTTAACTAAATACTATAATCCAATTAGGAAGCCTGAATCTATAGGTAAATTTTTTTTAAAAAAATTAGTCTAAAATTATAACCCAATTGGGAAGCTGAACTCTAGAAAATAAATCTTAAAAAATATTTTAATTATTTTTTAATTCAAAAATAAAAAAAAACAAAGAAATTTTGAATTAAAAAAATCAATATTTCCTTATATAAATCCCTAATACATTAATATATCCCTTCAACATATTACAATACTCCGTAAATACTTAAATTTATTTCATTTTTAATTTTTCTTTTAACTAAATACTATAATCCAATTGGAAAACCTGAACCCTAGAGGTAAAATCTTAAAAAAGAAAATTAGCTTAAAAATTATCACCCAATTTGGAAGTCTGAACTCTACAAATAAAATTTTAAAAAATATATTTTAATTATTTTTTAATTCAAAATTTTAAAAAAAATAATGTTCTCTGATTACTGCGCAACGCACACAGTTCGCAACTGTGCGCGTCACACAGTAGATTATATATATATATATATATATATATATATATATATACTGTTTTATTTATTTATTTTCTTCCCCTAAACGCTCTTGCTTCTCCTCTCCTTATACCACATCCTGTTCGCCCCTCTGCAACGGCAGAAGTGCTGCAAGCTGCCTCCGCCGTGTCACAGCTATTGCTCCCATCGACGACTCAACGACTGTTGATTCACCTTCTTCCGCTCACCTTGACGGCTTGGCCTCCCCCTCCCCCATTTAATCAATACTTTCCCTTCTAAAACTGCGAGGCGAGCAATATTCAAGTGACATACATTGGTTTGGAAGATGAATTTTATATTTTGTTCGGATCATTTTGACTTTATTCATATTTGCTTATGACATATTGTTTTGGATGATATATTTTTTTATCTTTTATTTCTAGAATTAAAAATGTTGTTATATTTACATTGATTGAAAAATATATGAATGTCAAACTTTGAGGGCACCATTTTTTGTGCTCGCCTCAGGCCCCAAAATAACAGGTCCGACACTGCTAATCCGGCATACTCTTCGACTTCGGACTCCGATATGACTCATCTCATGTTGCCTTTAAGTTTTTGTGCCTTGATTTGGTTGGCTATTTCTTCTTCTCCTTCATCTTCAGCTTTGGGCAATCATCCTTGATGTGTCCTTCATTGCAGTTATAGCATCGAACTCGTCTTTTGTTTCATGTAGACTTCTTACCCTGCCACTTATTGAATTTATTAGTTTTAAATTTTTTTTTGAGAATTTTCTTACCACATAAGTCTTTTCGTCTTCGTCAAAAGAAGTGTCGGTGTTTGACTTGACTGTTTAGGGTGATGTTGTTGTTTGGCTCCTTGTTCTTTCTGATCCCTACACATCTAGATTCATGTAGTTCATAGGTAAAAAATAAATTTTCTAAACTACTTACCTTTAGGTCCTTGGATATATAGAAGGCATCTACGATCGACGTCTGTTTAGCAGTTCTCAGAAATGCATTCAATGTGTACCTTAATGAGTTTCGATTTGTTACTTTTTTTTGGAGATTCGTGAGTTTGGTGATCAGTTCTTTGATCCTCGAGTGTAGATGTGCGACTGTTTCACCTTCTTCCATCCAAAGATTACTGATTTGTTTCTAGAGTAGGTCCCGTCTCACGAACTTTGCTTCGGACGTTCCTTCATATTGTTCTAGGAACTTCTCCCAAAGTTCCTTTATCGATTCGTAAGCTCCAATTTGACTAACTTCTTGGGATGAAAGTACGCTCAGTAGGTGAAATTTGGCTCGTCCGTTCGCTACGAAGTCATCTTGTTTTTTTTTGTTCATTGGTACTCTTCTTTTTCGGCTCCTTGTTGGTCCTTGGGGGCTACAAAATCATATTTAATTATTAAGAATATTTTAAAATTTATTTTTAAAAATACTTCCATGCGTTTCTTCCATATCGCGAATTTCCCCTTAAACTTTGGCGGGTAAATACTCGGTGCGACCATCATCTTGTTTGGTTCGGTTGGTGGTTGGTCCTTTTAAAGAGGTTGGACTCTGATACCACTTGTTGATCCCGTGCGACCGGCAAGAGGGGGGTGAATTGCCTAAAATCAGAGTTTAAAACAAAATATCTTTTGCTTTTCTCACCAAGGATGTACAATTAGATTAAGCAATTCATGACAATTAGCATTAATGGAAATAATAGCAACTTAAAAAAGAATAAGTGAGAAGGCCAGGATTTACTTTGTTACAACCTAGGTGGTTGTTAATCCAAGGCATGAAAGCACTAGAAAAATCTCCTTCGATGAATGCGGAGAAGCCTCATACACTCTTTGATTGCTTGGAAATATACTAGAAAATAAATACAGAAGTTGTTATTTATTTCCTAGCTCTAGGGGTCTTTTTATAGCCCCTGGAAAACTATATCCATAGCTTGAAGGCACATTCAAGTGGGTTCAAGGTGTCGTCAATAGGTTAAGGTTTATCCGTTGGAGATAAAGTTTTATCTTCAGATAACAGCTATGGAAGGCACCTCTAACAAGTTGGAAGGCGCCTTCAACACTGTTTATGGAAGATGCCTTCCCTGAGACAGATCAGTTCCTTAGTTGATGTTCTTCACATGGGTGATGTTCCGATTAACCGGAGTTGAGATCACCCAAACCCAACTCCGACCTTCTCCTTGAGAAGACTTCCTTCCCGGCTTCTCGTCCCTTGAACATCACGTACGTCTTTCTAGTCCAACGGTATACTCTTTCATAGCACCTCGTCCATCGGATGCACCGAGCTCATCGGCTCTTTTCTCATATCATCCTTCTCGCTAGCTGCGTCTTCCACTCAACTTCTTGTGCTCTTAAGTTTCTGCACACTTAGACACAATGCATCAAAGATAAACAGGACCTATCTTAACTTGGTTGACTAATCAAAACTACCACGGAGTACTTACATCTTGAACTTGATAAATTGACATGTTGATCATGAACAGAGGTGAAGCTAGGAATATAGTTCAAGGGAGGGGTGCAAAAGTCAATGGTATATAATTTCAAAATAGTCAATAAATATACTTAAAAAATTTTTACATTGAAATTATAATTGTTCATCACGATAAGTCATGATCTGAAATCATTGCATAATAGCTTCATTATCAATTCTATTAAAAATATCTTTCTCAATGTATGAAACCATACAAGCATAAGTCAATCATCTTCCATTTGGTTGCACAGTCGATTTTTATAATCTTCATCACAGAAAATACTCTCTCTACACTCGTGGTAGCATCTGGCAAAGTCAATGCTAAAGTAACAAGCATATAAACTAAAGGATAAACCATATGTTTTCTTGTTTATACCATTTTCATAGTAAGATATGTAATCCCATCAATTGTTGAAAATTCACTGCTTGTATGCATATCAATAATATAATTCTCAAGTAACACAATATTGTTTGTAGAAAAATTTTTAGGATATAATCTAGCAAAACTATTTATTTTCCTTATTGAAAGTAGAGAATGAGTCTTTAGAATTAAGGCATCCCACACAATGAAGTAATTCAGTATTTGTCTCAGAGAAACGACTATTAATGTGGTAAAAGACGATTCGCTCACCCCAGTGCCCTCGCCAACCCATCCTTATGCCAGGACAGAGGAGGTAAATCATGAGTGACTACTAGTCATTAGTACAGTGACCAAGGGATGGGGGAAGACATGCTTGAATGGGCCGAGTTTTGACCCCATGACCTAATGTGGCAACACCCCATGCCTTAACCACTGCACCGCCCGAGGGGACAGAGAAACAACTATTAAGTGTAAGATCGTAGCGCACGTTGTTGGTGCAACATCCCTCAGGTCAAGGTTGACCTGGTTAACCAAGCTGAGTCTTGGTTTGGGTTTAGATGTTTGACAATAAGATATTGATCGAAGAAGAGTTAAGTAGGTCAAGGTTGACCGGATACTTGACTGGGAAGTCCTAACTGGCATGTTAGGCAGAAGGAAGTCCTAGTGAGTGAAGCTAGGCAAAAGGAAATCCTGGTGAGTGAAGCCAGGTGAAAGTCCTAGTGAGTGAAGCTAGGCAGATGAAAGTCCTAGTGAGTGAAGCTAGGCAGAAGGAAAGTCCTAGTGAGTGAAGCTAGGAAGATGAAAGTCCTAGTGAGTGAAGCTAGGCAGAAGGAAAACCCTAGTGAGTGAAGCTAGGTGAAAGTCCTGGTGAGTGAAGCCAGACAAAGGAAATCCAGATGGATCAAGGATGATCGGACATCTGGTGTTGGGAAGTCCAAGTAGGTCAAGGGAGTGACCGGATACTTGGCACGACGAGTAAAAGTCCAAGTGGGTCAAAGGGATTGACCGGACACTTGGTGGGGAGTCCTGGCAGGTCAAGGGAGTGACCAGATGCTAGGCATGATGTACCAACAGGTCAAGGTTGACCGAATGTTGGTTAGGGAGGTTTGGGACTTGGTTTTGGGCAAAAACCAAGTTCTGGATCAATCCGTGGATCGATCCAGGCTCTGGATCGATCAGTGGATCGATCCAGATTCTTCCCAGCGAACAGAGAGCTTCTGGATCGATCCGTGGATCGATCCAGAGGTCCTGATCGATCAGCCGATCGATCGGGACGATGCTGCTTCGCGCGATAAGCGCTGGATCGATCCGTGGATCGATCCAGGCGCATTTCCAGAGCACAGAGGCGCTCTGGATCGATCCGTGGATCGATCCAAAGCCTCCCCGATCGATTCGGAACATTCGAATCGATCGGGATCCGACCGTTGCGTCGGGTTTAAAGCCGCAGGCGAGCGTGGTCTTCGGCATCTCTTTACGAGCTCTTCTCAGATTCATTCCAGCTCTTCACCAGCTTCTCCACAACTCTCTACAAGCACGTGATCGCCAGTTCTTGAAGGTTCTTGGAGGCTTTCCAAGTCAAGAGGCGGATCCATTGCAAGAGGAAGAAGTTAGGGTTAGGGTTTTCACTGCATTTCTTGTAAGCTTTTACTTAATCTTTACTACCCTTTCTTCTTCTTGTACTGAGAGTCTTGTAGGGCTTCTCCGCCCTCGGTAGTTACTGAAAAGGAGTGTTTCATAGTGGAGGGTGCGTGCGTGGTGTGGATCCTTGGATTAGTCACCTCCTTTGGAGGTGGATACCAAGTAAAATCCTAGTGTTAGCGTGGTTGTATTTGTTTCTGTATTTTCCGCTGCATATCCTTGAAGAAACAAGCAACGCCAAGCAACGAAGCGCACCGAGCGAACGCGACGAGCTATTCACCCCCCCCTCTAGCTACTTTTGGTCCTAACAAGTGGTATCAGAGCGAGGCCGCTCTTCACCGGAATCATCGCCGGAAGGGTCAAGCATATCAAGAAAAGCTAGAGGGTGAAGAAGTTGGAGCAAATTCTTCAAGTTCAAGACTTTATCAAGCTCAACTTCAAGATGCAATTCCAAGATGGACTTGGATTTGACACAAGGGTGGCTCCACCATACACATCCACAAGCTTCGATTCTTGGAAATCAAGAATCGAAACCTTTCTTATGATGGAGATAGAGCAATGGTTTGCTCTAATGGAAGGCTTCGAAGCTCCAACAAACTCCAAGGGCAAGCTTCTCAAGAAAAGCAAATGGAGCTCGGAGAAAATCCAAAGGTGCGAGGCCAATGACAAAGTGACCAAGCTTTTGGTCAATTTATTGCCAAGCACCATCCTTTGCAAAATGGAGAATTTGAAGATGCAAAGGACTTATGGAGCAAATTGGCCAAGCTTCATCAAGAGATCCCCTCCACTGTACAAGAGCAAGCAGAATCCAGAGAGGGTGACTCTTTGGAGCAAGACCAAGAGGAGGATTCCGAGGTTGAGAGATGCTCAACCTCCGAAGAAGAGGAAATCCAAGAAGCTTCATCCTCAAGGGAATGCAACGAAGGGAACAAGGAGGGAGCATACTCCTTGTTTCATATTCAAGATGATGAAGCCTCCACCTCTAGGATTGAGGGGGAGCAATCCTTGGTGACACCGGATCAAGAGGAGGAAGAAGCTTCTACCTCCACAAGTCAAGAAAAATCAAATGGAGAAGAATCAAGGTCCGATCAAGAGGAAGCTTCTACCTCCGGATCCAAAGAAAAAGATGCCACCCCTACAAGCAAAGGTATAAATATTTCAATTAATAATAAAAATCATATTATATGCTTTGAATGTAGGGAACATGGGCACTACAAGAGCAAGTGCCCTAAATTAGCCAAGAAGAAGGGCCAAGTGGCACAAAAGGGCAAGGTGAAGCCCAAGGAGACCATCCCCAACACAAAGAAGAGCAAGGAGCATATTATATGCTTCTCTTGCAATCAAAAGGGGCATTATCGTAGTCAATGCCCCAAGGGGAAGAAGAGGGTCAAGGCTCAAGGAGGCACTAGTCAAGGGGGAGCCTCCAAGGTAAAGAAGAAGGTAACATTTATTGAGCCTACTCCTTTACATTATGGTAAAAAGCATGATAGGTCTAACTTTTATCATTTTAATGCAATTTACCATAAGAATAGAAAGCATAAGGGCTTTAAGGAAAAGCATGTGGCCCTACATGCTAAGACTATCACTCCTAGGGTTAGGAATGTAGGTAAAAGTCTAGGCAATAACTCTAAGGATTTTAGATACAAGCCTGGAAACCAAAATGCTCATGGACTTAATGAAAAACCAAATTCTAAGGATTTAATGATAGAAAATCAAGTCTTGAGATCAAGACTTGATAAAATGGAAAAGACTCTAAAAAGGATGGAAAATATCCTAAAAGGGCAAAATGAGCAAAACCTAGGGCTAGGAAAGTCAAAGCCATCAAATAGCCATAGAGGTTTGGGATACAAACCAAAGGCTAAGAAGGATGTGCCTAGTTATCATAGGGTTCCATATAGTTATGGAACAAACCCTAGGTTTAGTGGTCAAGTCAAGAATACTAGGGAAGTCATCCCTAAGAGTATTTCTGCAACCAAAGTGACTAAGACTTCTAAGAAGTCTAAGAAAGTCACTAACAAGGTCACAAGGGAGGCTATCCCTAGGGTTGACCTAGAAAATGTGACCAAGGCTTCTAAGAAGCCCAACAAGGTCACTAGGAAGGTATCTAGGGAAGTTATCCCTAGTGAGTACCTAGAGCATCCAAGGAGCACCAATAGGTGTTGGGTTCCTAGGAGCATCTTCTCTACCCCATAAATGGGTTAGAGAGTGTCAACTACAATTAGAAGGGTAGTTAACCCAACTTTGAGGAAATTGACACTCAAGGAGCATTTTCAAGGTTTTTGTTAACCTTTGAAAATGAAATGGAACTATTATTTACTCCTTGAAAGAGTAAAATGTGCCTAGTGGTGAAAAGTTGATTTTAATCTTAAAAGGCACATATTGGGAAATTCATAAGAGCTACCAAGTTGGGATTTTGGTATGTTCTTAGGAAATTTAAGGTAATCCGGGCCTTAACTTTAAAGTGCTACTCTTGTGGAAAAATGAAATATGCCAACATTTGAGGAATATGCTTAATTTCAATTGGCATAAATTAATCAAGGGAATTAGAAATGCCAATTTAGGTTTTGTGTTTTCTTGACGCACTTAAGGGCAATCTAGGTTTAAGTTGTAAGTTTAGCTAAGGTTTTAAGGATACTTAGATAGTTAATCTAGGTATATTTTATTTATGCTAAATCTTGCCATGATTGTTTGCCCATCATATGCGCCATGACATCATGTCTACTTTTGCATTCATGACTTATTATGAAAAATACAAAAATACCATGTCATGACATTCATACATCATGTAGTTATAGGATATTTTCTTTTGAAAATTATTTCCTTTTGATGTATGCCATAACATTATCATGCATTAAGTTTAATTCCTTGTAATCAAGGATAAAAGGCATTTAACAACACTTATTAACAAGTGACATCCTAGGTGGGTGTCTAATATCTCCAAAATGCCTAGATAGTATGCATGATCCCTAGATTAGGGCAAAACCAATCTCTACATCTCACAAAGACCTATAAGATAACTTGTATGTGTTTTAGTGCACATTAGATACAAGTGAGATGTTAGGATGATGAACAAAACTCAAGATGTTGATTTAGTGCATTCTTTTGAGTTTTAGTTTCATCAAAACAAACAGATATGTGTTTTCCCATCATTGGGAAAGCTAATGTACAAGTCATGTGCATTAAGCCCAAGGAATATGGTGGGATATTGGTTTGAAAAAGGTTTCAAAATGATTTTGGAAAACCTTGGTGAAGGCTATCTTTTGATAGTAATCACCATTGAATAGTTAGACACAAACTTGAAGAAAACACTAAAGTTTTTGCAAGTTTTCAAGTTTGTGTCAATCTTTGAAAATATGATGTATTTTCATAGAAAACTATTTTTCCTTGATAATATATGCCCTAAACAATGTCTACACGAAATTTCATAATTTTTGGATTTTTGTAGAATTTTCTAGGGGTTTCTGAAGTTGACTGAAATGGAATTTCAGCAACTATCAGAGCTCCGATCGATCCATGGATCGATTGGAGTGCCTGAATCGATCCATGGATCGATTCAGAAGGCAAATCTCGCGAGCAGTAGCTCGCTGGATCGATCCAGGTAGTCTGAATCGATCAGTGGATCGATTCAGAAAGGTTCAATCGATTGGAACCCAACTCCAATCGATTCAAGTTGCTGATTTTGGCTGGGAAAGCCTGATTTCAGCACTTTGAACCTATTTTAGTCTAGGTAACCATTCCAAACCCTTAAAATACATTTGTATACATAAAAAGGGTGTTTTCGTGTTGAAAACAAGGATGGAATGGTTAAGGAAGACTTCATTGAAGTTTAGGTTGAGGTTTGTTTCAAATTTTGAACATTTGAACCTCAAAACTTCTAAATCTGGGTTTCCTAAAGGTTTAGGGATTCCAAGTCATTGTTGGTGCAATGACAGAAGTTACCACCATGTCTTTAGGGGGAGGGACTCTTTAAAGACATGAAAATTTATTTTTTTCATGAACCTTGGAAGGTGGTTAACCTTCTGTTTGAAAATGCTCAAGGTTGAGCGATTGAACTTTAATGGGGAGTGGATATCCTCATTGTTCAAGTGTTTTCAAAGGATAATGCTCAAGAATGGGCATTTACCTACATTGGGGGAGAATGTAGGGTAAGGATAATGAAGGGTATGGGACCTTCAGTATCGTGTTGATCACAATAAGTGATGTTGTGAACAACGATGAGCAACTCTTCAGGGGGAGAGTTTTTCAACAATGGATTTGTTGAAGTGTGCCCAAAATTGGAGCATCGGTTGATGTGTGTCCAAAGATGGGTTGATGTGTTTTTTATTAGTAAGGGGTTGATGTGTGCCAATAGGGGGAGATTGAAAGGGCTTGTGAAAGGGAGTAAGTTAGGCTTTCATTACCTAGAGGGAGTTTGCCCTCTTAGGGGGAGAATGAAGAGCTTAACTTATGCTTTCATTACCTAGTGGCATGAAGAATGAGGCTATGGGATTAGCCTAACTTACATGTGGTATTGTAAGTGTGATTGTAGTATTGTCAAACATCAAAAAGGGGGAGATTGTTGGTGCAACATCCCTCAGGTTAAGGTTGACCTGGTTAACCAAGCTGAGTCTTGGTTTGGGTTTAGATGTTTGACAATAAGATATTGATCGAAGAAGAGTTAAGTAGGTCAAGGTTGACCGGATACTTGACTGGGAAGTCCTAACTGGCATGTTAGGCAGAAGGAAGTCCTAGTGAGTGAAGCTAGGCAGAAGGAAATCCTGGTGAGTGAAGCCAGGTAAAAGTCCTAGTGAGTGAAGCTAGGCAGATGAAAGTCCTAGTGAGTGAAGCTAGGCAGATGAAAGTCCTAGTGAGTGAAGCTAGGCAGAAGGAAAACCCTAGTGAGTGAAGCTAGGTGAAAGTCCTGGTGAGTGAAGCCAGACAAAGGAAATCCAGATGGATCAAGGATGATCGGACATCTGGTGTTGGGAAGTCCAAGTAGGTCAAGGGAGTGACCGGATACTTGGCACGACGAGTAAAAGTCCAAGTGGGTCAAAGGGATTGACCGGACACTTAGTGGGGAGTCCTGGCAGGTCAAGGGAGTGACCAGATGCTAGGCATGATGTACCAACAGGTCAAGGTTGACCGAATGTTGGTTAGGGAGGTTTGGGACTTGGTTTTGGGCAAAAACCAAGTTCTGGATCGATCCGTGGATCGATCCAGGCTCTGGATCGATCAGTGGATCGATCCAGATTCTTCCCAGCGAACAGAAAGCTTCTGGATCGATCCGTGGATCGATCCAGAGGTCCCGATCGATCAGCCGATCGATCGGGACGATGCTGCTTCGCGCGATAAGCGCTGGATCGATCCGTGGATCGATCCAGGCGCGTTTCCTGAGCACAGAGGCGCTCTGGATCGATCCGTGGATCGATCCAAAGCCTCCCCGATCGATTCGGAACATTCGAATCGATCGGGATCCGACCGTTGCGTCGGGTTTAAAGCCGCAGGCGAGCGTGGTCTTCGGCATCTCTTTACGAGCTCTTCTCAGATTCATTCCAGCTCTTCACCAGCTTCTCCACAGCTCTCTACAAGCACGTGATCGCCAGTTCTTGAAGGTTCTTGGAGGCTTTCCAAGTCAAGAGGCGGATCCATTGCAAGAGGAAGAAGTTAGGGTTAGGGTTTTCACTGCATTTCTTGTAAGCTTTTACTTAATCTTTACTACCCTTTCTTCTTCTTGTACTGAGAGTCTTGTAGGGTTTCTCCGCCCTCGGTAGTTACTGAAAAGGAGTGTTTCATAGTGGAGGGTGCGTGCGTGGTGTGGATCCTTGGATTAGTCACCTCCTTTGGAGGTGGATACCAAGTAAAATCCTAGTGTTAGCGTGGTTGTATTTGTTTCTGTATTTTCCGCTGCATATCCTTGAAGAAACAAGCAACGCCAAGCAACGAAGCGCACCGAGCGAACGCGACGAGCTATTCACCCCCCCTCTAGCTACTTTTGGTCCTAACACACGTAAGAGGGGGTGAATCATGTGGTTTTAAAAATCTATCTTTTTCAGTTTTATAAAACGAGTATAGACGGAAATAAACAAAAACGGAAACGAAAAACACAAGTACACGATTGGTTACTTGGTTCGAAGCTTCCGGCAATTCCTACTCTAAGACTTATGATCCCTTAGACTATATCTGTAGGATTAAGTTAGACCTTCATTCTCATATTAGCATGAAGTAAGTTCAGGTTATGAGATTAGCCTAACTTACAAGTGGTATTATTAAGTGGTATTGTCAAACATCAAAAAGGGGGAATTGTTGGTGCAATGTTTCCTAGGTCAAGGTTGACCTGGTTGACTGAGCTTGAATTGGTTCAAGCTCGAGTTTTAATGTTTGGGTTTCAATGTTTGACAATACATGGAGACAAGACATGGAGATTGCATGAAAAGACCTAGTGAGTGAAGCTAGGCAGAAGAGAAATCCTGGTGAGTGAAGCCAGGTGAAAGACCTAGTGAGTGAAGCTAGGCAAAAGAGAAGTCCTAGTGAGTGAAGCTAGGCAGAAGAGAAATCCTGGTGAGTGAAGCCAGGTGAAAGACCTAGTGAGTGAAGTTAGGCAGAAGAGAAATTCTAGTGAGTGAAGCCAGGTGAAAGACCTAGTGAGTGAAGCTAGGCAGAAGAGAAGTCCTGGTGAGTGAAGCTAGGCAGAAGAGAAATCCTGGTGAGTGAAGCCAGGTGAAAGACCTAGTGAGTGAAGCTAGGCAGAAGAGAAGTCCTGGTGAGTGAAGCTAGGCAGAAGAGAAATCCTGGTGAGTGAAGCCAGGCAATTGGGAAAGTCCTGGTGAGTGAAACCAGACACAAGGAAATCCAGATGGATCAAGGCTGATCGGACATCTGGTGTTGGAAAAACCAAGTAGGTCAAAGAAACTGATCGGATACTTGACACGAGGTGGAAAGTCCAAGTAGGTCAAAGGAACTAACCAGATACTTGGCGCGAGGAGAAAACTTCAAGTGGGTCAAAAGGTTGATCGGACACTTGGTGAGCGAGTTATAGCAGGTCAAGGGTGACCAGATGCTAGGCATGATGTACCAACAGGTCATAGGTGACCGGATGTTAGTTTAGGGGGCTTTGGACTTGATTTTGGGCAAAATCAAGGAGCTGGATCGATGAGCCGATCGATTGGCTCATGCCCAATCGATCGACCAATCGATTGAGTGAGTCCCCGCGAGAAGCTTCCTCCCAATCGATCGGTGGATCGATTGGGAGAGGCTCACAATCGCACAAAACAGCGCTGGATCGATCAGCCGATCGATCCAGAGCTCCCAATCGATTGGGCGATCGATTGGGAGGTGCGATTTCGCGCGATGAGCCCTGGATCGATCCGCTGATCGATCCAGGAAATTCCCAGGAGCACAGAGGCGCTCTGGATCGATCAACCGATCGATCCAAAGCCTCCCCAATCAATTGGGAGCAATCCGATCGATTGGGATCCGACCGTTGACGTCGTATTTAGATGCTGGCGAGCTGTTCTCTCGGTAGAACTTCCACGGCTTCTTCTCCAGCGAGCACAAATCTTCACAGAGCTTCTCCACAGAGTTCTCACCGCCAGTTCTTGAAGTTCTTGGAGGTTCTTCCAAGTCAAGAGGCGGATCTACAGCAAGAAGAAGAAATCTAGGGTTAGAGTTTTCTTGTGCTAACTTGTAAGCTTTTATCTTGTATTTTGCTCCCTTTCCCTTTCTCCTTGTAGTGTGAACTTGTAGGGTTTCTCCGCCTTTGGTAGTTACTATAAATGAGTGTTTTCATAGTGGAGGGTGCGTGAGTGTGTGGATCCTTGGATTAGTCACCTCTTGTGAGGTGGATACCAAGTAAGTCCTCTTGTTAGAGTTGTGTATTTTGTTTCTTTGTATTTTTCGCTGCATATCTTGAAGAAACAAGTAACGAAGAGCAAGACGAGCGCACCGAGCTATTCACCCCCCTCTAGCTACATAATCGGTCCCAACAATATCGATGGGTAATCCACTATAAAACTCTTCTAAAACCATCGGAAGAGGGAATTGTTGGATCGAAAGCGCTAGAGGGGGGCTGAATAGCGCTCGTGGCTATTTCGTTCGTTTCGTATTCGGAAATCGTTCGAGAGTAATGCAGCAGAAATAAAGGAAAAACCAAACACAGAAAAGACCCAAGTGTTTTTACTTGGTTCGGAGCCTTGGACGACTCCTACTCCAAGGCCCTCGCTCGTTGAGCGATTGCTTTGGACAATTCACTAGTAAATCACAATACTATAGATATGAATTAAGTACAACAGAATTAAGTAATACCGACAACAAAGAAATGAAAGCTGAAGCTCCGGGTCGTCGGGATGATGTTGTAGCACTTCGGGATCGTCTCGTTAGCAGCTTGTAGCGTTAGGATTGCTCGGAAGTTTGTTGGAAAAAGGTGCTGCTCGAATCCCTCTTTTATACAGTGCTAGAGGCGCCTCTAAGGTTGTCCGAGGTGCCTCCAAGCCCCGAGTCCGCCGCGGTGATAAGCGCTGATCCGGTCGCACCTTATCCCTTTGAAGGCGCCTCTAAGATGCTCCAAGGCGCCTCCAACGCCTGGTCCAAGGCGCCTCCAGCGACGTTCGAGGCGCCTCTAAGTCTTCTACGCAGACTTTTGCTGGCTCACACCCGAGGCGCCTCCAAGCCCCATGGAGGCGCCTCGGACACTGCTCATGCGATGCCAAAGTTGCTTCTTTGTTCCTGCAAAATGTGTTAGTCTCAAACACATACCCTGCAAAATAAAGTTAGCACAGAAATAATAATATGAATAGAATATTTCAACAGTCTCCGGACTGTCCGATTCTGATTTCAGATTTCCGTCCGAAAACCCTAGGTCGAACCGACGCCTACTGTTCCCTCCGCGGGGAATACGTCATCACCTACTCCACTCAGGAGAGCATACCTGATGCCAGTCCGGTCCTCCAGGCCGACTGGACTTTCTGCTTAGGGTTACCACCCCCTAGGACCTAGGGTTACCGCCCCCTAGAGTTTTTCTCCACCTAGGGTTACCAACCCCTAGGACCTAAGGTTACCTCCCTTAGGATTTTCCTCCACCTAGGGTTACCAACCCCTTATGATTTTCCTTCACCTAGGGTTACCACCCCCTAGGACCTAGGGTTACCACCCCCTAGGATTTTCCTTCACCTAGGGTTACCAGCCCCTAGGACCTAGGGTTACCACCCCCTAGGGTTTTCACCTTGCCTAACCGTAGCTAGGACTTTTGTCTAAGTATCACTTAGGACTTTCCTGCAAGCTCCATGAATCTTGTTAGATAACACCACAGCTTAACCTTGAACCCTTTGCCATAATCAAAACTCAGATTCGATCGTCTGGTGCTCACTGCACCAACAGGAATCAAATATAAGAACGATGTAAAAGATAGTGTTACAACCTACACTGCCCTAGTAACAAAAATAAACAACTTAAACAAAATTGTTACCAACATAAGGTTTGTCAAAGTCAAGAGTTCGGTGTTAGTGCCAGTTAGCCGATAGCAGTCGAAAGTAGCAAAGTGGTAGCACGGTAGTAGCACAGTAGATTTGACACAGTCGAAGTAGCAGAAGGATCGTCCAAGCTTGTATGGAAGTTCTTTATCTTCTGATGGCTAAATACCCCTTTTATAAGGTATTGGAGGCACCTCCAATGCTACTGGAGGCGCCTTCAACCCCAAAACTCATCCCCGAAGAAGTAGCTCCTCATTCTCAACGAAACCTTCTACGTTATCCACTCAAGGGCACCCTCATTGAGCTCTAAGGAGCCTACAACACTCTGAGACGCCTCTCTGCAGGCCAAAGACGCCTCCCCTCAGTTAGTTCAACGCAACAATTTTTTAAAACTCATATTTTTTGACTCCGAACTCAGAATCAAGCTCTGTCAATTGCCACACATGCAGAATGCAAAGATCTACATTTGTCTCTACATCATAGAGTTAGAAAAATATATACATGAACAATTTATATATATTTATGAGTTAGATCATGTTTTACCAAGACCAGTATCTAGTCACAGTCTCACTCTAGGTTTCCAAAATGAACTCAAAGTGGACTTGCGCCTAAAGTCCCAAATTGGGACTCATCCTCACTGGACACTCTCCTCCAGTGACTTATGTTGGTCTCGGTGCGGCTGACAAGAGGGGAATGAATTGCCTGTAAGTTAGAATTTGATACTTCTATTGCTTTTCAGTTTAGCAATGAACACACATTAGCTAATTTAAAATAATGATATAAAAATAAGTAAGAGACAAATAGAATTTTACTTGGTTTGCAACTAACGAGGTTGCTAATCCAAGACAATGGAAGCTCACTAAGATTCTCCTTTCATCGTAGGCGGAGAAGCCTCTTACAAGCGTTGAAAGCCTAGAAATTAAAGACAGTTCGTAATTGAAGTACATAGTGTGTTGTGTTAGTAAGACAAACTTTATCTCCACGCAACGACTTCACAACAACTGGAAGATGGAATTTTTCCATGTCTAGGTGCCCGAACCATGTCCGAGCACTCGGATCGTTGCTGACGTGGATCTAAAAGTGATCCACAGTAATGACCCTTCGATGAGATGCCTGTTAGGCGCCTTGGTCGTCCGGGCACCCGATCAGTTAATCACGTGCTGACCATCCAACGCCTTCTATGGTCGCTGGCTTCTTCTCTGATCGCTTGAGTGATCTTCCAGTCTTTCAGAGTTGAGCTCAGCCGAACCCAACTCCGGCCTTCTCCTCAAGCAATCTTTCGCTCCGGCTTCTCGTCCCTCAGAAGACCCGCGCGCGTCCTTCTCGCTAAACCCGTCAAGTCCTGCACATTTAGTAGAAAGGTTAAATCACATAATACCTAATTTTAATCCATTTATCATTCATCAAAACTTAAGTTTGACCATTGATGGCAACTACACCAACATTAAGCTCCATAAGTTGTTTGTCTAAAATAGCACAAAATAATTCATAATGATAATGAGACAAGTTAATCTTTTCTTGAGTTCTTCATCTTGGATGACCAGAAACTATGAACTTTTCATCTATATTTATGATCATAACTTCATGTGTAGAACAAAATGAAGAAACTTCATTCAATAGAGAACTTCATCCATCGTCTGTCATAGATTACAATCTTAGTTTTGATATAAGAACTAATCTCATAGCATTCTCAATCTCATGCTCTTTTCTTTACAATGCCAATGACAAGTCATTAGTAATTCCCAATACATTTTCATTAAATGTATAATGAATATAAACTCAAATGATTGCATTGTATCTAACAATATGCATGCTTCAACTTTCTGGTATGTGCTTACCTCATCATCCATAATAAGTTCAAGTACTTCAATTATAGATGAAAACATGGAAGTGAACCTAACTAACGTACCATAATGTGAACACCAACTAGTATCGTTGGCTCGTTGCAAGTTAGTTTCTTGATTCAATCCACATCCACTAAAAATCTCCCCTCTCCTTTGTGTTTCTGTAACTTTTTCATGTTGTTTGGCTCTGAGAATATCTTGCCTCTTACAAGATGCTCCAACAACATTCATATCCTTCGATGTGATCTCAAAAAGATATTGAACTTGAAAATAACTTTACGACAGCTACTAAACTCAATTAGAGTTGATGAGTGAAGCAATGAACATAAAAAAGTACATAAATTTTCTTATAAAATAAGAGTTTTCAAGCCTTTAAGTGTTGGTGCAGGAAGCACCAGACGAACGAACCTAAGTTTTGATTATGGAAAAGGGTCCAAAATTAAGATGTCTTGTTATCTAACAAGTGTGAATGAATTTACAGGAAAGTCCTAAGTATTCTTAGGCAAAAGTTCTAGTGGATTCTAGGCAGGTGGAAAAACCCTAGGGGAAGGTAACCCTAGGTCCCAAGGGGTGGTAATCTTAGGTGGAAAGTCTTGGCGGGTCGAGCACTTTGGGCGAAACCCTAGAGTTAGGGACTCTAGGTGAAAATCCTGGTGGTTGCGAACCAGGTGGAAGACTGGACGGGTCGGGGATCAGACATCCAACGAAAAAATCCTGAAGACTAGGACGCTGAACAAAAGTCTAGTCAATCTGGAGGACCAGTCTGGCAATAGGTAAACTCTTTTGAGAAGAGTAGGTGAGGACGCGTTCCCCGTTGAGGGAACAGTAGACGTCGGTTCAACCTAGGATTTTTGAGAAATCTAATAGTCAAAATCGGGCAGTCCAAAGGTTGTCAATCACTTATATTATTCATATTTTATTGTCTTAACTTTGTTTTGTAGAGTATATTTGATATTTTGGACTAACATATCTTGCAGGGAGTAAAAAGGACTTAAAAAGCTCTGATGAATAGTATCCAAGGCGCCTCCGGGGCTATTGGAGGTGCCTCAGGCATCCTGGTCGCAGCTGCGCAAGAAGCAGGGCAGAAGGAGCCTTGAAGGAGCTTGAAGGCGCCTTGGATGCTGAATGGAAGGCGCCTTCCATGGAGCTTGAAGGTTCCTTCGGATGGATAAATGTGCAGGCTTTGGAAACTATCGTCTCCAACGTGGAAGAGATAAAAATCTCTGCTGGAGGCCCCTTCTATGGAGGCTGAAGGCGCCTTCAGCAGGCTATTTAAGACAGTCTCGAGCAGGTGTTGAAACACACTTGTTCTTCGCAATCTTTCTACTGCGCGCTGCTCAAAAGATGATCCGACGAAGCTGTAACACAACTTCGACAACCGAAAGCCCGAAATTCCTTATTCGTAGTTGTTGGTATACTTTCAATTATTATACTCTAATTATTGTATTTGTAATTTCCAGATTGATAGTGAATTGCCCAAAGTAAACACTCAACAAGTGTGGGCCTTAGAATAGGAGTCGTCACAGGCTCCGAACCAAGTAAAAAAAGGTGTTAGCGATTGTTTTGCTTCCGCTTTATTTCTTATTTCCGCTGCATTACTCTGTGCTTTATGAAACGAGTGAAAAAGCCACGAGCGCTATTCACCCCCTCTAGCGCATCTCGATCCTACAATTGGTATCAGAGTGAGGCCACTCTGAATTAGTAAAACCACCAATCGAAAAAGTCTTGCTTTGATTATGAAATATTACAATTTAACAAAACTTTGCCATAATAATTTTTATTATTGTTTTAGTATTTTTCTCAAAATTCATGCAACACTACTTGAGCAATTTCTTTACTTTCCGCACTAATAATCCAAAACTAAGTCTTGGGACAAGTTTCTATATTTGTTTGTGTGTAAGATCTTTTTTTTTTCTAAATAGCCCACTAAGAAGGTTATAGATCCACTCGACCACCACTATTCTCTGGAGAAGTTTTCGGCTACTGGTAGGGCTGAATGGAGTACTATCTAAAGATCGATGTAGAAATGTGGATAATCGTCCAAACCGACCTCGCGCTTCCACTCGACAACACTAGAAAACTAGTATCATGCGTAAACTGAGACACAAGTCTAATGAAGAAAATTGAGGCTGAAGCTAAGGTGACTCGAGCCCTATAATGCGGCCTAACAAAAGAAGAGCTGAACCGAGTCAACCCCTTCTCAAGCGCCAAAGACTTGTAGGAGAAACTAATCGAGCTACATGAAGGGATCTTTGATACTAAGGTAAGTAAAAGAGATCTTATTTTAAATAAATTATATAACATAAAAATGTAGGATGGTAAATCAACGAGTCAACTGCACGCACACATCCAAGATCTTTTCAACGGTCTCCACGCGATCGGACAAAAGGTGGAGAATGGTGACGTCATCAGGTATGCACTCAATGTATTTCCGAGAAACACATTATGGGCATCCATGGTAGATGCTTACAAAGTTTCCAAGGATCTTTCCTTAATTAAATTAGATGAATTATTTTCTGAATTCGAGCTTCATGAACAAACTAATACTACTTGGGTCGAGAAAGATATTGCTTTGATTGCAGGAACAAGCAGAATGCGGGAACCAAAAACCAAGCGCAAGACTGAACCCGAGTTCGAAGATAAATCAGACTCAGAAGAAGACGAAATCACCACCGAACTAATCAAACTAGTTCGAAAAGTACTTAAGAAGAAGAAGGTGACTTGATTGAACATGAAGTTTGAAGTCACCTGCTATGCTGTAACAAAAAGGGATACATCAAGGTAAATTGTCCAAATTAGAAGGAAGTGAAGAAGCAACGAAGAAAGAAGGCGCTACAAGCAACATGGGATGAATCATCATTGGAAGACTCCGATGAAGATACAAATAAACAAGTTTCCTCGCATTTCCGGCTCGAGAGCAAGTCGTCGAATCCGAGTCTGAGACAGAATCGGAAGCTGAGTCTGAGCGAAGTCACGGATCCGTATCCGGTTTAGAAGGTTCCCAAACTAATGTAAGTATTTCTTTAATTAGATCACACAATTTAATTTCATACTTGTCAAGAAAATTAGCCAAGTCCAACCTCCAAGTCAAGTCACTCCAAGAGGAGGTCAAAGCCCTCAAGGAAGTGACCATCCCAAGCTTCTTGACAGAATCAGTTCAGACTGAAACTTCAACTCAAGGCCAAAAGCTTGAGGAAGAAAATTTCAACCTAAAAAGTCAAGTCAAGGAACTAAAAGATACATTGGAACAGTTCACCTTGGGTTCTAAGAATCTTGATCTGATTCTTGGTAAACAAAGAACTGTATACAATTGATCCGAACTTGGATACAAGGCTAAGCATAAATTTAAATCCTATTTATCACTTGTGAATTGAACAAATAGGAGAATAGTCCAAGCATGGATATCCAAGTCTAACTTGATTAATCAAGTTGGACTTGATCAATATTGGATCCCCAAGGATCAAATCCATTACCTTGATAGGTCCTATCGAGACTATGATCTAGGGGGAGCTAATAGAAAGACGATATTCATTAGATAAACTTGCTCGATGTATGTTTTTACTGTTTTCTATTATTCATGCTTAGATTAGGGTAGATAAGGACTTAGGCTTGATTCACACTTGACTAGTTAGACCTAGGATTTTCAGAAAGGAAATTAAATATTCAATTTCTTTAAAAGGTTTTGTCTAGAAGTGGTTGACGATCCAATACTCAAGAAGGTTAAGTGTCTTGCCATAGCTGGAAGCCAATTATTGAAATAAATATTTAATTAACTAACCGTTAAACCTTAGTCTAACTCAAATGTAAATCAATCCTTATACATTAATTAAAATTGAAGATAAAATTAACCATCTAATAAAACTTATAAGGTTCCTTGATTGTAAATCTAGAAAAGGGTGAGATGGACCTAAGTTTAAAATAAATAATAGTTAACCAAATCTAAATTAATTAAACTCAGTTCAATTAAGTTAACTTAATTAAAATTCAACTAAAATTAATTCAATTTAACTAACCTAAGTCACTTTAATTAATTCAAAAGTTTAATTAATTTTAAATTCTTAATTAATCTCAAAAGTTTAATTAATTTTTAATTCTTAATTAATTTCAAAAAAATCTAATAATTTTAAAAATTAATTAATTTTAGCACAAACTTTAAAATGCAATTATTTTCAAAACAAAAATTATATTTTCAAACTAAGTCACTCTTCAAATTAAATTTTAAACTTAAAATTTTAATTTTAATTTGTTAAAATTAAATATTAAATATTAATATTCAAAATTAAATATTTTTGAAATTCAAAATTAAATATTTTAATATTCAATATTCAATATTTTTTCAAACTTAAATATTTTTTAGAATTCTCTCAATCACTCATAAACTCATAAGATGCACATGTTTGATAATTTAGAAATGCTGAGATGAAAAATTAGGAAAATAGATAATTACTTTTATCTTATTTGCTTGGACTCTAGGACCCTCAAAAATTAAATAATTTTTATATTTTTTTTGACATTAATCAAGGGGGGAGTGAAAGAACTTAGGTTCAATTAAATATTTGTTTTGGTTAAATATTTTCTCAAAGTTAACACATTTTCTTTAAGTTGATTGTTTTGGTTTAAGTATTTTTGAAAAGAAAGTTTAATATTTTGAAAAGCAACTTTAAATATTTGAAAAAGGAAGTTCAAATATTTCTAGCTAAAAAAAATCAGTTTTTGAAAAAGTATTTTTAAGTATTTTTCAAAGAAATCATTTGCTTAGCTAATTATTTTTGCAAGGATTTTTTTTTAAACTAAGTAATTTAGTTATATTTGTTTTAAAAAATCTTTTAAAAGCTAAGTGTTTAGTTAATTTTTTTGAAAATCTTGCAAAAACTAAGTGTTTAGTTAAATTTTTTAAAATCTTCCAAAAGTTAAGTGTTTAATGTTTGACTATCTTTGAAAAACAACTTTAAATCATTTTTAATTTTTTTTAAAAAATATTTAGTTAAATTTTTTAATAAAATATTTGGTTAAATGTTTTTCAACTTTAAGTGTTTAATGTTAAGTGTTCTAAAGTTAAGTATTTAGTAAAACTTTTTAAGAAAATCTTTAATTAAATTTTCTTAAGAAATTTTTCTAAAACTAAGTATTTAAATTTTCTTAAGATATCTTTCAAATTTTAAGTATTTAAATTTTCTTAAAAAATCTTTCAAAAACTAAGTATTTAATTTGTTTCCTTTTCAAAGGTATTTAGCTAAGTACTTAAAAGCTTTTATCAAAATCTGTTTAAAGATGATTGCTTAAGCTTTAAAGTTGTTAAAATGTTTTCCTTTTAAAACTAATTAGGTCCTTTAAAGTTTTTTTTTTTAAAAAAAACTTAACTTAGTATTTTAAATTCCTTTCAAAATTAAAATTATTTATTTATAGGAGAGCTTTCACTTAGTATCTTTTTGATGTATGTCAAAGGGAGAGAGAAAGATTAAAGTTAAGTTAAACATATAATCTTTGATTGAGGGGAAGCATAAGGGAGGTTTTTTTTTCATAAGTTCTTTTAATTATTTCACTTATGCTCATGCTTAAGTTCTTTACTTAACTGTTATGTTTTACTTAGCTTTGAACCAGATTGTCATAATACAAAAGGGAGAGATTGTTAGTGCAGGGAGCACCAGACGATCAAACCTAAGTTTTGATTATGGAAATGGGTTCAAAGTTAAGATGTATTGTTATCTAACAAGTGTGAATGAGCTTGCAAGAAAGTCCTAAGTGTTCTTAGGCAAAAAACCTAGTGGATTCTAGGCAGGTGGAAAAACCCTAGGGGAGGTAATCCTAGGTCTTAGGGGGTGGTAACCCTAGGCGGAAAGTCTTGGCGGGTCGAGCACTTTGGGCAAAACCCTAGAGTTGGGTACTCTAGGAGAAAATCTTAGTGATCACGAACCAGGTGGAAGATTAGACGGGTCAGGAATTGGACGTCCAGCGAAAAAGTCCTGAAGACTCGGATGCTGAACAAAAGTCCAGTCGATCTGGAGGGCCGGTCTGACAACAAGTAAACTCTCCTAAGGGAGTAGGTGAGGATGTATTCCCCGTTGTGAGAACAGTAGGTGTCAGTTCGACCTAAGATTTCTGAGAAATTCAAAAATCAGAACCGGACAATTTAAAGACTGTCAATCACTTATATTATTCATATTTTATTGTCCTAACTCTTTTTTGCAAGGTATGTTTGGTATTTTGAACTAACGTATCTTGTAGGGAGAAAAAAGGACATAAAAAGCTCTGATGAACATTGGCCGAGGTGCCTCTGGGGATGTTGGAGGCACCTCGGGCATCCTGGCTGTAGCTGCGCAAGAAGCAAGGCAGAAGGCGCCTTCCATGGAGCTTGAAGGTGCCTTCAGATGGATAAACAATGCAGGCTTTGGAAACTATCGTCTCTGACGTGGAAGGGATAAAAATCCCTGCTGGAGGCCCCTTCCATGGAGGTTGAAGGTGCCTTCAGCAGGCTATTTAAGCCAGTCTCAAGCATGTGCTGAAACACACTTGTTATTCACAATCTTTCTACTGCATGTTTCTCAAAAGACGATCCAACAAAGCTGTAACACAACTTCAACAACAGGAAGCCTGAAATTCCTTATTCGTAATTGTCGGTATACTTTCAATTATTGTACTTTAATTATTATACTTATAATTTCTGGATTGATAGTGAATTGCCTAAAGTAAATATTTAACGAGTGTGGGCCTTAGAGTAAGAGTCATCACAAGCTCCGAACCAAGTAAAAGAAAAGTATTAGTGCTTGTTTTGTTTTCGCTTTATTTCTTATTTCCGCTACATTACTCTGTGTTTTCTGAAATGAGTGAAAAAGCCACGAGCGCTATTCACCCCCCTAGTGCATCTTAATCCTACATTAGGTTCTCCATTAGTATGGCGAGCCAACTTCACGCACGCATCCAAGACCTCCTCAACAGTCTCCACGCAATTGGAAAAAACATGAAAAATCATGACGTCATCATGTATGCACTCAATGCATTTCCGAGGAACACTTTGTGGGCATCTATAGTAGATGCTTACAAAGTGTCTAAGGATCTTTCACAAATTAAATTAGATGAGTTATTTTCTGAATTCAAACTTTATGAACAGACTAATGCATTGCCGATTGAGAAAGGTATTGCTTTGGTCGCCGGTACAAGTAACATGCGGGAAACAAAAACAAAGCGCCAGACCGAACCCGAGTCCGAAGATGAACTAGACTCAGAAGACAATGAGATCACTGCCGAGCTTGTCAACCTTGTACGAAAACTCTATAAGAAGAAGAAAAGATTCACCAAAAAGGACATCAAGAAGGTGATCCAGTCAAAAATAGTGAAACCATGTTCTAAAGCTAAGACTAAAGTAACTTGTTACGGCTACAACAAAAAGGGACACATCAAAGCCAATTGTTCGAAATAGAAGGAAACAAAGAAGCAATGAAAGAAGAAGGCACTGCAGGCAACATGGGATGAATCCTCTTCAGAAGATTCTAATGAAGATGTTGAACAGACAAGTTTCCTCGCACTTACAACCCGAGAACAAGTTGACGAATATGAAACCGAGAGCGAGTCAGAAACTGAGTCCGAGAGAAGCCATAGATCCATATCCTTTTCCGAAGGGCCAAACCACTTTGTAAGTTCTCTGTTCGCTGGTACTCAAATAGATGAATTACAAAATTTAATTGAATACTTGTTAAGAAAATTGACTAAATCCAATCTCCGGGTCAAGTCACTCCAAAAGGAGGTAACAGTCCTTAAGGAAGTGACTAACTCGAGTTCTTTGACTGAGCAAATTCTAGAAGGAACCTCAACTCAAGTCCAACAACTTAATCAGGAAGAGAATTCCAATTTGAAAAGTTAAGTCAAGGAACTTAAGGGCACATTGGAATGATTCACCTTGAGTTCCAAGAATCTTGATCTAATTCTTGGAAAACAAAAGGTCATATATAGCCGAACCAAACTTTGATACAAGGCTAGAAATCGATTCAAATCTTACTTGTCTTTAGTGAATCGATCAACTAAGAACCTAGTCTAAGCATGGGTCCCCAAGTCTAACTTGACCAATCAAGTTGAACTTGATCAATATTAGATCCCCAAGGATCAAATACACTACCTTGATGACCTTATCGAGGCTATGATCCAAGGGGAGCCAATCGAAAGACCATTTTTATTAGATAAACTTGATTGATGTCTGATTTACTGCTCTCTCTTTATACATGCTTAGACTAGGATAGATAAGAACTTAGGCCTAATCTACACTTGATTAGTTAGACCTAGGAATTTTAAAAAGAAAATTAAATATTCAATTTCTTTAAAAGTCTTTGTTTAGAAGTGGTTGATAATTTAATACCCAAGAAGGTCTAGTATCTCGTCATAGTCTGGAAGTCAATTATTGAAATAAATATTTAATTGACTAACTGTTAAACCTTAGTCTAACTCAAATATAAATCAATCCTTATATTTGAATTTGAATTAAAGATTAAATTAATCATCTCACAAAACCTATAAGGTTCTCAAATTAAAAATCTAGAAAAGGGTGAGATGGACGTAGGTTTAAAATAAAAAGTAGTTAACTCAAATTAATTAAACTCAATTCAATTAAGTTAACTAAAATTCAACTAAAATTAATTCAATTAACCAAAGTCATCATAATTAATTTAAAATTCTTAAGTATAATTAACTTCAAATTCTTAAGTATAATTAACTTCAAATTCTTAATTAATTTCAAAAGTATAATTAATTTCAATTTTAAAAGTATAATTACCTTCAAATTCTTAAGTATAATTAATTTTAAATTCTTAAGTATAATTAATTTCAAATTCTTAACTAATTTCAAAAGTATTATTAATTTCAATTTCAAAAGTATAATTAATTTTAAATTCTTAATTAATTTCGAAAGAATAATTAATCCTAATAATTTCAAAAATATAATTAATTAAGTTAATTATTTTCAAAACATAATTTTTAAAATTCAAACTTAGTTATTATTCAAATTAAAATTTAAACTAAAAATTTAAATTTAATCTATTTTGAAATTCAAAATTAAATTATTTTCTTTAGACTTAAATATCTTTCAAAATTCTCCATTTCACACAAACTTATAAGCTTAACATGTTTGATAATTTAGAAAGGGTGAAATAGAAAATTAGGAAAATAGATAATTATTTTTATATTATTTTTTTTGCTTAGACTCTATGACCCTCAAAACTTAAATAATTTTCTTAAGTTTTTAGGCATTAATCAAGGGGGAGTGAATCAAGTTTGGGTTAAATATTTTCTCAAAGCTTTTTCAAAATCTCAACTATCCTTTTAAGTTTTTTTTTATTATTTTTGAAAAACAAAAGGGATTTCACTATTTTCGAAAAGAAACTTTAAACATTTTATTTGAAAAAAGAAGTTCAAATATTTTCATCTCGAAAAATAAGTTTTTTAAAAAGTACCTTTAACTAAGTTTTGATGTACTTAACTAAGTTTTTTTGAAATTTTTTCAAAAAACTAAGTACTTAACTAAGTTTTTATAAAGCTAAGTATTTAGCTAATTTTTTTTAAGAAGAAAATCTTTCTAAAGCTAAGTATTTAGTTAAGTTTTTTAAAGAAAATCTTTCTAAAGTTAAGTATTTAATTATATTTTTTTTAAAAAATCTTTCTAAAGCTAAGTATTTAGTTAAATTTTTTAAAGAAAATCTTTCTAAAGTTAAGTATTTAGTTAATTTTTTTTAAGAAATCTTTTCTAAAACTAAGCATTTAGTTAAACTTGTTCATATTTCAAAAGTTAAGTATTGTAAATCCCTTTTAGGCTAAATTTATTTAAAGTGATAAATTCAAAGGGAGCTTCAAATTAAATTTTGAAAGAAATTAAGAGTTAGTATTTTTTTTACTATCTTACTTTTCTCTCTAACTTAGTATCTTTTTTATTATGTCAAAGGGGGAGAGAAAATTAAATGTTAGAAAGATAAAGTTAAGTTAAACAAATAACTTTTTATTAAGGGAGAGCATAATGGAGATTTTTTTGTCAAATTATTTTACTTATGCATAAGTTCTTTTAATTGTTTCACTTATGCTCATGCTTAAGTTCTTTACATTATTGTTATGTTTTATTTAACTTTGAACCAGCTTGCCATAATAAAAAATGAAAAGATTGTTGGTGCAGGGAGCACTAGATGATCGAACCTAAGTTTTGATTATGGCAAAGGGTCCAAAGTTAAGGTTACTTGTTGTCTAACAAGTGTGAATGAGCTTATAGAACAATCCTAAGTGTTCTTACGTGAAAGTCCTAATGGATTATAGGCAGATAAAAAACCCTAGGGGGAGGTAACCTTAGGTGGTGGAAAGTCCTAACTGCGGTTAGGCAAGGCGAAGTCTTGGTAGGTCAAGCGCTTTGGGCGAAATCCTAGAGTCGGGGATTCTAGATAGAAATCCTGGTGGTCGCGGATCAGGTGGAAGTCTGGACGGGTCATAGAGTGGACGTTCAACATAAAGACCTGAAGTCTCGGACACTGAGTAAAAGTTCAGACGATCTAGAGGACTGATCTGACAAAAGGTAAATTCTCCTGAGAGAAGTAGATGAGGACGTGTTCCCCTGAAGAGAGAATAGCAAGCCTCGGTTCGACCTAAAGTTTCAGTGAAACTCAAAGTCAGAATCGGATAGTCAGAGGCTGTCAAATTCATATTATATATATATATATATATGATTTATTGTCTGGACTAACTTTATTTTACAGAACATCAAGTGGCTGAAAAAGTTGGTCCGGACGCCCGGAAGGGGTTCAGGTGCCCGAAGTTGGTTTGGGTGCCCGAACTAGCCTCGCCTAGGGCAAGCCTAGGGCGCCTTGGTAATCCGGGTGCCCAGAGTCAGTCCAGGTGCCCAAACTGCAAAAGTTATCCACAAGCTGATGTGGAGTGTGTTGATTGACCGAGCCACGTGGTCTATGCACTCGGAGGGGTTCCTAACGCCTGGAACAACTTATATAAATAACATTTGACCAGGGGTTAAAGAACAATATTCAAAATGACTTCTGCTTTTGCATACTGCTCAGAAAACACTTCCTCGATTCTCAGACGTTGCTCCGACGACCGAAGTCTTAATTCTTCAAATCTATAGTTGTCAGTATTCTTTATTTTACAAGGTGTTTTAATTTTGTAATTCCATACTTGTACTTATTCGGAATTGATAGTGAATTTTCCCATCAAAAGTACTCTCATGTGCGGGTCTTAGAGTAGAAGTCACAACAGGCTCCGAACCATGTAACTCTTGGTATTCGCGATTGCTTTCTTTCTATCTTTTCTTTCTTATTCCACTGCGTGTTACTCGAACATTTCTAAACGAATATGAAAGTCACGAGTGCTATTAACCCTCCCCCTCTAACACATTGATCCTACATAAGCTACTGGAGGTAGTGCGTCAGGTCGTGTCCTAATAGGGGCAAACCTTAGATGTTGATCCAACTAAAGAAATAAACAGAGGTTTCTAAGTTGAGATCAAAACAATGCTAACTATCTTATTATATATATGTCTAAATATATTTTGTAGGACTATTATTATATTATTGTCGTGCTAATATTATTTTATAGATTGAACAAAATTTGATTTGATCGAGGGTTCGGTCGACTGAATTATAGGTTCGGTCGGTCGATCCGACCAATGTGGCACATATATAATCGTGTTCTGCAAAGTTAGAAACACAGACTTATGGCGGTTCAATCGGCCAATCCAATTTTAATAAACGATAGAGATCAAATCGAATCGACATAGAATTGGCAGATTCATTCAGTCACCCGAATAGTGTGATATATAGGATCAGACGGATCAGATAGGGGCAAAGAAGGAAGGGTGCAAAGTTTAGTCGACTGATAGGAGGTTCAGTCGATTGATAGGTTCAGTCGATCGAATGGGGTTTCAGTCGACCTAACAAGGCCTATAAAAGAAGGCCTTGAGGTTCGAGATGAGTACAACAATTCTTCACCTCGCTTCATTCTGTTCGTATGTCTATTGCGTGTGCAAGCTCCAACTACTTCGACTCTCCGACAATTGATGCTTCATCACATTCATTCTTTGTCAGTATATTTATTATACTTGCATACTATTGTAATTACACATTTTACTTATACAATTCATGTGAGATATTGAAAAATTTAAATAATAGGGTTATTTGAGAAATAGCCTTATAACATTTTTGCGAAATTTTTAGAAATTTTCTGAGAATTTTTCGGAGCTTGTACAGAGGGTTTTGAGGGGATCTATCGGCGGGCACTGATAAAGCCTGTTTGGGATACCAGTTTAAGTGAGGAAATGTTTATTATATAAATTCCTTTTTCTTTTATTCATTTTCCCCAAAATCGTCGTCAATCCCTAACTCATTTCTTCCGATCTCCCCTCTGCTCGAAGTCGACCTCCCTTCTTCCCTTCTCTTCCTTCTCTGTTCTCTCTCGCGGACAAGCAACGCCGACGTGAGTGATACTCCAGCTCCGGTGATCTTTCTCCGCCGACATCGTCTCCGATTGAGCTTAGATCTGGCTGGTGTTTCCCTCTCTGGGCCGCAGCATAGCATCGCGTCTTCTCGCACGTGCCTGCCGAGCCCTAGTTCTTGTTTCGACGCTGCTGGATTGAGCTCAGATCCTGCCGACACCTTTCATCTCCGGGCTGTAGACACTCGCGTCTCCTTCCACCGATCACTGATGCCACTAGATCGAGCGAGATCCACTCGATCGCCGGCGTGAAGGGGCAATTAGGGCTTCAAGGGTAAGCAATCGAACCTTCTTTCTCGCTGTGGTTGCGTTCTTGTTGCAATCCATGCCCTAGATCCATCGTCGGTGCTTTGCCCTTCGGATCATTGGTGCTGGATTTTTACCCTATCAGATCTTGATCCTCATTCTTCTTTGCGGCTAAATTAGGTCACAGATTGGAGGGGATCGGTGAGGTTATGTTCTGTTGCTGTGGGGTTGTCTTGGTTCCGGCAGCACTCCTTCCAGCAGCACCTCTTTGGCTGCGGATCAAGAGCAGAGATTGGAGATTGAGGTAAGGTGTAGGGATTTGATACGTGTTGTGGATAATGGATTAATTTAGGTATGATTTGATTACATGATCATGTGTAGTTTTGAATTAGGGTTATGTTTAGTTGTTTATGTGTACAATTATTTAGTTTAGAATTAATCTAATGGAATGATTAGGGTTAAGGTAATTAACCCTAGTCAACCGTTGGATTTCTAATCTAATGGGTGATTAGTGATTAGGTAACTAATCCTAATTGACCATTAGATTTAATTAGGTAGGATGTGATTGTGTTGATTAGGATTTTACCCTAATTTAGTTTTAGATATTTTATTTAGCTATTCATTTGGATTTAACTAAATAAAATATATATGTATGGTTTGTTGACGTAGAACTCTGATTCGAGATGCACGTCTTGACTTTGGATTGCATGATTGTACCTTCTATTTGAGGTGGGTACCCTTTGACTTATCTTTTCGATATTGTCTTATGATATGTGTAGTTTACATATAACTAGCAGTAATTGGTAGATTAAGCACTTCCCTAGTTTTAGCTTAGATGATACCTGATACATGCTTCTACTATTATTTGCTATACATTAGTCTGGTATACTTTTATTTCTTGCCATGCGTATCTGTGTTCATTAAGACAGATGTATTTATAGTGCTTCACTATACTGGATTAGTTGCTTTACATGTTTGATACGTGTCCTTGGATTCATGATACTTATATCATTGCTATATGTGATGTTCTTGGATTTATGCTGCTTATATCATGGTTATATATATGTGTTTACCTTTTTGGCACACACATATATGGAGGAGGCTATGTTCAGGTATGATATATTGTAACATTATGCACCATCCCGCATGATTGCATGCTGGGCGATTGACGACTCCATTATTGTTAAGCTCGTCGGTCGGTTACATGGGTCTACACACAACGTGACCACTGCATGGGTAGTGGCACAACACCCAGGGTGTGTATGGCAGTTGCTTTGTTAGGCTCCGTTGGTCCGCTCATGGGTAGTGTGACTGCAGCGTGGTAGCCGGCAGGGATCCCTCCCCGCCATCGTGTACCGGGAGATGAGAGCATTGCGCTCCCTCACTATGTTTGAGGTAGGAGGATAGGTGTACTCCGACAGCATCCCGCCCACTCGGTCACTCTTCAGGGGTAGTGATGGCAGAGTGCACGGTGTCATAGCTCTACCCACTCGGTCTCACCATTGCGCGTGAGATGGCTGACTGTGTCAGGGGTGACCATGACATATTGCATCATATGCACAGATTGTATTTATTATGATTGTTGCATATTGGATGATGCATTTTGGTGGCTACATATGATTGACATGCATACAGGATACATACTTATTTGCTCTGACTATTTTTACCTATTGTATGTTTACAGTCGTTTACTCAAGCTTCGCTGGTGAGTACAGTTTATTTCAGTTATGCATTTCTTATTATTCTTGTTGTAGACTGTATTACATGCTTATTATTAGTTACTACAGTTTATTTAGCTATGCATACCTGTTATACTGTTAAGAGACTGTACTATAGGTTATTGCTGGTAGTTATATGTTACTATACATATCTATTGGTTACCTGTTGAGTTCTTTGAACTCACACCATTACATTACTACTTTTCAGGTTGAGATCGTCGGAAGATTCTAGTCGCTAGCCCCCATTATCGCGAGGATTTTTGGTTGTAGACTTTCGTATTCGATTTTATGTCTTTAGGCACTTATGATGTGGGTTCTTGTATTGTGGACTTTATATCGACTATTTGGGTTTGCTACTTTTGTTTTTCTGCTGCAGGTGTTTCCATTACTTCGTGGATTTCATTTCTTCATTGTAGTAGAGTAGGATTTACATATATCTGCGATGATTCTTTTATCATCTTTTCTTTTAGTAATTTTTGTTGACAGTCGGAGGCTGTATATTAAACTACATGGATTGTCTATATAAACTGTGTGGATTGGTTATATAATTGCGTGGATTTTTTATTATTTGTATTGTATTGTTCCGGCCGTGTGGGTCGAGAAGTGATATATGTATTATTGGATTCATATTGTCACCCGTACAGGAGAGATGTTGTCGAAATTTCTTCTAGCAGGTGTTGGTGCAATATTCCCTAGGTCAAGGTTGACCTGATTGACTGAACTTGAATTGGTTCAAGCTCGAGTCTTGATGTTTGGGTTTCGATGTTTGACAATACATGGAGACAAGACATGGAGATTGCAGGTGCAATTGTTCATGTGGTGAGATTGTGAAGGAGAGTCAAGTAGGTCAAGGTTGACTGGATACTTGATTGAAAAATCCTGGTGAGTGAAGCCAGGTGAAAGTCCTAACTGGGAGGTTAGGCAGATTGGAAAATCCTAGTGAGTGAAGCTAGGTAAAGTCTCGGTGAGTGAAGCCGGGCAGCTGGAAAATCTTGGTGAGTGAAGCCAAGTGAAAGACCTAGTGAGTGAAGCTAGGTAGTATGGAAAGTCCTGGTGAGTGAAGTCAGGCAAATGAGAAGTCCTTGTGAGTGAAGTCAGGCACAGGAAATCCAGATGGAACAAGTTTGATCAGACATCTGGTGTTGGGAAGCCCAAGTAGGTCAAAGGGATCGACCGGATACTTGGCACGGGAAATCCAGGTGGATCAAGGTTGATCGGACATCTGGTGGAGATAAGTCCAAGTAGGTCAAGAATGACCGGACACTTGGCACAAGGAGATAAGTCCAAGTGGGTCAAGGATGACCGGACACTTGGTGAGGGAGTTCTAGCAGGTCAAGGGTGACCAGATGCTAGGCATGATGTACCAACAGGTCATGGTTGACTGGATATTGGTTTAGGGGACTTTGGACTTATTTTTGGGCAAAAACAAGGGATGGATCGATCAGCCGATCGATTGGCTCATGCCCAATCGATCGGTCGATCGATTGGGAGAGTCCCCACGACAAGCCTTCTCCTAATCGATCAGTGGATCGATTGGAGAGAAGTGTCGTGCGAACAGAAAGCCTCCCAATCGATCAACCGATCGATTGGGAGCCTCCGATCGATCAGTCGATCGATTGGGAGGTACGATTCGCACGATAAGCCCTGGATCGATCAGCCGATCGATCCAGGCAATTCCCGAGAGCACAGAGGCGCTTTGGATCGATCGACCGATCGATCCAAAACCTCCCCGATCGATTGGGAGCAATCCAATCAATCGGGATTTGACCATTAGAGTAGGATATAGCTATTGGCGAGCGTTTCTCTCGGCAGTTCTTCCACGTCTTCGATTCTTTCTCCACAGCGATTTCACAGCCACTTCTCCACAGCTCTCACGCCAGATCTTGAAGGTTCTTGGAGGCTTGTGCTGGTGCACGTCCAAGTCAAGAGGCGAGGAAGAAGCTAGGGTTAGGGTTTCTTGTGCATATCATGTAAGCTTTTGCTTGTAGTGTATTCCCCTTCCCCTTCTTGTACTGTGAGCTTGTAGGGCTTCTCCACCTTCGGTAGTTACCGAAAAGGAGCGTTTCATAGTGGAGGGTGCGTGAGTGTGTGGATCCTTGGATTAGTCACCTCTTCTTGAAGTGGATACCAAGTAAATCCCTAGTGTTAGCGTTGTGTATTTGTTTCTTTGTATTTTCCGCTGCATATCTTTGAAGAAACAAGGAACGACGAGCACGAGATCGCGCCGAGCTATTCACCCCCCCTCTAGCTCCATTTTCGGTCCCAACAAGTGGTATCAGAGCGAGGCCGCTCTTCACCGGAATCATCGCCGGAAGGGGCAACAAATCTAAAAGGTGTAGAAGTTGGAGCAAATTCTATCAAGTCAAAGACTTCATCATCAAGCTAAACTTCAAATGGAATTCCAAGATGGTCTTGGATTCGACACAAGGGTGCCCCCACCATTCACAATGATGAGCTTCGATCTTTGGAGATCAAGGATCGAGAATTTCTTAATGGTGGAGATAGAGCAATGGTTTGCTCTAATGGAAGGCTTCAAAGCTCCAAAGAATTCAAAGGGCAAAATTCTCAAGAGGAGCAAGTGGAGCCAAGACTAAATCCAAAGATATGAGGCCAATGACAAAGTGACCAAACTTTTGGTTAATTTATTGCCGAGCAACATCTTGGAGTAAATTGGAGATTTTGAAGATGCCAAAGAGCTATGGAGCAAATTGGCCAAGATTCATGAGATCCCCTCCACTGTACCAATCCAAGAAAAATCCAAAGAGGATCACTCATTGGAGCAAGACCAAGAGGAGGAGAATTCCGAAGGTGAGAGATGCTCATCCTCCGAAGAAGAAGTTTAAGAAGCTTCATCTTCAAAGGAATGCAATGAAGAAGGCAAGGAGAGGGCATACTCCTTGTTCCATGTACAAGATGAAGATGAAGAAGCCTCCACCTCTAGGATTGAGGGGGAGTGTAGATCATTGACACTGGAGCAAGAGGAAGCCTCCACATCCGGGTCAAGAGAAGAAGAGGATGAAGAAGCATCCACCTCCACAAGTCAAGCAAAATCAAATGGAGGATCAAGTGACATCCCTACACATGAAGGTATAAATATTTCAATTAAATATAAAAATTACATTATATGTTTTGAGTGTAGGGAACATGGGCACTACAAGAGCAAGTGCCCTAAATTGGCCAAGAAAAAGGGTCAAGTGGCACTAAAGGGCAAGGAGAAGCCCAAAGAGACCGTCCCCGGAACAAAGAAGAGCAAGGAGCACATTGTGTGCTTCTCTTGCAATCAAAAGGGACATTATCGGAGTCAATGTCCCAAGGGGAAGAGAGCGGTCAAGGCTCAAGGAGGAAGCACAACTCAAGGGGGAGCCTCCAAGGTAAAACGAAAGATATCATTTGTTGAGCCTACTCCTTTAAATAATGGTAAAAAGCATGTTAATTCTAATTTTTATCATTTTAATGCTATTTACCACAAAAATAGGGAGCATAATAGTATTAAAGAAAAACATATGGCTCTCCATGTTAAGACTACCACATCTAGGGCTAAGAAGGTAGATAACCAACTAGGAAGTAATCCTAAGGATTTTAGGTATTTACCTAAGAAAAAGAAAAATCAAGGTTTTAGTGAAAAATCCAAGGTTGAGGGATTATGGAGAGAAAATCAAGCCTTAAGGTCAAGACTTGATAAATTGGAGAGGACTCTTAGGAAAATCACAAATGATACACAAGGATTCAAGAGTCAAAACCTAGGTCTAGGACAACAAGGGTCATCCAATGGTCATAGAGGTTTGAGATACAAACCTAAGGCTAAGAAGGATGTACCTTCTTATCATAGGGTTCCATATTATTATGGAACCAACCCTAAGTCAAATGGTCAAGTCAAAAATACTCTTAGTAATAACCTTCCTAGTATTTTTGCAACAAAAATGACTAAGACTTCTAAGAAGTCTAAGAAACTCACAAAGAAGGTCACAAGGAAAGAAATGTTGGTTGCTACTCGGAAAACCTATAGGTTCCACTGTACAAAAATTTTGTACAAAGGTCTGAACCTTTTCCTAGCTACCATGTGTTCTTTTAAATTAAATTTTGGATCATCTGCGGAACTTAACACGTTTGATCCAAAACTTAATCTATTTGTTCTTTTAGGTTTTGACTTGGATCTCCTGCGGAACTTAACACGTTCGACCCAAGTCTCCTTAAGTTATTAATTCCATTAAATATTAATTTTCATAATTGGTTCCCAGTACTGACGTGGCGAGGCACATGGCCTTCTTGGATACGGGAGCAACCACCACCGACTAGACAAAACCTTTTATAGAAAACTAATATTTAATTTCCTAAAATAACTTTAGGTTAACCAAAGAGAACAATCAAATCACAAGGAAAAGAAAAAACAAAAGAACACAACATCAAAAAACATATTCGAAATTCTAGAACGTAAGCCTCTTGTATTTGGTATTATTTCCATAAATAACTAGCATGATGCGGAAAGAAAAATTACTAGTTATACCTTGTAGAAAAACCTCTTGATCTTCTACCGTATTCCTCTTCTAACCTCGGACGTTGTGTGGGCAACGATCTTCCGAGACGAGAAACCACCAATCACCTTCTTCTCCTCCTAGCTAGGTTCGGCCAACAAAGAGGAAGCTTCACCAAGGAAGAAAATCAAAACACTAACCAAGCTCCAAGAGATGCTAGCTTTCTCTCCTTCTTCTTTTTCTTCTCCGAGTAGTATCCGGCCACCACAAGAGCTCCAATGGAAGAAGGAGATTCGGCCACCACAAGAGGAAGAGAGGGAGAGGATGGCCGACCACACCAAGGAACAAAAGAGGGAGAGAAATAATAGATGTTGTATCTCATGAAGGCACCCTCACCCATTCTTTTATATTCCTTGGCCTAGGCAAATTAGGAAATTTAATTACAATAAAATTTCCTCAATTTCCTTGACATGATTTAATTGAGAAAAATAAAATAAAATTTTCCAATTAAATCTACATTGGTCGACCACATCATTGGAGAACAAATTGGACAAGTTTCAATCAACAATTAAAACTTCCTAATTTGTTTCCGGAAATTTTAAAAAATAAAATTTCTCTTTAAAAATCTCTTCATGGTTGATAAAAGGAAATTTCTATAATTTTAATTTTATCAACATGTGAATAATTTTAAAGAGAAAATAAAATATCTCACCAATCTACAAATAAGGAAAGATATCTAATTTCTTTCTTTAATCTTTTGTAGATCTTTTATAAGAGAGATATTTTAATTTAAATTCTCTTTAATAAATTATTTCTTCCACATAATAAAAATTAAAATTAAAATTCCGTTTTAATTTAATTTGGCCGGCCCCCACTAGCTTGGGTTCAAGCTAGGGCCGGCCACCCAAATTCATACCTAGGCCGGCCCTAGCTTGTTCCCAAGCTAGCTTGGCCGACCCCTATTGGGTGGGTATAGAAGGTGGGTATAGGTGGGTATAGAACTCTACAAATAAGAGGCTACGATAGGGACCGAGAGGAGGAATTGGTTTTGGTCTCCCGATAAAATTAAGCATCCCGTGTTCGCCCCGAACACACAACTTAATTTTATCAATGATAATTCATTCCACTAGAGAACTATCATTGAACTACCGCACCAATCCCAAATTACATTTTGGGCTCCTTCTTATTATGAGTGTGTTAGTCTCCGTGTTTAAGATATCGAATGTCCACTAATTAAGTGAGTTCGACAACTCATTTAATTAATATCTAAGTCCAAGAGTAGTACCACTCAACCTTATTATCATGTCGGACTAAGTCCACCTGCAGGGTTTAACATGACAATCTTTATGAGCTTCTCTTGAGGACATTATCAACCTAGTATCTCTAGGACACAGTTTCCTTCTATAATCAACAACACACACTATAAGTGATACCATTTCCCAACTTATCGGGTTTATTGATTCATCGAACTAAATCTCACACATTGATAAATTAAAGAAATAAATATCAAACATATGTGCTTGTTATTATATTAGGATTAAGAGCACACACTTCCATAATAACTGAGGTCTTTGTTCCTTTATAAAGTCAGTATAAAAGAAACGACCTCTAATGGTCCTACTCAATACACTCTGAGTGTACTAGTGTAATTATATAGTCAAGATAAACTAATACCTAATTACACTACGACCTTCTAATGGTTTGTTCCTTTCCATTTTAGTCGTGAGCTACTGTTTATAATTTATAAGGTACTGATAACATCATCTTCTGCATGTGACACCACATACTATGTTATCTAAAATATAAATTATATGAACAACTACAAACAAATGTAGACAATTTGACCAAATGTGATTCTTTATTCATAATGAATGTTTACAAAGCTTAGGCTTTCAGTATACACTCCAACAATCTCCCACTTATACTAATGACTAAGCTATCTACCATACATCTGATTCTCATTCCCTCCACATGCCGATCGAAAGCTTTTGCCGGAAGGGCCTTAGTGAAAGGATCTGCCAGGTTATCTGCTGATGCAATCTTGGCGATGACAACTTCTCCTCGCTTCACGATATCTCGTATCAGGTGGTACTTGCGCTCTATATGTTTACTTGCCTTATGGGCTCGTGGTTCCTTCGAGTTTGCAACTGCACCACTATTATCACAATAAATTGTGATGATTTTGGGCAAACCAGGAATCACATCTAAGTCCATTAGAAAGTTCCTGAGCCATACTGCTTCTTTAGCTGCCTCAGAGGCTGCTACATACTCAGCTTCCATGGTTGAGTCCGAAACGCATTTCTGCTTAACACTCCTCCATGAAATGGCTCCACCTCCTAAAGTAAACACATAGCCTGATGTAGACTTACTGTTATCCCTATCTGATTGAAAATCTGAATCCGTGTAACCCACAGGGAGCAGATCGTCTGCTTGGTTGTTACGCTCCGCAAGTGTACGGAAATGTCGCAAGTAATATAAAAGATTATCGTATCCACAGGGACTGGAATAAGCACTAGAAATGTCTCAATGCGAATTAGCTAAACAACTATCCAATCGTTTCAAAAGCAAAGTAAAGGTAAACAAATTTAATATTAGAGATCAACAAACAAGAGTTTAGTGTTTTGGGTTATGATAAAGGGAGATTCAAGGAGTTTCAGTTTCTTTGTAAGATTTCTTGAATGTAAATGGTTCACCAATTCTTATTCCTCAATTGCCAAACATGTAGAAAGTTGCCGGTTCCCTCTTGCAATAGACAACCGGCTAAGGACTGAGAAATGTATCTAAATAGGATTAATTAGACATGAACCTACGTTATCCTTACACAGAAGCGCACCTATTACTATGCCTTCCTCGGATATCAACATAGAAGCCCACAACTTATTAATCTATAAAGATACAAGAAGCTAATCATAGAATCCATCCTACTCTCTTGAATATTCCTATTTCCTCTTCAAGATTATCTCTCAAACGTCCTTACACGGGCTTGCACCTGTCACGTGGATCCCTCGGATGATCGAGTGAGAGTTTATCCTTACCAAGTCCATAAGAAATCCAAACAATCAATCAAGAATGAGAATTAAGCACAAACCACCATCAATCATTCAAGATCTAATTGATACAAGCAATATAATGTCATTGAAACAAGAAAATGACAAATCCATAAGAGATTACATCAATCCATCATACAAATACTCCCTTAATCCTAGAATACAAGATCTACTCCATGAATCGAGGAAGAAAACCCGAAAGAATAGAAATTACAAGCATTCCTTGAATCCCCAATCCAAGAAAACAAGAAGAGGGGAAAAGAGAAAACTTATCTACGAAGAAGCCTTGTCTTCGGATCCAATCCTCGCTCCGGAGCCGGAATCGCCAAGAACTCCCCTTGAATCGCCCAGAAATCCTCCCAAGAATGGGAGGAAACCACCAAATCTTGCCTTCTCCCAAAGGGGGAGAGATCCCCTTTCAATTCATGAAGAAGGGTTTAAATAGAGGAGGGAATCGGGCGCCACACGGCCGTGTGAGATTCACACGGCCATGTCCAGTTCCCTCTCTGCCAAACCTGCACGGCCGTGTGACTCCATACGGCCAGAACCCTTCTGCTCTCTGGAAATGCTACACGGCCGTGTGGTGCACACGACCACAGCCTGCTTGGTCTCTGGAAGTCTCACACGGCCGTGTAGATCCACACGACCATGTAAGGCTTCTGCTCTGGTTGGCTTCAAATCTTGACACGACCGTGCGAGGTTCACACGGCCATGTCATCTTTCTCTTCTGTTGGTGCCATACTCCACACGGCCCGAGCTCCATACCAGTGCAGGGCCGTGTGAGGTACACGGCCCGGTGCTTTCTCCCTTCGTCTCCTCCAATGCATGCCCAAAGATGTAGATTCTTCACCAAATCGACTCTTGTGACGAAAATGCACAAAAAGCAGATCTCCGAACCAAAAGAGTAAATATGCTAAAAGGAAAGCTGGAAGTATAAAAATGCATAGATCAAGCATGCTCAAAGTATGTAAATGTGCGTAAAAACATGCATAAAAGAGTGTATAATCTACGCACATCACACCCCCAGACTTAAACCTTTGCTTGTCCTCAAGCAAAATGCTGCAGTCTAAATTCATATGTCCTACAACACATTCATAAAACCCAGTGCACTTTCCTAACTCTATCAAAAAGTTTCATTAACGAGCATGATCATGGAAACAAGTAAAGTATGGTTCAAGCATAAGAATCTTGTGCGCATTGTAAAAGTAACTCAACACCCTTCAAGTTTCAATCCATGTCCTAGTCAAGTCGTCATCAAATTTGAATTCCTAATGTTTCCAGTGAAAGACAAGTAACCAGTGATAGACACTTACTTACCATTCACTTGGTTCATATTTCTCAACTAACCCAAGGTCTCAAAGGTGTGCTCAATCTCAAGAGAAGCTAAACAGTCATTTCCCCAGTAACCTAACTCGGTCTCAAAGGGGTGACTTGCTAGATTCCACTCATGACAACTGTTTTTTATATCCCTTATTGTTTTTTTTTTATAAGTGTTTGCATTGTGCAAAACTTATTCACAAATGTACTTTTAGCACACATGTTGGGATATTTTGATTTTTCCAAATGAGCTTTAATGATTTGAGCCTCATCCAGTAACCAAAATGAAAGTTGAGAAATCACCATGGAAACCAAGTACTAAGCAAACAAGATGAATCATGACTATTTCAATGACATCAACTATTCAAGCATCAAACACAAGTGTAGTGAAGATAAAATCCTTAAGGTTGAACCAAAACTAAAACTCATCACCATAAGATTCTTAGCTTGTTTCATGCTACCCAAGATAGAAAAAAGAACTACACAAAGTTTACTAGTAGCATCATGCGAACATCATGAATCGAGACAATAATCGTGCTAACATTTCACTTGAATCCAAGAAAGCATATAAGTGAAGATTTGATGTTCTCAAAAAATTTTTTTTGCCATGATTATTTCAAAAACAAGCAAAATAAAGCAACAAGCAATGAAAATAAGAACCAACATGAAAAACTAATCAAAAACTAAAAACCAAACTAAACAATACATGACACCCCCCCAGACTTAAACTTTTCATCGTCCCGATGAAATCAGTATGGTGGAGGAGGTGGAGGTGGACAAGGGAAAGGAGGTCTACGACGTGGTTGGCCAATAGGAAAACTAGGAAAACCTGGAATCTCACCCAAGGATCTATGATACTCATATAAAGCATCTACTTATTGGCTAGTAAGCGTCATACTCTGCATAAAATCTCTCATCCTAGCCTGATCAGTATCATAATCCTGCACAAACTCAGTCACTTGACCCTGAAAATTCCTCGTAAACTGAAAATGATTTTGTACCTCCCTAAACTGATCATCAGATAAAGAGAAGCGCCCCTCCAACATTTTTCGTTGGGAATCTTGCTTCTTATGAAGTGATTCTAGAGACGTACGAAAATCTGAAAAATCAAACCTAGAAGATCCCGTGCCATATGCAAAAGAATGCCTAGCAGGCTCCATAAAACTAGAAGGCTGCATATGTCCAGATGACGAGGGTTCATTATGTGGCTCAGTGTCTCCAGGTATAGAAGGGTTATCCTCAAAATCTAACTCAGAAATTACCCAATTAGCCCGGTTACGAATAGTAGTTCGTTCAGGAAAAGGAAGTGGTAAAGGAGAACCACTCCTCCTAGGAAACGCGAAACCATTCTCATCCCGAACGATCATTTTCATAGCAAGACATGTATCAATGTCAATCATGTCATTACCATGAATTATTTCCAACCCATCAACATCAAGATTTAAATTACAAGCTATTCGGGTAATCAAACCACCAAAAACAATTGATCCCGATGATGCCCTAGCCGATCTCAATAAGGTTTGAACAAAATGAAAACCAGAGTCAAATTCAACCTTATAAAGCATAGCCCATAAAGCATAAAGCTCTATCTTCTTAACCACCCCATCACTCTCTCCCCTACCAAAAATAGTTTTACTCATGACTCTATGTAGATACCTAAAGATGGGGTTTTGCATATGGGAGGCCTTAGCTCTTGAAGGCTCATAAGGTTGATCTAACCCAGTTATTGCATTCCAAAAATGATTCCAATTAAACCTTGGATCAAACCTACGAGGGCTACCGGTGGTTATTCCAAAACAAGAATTAAAGTCACTAAATGCCCATAGAAATTCTTGATTCATTAATCTAAAAGAGATTTTTCCAAAATAATCATCTTCATTAGTAAAATGGACATCCAATGAACTTAAAAATTCCAAAACAAGACGAGTATATGTAGGCAAATGTGTGTACATAATATCACTCCAATCCAAAAACCCAATCATCAAATCTACATCTTCCCTAATTCCAAGCATATCAAGAACAGTTGGGTCCATATATCTAGTACACACTATCTTTCTATTGACAAGAATTGCAAATCTAGTTACTTGATCATCATTTCTGAACACAATATTGAATTCATTGTCATTACCTTCGTTGCGTGAAGTCCTTTTGCCTTTGCCCTTCACTGGTTGTTTTCCTTTGTCTCTTGATGGCTCCTTCTCTTTGTCCCCACTAGATCCACCACCTCCTTTGAGAAATCTCTTCAAAATATTGGACATCTTGATGAGTTTAGATAGGGGAAGAATTATCTAGAGTTGTGGAACTCAAAGAACAAAACTTCAAAGAACAAAAGATCTTAGGTTAAGAGAACAAAAGTCCAAGTCTTAGAGAGGAGGAGAATCGGATCTAAAAGATCTTGAGAGATTAGAGAGGAGTTTTTAAGAAATTGGGTGAGAAAGATATGTTTTGGAGAGTTGGGGGTGTGCGGAACACGGCCAAGATCTGGCCGTGTGAGGTAGGAGGTAGACTTTAATAATTCTCCTACACGGGCCGTGTAGATCTACACGGGCCGTGTAGATCTACACGGCCTCCCCATCTTTCCTCTCGGGATTCTTTGCACGGGCCGTGTAGATCCACACGGCCTCCCCATCTTTCTTCTCTGGATTCCTCGCACGGCCGTGTCTGGGACACGGCCTCTCCATCTTTCCTCTCGGGATTCTTTGCACGGCCGTGTCTATGACACGGCCTATACCTTTTTCTCCTCGGGAGATCCCACACGGCCGTGTCTGGATGACACGGCCCAAACACTTCCCTTCTCTGCAACCTTTGCCTGGCCGTGTATAGCACACGGCCTGACTCTGTTTTGCACATAACCTGAAAACAAAATCAAAAGAATGCATCAAACTAAAAGAAATTACAATACAAATCAAAACTAACTAAAAGAACCCTTGGGTTGCCTCCCAAGAAGCGCTTGTTTAAGGTCTTTAGCTCGACCAAACTTAATCATTCGCTCCTTTTCCTCGCCCTTGGAGGACAGATATACTTTTCATTTCTGTTGGGAGATCTTCTCCCAACATCTTCCACCACATTGTCTCCTTCATTCGGTGGCCTTCCATGAGGATGGAAATTCCATTCCTCAAGTTTATAAATGCTTGTCCTGCTACAAGCATTTAAAAGAGACGAGACATGGTTAGAGATATTAGATAAATCATATTCCAGCTTTTCCTTACCAATTACCAAAGAAAGCTTATGATTTTTGACATCAATTATAGCTCCAGCTATAGCAAGGAAAGGTCTTCCTAATATGATAGGAATCCTAGGGTCCTCTTTCATGTCCAACACGACAAAATCTGTGGGAATAACATTCCCATCCACCTCTACCGGCACATCCTCTATAATACCCAAAGGGTACCTGCAGGAATGATCGGCAAGTTGAAGTGCCATAGTAGTAAGTTTAATGTTTTTGAGACCTAATTTATTACAAATTGAATAGGGAATGAGGCTAACACTCGCCCCCAAATCACAAAAAGCTTTTTCAAAAAATTCTTTTCCTATGTTGCAAGGAATATAAAAGCTCCCTGGGTCCTTCAGTTTTGGAGAAGTGTTCTTCTCAAAAATAGCACTACATTCCTCACTAAGCGCAATGGTCTCGACCTCTCCTCTTCTTCTCTTATTTGACATGAGATCCTTCAGAAATTTGGCAAATCTAGGCATTTGTAGAATAGCATCAATAAGAGGTACCTCTACACAAATTTCCTTAACCTTTTCTAGAAACTTGCCAAATTCTTCATCCTTCTTGAGCATTGTAAGTCTCTGAGGAAAAGGGACAGCTTTGCTCTGATGGTTCAGTGGAAGAGTCTCTTCAACCTCAATGGTACTCTCCTCATTAGCTTGAATCTGATTCGGTATAGGAGGAGGGAGCTTTTCTTCTTTTTGTATCCCTTTTGAAGCAGTCACTTGGGAGTCTCCCAAGGTCCGTCCGCTCCTAAGCTCAATCCTATTGCAATGCTCCATAGGATTCACATCAGGTTTTCCTGGTGCTCTGGATGATGAGGAAGCTAGTTGGGCAATTTGACTATCCTGAATCTTTTGATGCTTTTCAGAATTATCCATTCTCTGAATGAGCTTTGCTATATCTTGCTTCATTTCATTCTGAGTCGAGATAATTTCTTCAAGCATCTTTTCAACATTTGACTTTGGTAAGCCTTGAGAAGATAGATGTTGAAAATTTTGTTGCCCAGCTTGAAAATTTGGTCTTGCCCCCATAGATGGTCCTTGATCTTGGTTATTTCTGTAAGAAAAATTTGGATGACTCTTCCATCCAGGGTTATAAGTATTTGAGTATGGGTTGTTCTGCCTTTGATTGTAACTCATGATTGCATCACATTGTTCAAGTTGATTGATTTGTGCAGTGATAGCTCCCAATGGACATGAGTCATTTGAATGCTCTGAACTCCCACATACTTCACAAGATGTACTAGTAGCATTGACCATATTAGCACTAGTCCCCATATTCTCAAATTTCTTTGTAAGAGCGTCCAATTTTGCAGACAAAAGAGTGACTGCATCTACATCAAACTTCCCTGATGCTTTAATTGTTGGGTTTACAGAGGAATAGCCACCACTTCTTTCATTTGCCCATTGATGATGATTTTGTGCTACACTTTCAATGATTTCTTCGGCTTCATCTAAGCTTTTGTTCATAAGTGCCCCTCCAGATGAATCAAGGGACACTTTGGTATGATAATTGATACCATTGTAAAAAGTGTGCAACACTAACCATCTTTCCAACCCATGATGTGGACATTGTCTGAGCATACTATTATATCTATCCCATGCTTCAAAAAGAGATTCTGAGTCAGTTTGCTTGAAGCTTGCAATTAAATTCCTCATATGAGCTGTTTTGCTTGGTGGATAGAACTTATCAAGAAACTGTTGCTCACACTGCTCCCAAGTGGTGATGCTATTAGGGGCCAAAGAATTCAGCCATTGCTTTGCCCTATCTCTTAGAGAAAACCCAAATAATAATAATCTAACTGCATCTGAAGGAACTCCATTCATTTTCATGGTACCACATATTTCATAAAAGACCTCTAAGTGTTGATTAGGGTCCTCATGATGTCCTCCACCAAATTGGTTCTGCTGCACCATAGATATGATTGCGGGTTTGATCTCAAAGTTATTAGCTTCCACTGAAGGTCTTGAAATACTAGATCGAAAACCTCTCGCATAGGGTGCTGCATAATCCTTAAGTGGTCTATTTGCCATATTCAAATGTTCCTGTTCTTCAATTTGCCTTTGCAGAATTCTTCTTTTATGGAAAGTTCTATCAATCTCAGGGTCAAAAGGAAAGAATTCCCCTGCAAAGTTAGATCTTCGCATACACAAGAACAAGATAGCAGATAGCAATTCGACACAAAAAGAAAAATAGAAGAATCAAAAATGCAGAATTGAGTTTGTACAAAAAGAATTAACAAGAAGTGAAAGTTATACAAGAAAGTAAAAAAAAACAGAAATCTAATGATTAGTTACAACTATGCAATATGAGAGGAAAACAAATGTTTTGTTTAGTCTAACTCAATTGATAATTCCTAATGTTATAGCGCAGTCCCCGGCAACGGCGCCAAAAACTCGTTACGCTCCGCAAGTGTACGGAAATGTCGCAAGTAATATAAAAGATTATCGTATCCACAGGGACTGGAATAAGCACTAGAAATGTCTCAATGCGAATTAGCTAAACAACTATCCAATCGTTTCAAAAGCAAAGTAAAGGTAAACAAATCTAATATTAGAGATCAACAAACAAGAGTTTAGTGTTTTGGGTTATGATAAAGGGAGATTCTAGGAGTTTCGGTTTCTTTGTAAGATTTCTTGAATGTAAATGGTTCACCAATTCTTATTCCTCAATTGCCAAACATGTAGAAAGTTGCCGGTTCCCTCTTGCAATAGACAACCGGCTAAGGACTGAGAAATGTATCTAAATAGGATTAATTAGACATGAACCTACGTTGTCCTTACACAGAAGCGCACCTATTACTATGTCTTCCTCGGATATCAACATAGAAGCCCACAACTTATTAATCTATAAAGATACAAGAAGCTAATCATAGAATCCATCCTACTCTCTTGAATATTCCTATTTCCTCTTCAAGATTATCTCTCAAACATCCTTACACGGGCTTGCACCTGTCACGTGGATCCCTCGGATGATCGAGTGAGAGTTTATCCTTACCAAGTCCATAAGAAATCCAAACAATCAATCAAGAATGAGAATTAAGCACAAACCACCATCAATCATTCAAGATCTAATTGATACAAGCAAGATAATGCCATTGAAACAAGAAAATGGCAAATCCATAAGAGATTACATCAATCCATCATACAAATACTCCCTTAATCCTAGAATACAAGATCTACTCCATGAATCGAGGAAGAAAACCCGAAAGAATAGAGATTACAAGCATTCCTTGAATCCCCAATCCAAGAAAACAAGAAGAGGGGAAAAGAGAAAACTTATCTACGAAGAAGCCTTGTCTTCGGATCCAATCCTCGCTCTGGAGCCGGAATCGCCAAGAACTCCCCTTGAATTGCCCAGAAATCCTCCCAAGAATGGGAGGAAACCACCAAATCTTGCCTTCTCCCAAAGGGGGAGAGATCCCCTTTCAATTCATGAAGAAGGGTTTAAATAGAGGAGGGAATCGGGCGCCACACGGCCCCGTGACACGGCCGTGTGAGATTCACACGGCCATGTCCAGTTCCCTCTCTGCCAAACCTGCACGGCCGTGTGACTCCACACGGCCAGAACCCTTCTGCTCTCTGGAAATGCTACACGGCCGTGTGGTGCACACGGCCACAGCCTGCTTGGTCTCTGGAAGTCTCACACGGCCGTGTAGATCCACACGGCCATGTAAGGCTTCTGCTCTGGTTGGCTTCAAATCTTGACACGGCCGTGCGAGGTTCACACGGCCATGTCATCTTTCTCTTCAGTTAGTGCCAAACTCCACACGGCCCGAGCTCCATACCAGTGCAGGGCCGTGTAAGGTACACGACCCGGTGCTTTCTCCCTTCGTCTCCTCCAATGCATGCCCAAAGATGTAGATTCTTCACCAAATCGACTCCTGTGTACAGAAAATGCACAAAAAACAGATCTCCGAACCAAAAGAGTAAATATGCTAAAAGGAAAGCTGGAAGTATAAAAATGCATAGATCAAGCATGCTCAAAGTATGTAAATGTGCGTAAAAACATGCATAAAAGAGTGTATAATCTACGCACATCATTGGTAAACTAGCATATAATCTCTAGTCCTTCTCAGGTACTTTAATATATGCTTTACCGCAGTCCAATGTCCTTGTCCAGGGTTACTCTGATATCTGCTGACCATGCCCACGGTAAAACAGATATCAGGTCTCGTACATAGCATTGCATACATTAGGCTTCCTACAGCCGAAGCATAAGGAACTGCTTTCATGTCCTCTATCTCTTTCGATGTCTTTGGAGACATCTCTTTAGATAGAGCTACTCCATGTCTAAAAGGTAAGAAACCTTTCTTGGAATCCTGCATGCTAAAACGAGCAAGGATTGTATCTATATATGAAGCTTGGGATAGACACAACATTCTTTTCTTACGATCCCTTATAACTTTGATCCCAAGAATGTGTGCACAATCTCCTAAGTCCTTCATATCAAATTGTTTGGAAAACCATACCCTTACGTCTGATAATACCTTGACATTGTTGCCAATTAACAAAATATCATCTACGTATAGTACAAGAAATACCACCACGTTTGCGTTACACTTCTTATATACACAAGACTCATCCGGACTTTGAATAAATCCATATGACTGGATTACTTCATTAAACCGGATGTTCCAAGATCTTGAAGCTTGCTTTAATCCATAAATGGACCGATTGAGCTTGCACACTAGATGCTCTTTGCCTTTTTCAATAAATCCTTCTGGTTGCTTCATATGGATGTTCTCTTCAAGACTTCCATTAAGGAAAGCTGTCTTGACATCCATTTGCCAAATCTCATAATCCATATGAGCAGCAATGGATAAGAGTATCCGGATAGACTTAAGCATGGCTACCGGTGAAAAGGTTTCCTCATAATCGATTCCCTCTTTCTGAGTGTACCCTTTCGCAACAAGCCTAGCTTTGAAGGTTTCTACCTTCCCGTCTGTCCCTCTTTTCCTTTTGTAGATCCACTTGCATCCAACGGCTTTTACACCATCGGTGGTTCTACAAGCTCCGACCTTATTAGAGTACATAGACTCTATTTCGAATTCATTGCCTTTTGCCAAGATCATCTATATCTTGGAGTGCTTCGTCATATGTTCGTGGATCAGTTTCATTTTACCGATCAAGTCCAAGACTCTCCCAAAACATGAATCTTCAGTTGCCTTACAACCCTCCCACTACGACGAGGCCCGTGGTTGTGTATCATGTGTGACACGTGTTGCGTCTCTTGTGGTACTTCATCTTGTCTTGTTGGTACTGACATGTCCTCTAAGTTCTTCTAAAATAACTTTACTCTGGGCTTGTGATCCATTATATAGTCTTCTTCTAAAAAGCGGGCATTGGTGCTAACAATGACCTTCCGTCTTAGGACTATAAAATAAACCACCTTTCGTTCCTTTGGGATATCCTACAAACACGTGAACTTCTGTACGAGATTCTAACTTATCAGCATCTGGTTTCAGCACATGTGCTGGACTACCCCAAATCCGAATATGTCTTAGACTGGGTTTTCGCTCATTCCACAATTCTATGGGAGTAGAAGAAACTGATTTAGAAGGTACTAAGTTCAGAACGTATACTGCTGTTTCCAGAGCATATCCCCAAAATGAATTTGGTAATTCAGAATAACTCATCATCGATCTAACCATCTCCATAAGAGTCCTATTCCTTCGTTCTGCTACACCATTCTGTTGGGGTGTTCCAGGTGCAGACAATTGGGATTGAATCCCAGCCTCTGATAAGTAATTCCTAAACTCTCCTAAGAGGTATTTGCCACCACGATCAGATCGTAGTGTCTTGATACTTTTACCTAATCGTTTCTCCACATCAGCCTTGTATTCTTTGAACTTATCAAAGCACTCGGACTTGCGGCGCATTAGGTAAATGTATCCATATCTTGAATAATCGTCTATGAAAGAGACAAAATATTCAAAATCTCCTCTTGCTTGGACAGACATAGGACCACACAAATCAGAGTGAACCAATTCTAACACTTCATTGGCTCTATACCCCTTGGCCTTGAACGACCTCTTGGTCATTTTTCCTTCTAAGCAGGATTCACAAGTTGGAAAATTTTCCAACTCTAATTAACTCAAAAGTCCATCGACTATAAGCCTCTGAATCCTACTTAAGTTAATATGATCAAGCCTTAGATGCCAAAGATATGCTTGGTTCATTTCCGAAGGTTCTTTTCTCTTATTAGAATTAGAAGATGAGTTATAAATTTCCATGTTTTGCTTTGTGGAAGAAATTGGATTTAAAGTATACAAATTGCCAACTAATGCACCAGAACAGATAATCACTTTATTTCTTTTAATAACTACATCGTTACTGAAAGAAACTGAATATCCATCTAAAAACAGTTTAGAAACTGAAATTAAATTCTTTCTAAAACTGGGTATATAAAGACAATTTCTTAAAACCAAATTTTTATTTCTACTAAAAGATAAGTAGACGTCTCCCACTGCAACAGCTGCCACCTTAGTAGCATTGCCCATGTAGACGGTAATCTCCCCTTCAGATAGTCGGGTTTCCTGGAACCCCTACAAGGAATTGCAGACATGATCGGTGGCTCCGTATCTACACACCAGGTCTTGGTAGATAACACCGCTAAACATGTTTCAACAACTAGAGCATGAGATATACCTTTGTTTTGGTTCCTACGAGGACAGCCTGCCTTCTCCTGCTTATAGATGAAGCACTTGCCCTTGGCTTCTTCACTCCGACTTTAAATCCCGTACTCGAGATTTATTCACTTTCTTTCTTGCCACTTGTTTCTTCTTCTTCTTTCCTTCGGTTTAGAAGTAGAACCATTTTCAAAGAAAGTGAATTTGAGAATTGTGACGAAATAATCCTTCGGCTGCCTCAGTAGTTTCCCTAATGAATAAATCCTTTTATTCATATTATAGTTCAGGTGGAACTGCTCAAAACTTCTAGGTAGCGTTTGGAGGATCATATCGATCTGGGTTTCCCCATCAATTTCTCCTCCAAGGATCTGTATCTCGTTCAGATAAGCCGTCATCTTTAGGATATGATCCCTTATAGGAGTACCCTCTTGCATGGTGGCTGTCATTATCTTTCTCATAGCTTCTTGTCTAGAAGCCCTATCCTGATGACCAAAGAGCTCCTTGAGATTGTTCATAATATCATAAGCTGTTGGTAAATCTTGATGCTGATGTTGCAATACATTTGACATTGAAGCCAAAATGTAACACCGCGCCATCTCATCTGCCTTTACCCATCTCTTATGATATTCAATCTCCTCTTGGGTAGATTCACCAGTGGGTGCATCAGGACAAGGTTCAGTCAGTACAAATTTATAGTTTTCAGCAGTCAGAACATTGTCCAGGTTCCTTTTCCAATCTATGTAATTAGGTCCAGTAAGTCTATTTTGTTGAAGTATGATGGACAGTGGGTTGAAAGTCATCCTAAGAATCACAAATAACTTTTGGTCAGAACTCTAAATTTAGAATAATATTGATTCCTCAAACAATACTATTTTAAATTAACCAACACCTCATAACACCGTGAATTTTGTATGCCACGTTAGTGTGGACGTATACAAATTCAACATTTGTAAAAGGAGGGTTTTAACCCATTAATTTTATTATCTTGTCAACCTAACTTTTTGACAAATAAAATTAATAGTTGGTATTATTTGGTCACACAAATAATAGTAGTGACTCCGTTGGGGAGGATACTATTAGATGTGTCTAAGTGTATACCATTACTTGACACTAAGTCCATTAATAAGATTATGCTCCTTCCGTTGGGGAAGATCACACGCTCTTAATTAATTTCCTATAGTCATCCAAAATGGAAGTCCATTCTAGTGATCCACAAACAAGCTCATCCGTTATGGAGGAAGGCACTCGAGCCAACGCAAGCTTGTTTGTATCACTTACAAACCAGTAATGGAGACCATGGGATTTATTTAAAAATCCCTCTCCCACTTAGTTATTTATAAATGAGGAATTTTAACTATGCTAGCCTACTAAACTTGTAAACTAACATGCACACACAGCACAATATAAAAGCAATAAATAGAAAATTTAATTTTCAACTATTATGACTTTTATCTCTAGTTGTTCTCCGTGTGTTGTCATCCCAAGCTGCTGCCATATTTGGCCACCGCCACCGGATCCAGCTGTCGCATCCATCTTGCTCTTAGTTCCGCTGCGCCTCTGGTCCTAAGAAGGTTCCACGCTTTGCAAGACTCGATCCGCGACATAAATAGAATTTTACATTTTTGATCCTATATTCCATAAAAGGAATGCACATGTATCTAGATCAAAAATAAAATCCTAATAAAACTAAATACAGCTCCTGCTGTATTTTAATATAATCATGCACACATATAAATGCCCTTGACATGTCCAAGGGTCCAATCACACACATAATAACTAAAAGCCATAATAGTTGGATCCTGCATCCACAAAGTTAGCACATCCTACTATTAACCTGCCTAAATTATGTATGACATGTGCATAATTAAACTAAATACCAAATACACAGAGGCAAAACCCTAGCTCTGATACAAATTGTTGGTTGCTACTCGGAAAACCTATAGGTTCCACTGTACAAAAATTTTGTACAAAGGTCTGAACCTTTTCCTAGCTACCATGTGTTCTTTTAAATTAAATTTTGGATCGCCTGCGGAACTTAACATGTTTGATCCAAAACTTAATCTATTTGTTCTTTTAGGTTTTGACTTAGATCTCCTGCGGAACTTAACACGTTCGACCCAAGTCTCCTTAAGTTATTAATTCCATTAAATATTAATTTCCATAATTGGTTTCCAGTACTGACGTGGCGAGGCACATGACCTTCTTGGATATGGGAGCAACCACCACCGACTAGACAAAACCTTTTATAGAAAGCTAATATTTAATTTCCTAAAATAACTTTAGGTTAACCAAAGAGAACAATCAAATCACAAGGAAAAGAAAAAACAAAAGAACACAACATCAAAAAACATATTCGAAATTCTAGAACGTAAGCTTCTTGTATTTGGTATTATTTCCATAAATAACTAGCATGATGCGGAAAGAAAAATTACTAGTTATACCTTGTAGAAAAACCTCTTGATCTTCTACCGTATTCCTCTTCTAACCTCGGACGTTGTGTGGGCAACAATCTTCCGAGACGAGAAACCACCAATCACCTTCTTCTCCTCCTAGCTAGGTTCGGCCAACAAAGAGGAAGCTTCACCAAGGAAGAAAATCAAAACACTAACCAAGCTCCAAGAGATGCTAGCTTTCTCTCCTTCTTCTTTTTCTTCTCCGAGTAGTATCCGGCCACCACAAGAGCTCCAATGGAAGAAGGAGATTCGGCCACCACAAGAGGAAGAGAGGGAGAGGATGGCCGGCCACACCAAGGAACAAAAGAGGGAGAGAAATAATAGATGTTGTATCTCATGAAGGCACCCTCACCCCTTCTTTTATATTCCTTGGCCTAGGCAAATTAGGAAATTTAATTACAATAAAATTTCCTCAATTTCCTTGACATGATTTAATTGAGAAAAATAAAATAAAATTTTCCAATTAAATCTACATTGGCCGGCCACATCATTGGAGAACAAATTGGACAAGTTTCAATCAACAATTAAAACTTCCTAATTTGTTTCCGGAAATTTTAAAAAATAAAATTTCTCTTTAAAAATATCTTCATGGTTGATAAAAGAAAATTTCTATAATTTTAATTTTATCAACATGTAAATAATTTTAAAGAGAAAATAAAATATCTCACCAATCTACAAATAAAGAAAGATATCTAATTTCTTTCTTTAATCTTTTATAGATCTTTTATAAGAGAGATATTTTAATTTAAATTCTCTTTAATAAATTATTTCTTCCACATAATAAAAATTAAAATTAAAATTCCTTTTTAATTTAATTTGGCCGGCCCCCACTAGCTTGGGTTCAAGCTAGGGCCGGCCACCCAAATTCATACCTAGGCCAGCCCTAGCTTGTTCCCAAGCTAGCTTGGTCGGCCCCTATTGGGTGGGTATAGAAGGTGGGTATAGTGTTGGAGTGTATACTAAAAGCCTAGCTTTTGATATAAACATTTATCTAGAAATAAGAATCACATTGGTCAAATGTCTACATTTATGATAAATGTAGTTGTTCAATTAATTTATATTGTAGATGACATGGTGTGTGGTGTCACACACAGAAGATCATGTTATCAATACCTTATAAATTATAAACAGTAGCTCACAACCATGATGGAAAGGAACAAACCATTGGAAGGTCGTAGTGTAATTAGGTATTAGTTTATCTTGACTATATAATTACACTAGTACACTCAGAGTGTATTGAGTAGGACCATTTGAGGTCGTTTCTTTTATACTGACTTTATAAAGAAACAAAGACCTCGGTTATTATGGAAGTGTGTGCTCTTAATCCTAATATAATAACAAGCACATATATTTGATATTTATTTCTTTAATTTATCAATGGGTGAGATTTAGTTCGATAAATCAATAAGCCCGATAAGTTGGGAAATGGTATCACTTATAGTGTGTGTTGTTGATTATAGAAGGAAATTGTGTCCTAGAGATACTAGGTTGATAATGTCCTCAAGAGGAGCTCATAAGGATTGTCATGTTAAACCCTGCAGGTGGACTTAGTCCGACATGATAATAAGGTTGAGTGGTACTACTCTTGGACTTAGATATTAATTAAATGAGTTGTCAGTAACTCACTTAATTAGTGGACATTCGATATCTTAAACACAGGGAGACTAACACGCTCATAATAAGAAGGAGCCCAAAAATGTAATTTGGGATTGGTGCGGTAGTTCAATAATAGTTCTCTAGTGGAATGAATTATTATTGATAAAATTAAGTTGTGTGTTCGGGGCGAACACAGAATGCTTAATTTTATCGGGAGACCAAAAACAATTCCTCCTCTCGGTCCCTATCGTAGCCTCTTATTTATAGAGTTCTATACCCACCTATACCCACCTTCTATACCCACCTATACCCACCTTCTATACCCACCAATAGGGGGCCGGCCAAGCTAGCTTGGGAACCAAGCTAGGGCCGGCCTAGGTATAAAATTGGGTGGCCGGCCCTAGCTTGAACCCAAGCTAGTGGGGGCCGGCCAAATTAAATTAAAAAGGAATTTTAATTTTAATTTTTATTATGTGGAAGAAATAATTTATTAAAGAGAATTTAAATTAAAATATCTCTCTTATAAAAGATCTACAAAAGATTAAAGAAAGAGATTAGATCTCTTTCCTTATTTGTAGATTGGTGAGATATTTTATTTTCTCTCTAAAAAATTATTCACATGTTGTAAAATTAAAATTATAGAAATTTCCTTTTATCAACCATGAAGAGATTTTTGAAGAGAAATTTTAATTTTAAAATTTCCGGAGATAAATTAGGAAGTTTTAATTTGTTGATTGAAATTCTCCTAATTTTTCTCTATTGATTGTGGCCGGCCAATACATGGATAAAAAGGAAGTTTTATTTAATACTTCAAATTAACTCATGTCAAGGAAAATTAAGGAAATTTTATTGTAATTAAATTTCCTAATTTGCCTAGGCCAAGGAATATAAAAGAAGGGGTGAGGGTGCCTTCATGGGTGACAACCTCTATTATTTTTCTCCCTCTTTTCCTTGGTGTGGTGGCCGGCCCTTCCCTTTCTCTCTTCTCCTCTTGTTGGCCGAAACCTATCTTCTTGGTGGAGCTTTTGTTTGTGGCCGGATCAAGGAAGGAGAAGAAGGAGAGAAAGCAAGTCTCATCTCTAGCATCCCTTGGAGCATTGATGGTGGCCGAAATTCTTCATCCTTGAAGAAAATTGTTGTGGCCGGCCATCCTCTTCCTTTCTTTTTTTTTTGTGGTGGCCGAAACCTATCTCTTGCTTGGAGTTCTTGTGGTGGCCGGATACTACTTGGAGAAGAAGAAGAAGAAGGAGAGAAAGCTTGTATCCCTTGGAGCTTGGTTGGTGTTTTGTTCTTCGTCCTTGGTGAAGCTTCTTTGTGTTGGCCGAACCTAGCTAGGAGAAGAAGAAGGTGCTTGGTGGTTTCTCATCTCGGAAGATCGTTGCCCACACAACGTCCGAGGTTAGAAGAGGAATACGGTAGAAGATCAAGAGGTTTTTCTACAAGGTATAACTAGTAATTTTTCTTTCTGCATCATGCTAGTTATTTATGGAAATAATACCAAATACAAGAGGCTTACGTTCTAGAATTTCGAATATGTTTTTCGATGTTGTGTTCTTTTGTTTTTTCTTTTTCTTGTGATTTGATTGTTCTTTTTGGTTAACCTAAAGTTATTTTAGGAAATTAAATATTAGATTTCTATAAAAGGTTTTGTCTAGTTGGTGGTGGTTGCTCCCATATCCAAGAAGGCCGTGTGCCTCGCCACGTCAGTACTGGGAACTAATTATGGAAATTAATATTTAATGGAATTAATAACTTAAGGTGATTTGGGTCGAACGTGTTAAGTTCCGCAGGAGATCCAAGTCAAAACCTAAAAGAACAAATAGATTAAGTTTTGGATCAAACGTGTTAAGTTCCGCAGGCGATCCAAAATTTAATTTAAAAGAACACATGGTAGCTAGGAAAAGGTTCAGACCTTTGTACAAAATTTTTGTACAGTGGAACCTCTAGGTTTTCCGAGTAGCAACCAACATATAGGTGGGTATAGAACTCTACAAATAAGAGGCTACGATAGGGACCGAGAGGAGGAATTGGTTTTGGTCTCCCAATAAAATTAAGCATCCCGTGTTCGCCCCGAACACACAACTTAATTTTATCAATGATAATTCATTCCACTAGAGAACTATCATTGAACTACCGCACCAATCCCAAATTACATTTTTGGGCTCCTTCTTATTATGAGTGTGTTAGTCTCCCTGTGTTTAAGATATCGAATGTCCACTAATTAAGTGAGTTACTGACAACTCATTTAATTAATATCTAAGTCCAAGAGTAGTACCACTCAACCTTATTATCATGTCGGACTAAGTCCACCTGCAGGGTTTAACATGACAATCTTTATGAGCTCCTCTTGAGGACATTATCAACCTAGTATCTCTAGGACACCGTTTCCTTCTATAATCAACAACACACACTATAAGTGATACCATTTCCCAACTTATCGGGTTTATTGATTCATCGAACTAAATCTCACCCATTGATAAATTAAAGAAATAAATATCAAACATATGTGCTTGTTATTATATTAGGATTAAGAGCACACACTTCCATAATAACTGAGGTCTTTGTTCCTTTATAAAGTCAGTATAAAAGAAACGACCTCTAATGGTCCTACTCAATACACTCTGAGTGTACTAGTGTAATTATATAGTCAAGATAAACTAATACCTAATTACACTACGACCTTCTAATGGTTTGTTCCTTTCCATTTTAGTCGTGAGCTACTGTTTATAATTTATAAGGTACTGATAACATCATCTTCTGCATGTGACACCACATACTATGTTATCTACAATATAAATTATATGAACAACTACAAACAAATGTAGACAATTTAACCAAATGTGATTCTTTATTCATAATGAATGCTTACAAAGCTTAGGCTTTCAGTATACACTCCAACAAGAAATCCCTAGAGTTGATCTAGAAAATGTGACTAAGGCTTCTAAGAAGCCTAACAAGGTCACTAGGAAGGTATCTAGGGAAGTTATGCCTAGTAAATACTTAGAGCATCCAAGGAGCACCAATAGGTTTTGGGTTCCTAGGAACATTTTCTCTATCCCTTAGATGGGTTAGAGAGTGTCAACTCTAATTGAAAGGGTAGTTAACTCAATCATGATGAAGTTGACACTCTAAGAACATTTTCAAGGTTACATTAACCTTTGAAAATGAAGTGGATTTTCATTTACTCTTGGAAAGAGTAAGATGTGCCATAATTTGAGTATTTGGATATACTTTTAATTGTTACAAGAAATCAAGTCTAAAGAAATGTCAAGTTGGGATGTTGGCATTTTATTGGGAAGTTAAAGGCAAGTCTAAGCCTTATTTTAATTTGTTACTCTTTAAAAGAGTAATTTGTGCCAAAATTTGAGGAATATGCTTAATTTAAATTGGCACAATGTAGGAAAATCAAAAGAAATGTCAAAATTAGATTTTGGCATTTTCTTGGGAAATAGTGGGCAATCTAGGGTTAAATTTTAATTTAGCTAAGGATTAAGGATACTTAGAGAGATAATCTAGGTATTTCTCTTATACTAATTTGCCATGTTTATTTGCCCATCATATGCCATGGCATCATATTTATTTTTGCATTCATGTCTTATTACGAAAAATACAAAAATATCATGTCATGTCATACATACATCATGTAGTTATAGGAAACTTTCTTTTGAAAATTATTTATTTTTTATGTATGTCATAATATATCATGCATTATTTTAATTCCTTGCAATTTAAGGACAAATAACATTTATTAACAAATAAAATCCTTGGTGGATGTTCATAACCTCAAAATGTCTAGGTAGATATGCATGATCCCTAGATTAGGGTAAAACCAAAGTTTACATCTCACTAAGAACTATAAGGTGACTTGTATGTGGTTTCATACACATTAAATACAAGTGAGATGTTAGGATGATGAACAAGACTCAAAATGTTGATTTAGTGCATTCTTGTGAGTTTTAAGTTCATCAAAACACATAGTTATGTGTTTTCCAATCATTGGGAAAGCTAATGTACAAATCATGTGCATTGAGCCCAAAGAACATGGTTGGAAATTGGTTTTGAAAATGTTTTTAAAATACTTTTCGAAAACTTTGATGAAGACTATCTTTTGATAGTACTCATCATTGAAAGTTAAACACAACTAGAAGAAAACACTAAAGTTTTTACAAGTTTTCTAGTTTGTGTCAATCTTGGAAAATATGAAGTATTTTCTTAAAAAACTATTTTTCTATGATAATATATGCCCTAAGGAATGTCTACATGAATTTTCATAATTTTTCAAATTTTGTAAAATTTTTGGGGAGTTCTTGAAATTGAATTTCAGCTTTTTCAGAGCTTCAATCGATCAACCGATCGATTGGAGTGCCTCAATCGATCAGACGATCGATTGAGAAGGCATCTCTCACGAGCAGAAGCTCGCTGGATCGATCCACTGATCGATCCACGCAGTCTGAATCAATCAGTGGATCGATTCAACAGGGTTCAATCGATTGGGACCCAACTCCAATCGATTGAGGATGCTGATTTTGGCTGGGAAAGCTTGTTTTCAGCATTCTAAACCAATTTTAGTCTATAAAACCACTCCTAACCCCTCAAAACTCATTCGTCTATATTTAGGGGAAGTTTTCATGATGAAAACAATGATGGATTGATTAAGGAAGACTAAGTAGAGGTTTGGTTTCAATATTAAATTTTTGAACCTCAGAACTTCTAAATTTGGATTTCCTATATGTTTAGGGATTCCAAGTCATTGTTGGTACAATGACAGAAGTTACGTGCATGTATTTAGGGGGAGCTACTCTTTAAGGACATGCAAATTTTTTTTTTTTCCATACACCTTGGAAGGTGGTTAACCTTCTTTAGCGAAAATGCTCAAGGTTGGGCATTTTAATGTAATGAAGAGTGGATATCTTCATTATTCAGGTGATGTTTGCTCACGGATGAGCGATTGATGACAATGAAGGGTATGAGACCTTCATTTGAATCGCGTGTGAATATACCAAGTGGTATATGCTCAAGGATGAACGTTTAGAATAATGAAGGGTATGGGACCTTCATTATTGAGTTGTCAACAACGTTGGGTAACTCTTCAGGGAGAGAGTTTTTGATGTGTGCCAATAGGGGGAGAATGCGTGGTTAAGTTAGGCCTTTATTACCTAAGAGGGAGTTTATCTTCTAAAAAAGGAGGAGAATGAAGGAAACCATCATTCTTACATTACTTACATTAACATAAAAGGAGTTGAGGCTATGAGATTAGCCTAACTTACAAGTGGTATTGTCAAACATCAAAAAGGAGGAGATTGTTGGTGCAAGATTCCCTAGGTCAAGGTTGACCTGGTTGACTGAGCTTGAATTGGTTCAAGCTCGAGTCTTGGTGTTTGAGTTTCGATGTTTGACAATACATGGAGACAAGACATGGAGATTGCAGGTGTAATTGTTCACGTGGTGAGATTGTGAAGGAGAGTCAAGTAGGTCAAGGTTGACTGGATACTTGACTAGAAAATCCTGGTGAGTGAAGCCAGGTGAAAGTCCTAACTGGGAGGTTAGGCAGACTGGAAAATCCTAGTGAGTGAAGCTTGGTGAAAGTCCCGGTGAGTGAAGCCGGGCAGCTGAAAAATCTTGGTGAGTGAAGCCAGGTGAAAGACCTAGTGAGTGAAGGTAGGCAGTATGGAAAGTCCTGGTGAGTGAAGCCAGGCAAATGAGAAGTCCTGGTGAGTGAAGCCAGGCACAGAAAATCCTGATGGATCAAGTTTGATCAGACATCTGGTGTTGGGAAGCCCAAGTAGGTCAAAGGGATTGACCGGATACTTGGCACGAGAAATCCAGGTAGATCAAGGTTGATCGGACATCTGGTGGAGATAAGTCCAAGTGGGTCAAGAATGACCGGACACTTGTCACGAGGAGATAAGTCCAAGTGAGTCAAGGATGACAGGACACTTGGTGAGGGAGTTCTAGCAGGTCAAGGGTGACCAGATGCTAGGCATGATGTACCAATAGGTCATGGTTGACCGGATGTTGGTTTAGGGGACTTTGGACTTGTTTTTGGGCAAAAACAAGGGCTGAATCGATCAGCCGATCGATTGGGAGAGTCCCCGCAATAAGGCTTCTCCCAATCAATTGGTGGATTGATTGGGGAGAAGTGTCGCGTGAACAGAAAGCCTCCTAATCGATCAGCCGATCGATTGGGAGGTGTGATTCGCACGATAAGCCCTGGATCGATCAGCCGATCGATCCAGGCAATTCTCAAGAGCACAGAGGCGCTCTTGATCGATCGACCGATCGATCTAAACCCTCCCCGATCGATTGGGAGCAATCCAATCGATCGGGATTTGACCGTTGGCGAAGGATATAGCTGTTGGCGAGCGTTTCTCTCGGCAGTTCTTCCACGACTTCGATTCTTTCTCCACAGCGATTTCACAGCTACTTCTCCACAGCTCTCACGCCAGATCTTGAAGGTTCTTGGAGGCTTGTGCTGGTACACGTCCAAGTCAAGAGGCGAGGAAGAAGCTAGGGTTAGGGTTTCTTGTGCATATCATGTAAGCTTTTGCTTGTAGTGTATTCCCCTTCCCCTTCTTCTTGTACTGTGAGCTTGTAGGGCTTCTCCGCCTTCGGTAGTTACCGAAAAGGAGCGTTTTCATAGTGGAGGGTGCGTGAGTGTGTGGATCCTTGGATTAGTCACCTCTTCTTGAGGTGGATACCAAGTAAATCCCTAGTGTTAGCGTTGTGTATTTGTTTCTTTGTATTTTCCGCTGCATATCATTGAAGAAACAAGCAACGATGAGCACGAGATCGCGCCGAGCTATTCACCCCCCCTCTAGCTCCATTTTCGGTCCCAACAGCATGGACTATCTGGGGCGTGACAATTCAAGTATATAGTGAATTAACTGATCGATACGATCTAGCATATCGTGGGTTCTTGGAGTAAGAGTCGGCTAAGCTCCGAACAAGTAAAAAACTATTGTGTCTTTGAGTTTTTGTCTCATTTTATTCCACTACAAACTATACCTTGATTCATTTTTATTATTACGAAAAGAAAAGATTTCAAACGAACGAGATTTATCCCTCCCCCTCTGTCTTCTTTCACAATTCAACACAAACTTCTGTTTACATTTCCTATTTCAATTTGTGGAAAGTCATACAGAATAGGTTGACAAGTTCACTTAATAAATACGCCCTTCTCACTCGATCCCTGTCATTAGTATTATAACTCCATATTATTGGTCATTGTCCAGGGTTTGCTAGAAGGTTTTCAAAATCAATAATCCTATTTTAATTAGGGGGTGCGAAAATTTAATCGTTGTAGATTTTCTTTTGAAAAATTTCTTCATATATAATACAATTCTTCAACTCACTAATGATCAAACCTGAATGTAAATTACAATTTTCAACTCAAATATAAATTACAACTCAATATAAATAAATAAAAACTTCAATAAAATTTAAAAGAGTCCAGAAAGATAAAACAAAATCCTACCAATAGGGAGTTGGGAGAGCAGTTTCATACAAAAAGAAGAAAATTTTCCCATTTGCCCATTTCCTCACCTTTTTGTCGTGTGTATCTTTCAAACAAAAAGAAGATAGTCCAACTTCTTTTTTACCATGGACCGACTCTCCTTCTCACAAAATGGGTGATTAAATATTGAAAATCAATTAAATTTGACATATAAATTAAAATATACCTAATAATTAAATTTCACTTAAAAATAAAAATATACCCAAAAATATATAAAAGTATTGAACTTATGTCAGGGGCAAAATGTATAAATAAGAGGGGCAAATTATAAACTACTAGTGATCGTGCATACGTGTTGCGTGACCTAGGCACCTTATATCAGGTGGGGCAATACAGAGAGAGATCTGAGGGAAGAAAAATTGGCCTATAGAAAATAATTTTAATTTTTGAGTATTGTCCTTACTTTTATTTTTTTAGTAGGGCAATGTTAGGACCCTTGGGCGACCGGCTAGAGGGGGGTAAATAACCCCCTACAAAATTAAAACAGCTTTTCTCGATCTTTTATAGCTAAATTAAACTGACACTTGCATATACTAAATAAGAGACTAAAAAGAAAGAAGAGGCTCAAACGATTTACTTGGTTACAATCGGGGAAGTTGTTAAACCAAGACAGTTGAAGCTCACTATCAAAGTCTCCTTCAGGTGAAGAAGCCTCTTACAACGTTGATGACTCACAATAACAAAGATATAATCAATTACAAGTGTTTCTCAAGTCCTTTTTTAGCTTCTGGGACCAGGGTTGTATTTATAGTCTTGGTTGGGACGCCTAGAAGGGTTCCAAGCGCCTGGAGGGGGATAAAAATTTATCTTCGTCGCAACAGATTGCGTTTGACACGTTCCGGATAAACATCACAGTCTGGGCGCCCCGAACTGGGTTAGGGAACCCCAGACCAAAAAATCAACATTTTGTTGACTTTCGGTCCCGGTCTTCCACTCCAGTTCCACTCGCATTGGTCCAGGTCTTCCACTCCTGCTCTGCTCGCTTAGGTGATCTAGGCCATCCGAAATAGGGTTCACCCGAACCCAACTCCCAGCCTCCTCGAGTTATCTTTCGCTCCTGACTTCTCGTTCCTCGGAATCGCCGCGTGTTTCCTTCTCGTCCGTGAGCGTACTCTTCCGCAGCGCCTTGCCCCTCGGATGCACCGAACTCGTCGACTCTCTCCCGTGCCATCCTTCTCACTGGCTACGTCATTTGTTCTTCTCCTCGAACAACCTTACGCTCCGGCTTCTCGTCCCTCGGAAACATTGCACGCTCTCTTCTCGTCCGCCCGCGTTCTCTTCTGCAACATCTCATCCCTCGAACGCACCGAGCCCGTCGACTCTCTCACATGCCATCTTTCTCGCTAGCTGTGTCTTTTGCTCGACTTTTTGTACTCCTAAGTTCCTGCACACTTAGATATAGGGTTAAAAACTAATAGGACCTAACCTAACTTGGTCGATCACATCAAAACTACCTTGGGATACCAACAATATCCCCCTTTTTGATGTGATCAAATCCAAATTAAGTTAGGTAAACAAATAGCAGTTATAAAAAAGATTTGCAAGTACACAAATCAAGTGCAAAAATATTAAATTTTGTAAGTACAAAAATTTAAAATTAAATTTTTTTTGTACTACCCTTCCTTTAGGCTTAATCTTTACTAATCCCCCTTTTGATCACATTAAAAGTGAGGTATGTTAAACATATTATTTGGAAGTTTTTAAAAAGTCTAAGGGTTTAAAAAATCTGAAAAAAAAAATAAGAAGTTTAAGCAGTTGAAAATCTGGATTTTTAGACTTAGAGAAAAAATATCCTGAAAATTTTTATAACAGTAGAGCAGAAAAAATATATATATAATGTTCAGTAAAAATAACTTCTGTTCTACATAAAGTCAGAAAAAAATGCTTAAGCATAGTTATTAAAAAATTTGAGATATTTTCTGAGAATATATAATAGTAAGTGACTTTGCAGAAATATAAAATTTCAATAATTGATTTTTCGAGAGTTCAAAAAAGTTTTCTTTCTAAAAAAATTAAGTTCTAATTAATTTTTAACATAAATCATGCAAAAATATTTAAGTTAAACATGATTTTGAAACCCAATATAGGTTCCTACCTACTAGATTTATCAAGAATTTTTTAGGAACAAGTTTTCTAGATAATTTTATAATTTACCCCTTATGAAATTTATAATACCAATTCAGCTTTCAATGATATTTGAAATTTCTTTCTGGAGGCGAAACATTTATGCATGAATTATCCTTTTCTAATATTTATATTTTATCTTTTAATTTTACATTTTTATCTATTAATTTCTCAAAATTTTCTTTTAGACATGCAAATTCTTTCTTTGATTTGATATACTTTGTTCTCTTCTTGTACAATGATTTACTTAGCATTTGCACAAATTTATATAATTGCTATGGAGAAAGTTTACTTACCTGACTTACCATATTGATTTATGATGCTCCTCCTATAGTGATGCTTTCCTCTGACGATGCTCCCTCTTCATCGATGCTTTCGTTGTTCATTGAGAATGAGCTTGCTTCATCTTCTGATAGGTACTCGGCTATTAGAGTTGTTCCGGCGATTTCCTTGGTTTCAGATTCTTCTGATGATGACTTGGTGTCCATCGAGGAGTTGGATTCGGCTTCTTTTGGTTCTTCATGGAGCTTCCCAAAGTTCTTTTGCACTTTGGTAGTCGCCTATTTTGTCGAGATCTTCAATTGGTAGTACGTTTAAAAGATGAAATTCAGCCTTACCATTTGACATAAAATCGTCGCGTTGCTTTTTGATCCAGAGGTGTTTTTCAATTTCTTCTCCGTTCATGTTCTTCGGTGCTTCATAACCATATTTCATTATTAATAAAATATTAAAATCTATTTTAAGAAATACCTCCATTCGCCGCTTCCAAAATGCGAACTCCCCCTCGAACATTGGTGGGTAGATGCTAGCTCAGGCCATTTCTTGTTTGCTTCAGTCAGTGGTTAGTCCTTTTGAGGCGTCCTGGCTCTGATACTACTTGTTAGGGTCGCTTGGGTGGCTGGCTAGAGGGGGTGAATAGCCTCACAAAATTAAAACAACCTTTCTCGATCTTTTATAGCTAAATTAAACTAACACTTGCATATAATAAATAAGAGACTAAAAAGAAAGAAGATGCTCAAACGATTTACTTGGTTACAACTGGAGAGGTTGTTAATCCAAGGCAGTTGAAGCTTATTATCAAAGTCTCCTTCAGGCGGAGAAGACTCTTACAACTTTAATGGATCACAATAACAAAGCTAGAATTAATTACAAGTGTTTCTCTAGTCCTTTTTTAGCTTCTGGGACCATGACTATATTTATAGCCATGGTCGAGGCTCCTGGAAGGATTCAGGTGTCTGAAGGGGGATAAAATTTTATCCCCGTTGTCGCAATGGATTGCGTTTGACACGTTCTGGATAAATATCATGGCCCGATTGTCCGAAAGGGTTCCGGGTGCCCCAAACTAGTCTGGGTGCTCGGACCAAAAAGTTAATATTTTGTTGACTTTTGGTCTCAGTCTTCTGCTTCGGTTCCGCTCGCATTGGTCCGGGTCTTCGGCTCCAGCTCTGCTTGCTTGGGTGATCTCGGCCATCCGAAATAGGGCTCACCCGAACCCAATTTCCAGTCTTCTTGAGCAACCTTCCGCTCCTGACTTCTCGTTCCTCAGAATCACTGCGTGCTTCCTTCTCAGCCATCGACGTACTCTTCTGCAGTGCCTCGTCCCTCGGACACACCGAGCTCGTTGGCTCTTCCCGTGCCATCCTTCTCGCTAACTGCGTCTTTAGCTTTTTTCCTCGAGCAACCTTCCACTCCGGCTTCTCGTCCCTCGGAAATACTGCACGCTCCCTTCTCATCCGCCCCCATACTCTTCAGCAACATCTCATCCCTCGAACGCACCAAATCCGTCGACTCTCTCATGTGTCCTCCTTCTCATTAGTTGCGTATTTTACTTGACTTCCTGTGCTCCTAAGTTCCTGCACACTTAGACACAGGGTTAGAAACCAACAGGACCTAACCTGACTTAGTTGATCAAATCAAAACCACCTTGGGGTACCAACAGGCAAGACTCTAATATTTTTATAATTTTATACAACTCTATGGGTACTTAGAAAAAATTGAAGTGGGGCAACTACCCCACCGAAACTATACATGGCTTCACCCCTAGTTGCGTGTGTAATATAATACATGAACATGATGAACGTGTGTGGGTAACAAACTCTCCTTCATAAAAAAATTATTTTAATTCTGTATATCAGATATTAAACTAATAAAAATAAATATTCCACTTAATCTTAGCTAAAAAGTTGCCCATAAATTGGGTAAGGATGCACTAAACTCATGCAATAGTGCAATTCTAGGGTGACACTCAAGAATCCTAGCAGCAAACTGTTGGTGTAATCGACCTCTATTTGATGTTTAACAATGTACCTAAGTCTGGTCAGTTTGACTAAGGGTTAATTCAAACAAAATTTGATGTTTGGAAAAGAGAAGGTTAGTCAGGACTAGATGACTAGCAAGGGTAAGTCCTAACTGAAGGATAGGCAGGTGAGAAGTCTAATGAGTGACTAGTCCTAACTGGAGGTTAGACAAGGGGAAATCCTAATGAGTAAAGCTCAGCCCTAGTGAGTAAAGCTAGGTAGTGGAAGTTCTGATGAGTGAAGTCGAGACATAGTGAGTGAAATAAGATAGCGGAAGTCCTATTGAGTGAAGTCGAGCCCTAGTGAGTCAAGGAAGGTAGTGGAAGTTCCAGTGAGTGAAGCCGGGTCCTACTGAGTGAAGCTAGGTGGTGAAAGTCCTGGTGAGTGAAGTCAGACAATGGAAATCCTAGTGAGTGAAGTTGGATAACATTAGGGGGAGGTAACCCTAGGTAATATGTGATCGACCAGACCAACAAATTATTAATAAAGCTAACACTGTCCTTCATTACCATTTTATATCTGTTGTGTTAACTAAATGTTGTAGACAAGTATTAGTGAATTAGCTTGATCAGATACTAAGTAAGGTTAGAGAAAGTTCAAACAACTCTAAAGGACTAGATGTTTGGCAGGTAAGTGGAGGCAAGTCACTGGAGGAAAAGAGTGACTCAGTGAGGACGCGTTCCAGTTGAGGGGACAATAGGCGTTGATCCAATTTAGGTTCATTTCGAACCCTTAAATTAAAACCCTGACTAGATCCTGGTTTGGAGCACAAAGTCTAAGTCATAAATTAATCATATTATTATTGTGTTAACTTTATTTTACAGGTTATTATTTATGTTGGACTAACACATTTTGCAAGGCTAATGGAGCACAAAAGGCCTCCGATGAACAACGGATGGTGCCTTGAGTATTGTTCATGGAAGGCACCTTCGAGTGCTTGGAAGACACCTTTGATCGGATAAAATTAAACTTTGTCAACGATAAGAAGCAAGCTATTTGGGATAAACTTTAGCTAATAGAAGGCACCTTCAGGACTATGGAAGGTGCCTTCAATGCTCAATAAAAGTGTGTTTCGACCAGCCTTCAAGGATAACTCAAACACATCTCTCATATAAGCTTTTACATGTTCGATTGGCATTCTGACTACTCCAGCTTCCTGCTGTTGCAATGTTGTTGTGCTCTACTACTACTGAGGAGTCATCCAACACTGAGCAATCCGATCATTTTCGAAAGTGTTGGATAATAAAGTTAAATTATGTACTTACTTTTTGTAAACTTGTTCCTATTATTTTTATGCTTAATCTCCTCTTCCCATGGTTCTAGAAGAGGTATTTAGTGGAATACCCATTGATAGATCCGCGAGACCTGGGTCTTGGAGTAGGAGTCGCCGAAGACTCCGAACCAAGTAAAATCGATTGAGTCATGTTTTCTTGTTTTATATTTTTGTATTTAACTTTTCCGTTGAGTATACTTTGATTTCAAACCAAAAAGATAAGTTTTAAAAATCACTTGATTCCCCCCCCCCCCCCCCCCCCTCCTCACATGTGTCTCAATCCAATAAGTGGTATCAGAGCGAAGTTTACTCTGAATTGGTGCAACCACTAATCAAGCAAGGGGTCTTTTTTCCTTGTTTTTGGTTTTGAGACTTTTTTGATTATATCTAAACTAGTATGATTACCCCTTCAGATAAATTTATAAGATCATAAACAAGCTAGAGAGGGGGGGGGGGGTAAATAACATTTTTTTGCTTTTTCACAAATCAAGAGTATGCAGTGAAAAAGAACAGAGACGAAAAGTAAACGCTAACACAGGTGGTTTTACTTTGTTTGAAATCTTTGACGACTCCTACTCCAAGGCCCACACTCGCTGAGTGCTTTCATTGGGCAATCACTATAATCACAAAGTAATTATAGAATTTAAGTACAACTATAGGAATAAAATTATACCAACAATATAACTTTAAAAACTTGAGCGCAGGTTGTTGATGCAGCTTTTAGGTATCCTGGAGACCTTTTCGGAGAAGCATGTGAGTAAAGGTCCTTATATAGGCCTATTCCGGGTGTCTGGAACCTGCCCGGGCAACCCCTCCAAGCGCCTGGACTGTTGGTGTGGGCTCGACCAGTCGACGCGCTCTAACTCAACTCCTAGATAAATTTTATGGTCTGGGCGCTTGGACCAATTCCAAGCGCCTGGACTGCCCAGGTGTCTGTCTAGGCACCCGCTCGAGCGAGTTGGTCTTGGTGCCTGGACCAGCTCCTGGTGCCCGGACTCCCCTTTTCACACTTCTCCTTCTTGCAAAAAAGAGTTAGTCCGGGAAAATAAAAATATATTTATTCTATAAAATATAATTAGCACAACATAATAAGATAGGAGTAATAATTAGATCTTGTCTTTTTGAGACTAGGATCTAGTCAAGGTCTCAGCTTAGGTTTCCTAAATGGACCTAAGTTAGACCGACGCCTACAGTTCCCTCAACCGGGAACATATCGTCATTGGATCTTTCCTCCAGTTGCTTACCTCTTACCTTGACTTGCCTTTGACCCACTAGGTCTTTCCACCAGTTGTTAGGTCTGCAGACCCAACTGAACTTTGGTCGGTTGTCAGGTCCAGCGGACCTAACTAGACTTCCTGCCAAATATCGAGTCCCGTGGACATATTTAGACTTTGTACCAACTATCGGATCCCTCAGACTTAGCTGGATTTTAGCCTGGTGTTATATCCTCCAGACCCATCTGTTGGGTCACTTCGGAGTTAGGGGGGGGGGGGGGGTGAATAGCTTGTCTCACTCTTTCGCTTGCTTCGTAGATGTTGGTTTGCAGTTGATAGAATTGAAGTCAAACTCTCCAATACTAACACATAGATTTACTTGGTATCCATCTCAAGAAGAGGTGACTAATCCAATGATCCACGCGCCAAACACACCCTCCACTAAGAAAATAACTCATTCTCGGAAAAACTGAAGGCGAAGAAACTTTACATAACAGTCACACAACAAGATACAACTCGAAGCAAGAAATAAATACAAAAATACAAAAGAAAACCTCTTCTTGCTTGATCTTGTGTTGCTTGAGGATGCCTCTTGACTCTTGGGAGTACATCAACACTTGTCCCAAGAATGCTTCAAGAATTGACGGTGATGAGCGTGAAGAAGAGGAGAAGAACTCGTGTAAATGTTGTCTCATTTGAACTCACTGTCGCCTTTATATTCCACAATCTAGGACTCCCAATCGATTGGACCTTCTCCCAATCAATTGCCATGTCAGATCACAATAATCCCAACCATCCAAAACCTGCATCCTACGCAACGGTCATATCCCAATCAATTGACTAATCGATTAGGGAGCCTTAAATTGATTGATCGATCGATTCAGATCATCTTTGTGCTCTCTCTATAAAAGCCCTAAATTAATTGACCGATCGATTCAAGCTTCCTCGCATTCATGCGAGAAATCTAGCCCCAATCAATCAGCTGATCGATTGGCATGGCCAAATCGACGATTGTGGACAAGGAGGAGAATCCTAATGAGGATTCAAAAGGTAAATTTGTAAATTTAAAATTTAAAGATCATATAATATATTTTAAATGCAGTGAAAGAGGGCATTACAAAAGTAAGAGCCCCACCTATAAGACTCAAACCACACAACCGGAGGTAAAGGAGAAGTGATAACCATGATTTTGCTACATTATTTTGATTCATAATGCATATTTTTAGTGGTCTATTCATAGCTTAATCTCACATTTTACATCATATTTCAATATTGCATGTGATCTTGGACCTAATTACAAATTGGCTTATTATCATGGTATTTGGTGCTAATATTTTATTATTATTTTGTAGGCATCAAAAGGGTCATGGACCCGATCAGATCAGGCTACACTTGGGCTTAAATCTAGGGCTAAACGAAGCGATCAAGCCTTGGAGTGTTTTGGACCGTCCATTGAAGATTAAGTAGATCTGAGCCATCCGTCAAGCATCTGGTCCATCTGACCTAATGAGGAGTACATCTGGACCGTAGATGAAGATCAGTACTGTTGGATCAGATTTTAGACTATTTTCCACCGTTGATCAAGATCTGAAGCATCTCAACCGTTGGATCAGATGTGAGGATGATTTAAATGGGAGAAGCTACAGTGCAGAAGCTGAGCTCGGTTCGCGACTTTGCGCTACAATGTCTTCTTCTTCTTCATGCGAGGCCCGACGCTTCCATTCCAATTTCCAGATCTGAGGGCAAGCTTTTTCTCCGACGACAATCTCCAGCTTCCGGCGTCCATCTTCCGATGATCAGAGAGTGCTAGAGCGAGGTTTCTCGGTGCGTCTTGGTTCTATTCATCGTCGCGATCCTGTTCAAGGGAGTTTTCTTGACCAGCGATCTTCGCAATCAACAGATGCTTCAAGGGAGGTTTCTTGAGGTCTCTGATCTTCTTCCGAATCTCATTCCGCAGCTAAATTGGTGCAATCTGGTCAATCGCGTTAGTTTGGACAATTTTAGAATCCATGCTCTGTTCTTCGGCTGTTGGGATTACCAGATGGTTGCGAGTTTGAGGGGAGGTTTCCAAGGGCTGTGAGTATCCTCTGGTGAGAGTTGGAGGCTAGAGATAAGTTGTTGAATGCTTGAGGGGAGGTTTCCAATAGCATTTCTGTTCACGGCAGGGAAGAAGAGGTTTAGTTCCAGTTTTGGTTGTGGAATGTTTTTATTGTTGTTTTCTTATCTGAATTGTTCACGAATTGGCTCAGATTTGATGATCTGATAGTTAGTTTGTAATTTCCGTTTGATTTCTTAGCTTGCTATCCAATTTCTTTAGAGTTCATGTAATCCAAACCCCATTCAGCTGTTTAATGTGTTAACAATATGATTTAGGGTCTTGACAGTTAAAGCATGCATTAGCTGTGTATTCATTGCATTGTTGAAACTGAAGAAAATCTAAAATATGCACAATTCCATTCATAAGCTTAATTTGCATTTGTTAATTGTTAGTTTTAGTTTAGTTTCAATTAATGAAATCAGCAACCCTTTGTTTTATACATTTGTTGTTTTGTGAATGAGTTCATTACTGAATGTTGAATATACCTCGTGAGCTTTGCTGTAACGACCCGCCTTCTGGGTACTAGGCTGTAAGGTGAATCGCTACAGTTACTGTTAAACTATACTGTACGGAAAGCTAGGCTAATTAAAATTTTTCTACTAAACTGATCAAAACTTAATGCTCTGGGTGTACCTAAGAGTTGTACACTTGCTAGGGGAGACAACCTATGCCTCCCGGATGACCTGCTAGCTGTAATCAGGCATTTCAATCGATCCACAGATCGATTGGGCTGTCGGATCGATCACGGGATCGATCCAGCTTGATACTGGCACGGTAGGAGTCTCTGGATCGGTCGGCGGACCGATCCAAAAGCTTTCTCTTCTCCTTTCGCTTCTGTACGCACCTGGATCGGTCTGCCGACCGATCCAGGACCTCACTGTTGGTGCGGGAAGCATCCGACGATCGAACCTAAGTTTTGATAATGGCAAAGGATTCAAAGTTAAGGTGCTTTGTTATCTGACAGCTTTTGCTGAGTGTTTCAGGAAAGTCCTAACTGCGGTTAGGCAAGGTAAAACCCTAGGGGGTGGTAACCCTAGGTCATAGGGGGTGGTAACTCTATGCGGAAAGTCTTGGCAGGTCGATGGCTTCAGGCAAAAGTCCTAGGGGTGGTAACCCTAGGTGGAAAGTCCCGGTGTCGCGAACTAGGAACTGGCCGGCGAAGTGGATGTTCAGAGAAAGTCCGGAGCATCGAGTGCCGAGCAAAGTCCGACCGATCCGGAGGATCGTCTGGCAATAGTAAATCTCCCGAGAGGAGTAGGTGAGGACGCGTTCCCGTAGAGGGAACAGTAGTCGGGTCGACCTAGGGTTTCCTGACGGAAGTCCGTCAGAGACTATCATAATTTCATATTCATACTATTATTTTGTGTTAACTTTGTGTTGCGGTATCTTTGGATTAACATACTTGCGGTACCAAAAACACAAAGAAGGACTCGGATGAGCGAGGTCCGAGGCGCCCATGGAGCTTGAGGCGCCGGGTGCGAGCCAGAAAAGGCCAAAGAAGGACTGGAGGCGCCTTGAATGGAGTTCAAAGCGCCTTGGACCGGAGGTTGGAGGCACCTTGGATAGGTGAAGGCGCCTTGAACCAGATAGAGTTCGACCGGGTCGGTGCTGATCCACGCGGGTGACTCGGCTCGTTCAAGGCGCCTTGATGAACAGTAAGGCGCCTTGAACCCCTTTATAAGGGGTCTCGACCAGCAGCTTCAAACATCTTCTTCCAAGTGACTCAAGTGCTACGTCTGCTCCAAACGCGCTACGTGCTGCTACTTGTGCCCGACGACCAGGAGCTCCGAATCTTCATTTCTTTGTCGCTGGTATAATTAGTTAGTGTCGTTTATTGTACTTCAACTTGTAATCTTTGATCGAGCTTATAGTTGGTGACCACCGGAAGCGTTTGAGGATCGCGGGACTTCGAGTAGGAGCAGCCTTAGGCTCCGAACGAAGTAAACGCCTTTGTGTTTATTTACATTTTCGCTGCTTTAATTCTCTGAGCGTTTTACGATTTCGATAATCGAACGAAATAGCCGCGAGCGCTATTCACCCCCCTCTAGCGCGTCTCGATCCAACAATTGGTATTAGAGCGGGGTCGTTTTGAATTGGTGCAACCACCTTTCAAAACAAATTTTTCGCAGTTTTTTTTCATTTTCGGAGTCGAATTAGAATTTAGCCTTATAGCTATATTCTAATTTTTGTTTCCCTCGAATCGACTTTTGCTCGAAGTAGGTGCAACACCACTCGAGTTCGTTTTTATTATCCTTTACTCTCGCACTACTAATCCAAGACTCAGTCTTGGAATAGATTTTGTTGTTTTTGTTCTTTTAGATCTAAAATGGCCCAACAAGAAGGATATAGCACCGTTCGTCCCCCACTATTTTCCGGAGAAGACTTCGGGTATTGGAAGGGGCGAATGGAGATATATCTGAAGATCCAGTTCGATACCTGGATGATCATCAAAACAGGACTGGAACTGCCAACTGGTACCGACGGTAAGCCTACACCCTGTGAAAATTGGGAGCCAGCATTTATCAAAAAGGTGGAAGCTGACGCAAAAGCCACCTGCACCATCCGATGTGGTCTTACCAAAGAAGAGCTCAACAGAGTCGGTCCATTCTCCTCCGCGAAAGAACTCTGGGAAAAGCTCATCGAACTCCACGAAGGCACTGACGACACCAAGGTAAGTAAAAGAGATCTTTTACTTAATAAATTATATAATCTAAAAATGCAGGAAGGCGAAACGGCGAGTTCTCTTCACGCGAGAATACAAGACATCCTTAACTCTCTTCACGGAATTGGCCAGAAGATAGAAAATCGGGACGTAATAAGGTATGCCCTAAACTCGTTTCCAAGGAATACATTATGGGCATCAATGGTAGATGCCTACAAAGTTTCCAAGGATTTATCTTCTTTAAAACTAGATGAACTTTTTAGTGAATTTGAACTTCATGAGCAGACTAATGCACAGCCTACTGAGAAAGGTATTGCGTTGGTTGCAGGTACAAGCCGAACCCGGGAACCGAGACCTCGACGGAGAACCGAACCAGCATCGGAAGCTGAACCAGACTCTGATGATGAAGAAGGTGACATTACAACCGAGCTGGTAAATCTCGTGAAGAAGCTCTACAAGACGAAAGGATTCGACAAAAGAGATCTAAAGAAGGCAGTGAAATCAAAGGAAGGCCCACAAAATACAAAGATGAAGTTTGAAGTTACATGCTACGGGTGTAACCAAAAAGGGCACATCAAAACCAACTGCCCTAACCTGAAGGAGATCAAAAAGCAAAGAAGGAAAAAGGTCCTTAAGGCAACATGGGATGAATCTTCATCAGAGGACGACGACGACGAGCTCGAACAAACGAGTCTACTCGCATTAATGGCCCGGGACCAAGTCGTCGAATCCGGATGCGAGAGCGAGTCTGAGGCCGAGTCCGAGCAAAGCCACGGATCCGTATCCGTTTCCGAAGGAACATACCCCACTGTAAGTATTTCCCGGTTGAATACTTTAGTTAGCTATTTATTGCGCAAATTAGTTAAGTCAAACCTGAAAGTTAAGTCACTTCTAAAGGAAGTAAGTGTCCTTAAAGAAGTGGCTAACACCAAACCTTTACCTGACCAGAGTCAGACTGAATTACCAACTCAAGTTCAAAAACTTGAGAAAGAAAATTCAAATCTAACAAATCAGGTTAAAAATTTAGAAAATACCTTAGAACGGTTTACTTTGGGCTCCAAAAATTTGAACTTGATTCTTGGGACACAAAGAGCCATCTACAACAGAACTGGGCTGGGTTACAAAAGTAAATATAGATCCTATTTATCATTAATAAACAAACAAAGTATTAAAACAGTCCAAGCATGGGTCTCCAAGTCTAACTTGGTTAATCAAGTTGGACTTGGCCAATACTGGGTTCCAAAGGATCAAATATACTACCTCGATAGACCATATCGAGGCCATGATCCAGGGGGAGCAAAGAGAAAAACAATCCTAAAAATTTAAAATTAAAATTCGAAAGTAAAAAAAAAAAATTTAAAATTTGAAAAGAAAAAATTAAATTCAAAATTAAAATTAAAAATTAAATTCAAAATTTAAAATTAAAAATTAAATTCAAAATTTAAAATTAAAATTAATTCAAAATTCGAAATCAAAATTAAATTTAAATTCAAAATTAAAATTCAAAATTCAAAATTCAAAATTAAAAATTAAATTCAAAATTCAAATTAAGAAATTAAAACTCAAAATGAAGATAAGGGATCCAGACTCGCTGGCACCCCCAACTAAACTACCCGGGAGGGTAACTGAACCTAATCTACCCGAAATGGGTAAAACAAGAGTAGATTACCCGGCAGGGTAATTAAGGTTAGATTAAAACGGACTAAGGTTAACTTGAACCACAGTACTGGTGAAGTTTTTTGATGATAGTACGTTAGGGAAGCTTGGGCATCGCATGTCTAGGAAGATATGGCTTCGACCTGGTGCATTTGGCCAAGTGGAACTGACCGAAGCTACCCTTAAATGGATCCTAACTAGTTAGACCAAGGTTTAGTACTAAGCTCAATGGGTAGGACTATTTGGAAAACCTCGAAGGCATGGTTACTTTAATGAGTTCCTTGTGACTCACCATAGCCCAGAAGTTTATCCAAAGAATGCTTACTTGTTGAACCCAAAGCTAAACCTGAATCTAACACAAAGTTAACCCAAACCTTAAAATTGAATTATAAATCATCTCACATCAATCATAGGTTTCCCTGATTGAAAATTTAGATCGGGTGAGATGACTAAGTAATAACATTCATTTGAAAATGATTTTCAAAATCAATTTTAAAAATCATTTTCAAAATCAATTTTAAAACTCATTTTCAAAATCAATTTTAAAACTCAATTTTAAAAATCAATCTTAAAACTCAATTTTCAAAATCAATTTTAAAACTCAAATTTCAAAATCAATTTTAAAACTCAAATTTCAAAATCATTTTAAAACTCAAATTTCAAAATCATTTTAAAATTCAATTTCAAAACTCCTTCAAAATTTATCTCTAACAAGTTTACTTCAATTTAACTATCGTGAAATCCATTAAAACAATTCAACCACTTCCTATGTAGGAATTGGATCAATGGATGTTGGATAGTGGCTGCTCCAGACACATGACTGGAGATAAATTGAAGTTTACTAAACTCACATACAAGAACTTAGGATCAGTTGCATTCGGTAACGAAGGTCAACTTAAGGTAATCGGAAGAGGTAATATCGAACTCAACTCCGATTTTATTATTCAAAAAGTCCTTTTAGTTGAAAATTTCAAGTTTAATTTACTAAGTATAAGTCAATTGTGTGATAGCGGATACGTAGTAACTTTTGACAAAACCAGGTGTTTAGTTAAAAACATTGAAAATCCTGAAATCTTACTTAAGGGACTTAGGATAAATAATATGTATTCAATTAATCTACCGACATCCTCAACAAAGTGTTTTCTAACACAAGAAGAGGAAACTACTTTGTGGCACAGAAGATTGTGTCACACTCACACTAGACTCATTTCAAAAATGAGTCATAATGGTCTAGTTAAAGGTTTACCAAACCTAAAATTCATTGAAAATTCTATCTGTAATGCTTGTCAATAAGGAAAACAAACTAAGTCAACACACAAATCAACAAATCTTGAAAGAACCAGCTCCTTACTTGAGCTCCTTCACCTTGACTTATTTGATTCACATGAAGCTAAGTCACTAAGCAAGAACCAGTATTGCTTAGTAATAATTGATGACTACTCTAGATTTTCATGGGTAAAATTCCTAAAAACTAAAGATGAAACCTATGAAATATTTAGTAACTTTTGTAAATTAATAGAAAATGAAAAAGATACTAAAATTAAAAGAATAAGAAGTGATCACGGAGGGGAATTTGAAAATCATAAATTTACCCAATTTTGTAAAATAAATGGATATCAACATGAATTTTCATGTCCTAGAACCCCCCAACAAAATGGTCTGGTGGAACGTAAAAATAGAACTCTACAAGAAGCCGCTAGAACCATGTTAAATGAATATAATTTAAATCACCAATTTTGGGCAGAAGTAATAAATCATATTCAAAACCGAATTTTGATCAACAAATTTCACAAGAAAACCCCTTATGAACTATATTATCATAAAATTCCTAACTTAAATTATTTAAAAGTATTTGGATGTAAAGTTCACATTTTAAATACTAAAGATTATTTAAGAAAATTCACACCCAAATCTAATAAAGGAATATTTTTAGGATACTCCTCAAACAGTCGAGCCTATAGAGTCTACAATCAAAACACCCTAAAAGTTGAAGAAACAACTAATATAATATTTGATGAAGAAAATAATCTACCAAACATAAATGAGAATGTTGATATTGATCCAAGAAATATAGAAGATGATGAAATTCAACCAAATCTTAATAAACCAGAGGAACCAGCCCCTGACCCACTTATAAGACCAACTAGGGCCAGCACCTCTCACCCATCTGATCAAATTTTGGGTGATCCAAATCTAGGAGTCAGAACTAGATCCTCCTATAGAATCCACAGTCAGATTGCCCTAATTTCTAAAATCGAACCAAAAACAATAGAAGAAGCACTACCTGACCCGGACTGGATCATAGCTATGCAGGAAGAGTTAGCCCAATTCGAGAGAAATCAAGTCTGGGAACTTGTATCTAAACCCTCAAATAAATCAATAATCGATACAAAATGGGTATTTAGAAACAAGCTAGATGATCAAGGCGAAATAATTAGAAATAAGGCTAGGCTTGTTGCTAAAGGATTTAGCCAAGTTGAAGGTTTGGACTATGATGAAACCTATGCCCCAGTAGCCAGACTTGAATCCATTAGAATGTTGTTAGCCTATGCAGCAAACAAAGGATTTAAACTATACCAAATGGATGTCAAGTCAGCATTTTTAAATGGATTTATCAAGGAGGAAGTTTATGTAAGCCAACCCCCAGGATTTGAGGACTTAGGATATCCTAATCATGTATTTAAGTTAAAAAAGGCCTTGTACGGACTTAAACAAGCCCCTAGGGCATGGTATGAACGATTATCAAATCACTTAATATCCAAAGGTTTCAACCAAGGTCAAATAGATCCAACTCTATTTGTAAAAACTGTAGAAAAAGACATCTTCATAGCTCAAATCTATGTTGATGATATAATATTTGGATCAACTAACTCTAATTTTTTAAAAGAATTTATTAGATTAATGGAAAATGAATTTGAAATGAGTATGGTTGGTGAACTTAATTTTTTCTTAGGCTTACAAATAAAACAAACTAAAGATGGTATATACATTTATCAAACTAAATATGCAAAGGAATTAATTAAAAAATTCTGCATGGAAAATTCAAAAATAATAAATACTCCAATGGCCACCAACATTAACATAGACTCTGACCCTGAAGGAAAACCAGTAGATCCAAAGTACTATAGGAGTGCCATAGGAAGCTTGCTTTACCTAACTGCAAGTCGACCCGACATATTATTGGTATGTGTGCAAGATACCAATCTTGTGCAAAAGAGTCACATTTAACCTATGTTAAAAGAATACTTAGGTACATTAAAGGTACTCTAAATATAGGACTCTGGTACCCTAGAACTTGCACCTTTGACCTTCTTGGCTATTCTGACTCGGATTACGCCGGATGCAAGTTAGATAGAAAAAGCACAAGTGGTAGTTGTCAATTTCTAGGACAATGCCTAGTAAGTTGGTCAAGTAGAAAGCAACATTGTGTTGCTCTATCTACCACTGAAGCTGAATATATAGCCTTAGGTGAATGCACATCTCAATTGCTTTGGATGATGCACACTCTTAAAGACTATCAACTGAACTATCATAACACAAAAATCTCAATTGATAATATAAGTTCCATAAATTTAACAAAAAACCCAATTCATCACTCAAGAACTAAACATATAGAAGTGAAGCACCATTTTGTAAGGGATCATGTAGCTAAGGGTGATATTATACTCAACTATGTTGAGTCAAAATCAAATCTAGCTGACATCTTCACAAAACCCTTACCTGAACTTGAGTTCAGCTCACTTAGAAGACAAATAGGAATGTGTTGGGTAGAATAGACAATGTTTGGTTATCATTTGCTTTTAAATTTCTAGGAAAATACTTATTTCAAAATTCCAATTTCTTAGAATTTTCAACATTTGGATCTAGCCTAAGTTTTCCCCTAGAAATCATGTTCCCCTAGATTAAAGCCAGAGCATCTCACAAACACCTAGGTCTACCTTGCTTGTGTTTGAAAAACTTAGAAAGGCGTGAGATGCATAGGGTACAGCCTGGACTCAGGAATGCTTATATTTGTGCATCAATATGAGTCTGGGCGTTAAACACATCATAAATAATAATCAAGTCAAGTCTTCCAGCTCTAGCCAACTCTAACTGGACCAAATGGACTTAATTTGACTAACCATGTGAAAGCTACTGCCCTCTAGGCAATCAGCAAGTAGCTAAAGGTTAGACAATTGGGAAAAGTGTGTTTCAATTTGTTGTTTAAGCATGATTGTACTCAAATTACTTTACCTGATTATTTTAAAGGCTCTGATACTTAATCAAATTAAACTCAATAATTTAATTTGACTCATGCTTGGACTAGAAAACAAACTACTGCTACTCCCTCTGTCCTAAAACTAAATATTTTTTTTCTTCTTCAAAATGAGTATTCAAAACTTAATTATAGTTTTTTCAAAAAACTTGTCAATGTAATTGAGTATTCAAATAGTTTCAAATCTAGTAAACTTTTTATAACGTGTTAAAGTTATTTTTTTCAAGTGACCTCATATTTTCATTCAATTGACCTCATATTCTATAACTTCTAAACAAATCCTTTTATTGAAAATTCAAATGCTCATATTTTCAAACTTAATTAATTTTAAGACTATTTGAACTAGACTTAGTTAGATTGTACTCTAAACTTAGCTATTTGGCAAAATATTTTCTCAATACGAATCATTTTGAAGCTGAATATATAGCTAAGTATTTTCAAATTTGGAAAATTCCAAAACTCAAAAAGCTAAGTCGTTTTTGCTAAAAAGAAAATTGTTCTTTTTCCCTCTTTTGAAAATTTTCCTTCAGAAAATACAAATCTACTCTCAAACTGGTTTATTTTTTATATATGGCAAAGGGGGAGAGTAGGTAAATTAAAGTTAAAAGAAAACTCAAAGTAATTAATAAAAGGAGGGCTTTTATTAAGGGGGAGTCTTATATTACAAAGTTAAAAGTTTCCAGCTTAACTGTTATTGCATTTGAAGTTTATTTACTTAAGCTTGGTTAACTTTATGCAGTTATCACATATGTTGTTTTTCTTAACTTTGAATTACGTGTTGCCATAATCAAAAAGGGGGAGATTGTTGGTGCGGGAAGCATCCGACGATCGAACCTAAGTTTTGATAATGGCAAAGGATTCAAAGTTAAGGTGCTTTGTTATCTGACAGCTTTTGCTGAGTGTTTCAGGAAAGTCCTAACTGCGGTTAGGCAAGGTAAAACCCTAGGGGGTGGTAACCCTAGGTCATAGGGGTAACCTATGCGGAAAGTCTTGGCGGTCGATGGCTTCAGCAAAAGTCCTAGGGGTGGTAACCCTAGGTGGAAAGTCCCGTGTCGCGAACTGTGAAAGTCCGGCCAGCGGATGTTCAGAGAAGTCCGGAGCATCGAGTCGAGCAAAGTCCACGATCCGGAGGATCGACTGGCAACGTAAATCTCCCGAGAGGAGTAGGTGAGGACGCTTCCCCGTAGAGGGAACAGTCGGGTCGACCTAGGGTTTCCACCCCTATGATTGAGACTATCATAATTTCATATTCATACTATTATTTTGTGTTAACTTTGTGTTGCAGTATCTTTGGATTAACATACTTGCAGGTACCAAAAACACAAAGAAGGACTCGGATGAACAGTGTCCGAGGCGCCTCGGGTGCGAGCCAGGAAAAGGCCAGCGCAGAAGATGGAGGCGCCTTGAATGGAGTTCAAGGCTGTTAAGGCGCCTTGATGAAGTGGAAGGCGCCTTGAACCGAGATAGAGTTCGACCAGTTCGCTCCTGATCCACGCGGGTGACTCGGCTCGTTCAAGGCGCCTTAATGAACAGTATAAGGCGCCTTGAACCCCCTTTATAAGGGGTCTCGACCAGCAACTTCAAACATCTTCTTCCAAGTGACTCAAGTGCTACGTGCTGCTCCAAACGACGTTCCGAAGTGCTGCTACTTGTGCCCGACGACCAGGAGCTCCGAATCTTCATTTCTTTGTCGTTGGTATATTTAATTACTGTCGTTTATTGTACTTCAACTTGTAATCGTTTATCGAGCTTATAGTTGTTGCCCACCGGAAGCGATCAAGGATCGCGGGCCTTCGAGTAGGAGTCGCCTTAGGCTCCGAACGAAGTAAACGACCGTGTCTCTGTGTTTGTGTTTATTTACATTTTCCGCTGCTTTAATTACTCTACGAACGTTTTACGATTCCGATAATCGAACGAAATAGCCGCGAGCGCTATTCACCCCCCCTCTAGCGCGTCTCGATCCAACTGACCGATCAGTGAGCCTCCGTGCGCCTGCTGCGTTGGGCGCAGCTGGATCGGTCTACCGACCGATCCAGGAGCACCATGATCGGTCGGTAGACCGATCAGTTCACCTCCTATGTCTCTGTTCGCCTCTGGATCGGTCGGCTGACCGATCCATGAGGATACAGTAGCATACTGTATCTGTCTGGATCGGTCGGCTGACCGATCCAGTGACACAGCCAGGCCCTAATCGGTCTGGAGACCGATCAGAGTTCTGATTTCGAATCTGAACTCTGATTTCAGCCCCTGGGTTGTGCCAAGACTCCATCTATCAACTATCCCATGCATGATAACTATTCTAACCACATGTAATAACAATTTTGGACTTAAGCTAGAGTAAGGTTCACTGGTTCATGGCATTTTAAGTCACTAAACACATTTAACAATTGAAAGTGTATGAAAGTAAAAACTGCTAGAGTTCTAATTGGTTAAACTTGCTAAGTCCCCTAAGGACCTTTGATTCCGATTCCTGCCACACACACCATCTTTGCATTGCCCTCCAGCTTCCTCTGTTAGTCCATCTTTCCTTTACCTTTATCTGCAGTATAAGGAAAAGTAGAATCTGTAAGCTTAAAGCTTAGTAAGAAACCATCTACCTCACAAAAACATGCGACGATGCAAATATGATTTTAAATCATGCTGTTTAAAACATATGCTGAATGTACTGAATAAACTAAGCATGGCATGACACATAAGCATACAATCATGGCATATCCAAAGCTGTACATGAAATCAATGGAGATAACTGAACTAAGCATATAAAAGCTAACTGGAGCTAAACTGATACTGAGTTCAAACTCAACTAACAAGACCAAATTTTGAGTTTTGAAAACTAATTCGTAATAAGTGAAAATACATAATCATACTGTTTTGGGCCCGGCAACTGTACTTGCTGTGCGCGCATCCCTAACTAGACCCGGGATTGCAAGTTCCGAATCTAGTAGGGTTTACTAGGTTGTCTGAACCTAGGGACGACTGTGAGAGTCCAACCCAACGGATATCTGATCCTGTACAGTGCCTACTGAAAATAAAATACTGAATGTAGCTAATTACTGTGTAACTTACTGATTCTAGGTTATCTGAACCTAGAGCTAGGTTGTCTAAACCTAGAGGCGACTGTGGGAGCCCACCCATTGGACCGTAGTCCCATATAGCTAAAATAAACTGTTTTACTGCTTTAAACGCTTCTAATGCATTTAGCTGTACTATCAAAATGCCTAAGCTGCATTTTTACTGATCTAGTTATTTTGTCGAACACTTAGTGTGCCCCAACTCTCCTCTTCATTAGGGAGATCACCTTTAGGCACCCGACACGTCTACAACCCCAACTGAAGAGGGTAAACGTGTCCGGCCCATCTAAAGGTGCTCAACTAAATCCCTAAATATGAGAGGAGGGTTAAAACACCCTACATGTCCACAAAATTTGCATATTACTAATCTAATGCATAGAAAATCCAAACGGAGCTATTATACTGCAGGTGAGGGGTTTCTTACCTCTTGATCGTAATTTCTTACGATTCTATTCGTTAGAGTTTCGGTGGAGATGATCCTCTCGACGATCCGATCACGTCTTCGCGTTCCTCTCGCGGAGAAGAACCTCTTTCGTGTTGGAGTCGTCGCCGGAAGGTGAACCGATGGACCTTGGGCTTGGTGTGCCGTGCGTGAGGAAGGGAAGAAGAAGAGGGGCGCCGGCGTGAGGGTTTGAGAGGAGAAGGTGCCGAACCAAAATAAAAATAAAAATAACCCAACTCCAACTTAAGTTTATTATTTATATTAAGTGGTTTAATGAACCCAACTCGAATATAAATATATTTGGTTCTCCTTTCTTTCAGCACGGCCCTGCTGGGTTCACCGGTTACTAATCTTATCCGTAAACCATAGGTCTCGGGTTCGATTCCCGTCTAAGCTATTTTACGGTTCTAATTATTTTTGCTACTTCCGATACTCGGATTTTTCCGAAAAAATATCTAAAAATTCCAAAAAAATCTTAGAATAATTCTAAAATAGTTTTGAGAATTTTCGGGCGTTACATTTGCATTGTTAACCTATGTGATATGTGGTTGAATGTGAAGTGATTGGATAATTTGTTAGTGGAAGAATTGGATTCAATGATACTAAATTGATCATAATGTGTTGAGATGAAGTGGGAAATATTTGGATAAGAAACACATTTCTTTGAGTCATTTTAAATTGTTTTAGTGCACTTTTGGGGCTTAGATGTATTCAAGTTAAATTAGATTTTTGATTGGAACCAATTCTTGAATTCACACACATTTATTAGTTATCCTTGGAAAAATACGACTTGAGACTCGTTACTACAACACTTGTTTTAATTTTAATGAGTTTCCAATCTTTATTAATTTGATGCGCCTCGTGACATACAAAAAAGGCCTCCGATGAACAACAGATGGTGCCTTGAGTATTGTTCATGGAAGGCGCCTTCGAGTGCTTGGAAGACACCTTTGATCAGATAAAATTAAACTTTGTTGATGATAAGAAGCAAGCTATTTGGGATAAACTTTAGCTGATGGAAGGCACCTTCAGGACTATGGAAGGTGCCTTCAATGCTCAATAAAAGTGTGTTTCGACCAGCCTTCAAGGATAACTCAAGCACATCTCTCATATAAGCTTCTACATGTTCGATTGGCATTCTGACTACTCCAGCTTCCTACTACTGCAATGTTGTTGTGCTCTACTACTACTGAGGAGTCATCCAACACTGAGTCAGATATGAATTAGATTCCATTTTAGGGTTTGGTTTAACTTTGTGTTAGATTCAGGTTTAGCTTTGGGCTCAACAAATAGACATTTTTTGGATAAACTTCTGGGCTATGGTGAATCAGCTGGACATCATTAGAGTAACCATGCATTCGAAGTTTTCCAAATAGTCCTATCCACTAAACTTAATACAAAACCTTGGTCTAACTAGTTAGGATCCATAAAGGGTAGTTTCGGTTAGTTCCAATTAGCCAAATGCACCAGGTCGAAGTTATATCTTCCTAGACATGTATAGACTAAGCTTCCATAATGTACTATCATCCAAAACTTCACCAGTACCGTTGGTCAAGTTAAACCTTGCCCTTTTACTCTAGTCCTAATTACCCTGTCGGGTAGATTGGTTTCAGTTACCCTGTCGGGTAAATTATTTTTGGAGGTGCCAGCTATTCTGGAGCCTCCCCCTAAATTATTGATTTTCCTTTTAAGATTTTTTTTTTGTATAATTTAGTTTTAGTTAAGATTTAATGTTTAATTTGTAATTTAAATTTAAGTTTTTAATTTTGAATTAATTAAATTGGTCAAATTATCTTTCTTTAAAAGAGTGTATTTAATATTTGAATTTTCTTTCCATTTTTATTTTATTAAGTTAATTGAATTGTCTTTATTTAATAGATGATCGTTAATGATTGAGTTTTTATTAATTTTTAAATTTGAATTAATCAAATTGCTTAAATTATATTTTTGAATTTTCTAAATTATCTTTGTTTAATATGTTATCTTTCACATTTAATTTTAAGTTTGTTAAATTTATTTTTGATTTTATCAAAGTGTTTAATTTTATCGTTATATTTTCTTTATCTTTTAAGTTGATATAATTAGTGGAATTCATTAGATAAGTCTTATCTTTAAAACTTAATTTTTTTGTTAATTAAATTATCTTGGGTTTGGATAGGATTTTCCAGATTGATATTGTCTAGATTACTAAATAATTTATTAATTTTATCTAGATCACTATTGACCTTATCATTATTATTTGAATTTTTAGATTTGTTTAGGTTTAAATTTGAATTTTTAGGATTATTAATTATTTTCATATTTTCTAAATTAATTAGATTTATTTTATCAGAAAATATCCTAGGGGTATTTTTGTAAGTATTGTCAGCTACACTATTTTCACATATATTTTCAGAAATATCCAAATTAACATGTATATTCTTTAAACTACTATTAGCAGGGATATTTTGGTAAATATTACTAACCTTGAGAGCAACCCCTAATTCAGTAGGCTTTTATGTTGGATTTGACTCAAGTTTGGATTTGATTTCGACTTAATCGCCCAACTCCAACGACTCCTCGTGAAGTTTGATCAATTGTATCCAAAGCTCATATGCATTCTTGTACTTTTCTAGTCTACATAAAACATTATTAGGTAAAATATTACAAATAATTTTACTTACATTTTTGTTCAGTTCCAAGTCCTGAGAAGGTTTTCTTAATGTTAGCACATAATCAAAATCTAAGCTTTCTAAGAAGCATTCCATTAATCGTTTCTAGTAGTTGAAATTTTCTTGATCGTATGGTGGTGGTTCGTGGGGGTTCCGTCCTTCTTGAAGAGTCATTGAATGCTGAAGATGGAAAACTAAAAAGTGGTGCCAAGACTTGGTCTTGGATTAGCAATGCTGAAAAAAAAATATAATATTGCACTAATTTCGAGAAAAATAATAAAATATTAATAAAATATTATTTCAAATTTTTGAAAATGTAATATTTTGTCAATACTAAGCAATGGTGAGAAGATGACGATGCATTTTTCAAAAATAGTTTTGGAGGGAAAAAAAACAAAAGGCGTAAGATCAATGATATCTAAATTTTTCTTTAAAAAAACACCCCCTTTGCCTGATTAGTGGTTGCACCAAATCAGAGCGGTACTTGCTCTGATACCACTTGTTGAATCATGAACGTTCGATAGAGGAGGGGTTGAATATCGATTTAAAATTTCATCGAGTGAACACAGCGGAAAAGTAAAAACAATGCTAACAAAGTCAATTTACTTGGTTCGGAGCCTTTGACGACTCCTACTCCAAGGCCCGCACGTAAGGATGCTTTTGATGGGCAATCCACTAGCAATTCGAATATTGATTACAAAAATTAAGTACAGAAATGCTAGAAAGAAAATACCGACAATAAACAATAAGGAGAGAAAGAACATAGCTTTGTCGGATGGATTTCGCAACGTCGCATGAGAGCAGGTTTTTTTTGGTTGTTTTTATGACTCCAGCCTTGACCCTCCTTATATAGGAGGTTCGGGGCGCCCTGAAGTGATGTAGCTGAGCTAACCAGTGAACTCCACGTGCCACAGCGACGTTGGGGATAAAACTTTGCCTCCGGGCGCCCGGGTACCTTCCGGGCGCCTGGACCTTGATTTCCATCAGCTTCCTTCCTGCAAGAAAATGTTAGTCCAAGGCACTTATATCTCCTGCAAAACAGATTATTAGCACAGTTCATAGTTTAACAGAAAGAGTATTAATTAGATTTCGTCTCTCCGAGACCGGAATCTAGTCAAAATCTCAACTTAGAGTTCCGAAATGGTTCTAAGTTGGATCGCCGCCTAAGTTCCCTTCCCGGGAACGCGTCCTCACAGTCACTCCCCTCCAGTGACTTACCTTTACTTACCTGCTAGCTATCCGGTCAGCCCGTCGACCTAGCTGGACTTCGTGCCAAACGTCCGGTCAGCCCGTCGACCCGTTTGGACTTCGTGCCAACTATCCGGTCGGCCCGTCGACCTAGCTGGGCTTCGTGTCAGACATCAGGTCAGCCCGTCGACCTGTCTGAGCTTCTCCTGCACACTCGATCAGAGTGTTAGATCAACAACAAGACTAACTTAACCTATTTTGTCATTCATCAAAACTTCGGTTAGACCGTTAGTGCTAACCGCACCAACAATTGATACTCCTATTGAGACTAATGCTCAATATTCTCCATCTGATGGCTCACCTTTGTCGAATCCTAGTTTGTACAGAACTATTGTTGGAAGCTTGGTTTATCTCACCATGACTCGTCCAGATATTGCATATGCTGTTCATGTAGTTAGTCAATTTGTCGCTGCACTAACTACAGTTCATTGGGTTGTTGTTCTTTGTATTCTCAGGTATCTTTGGGGCACTCAATTTCAAAGCCTTTTATTTCCTTCTACTTCATCTCTTGAGTTGCGTGCATACTCTGATGTGAATTGGGCTGGTGATCCTATGGATCACAAATCTACCACTGACTTCTGCATTTTTCTTGATGATTCCCTTATTTCTGGGAAGAGTAAAAAGTAAAATGTTATTTCTAGATCTTCCACAGAAGCTGAGTATCGTGTCATGACCTCAACTACTTGTGAGATAGTTTGGCTACGTTGGTTGCTTGCGAATATATGTGTCTCTCTTCATCAACCTACTCCATTATATTGTGATAATCATAGAGCTATTCAAATTACACGCAATTCAATTTTTCATGAGCGGACGAAACATATTGAAATTGATTGTCACATTACTCATCACCATCTTCTGATTGACACCATCACATTACCTTTTGTTCTTTTAAAGCTACATATTGTTGATATGTTTACCAAGGCACATTCTGCTTCACGTTTTCGTTTCTTATCTGACAAACTCTCAATGCTTCTAGCTGTAGCATCGTGAATTTGAGGGGAGATGCTAGATTATATATTTATTTGTTTATAGCTTTTAGGACCGTTTATACTTTTCCTTTTTTTATAAAGTTTAGGGTTTCTTAGTTTAACTATATAAAACCTTATACTCTGTATCAATTTTAAGATATAATAATATGGTTAGTTTTTTCCTTCTCTTAATTTCTACACAAATATCATATATATATTTTTTTCAAACTCGAATTCAAATATCAATATTTTCATATTATTCGGCTGGTTCATTTATGCCCCTAATCCATAATAATTTGGGGGGAATCTGACAGATATCTAATCCATATAAATTGACCCCGTGATTTACTTAACTTCTCGTAATTTGGAAATGGACCGTAAGGGATATCTAAGATCAACGTAATCATCTTTTATTAAATAAGAGACGAAATTGATATCATTTATAAAAGTGTGAGGACTGAAATAAAAATCACAGAAGTAATTCAGAATAGCAATAATTATAAGGTTGAAAAGAAAAGTTCCCTAATCATTATCATACTTGACTTTGACGTTCGAGGTTTTCTTTCCCCCTCTCTTCATCCTTTCAAGTAAACATGCCTTTAATGGCTTAATCTTCATCCTTAGCGATGTCGAAATATGATTCCTACTAAACTCTTTAACAAAGCAAATTAGTTAATCAAGTTCTAGATTCTCTGAAGGATTAGTCAAACACAAACTTGAAAACCATACAGAATTGTCCATCAATACGCAAGTAATCCAGGAATTTTGTCGAAAAACTTCCCAGAAAACTAGAAAAGAAACTTCTTCACGGTGGTCAGTAAGCAGCACACTCACAGAAAACATATTCCAGAACAGCAAACTATCGCTTCGGCAACACTTCGTCTCTGTTTTCCTCGACCTTCTTGAACTAGGAAGTCGATCTAATGGTAGCGAATGGTGCAGAATCTGATAAGATATACAAACAACTGAGCAAGTCTAACAAAGCATGATGGCTTGTGCCATTTCTTTTTCTCTGGCACACGGATTGATTCTACAGTGAGAAAGAGGTATGAACAAGAACTTGCAACTATAGCTATAAAGAGTGATACAACTTGTTCAAGTAAGTAACCAGAGAACTTCAAGGTGAAAGCAAGAGCAAGGACCAAGTTTAAGATTGGGAACTACTTCAATACTAGTAGTAACTCAATAAAGCAGAATTACAGATTGTAACCAAACTCGAGACCAAGAAGCGATTACAAATGATGAGGATTATTCCACAAGAAGACAAATTAATACACAAACTGTAACTACATGTTTTTGTATTTTTTTTCAGAACCATCATGTTCCTCAAAGTATAAAATAAGAGAACTACAAATTCTGATGAACCATGGCAACAAGAACATGACCATTAATTGGTTTGTTTGCTACGACTTGGAGTAACTTGCAACAAAAGGCCTTATTTTTTTTTTTTTTACACTTCTTGTTTCTCAAAACCTTGAATTTGATTCAAATAAGTTCCGTAGGGCAAGATACATGAAGTTGTTCCTGATCCAAATGTCAAGAACACATGCTGGACAATGGGCAACAGTATAAGAAGCTATAAAGTTCAGAAACAATTGGACAACTTAACACTCTCAATTATATTGGATAATAAAAGGAAATTCCAAAGAAGAAAAATAATCCAAGTGAAACCAGATGAACGATCACATTTCTGTGCTATAAACTAATCTTTTATAGAAAAAACATTTATAAGCTATGAGATCTCCATTATATGTATCAGAAAACAGTATGAAGAAGAAAACTATCTATAGATTAACTCAGACTGTAGCAATCTGAAACTGAAGAGTGAGGAACTCCGACGATTCTCAAATCCGACTAAAAAAGGAAGAAAAATTCAAGTAATAAAGATCTCATCCATCCATTTTCTACTCAATCTCCTCGAAATCGATCAATCCGATATGGTCGAGTAGAAGAGGCAGTCAAAAAACCCCACCTTTGGGCTCAATCGGTTCCCTTCTTCTTGACTACTCGGCGCCTCGTGCTCCGCTTCCATGGCTGCATCACGGAATCGTGGAACCTCGAGGGCATTGCCAATGACCTCTTCCTCCCCTTCCCCTTCGAACAAGATTCAACTCCGCGGTCCACCTCTCGCTCCACGTCCATAGCTCTTTCCCCGAACACTTCGATGACGGCCAGCACCAAGAGATCGAGACCCTCGCAGCGGTTCGCGGGATCACTAGAAGCGTCCATCGAGGGAGCGAGGTCGGAAATGGAGCTCAAAGGTGGAGTCTTGGATGCTCGAATTCTCATTGAAAAAAAGCTGCTTTGTCGGATTGGAATACTGACCGATAATTGGAAGAGGAGAAAGCTGAGATTCGGAGATGGCAATCTGACGCGAATTGCGCGAGGAGATTGGAGAAGGCAGAGCAAAGGGGACGCGAGATCGAGACGAACAGTAGAGGAGGCGAATGGTGGAATAGATGGCCTGCGTGTTTCGATATACGAAAGAGGGCTGTGCGCGAGAATATGTTTCTTTTCTCGGGGTTGCATTGTTATAATTTTATTTTTTTAACCGAGCCGGTTTCAGATACCAATTTAGCAGTTGGACCGGTGGATCAGTTGGTCGAACCGCACCGATCTAGATCTATTGACTAAACCGCGAAGGTGCAAAACCATCGACTCGCAATCACACAGTCACACTAGTATAGGACGGAAGACAACGATGAGTATTAACATGAGTTATGAGATAACAGTCCTCTCGTGGCTATGCAGATGTAGTGGCTATCTCATGAGGTGTTATTATAAAATTTGAAATTTAAATTTTAGTAAAGTCGAGATGAATATTTTTTTTATGTGTTAAGTATTATTTCAAAGGTTAGTCATCGCCTATGATTTACCTCCTCCATATTTATCTCGGGGACGGATTGACGGAGATACTGGGAGCGAATGTATATATCTTTTTATCATCATAAATTAGGAGATAAAGTCGTATTCGTCTTTTTTACCATCATGAGTTATGAGATAAGGCATTGGGCACTGTACAACAGCTAGATGTTTGATGAATTCTCAAAGTATTATGCTTCGATTTTCAATTAAAACATGCACATCACATTTGACATCACATTTGGCAGAGCGACCATGTTGATAAAGTACAATGTCTTATAAGCTCAAGTGGGGTATGAGATAAAGATAGAATGTTGCTGTATTATTGTGAGCATTTTTAAATTTATCCTATAGTAATCAGGAGAGCTGCTAACCTCCAAGCATAATCGAACGAATGAAAGTGTGAATATATGGAATATAAAAATTATTTATATGAAAAACAAAGAGTTATGAAATTGAGTGAAGCGTCGCAATTGGAATAGAAGGACAATTCCCTTCAATTTCAAGTCGGGTTTTAAGAAACTTCAACTCGTCTTAAGATTAAGTTTGGAGTTAAAAAAAAATTAAGAAATAGAATATATCTATATATTTATCGTGAAAAGATCCTTAATTATGTTATCGTGGTATCTAAAATTGATCTTGACGCCTCTATTGAAATATGTAGTTATGTTTTTTTTACTATTATTTTTAATTTTAAGATTAAATCAATTAAAATTTATCTTTAAAATTTCGAGTAATTGAATTACAAAGTTCAAGAAAAAAATTTAAAACTATTTTTTTTTAAATGGTATATGTAGGAGTTAAAGAATTTTTTATTTTTATTTAAAAAAAATCAAAATATATTGGAGTTGAGTTAAAGTATTAACATAAAAATATTTTTAAAACTAAATTTTTTTTAAGATGTTCAGGGTTTGACAATAATTAATGACAAATTAAAAGTTAATTTATTAAATTTATTAACAGATCTTGTGGATTCCAATAGCGGATCCCGATAGCCCGATTAGGTATAAATAAAACGACTTTCCCTCCTCTCGCCGAATGCCTAAACTCCGATTGGGTTTTACTTTCTAGGTTTTTGCGGCTCGCCTTCGTGTACTTACGCCTCGATGGGAGGCTCGCGCACGCAGGCGAACAAGGCTCACAAGAGTCGCTTCGCTTCAAAATCTTCTCGTCAGCTCCACCGGACTTCCGGCACTGGTGAGTTAATTGTTGAATTTGAATTTTCTCGGCCGTATGCATTTCCTGAAAGGCCATCTGTGTGTGTTTAGATGGCAAACGTATCGGGAAGCCAGATTCTCACCGGGCCGCAGTGAAGGGGGCACGTGCTGCTCGGATTCAGCGCAGCAAAATGGTAGGCACCGCTCACAGTTGTTTCATTTGTTGTGAATTTTATCAAGCATAACGCGAGGGCGTTCGTTTCCTCCCATGGTTTGTTGTAAGATCAGAATTTGATTCGAGTCAAAGAAGTACCTGCGTTTGTTTTGATGTATGAAGGATTGTCATCTTGAGAATGAAAGAAAAACTTGATTTTTTTTTCCTTTTAAATGTGATTAGTTCTCGATATCTCTTGAACTACAGATCCGTGACCAGAAAAGGGCCGCTTTGCTAAAGGAAAAAAGATCCTCAACTGGATCCTCAAGTCCACCTCGTGTTATTGTGAGTAATACTATACTTGAATTTTATTCTGTTAATTATTCTTGCTCCTCGACTTGAAAGTGGAGCTACCATTTTTTTTTTGTCAAGATTCAAGGAAATTCATCTTTAAGAGATATTCCTCAATTTTGGCTCACAATATAAATTACTAGTGAATTTCTCCACAAAAATTTCCATTTCGGGTGTCAACTTATTTGAATTTGTTTTAACTCATTTTTTAAATTAATGCGGTGGTTTAATTGACTTGATTGTTTATTTTTTTTTGATAAATATGCCATAAACAATTTATGGCGATCTAAGAAAATTTAAGTTTCAGTTAATGACTAGACTACCTGATTATAGGCTATGTTGATAAGATAAAAACAATGCACTTAGCTTAAAATCAGAATCTTGTACATCAGATTGCAGTGTCTTGTGTGAGGATTATGTCTGATGTATGGCTTGTGGCTTGATGTCATTATCTTCTGCATTAAAAGCATTGACAAGTGGTTAATAGTCGATATGGTTAGCAAAGTTCACATTTTGTATTTGACAATTGGTACTTTTTAAAGTGAATCTGTGTTACTTTCACTTTTCTTGCATATGCACTTAAATTTTGGGTTTGGATTTGTTTCCCTTCTAAGTAAGGCTGACATTAATTTATATTCCTGATGATTGGTGTCAGGTCCTTTTTGACCTTTCCTCATCCACAAATTTGGGTAAAGTTGCAAGGGATTTGTTGATGCTATCATCAGGAGAAGATACATCACCTTTGTCAAACACTGTTGCTTCATCAATTTACAAATTTAGGCTAACGGTTTGTTCCTTACTGCAAACTTTGCTATTTTGCTTCCTGTTATTGACTGTCATCTTGATTTTCTAGTTGACTGTTGTGACTCTTTGCTATGTCTAGCAATCTATGTCATAGTGCTATTTTATGTGCCAAATGTTGTTGTTTAACTTACAATATGCTTTTTAATCATGGCAATAACTGTGAAGGTCCTGGAAGCTCCACATGGAGATCTGTTATCGTGTGTGGAAATGGCAAAGGTATCAAATATACACGGGCATTTCATAGAAATGTTTTTATATATAATTGACAAGTTATGCTTATCTTCTTAAATTATTTGAAAACAGATAGCAGATCTTATTGCATTTGTAGTGTCTGCAAATTCATTGGTTGATGAATATGAAACAAGCAACCCGGTGGATGCATTTGGACAGCAATGTCTTTCTGTCTTCAGAGCCATTGGTTTACCAAGCACTGCTGTCTTAATTAGGGTAAATATTTAATGTTGCATGCTTTTCATGCGCACAAAATTTTCTATTGTACCAAATTGAGTGCATAAATTTGGACAATGGATGTTGTCAACAGGATCTTCCTTCAGACATAAAACGAAAACAAGACTTCAAAAAGCTGTGCATTTCTCATCTTTCTTCTGAGTTGCCTGAGGATTGTAAATTTTATCTGGCTGATACTAGGGATGATTTGCATAAGGTACTACCACAACGTGGTCTACCCAAAAACATTCTCATTAGATTGAAATATTTACTCAAAGTTCTAAACATCTTCTTACTATTTGTAAATGACCTTTTCTTGTAGTTCATGTGGCTTTTCAAGGAGCAAAGCCTTTCATGCCCTCATTGGAGGAATCAAAGACCTTATCTTATGTCCCAAGAGGTGCACTTTTTCGAAGCAATTCTATACAAGATATATATGATATAATTAGGCTTATTATATTGTTTGAGCATATAATATGTTATCCTTGTGCATATGTCATATGATCACTAGATCTGCATTTTGATTTGGCAATATTTTTGTGTATGTTTTATTTGTCAGTTTTAACAGCACATAATGTGAGTTATTTTTTTTTTTGCCTTACTTGATATGCTGCATATTTCCTGCCAACTTCTCTAACAATACTTTTATCAGACACTTCTAGAACCTGATCACGATAATCCTGGAATGTGTTCGTTGCTTCTGTCTGGTTATGTGCGTGCTCACAGTCTTTCTGCTAACCAACTGGTAAGTATTTTATCTTGGGCATGCTTCTTTATCAGTGCATGGTTCTTACTTCTTCCCCTCTAGGTTCATGTTTCAGGCACTGGAGATTTTCCGATAGCGAAGATTGATATCCTTAAGGATCGATTCCCTATTAATGAAAGGAAAAGTTCTAACTCAATGGATGCTGATGATATGAATAGTTCGCAGGTAATTTTCTTTTTAAAGAAATAAAATGATCTTCCATTTTTCAATTCTAGATTCAAAGGGTTTCTTGTTAGCTTGTTTGAAACTCTTTTAAGTTCTCCTATAAGTGATTTGTGGTATTCTCTTGATGTTGATGTAGTTAAGTTTTTTTACAAAGGAAACCTCTTCTGATAATTATCTCATGTCTATAGATTGGGCTAAGTATTTTCTTATATAATTATGACATCATCTACATTTTTTGTTTTTGTTGTATAAGTATTGCTTGAACAATATTTCTTCTTCAGCTCTGCTATAATATGGGGTATGAAATCAAGATACAAAGGTTACATGTTGCAATGAGAATACATGTGATGGATTATAATTGATTAAGTAGATTTTACTAAAATGGGAGTAAAAATAGAATACATGTGAAGAAGTGATTTAATAGCAGTCAGTCTGAGATTTTATCACAACAAACTTGCTTGACTAATGGGCTACAATCTCATACATAGAAATTACGACCTCATACCTTGTCTATGTCAGTAGCAAATTCTATTATTTAATGATTCACTAATGTAAAGACAGTTTAGTTAAATATGGTTGAATACATTGCATCTAAATTTCTCATCAGGTTTGTCAATAGTTACTTTTTTCCTGCTTTGGTTATCAAAGCGTTAATTTTTGATACATGTGATATAATCTATTTTTTGATTATTTAACTGTTGCTTACTATCCTCCATTTATACATGTGATATAATCCATTTGACTAAAATCAGCTAACCTAAGTGGAATTTCTTGCTTGAGAAAACATGCAGGTCATACAGACTCTACTTCCAGATCCTTTGAAGCAGGAACCTTTGGTTATTGAAAATGTAGCCGACCCTCTTGCAGGTGAACAGGTGAGGATGGATTTTTTTTGATCCATGTATTGTCTACTGAATTACTTCTTTTGTTTTTTGTAAGCTATGAAATTTGATTCGCTTGCTGAATTTATTTAACCTATGGTTGTGCTTATGATATCTGATTTGTTGCTCGTTCCATAAGCATATGTTGTTACTTTTTTTTTCTTCCTTTTTTGTTTTGGGCTAATATGTAACAGTAAAAGGTAGCCACTTTACTTTCTGTCTGTTTTTGCATAAGAAATTTACATTGATTGTTCCATGATCATATGTTGACACTTTTATTTCCTTTTGTTGCTATGAGGTAAGGTGTATTTTGCAAGGTTCTCCTTGCCTTTTGAACTAATATATATCCACCTAGGTCATACTACAAAAGATAACTACTCATCTTTCTATTTACTATGAATCTTGATTCAGTTGGAAGGAAAGTTTGAGTTATTCCTATTATTTGGCATCTTTTGAAATCATTGTTTTATCAATTAGTTCTATTACAGCACAAGGAGTTGGCATCTCTTAAATATATTGCTTATTTCAGGAATGTTTCCCATGAGGGAAGAAAATATCCTGAGAAAGAAAGAGGATAAGGAAAAAAATACTTATAGGAAAAGGATTAAGAAGCATTTTCCTGCTTGGTTTCCTTGGAGGGAAGGAAAGAAGAAGACTTTTTTGTTTGTCAATTTCCTTAGGGAGAAGGAAAGAGGAGAAATTTATTTTTCAAAACTTTATTTGTTAGAAAAGAACATAATTCAAAAATAGATTTGAAAAGAACAAATAATTTTAAAAAATTTATGATTTAATTTGAGCTTCATTGCATTTGAATGCAAGTTTTTGGCCAGAATCAGACAAAAGCACTGGAGAGGAAAATTGGAAAAAGATTATCCCAGTCTTTCCCTTCCCTCCTCTTTTCTGTCCAATGAAACAGAGGGAAAGATTCACTGTAGAAATATTTTTGTTGCCTTATTTCTATTTGTGTTTTACTTTCCTGCCTCATAGGAAACACACTCTTAGTGATCATTTTGGAGGAAGCAGTTTATTGGTCATAAAAGATTGTTAGCAAAGTCTGAGATTTCTCTCCCATTTATTCTTTTTATGTTATGACCATCAGCATGGTCTGTTACTCGCAGCATGAACTGCCCTGGAGAATTGTACCTTTTGGCTCTAGGACATTTGACTTGTATGCTATTTATGCTTACCTTTGGGCATGTTACACTGGTTCAGTTGCGAGACTGTCAAAAGATGCCAAATATTTGACTAAAGTTCAGGTGGCCTCACGATTTCCATTCTAATATGTGTGCTATCCGGTACCAACATTTGGGCTGTGGCTTATCAATTTTGTAACAACTAGTAATACACAGTAGTACAGATAAAGGTAAATCACACATAATTACATTAAAGTTGCAAAGGCCACCGTGTTCGAAGTCATCCATGCTCTTTCGAATATATTTTTTTAGCTTTAGATGCCCATCCGTTTGTTGTTTGGAGAGTAATTGTAAGTAGAGTGCCTTTGTCATTGTTGATGAATCTAGACTCTAGTCTCTAGCTCATCATTAATGCTTGTTTTTAAGTTAACTTTTTGGCTTTTGTTAACAAAATCATACAAAATAAATAGAAAATTCACAAATTTATTTATTTTATTTTTTATGTTAGTATTATTATTACTTAGCTTATTACTTGTCCGCTTCTTGATAATTGTGCATCTGTAATTTGACTGATTTCTATTTACTTTGCTTAGTTTAGGTTCTCTTTATGCTAAAGACCAGACAATTCGTTTGTAATTAATCTATCTTCTGGACCTGTTCGTTGGCCTTATAGGCTTTGCTGCCTTATTTATTGTATGCAGAAGAGACCAGAAAATATGTTTAGAATATTAGGCAAACCAGTTGAAACTAGAGGTTTTTTACCTAGAGCATATAGTTCTGATGTTAGTTCTGTTTAGTAAAGTGCATATAAATATTCTGTTATTTGCTATGTTGGTGTTGTACTAGTCCAATTAGTACACTGCAACCAAGCAGTTTCCAAGATGAGATTAAAAGTATTCAAGTTATTAGTGAATCTTAGGATTAGTTGTGTGAGCCATAGGTTCATCGTCTTATCCATATTTACAGTCCACTTCCTACTGTGCATTGTAAACAAAACAAATTTCTTAATAAAATGACATGAATAGAAGCCTCAACAGCTACCCTGGTTGAGAGGAGATCCTCTGGACCGCTTTTTGCGGTCCAGAGGATGCTCCCTTTCCATGCATTGGTGTGGATGTATGGTCCCCACTTATTTTACAAGTGGGGACCATGCATCCCCACCAATATATACAAAGGGAGCATTCTCTGGACCGCCAAAGCGGTCCAGAGGATCCGGCCTGACCCTGGTTTAGCTCTGTACATTTGGTATGCCTCATGGTCCACTTGCCAATTTAGAAAAAAAAACAAAATTCCCCCCTTTTCACTTCAACTGTGCACATGAAGATGGCATGAGAGCAATAGAACTTGTAATATCATTACTTTTATGTGTGATAAGATACAAGTTTGTACATATTTGGTTGTGACATATAGTTCATGTTAATTAATCCACCTGTTGTCAGATAATTTTTGTGGAAGTTAACAAAGCAATGATCTTTTGGTTACCATTGATATCATCTTAAGTTGTAACCTCTGTGTTCATTCAAATGTTTACTGATTGTTATGGTCATAATTTTATGCTTCAATTGGCAATTTCTGTTTGCTTATGTGTATATTTTGAGTAGACATGGCCAACAGAAGCAGAGATGGCTGAAGCTGAGGCAAATAACAAAGAGCGAAAGTTGGTTAGGAAGAGACTTCCTCGAGGCACTTCAGATTACCAGGTTATTGCGTTAATTTGGAGTTCTTACACTTTACTTTTTTCCTTGCATAGGTATAATATGAATAAACTTTGACTCCCAAGACTCCTAACTATTGGAACTGTTTGTAAGGATATTGTCCCATCAGGAACTTATCAGTGCAAACATTCAAAATTTCCAGGTTACTTTCAACCATGTTGATTAAGATTGTTTTGGTCTCCTTTCAAGGCTTTTAATCCTTACACCTTCAAACCGAATTACTTCTAGACTAAGCAAATTCTTTGCTTGCCTTTAAACATGTGTATCCCATCCTAACCTATTTTTATATCTTTATCAATCCATTGTAGCTACACCTAATTGCTCAGGTAATAGTTTTTCCCTCTTAAACTCTAAACATCTATCTTAGCATTATCATCTCTGCAATAATTTTGTTTATTTGGCTCTTTTTTCATCTACTTTTTTTCATTTTCCTTGCTAAGTGCAGGTTGAAAAATTCATTAATCACATTTACTTGCCATGTTTTCTAGGCTGCTTGGATTGTGGAGGATACTGATGATGACTCTAACCTTAGTGAAGAGGATGATGATGGTATGATAATAGCTGAACATGGAGACCAAGCAGCTCAAGAAAATTCTGATCATTCAGATATTGATGATCATTTTGTCAGTGAAAATTTTGATGATAAAACAATTGGGGATACTGAAATGGCTGTGAGTTTTCACATGATTACTGTTCTAAATTAAAGCATACTTCATTTTAATTCATCAAGTATTGGTAGTGAGCAATGCTTGGTTGTAGCTTCATTTTTGTTTTACTTAAAGATTGTAGGCCTTGCTCTCATGCCAGTCATCTGAGCTAGAAATTCTTGTGATTTGTCTGACTGTATTTTCTGCTCGTTTTTCATGTTAATTTCTTATGTGAACATAATGTGTTACAGGACGATGAAAACATGACAAAGGAACAGATAGAAGCAGAGGTTAAGAAAATTAAGGAAGCATATGCTGATGATCAAGGTACTTATCATCTGCTAAATCACTTAAATTTACAAAGAAAAGAACCTCTCCTTGTATTTTTTAACTGTTGAGAATCTCATCTATTTATACAACACAACATGGGATATCATCATTTTATTCTTGAAAGCAATTGCAGCTTAGATCAATTCTTTTTTCGGTCAGTTTCTTTGCTTCAGGTGGACATAAATTGTCAACACCTATTATTTCCTTCAGTGAACTATGCGTTAACATTTTCTTTAATGAGTCAATTAAATATCTGAACACCTTTGTTCTCACATTTTTATGGTCTAACCAAAGTTTTTTTTTTCTGTAGAGTTTCCTGATGAAGTAGAAACACCAATTGATGTCCTAGCTAAAAAGCGTTTTGCCAAATATAGAGGACTCAAGTCTTTTCGAACCTCTTCATGGGATCCAAAAGTGACCATCCTATATTAATTTTTTGTCTTTTTTTTGTCTCTCTCTTTATATCATGTGTTTTTTTCATTGGCAGGAATCATTACCCCCTGAATATTCAAGAATTTTTGCTTTTGACAATTTTGCTAAAACGCAAAAGAATGTCCTTGCAAAGATGCTTGAGGTAGATGAAGGGAACGTGAATGAATGTGCTCCTGTAGGATCATATGTGAGAATCTACTTGAAAAGTGTACCTTTGGAAGTGTCTGCTAGGCTATGTTTACCCTTAAGGAAGGCACCTGTGCTTGTATGTGGGCTTCTACAACATGAATCAAAGATGTCTGTCCAGCACTTTAGGTATATTATTTTCGTGTGTTCTCATGTTCGGATAGAAGAATACTTTTTTAATTGTCAGTGTGTGGGATGGTGATTCTGATGGCTGTTATTGATCTTTATTGCTTTGATTATATTTTAGTTACATTAATCTCAAGGATCCATTGACTCTACCTGTATTGAAATTCAATCATAAATGGTCTTGCATCTCCAACCCATGTTAGTATCTAATGGTATCATCTAGTTTGTAGGAAGTAATAAATCACTAGAAAAGGAACATTGTGGATAACCCTCATTTGTGAGACCTACAGAAGCAGTACTATCTGAGATAATGTACACTGACTTGTTCATAATTTCTTCCTGTTTCTTAGAACATTCTTGAAATTCTGATCAAAGTATTTTTATCCATGTGAAAAATTTAGATACAAATTAGAATATGATGGGCTTGTAGCTATAAATTGGTATTTAAGAGAAGCTGTTGATGGATGGTCATGGATGGGTCATTTAAATCAACTGAAGAGCAACTGTCCCAAGAACAATACCTTTGAAGTTTGATTAATGAGTTTTATATTATGTTCAAATTTTGAAAGGCATTTCTTAAGTTCTTCTCTGTTTTACAGCATTAAGAAACACGACTCTTATGATGCTCCTATACGGTCCAAAGAGATGCTCAGTTTCCATGTAGGGTTCCGTCAGTTCAATGCAAGGTACTATCTTGGTGAACTTTGTTGTTTAGACGTTCACTGAAACTCCCTTGTAGTCCTATCAGTTTTATAGATAAAACAATTGAAGTTGAAGAGTCTTTAACATTGGTTATTTGCAGGCCTTTGTTTTCTTCCGACAATTTGAATTCTGATAAGCACAAAATGGAGAGATTTCTACATCCAGGACGTTACTCTATGGCATCTGTTTATGCCCCTATTAACTTTCCTCCCCTTCCATTGGTAATTCTGAAGACTCAAGATGGAGAAGCTCCTGCTGTTGCTGCCCTTGGTTCACTAAAATCAGTGGACCCAGATAGGATAATCCTTAAGAAGATTATTTTAACTGGGTAATTTTTTTCTTGGTTTTTTTATTACTCGCATGTAAATGTGAATGTGCATATCTACTAGCTAATTACAATCTTCTTGTACAGTTAGTTGCAAACCTAATAATTCTGTTTCTTGATGCTATGTTTCCTGGTAAAGTGTTTCTTTCCAAATTCTTTTGTGAAAAAGACCTTGACAACTGTTTTTATTACTTTTTTTTTGTTTATTGTGTTCCAAAGGTTATCTTAGTTGTAATGCAGATGCACTCAGTTTTCCCCCATTACATTATTTTTACCGTCATGAAAACTATAATCATTGCCATACCTTTTCATCTGAAATTATGATGATTTCTATGCTTTCATGTTGATGCTGCTGCTATAATGTGATTATATGAACTCATTGTTTTTACCATCAATTTCGTTTCATCTTTAGCACTGAGAATAATTTTTTCTGCTACCCATTCGTGTTGAGTTTGCTTCTATACTACCCATTCATGTTTCAGAGTATCTATTAGTTAATAACCATAAGATCTATCGCGCAGCTACCCGCAAAGAGTGTCAAAATCTAAGTCCATAGTGCGGTACATGTTCCATAATCCTGAGGATGTCAGATGGTTCAAGGCAAGTCTTTCAGCTGTTTGTTGGCAGGGTGTTTAAAGTGATATTCACAGTGGAAATTGTTCCTGATATATTTTCTGATACGTGCAGCCACTAGAGGTATGGACAAAAGGTGGTCGGCGAGGTAGAATCATGGAGACTGTTGGGACTCACGGTATGCAGTCCCGATCCAGTTAAATTTAGAATTTATAAATTTATAACTTCCACAGAGAGTCACAAATTTGGACTTAGATCCATTTTTTTCCCTCCCATTTAGCTATCTCTGGAAACCCTGGAGAAGGAAATGGATGGAAACTGAGAGACTGAATTGTTTTCTTTTCTTTTCTAAGTCATGGTTCCTCTGTCTTGTGTGTTTATCCTTCAGGCGCTATGAAATGTATCTTCAACGGTGTGATTCAGCAGAATGATACCGTGTGCATAAGCCTATACAAACGCGTTTACCCCAAGTGGCCGGAGCAGTGCTACGCTTCGTAGGACATCAAATGCAGCAACATGAGTAGGCTAAATATGCCCTCCCTTTACTGGGATTGAAGCTCCGGTTCAAAAGAAACCAAAGAATGGGAATCTACATTCAAATTAACCATTTCCTAAATTTGTACATTGTATCAGCTTGTAGTTTTTCTCTTTGGTGCATGCTGTATCTGATGCACCATATGATTTTGGACGAGTTACTAGCTTTTTGCTGTGCTTCCTATTTATTCTATCATTTGTTTTCTTCAAAATGTGATATTATTGTTTACTGCATTTACTGGTTCCAAGTTATTTTTGATAATGAGGTTGGATTTCTAGAAAAATTGTAAGTGCTAATTAGATGGTTACTTTCATTCTGAAGGAATTATTTATTTTTGGGTAATAATTCGATTATTTTCTGGCTGCGATTATAATTTTTTTTAAAATATTAAAAATATTATTTTCCAATTTGGATCGATCCATTTCTTAGGGATCCCACCGCCGAACACATGATGAGTGGCGGGCGGCCTGGTTTTTTTCTTATCAGATTCCGCCGCCGCCGCCGCCGCAGCAGCAGCCGATTTGTCCCACTAGTGTGGCGGCCGCCGTTTACCTTTTTTTTTTGTATTTTACTTTTGTCTTCTTGTGATAGCATTCCTCACCACGCTATTAGAAATAAAGAGATATTTTAGCAAAAGCCGGCAGTTAGAAATAAAGAAAACACTTCGGCAAAAGCAGCCAATAGACCTTTCGGCTGATTCAGACGTTATTAGCTCTTATTTTGCAATTTGTTTGTTTGTAGTTTAATGTTATAAATTTATTTATTTATAATTTTATTTGTACAATTTCTATTCATAAATGGGTAGAAAAGGTCTCACACTCCAGGAATATCGTGTTACGGAGTTAGTGTGATTAGGGGTTGGAGGAATTTTTTTTAGACGTATCTCTCGGAAATTAATCCTGTCCCATTGTATTATTGTAATAAACTCTCTATCAAACAAGGTAATATGAGGGAACCATTTCTATTCATATTAAAAAAAAAAAGATTAATCAGGCCGGGTAACGTTGAGTCTGGGATGATCAGTTTGGTCCCATAAAAATTTTCGAACGACTATCAGAGTAGATCGGGAAGCGCTCGCAATGGACAACCCAAGAGTCCAGCATCCTTTATGCTACATTGGGTTGGGTGCAATATAATCTAGCTTGTAATGTAATCAAATTTGTAATGTAATGTAATCTTGATTAGTAATGTAATGTATGTAATGTTTGATTACACGGGTCATTACATTTTTTTGTTTGATGTCCATTATTTTATATAAGCAATGTAATTCGTATTATTATAAAATGACAAAAATATCCTGCGACCTCCATCGACGGTCGCCACATCTCTGCCGGAGCTTTGCGGCAACCAACAACCGCTGTCGTTGGCCTCCTCCGTCGACCGCCGCCACTAGCGATCGAGGTGGACTAGGGGTATATTCCGTATTTAAATTTTAATTAAATAATGACCTCGTAATAAAATTAGATTACATAATATTTGTTTTGTAATCCAGATTACAAAACTTTATTAACTTTTATAATCTAGATTACATTACATTATAAGTTTAAATTAAACCAAATAAAATAATTAACCTTGTAATATAATCATTACAAGACAGATTACACCTTATCAAACATAGTCTTAGTTGTGTGTCTCATTTAAAAGAAAAATTCTTATAAATTTATCATAACTAGATTTGAACCGTGAATATTTAAATAACAACCTAAATATCCTGTACCATAGCCCCGACAATCAATTTCTATTCATACAAGAACATTGAAAGAGTATAAATAAACTTTTACCAATCCTTACTCATTAAAATTTAATGTATTTTAGGGCTGGCCGCGATCTAAGTAATTAAAAACTACCTCAGTGTCATTTTAGTCATTAAATTTCCTAAAAGAAGCACTTATGATATTGAAAATCCAACCGGACTGGTCTAATCTCGGATCGAACAACCGGTTCGTAATTGAACCACTTCTCTACAGCTTACAAAAAAAAATCGAAAACTTTTATCGAAGGCATCGCAGCCGTAGGATCTACATCAAAATGAAGGAGCCGGCAAATTAAGATCGAACGCCAAGGGCGTCTTCGCCTCCGGCGCGCGGCCGGCGGTGGTGGCAGCGGAGGTGTTCTCCTGCGGAACCCACGACTCCGCCACCACTTCGACGGTTTCGATTTTCCAGCACCCAGGGCTCCCTGATTCGCCGCCCTCCGTGGGCCCTAGCGACAGATCCCGCCCGCCGATCCCCCCCAATCCCCAGCCCGGCGGAGTCGGCGTCGGCCCCCACGCGATCTGCGGTTCGCCGGCGGATCCAAAGTTGGTCTTCGCCTTGGGGCCGCGCAGGCTGCGTGCGGCATCGTCGTACGCCCTCGCCGCCTCCTCCGCCGTATTGAAGGTCCCCAGCCACCTGCGCGTCTTCTTCCACGGGTCGCGGATCTCCGCCGCGAACCGCCCCCACGGCCGCTTCCGCACGCCGCGGAAGTGCCCCTCCCCGCGCGCTCCTCCGCCCGTCGCCGCCGCCATCTACACCAGAAAACTTCGAGGTGAAGGGAAGCAGCTCCGAAGACCTCCATATTTATAGCCGGAAACGTCGGTCTGGCTTCGGCCCGACAGGTCTTCTCCCCCGGTCACCGTCAGACCTTACCACTTACCGATGTTTCGCCATCGGCAAGCGGGCGAAATGTGACTCCACGCGGAGCACCGTAAGCTCGCTACCTCCGCACGAATCACGCAGCGCGATGGCGTTCGCGCCCCATCAGACGGCTGGACCCACCCGAGTGCGGACAACGAACGGCGATCTCGAAGCGCTTGAATCGAATCAAATCCAAATATATTTTTTTTCACCATATTAATAAATAAATTATTAATTGAACTAACAAGGTTTAGTGGCACAATAAGGATTAGTGAGTTAACTAAGAAGACACGTAGGATGACGAGCTGGCGGATGAGGAAATAAATTAATCTGTTAGGAGAAAGCTGAAAATTTCCAGATTTAGCAAACAAGTGTAAGCTTCTGCTGCGTTGAGAAGTTGTGCCTTTCGACGAAGAGGCCATGATTGAAGCACAGAGGATCCTCACCTAGTCACCTCCTCGCCGCCTTCACCAATCTCCAAACGTGGGCCTGTTCGCTAAGCAATCGCCTTCTTTTTTTTATATGGATTCTCACCGGTGAGAATGGCGATCAGCGTTGAGGTCGCCGGTAAAGGGAAGATCTACCGGCGCAATGCTGGTAAAGGCACAATCGGTGGAAGAATTAAAGAGGATATATGATTCTATTTCTAATTGCATCAAATCCTATCCTACTGAAAACGGGCGACTTAGAATCGCTTCGTTTACTATCAAGGTCGACGCCCCACAAGTTGAGGTAACAAATTATCTAGGTTATGTTCGATCTGAAGAAAAGAAGAGTGCAGGCGATCTGCACGATAGGTACACACTGCGCTCCGTTTGGGCGTGAGGGGAAGAACTAAGAAGGGATCGCAACAGCAAGGAGAGACCGAGGATGGGAGGCCAGAACCGTGCGCCGCAGAAGTTCGTCGAGTCATCTTTGCGCGAGGAGGAGGAGGGTGGACGGAAAGAGCTGCGGCTACTGGATGCGATACAAGGAAAGCTCGCCGCATCCGCGCGTTACCGGAGGAGGAGGACGATGGCTAGGGCGCGAGAACTGAGAAGCAAGCAGCGGCGCTACGAAGAGGAAGACAATTTTCACATTATTGCCAGATAAAATGAAAATTTTGACTATTATTTTATTAAACAAAATGAGGCTTCCAAATTGAAGACCAGCCATAAATAGTAACAAATTTTAAATTTTTTTAACCATTTATTTAATATTGGTAATGGCGCACGTCTCGGCGACACTCGAGAGCCATCCCTCGCTCCTTCCCTTCGCTCCGGCTTCCAAATCGGATCGCGGACCCTCTTCGAGTCTACAAGGCGACGACCCACCCCGATCGCCTCCTTTAAAGAAAGAGAGCGAAGACGATCGCTTGAGGGCTGTTCCAGGACATACTTGGGGTTGGAGACCCGGAGGAGCGCCACCGGAGGGAGCGAGGGAGGTCAAGCTGATGACATTCTTGACGAGATTGTGGTAGAGGAAGCGGCGGTGGAGCAAAAGCTTGCATCGGAATTCGGCATGGCGCTTTTCCTGCTCAAGTTCTTCTTCGGCCTCGCTGTCTTTTGCGCCGTCGGATGGGTCTTCACCGTGTAAGTTCATCCATTTCTCTTGGTCCTGCTCCTTCTTTTCTGCTAAATTTAGTTTATTTTGTCGATTTGGTTTCTGGTCTCGATCTTCACTTAAAAGCCTTACGCTGAGGGTTTATACCGACAAGACGATAACTAAAGCTGGCCTTTTTAGCTTCCACTGTCTTCTTACGGAGTTGTTATCCTTTTTCTCCCCATAATTCTTAGAGAAAATGAGAATGTAAGTCGTATTACCTATTCCTGTGCACAGGTGCTGTCGCCTGTTAAACATCCTCTCCATAAGGCACAGGAGAATTGGTTTGGTGAATGACTTCACTTTTATATCCAAGAACGGAAGAATATGAGATACTTTACTAAGCCTTATCAACATCTGAGAAAGTTGTTTTACTTGCTAAATATGATATAGTGTACATCAGAACATTTTTCACTCATAACTAGAGCCAGTGTTAGATTGTAAACAGGTACACTAATGGAACTAACTACAAAACACCAGTAGGATTCTATACATCTGTGACAAAGACACCTGCAATTTTTGCATGTTGATCTGTAAAGTTTATAAGTTTGCATTAGTTAATTCTGTTTATTTTTTTAATTTCTCCTTTGTGCTTGTTGTTGCAGATTTCTTTTGAGGTTGTTAGCACTGATATTGAACAAAACGGCTGGAATATCAGTGGCTTTCCAAGTTGCTGGATGTAATTGTTTGAAGGATGTCTTTGTGACATTCAAAAAGGTCCTCTTCATGTTTCATTGCAGTTCAGAATCAACTCTAGAAGCTACTATTTGAAACCAAACGTCAGATGCATATGATAAGAAAAATCATGTTGACTTCTTACAGAAGTTTTTCTCTGCTCCAAATTATGATGAATGATGAAATAAAATAACCTTACTATAGTTTAGGATACTTTATTTTACAGAATTTATGATGGTGACTTAGATTTTGAGACTTGATATACCTTTAGGAATACACTTCAACTTGAGTTATTGGATAATGATGAGCCATGCAAACGAGTAGCGGTGGCATGCTCTTGGTAAGGCTACTGCAATACCACTTAAACTCTCACGAAGGGGTGCTAGTGCAACCCAGTTATAGTTCAGACATATAAAGGCCTGACCAACATCCATTATTCAGTGGTTCTCCCCAGCTTCTAGTGCCGAGTTAGGATTTTACGTTAGTTTTTGTTACAGACATGGGCAATGCATCGCAACATCTGCCAATGACTATAGGAGAACATGTAAAGAGCAGATTTTTCTTCTTAGGAGGAGATTTGTGTGTTGGGGAAGCACGAGTTGGGAGTTTGGATATATTCTCCATTTGTGTTAAGAGTCTAGTTAGGTGAGAACTTTATTGGACATAGTGTGGATAGAACATGCCTAGGTACTTGTATTTTTGCACGCTTCAACAAAAACATAATATAAATAATGAATAAATAATAATAAAATTATATTTGATGATTCATAATATATTATCATGATATTTTATTTCTAATCTGTTATATATTCATAGATTATCAATAAATAATAATTTGTTTTTCAGTAAATTTAGCTGAATGCTACAAAAGACAATATGTATCTCTTTTAACTGACATGGTAAATGGTGTAATATAATTCATTTTTTTTTGTTGATTTGAGAAATAATATGTTTTGCTTTTCAGGGTGGCATCGAATCCATATTGATTGGTGAAATCAAACTTACTTTACGCGAGTCACTGTTTTCAAAAGACCAGAAATTGCAGCTGTTAATATCTGACTTGGAAGTGTATTTATGTTCCCCTGCAAAAGGTACCAAGAAGAGTAAATCTCGAAATCAAAGTTCTCGATCCTTAGGGAAAGGAGCATGGACATTCTTATATAACATCGCAAGATTTCTTGCAGTGTATGTGACAGAAATTAATTTGAAGGTATGTAGTTTTTATAGTTCTAGATTTTATTGCAAGATTGGATTTCTTGAATGAACAGTAGCATAATTAGAGATGCAAGATTCTCAAGCTATAGAAATGAGCTATTCTAACTATTCATATGGTGTAAGCTCTCTTTACCAAGCAAATCCAGGGTGTGGTTGATTCATAAAATGTAATATTGGGAATATATTATTATATTTTATTTGAAGATTTACTTAATTTGATAGACATTTAGGACTACCATTAAAATTGCCTGCTTGTGAGACATGGAATATGATCTCCAATATACGCTGTAATCTTATTTTTATATGTCACAAGCAATGGAGTGATCATAATTATAAATCCAGTTCAACGAAGAGATAAGATTTGTGTAGTCGATACCGAATATAGTTGGAACAAACACAACTTAATAATGAAAAAGGCAATGATTAAAGTGATACACCTTTTTTTAAAAAAAAAATGGGAAAGAAAGGAGAAAATGTAAAAGCTGGATAAAGATACATTATTGATTTTATAATTGCTTCATGTAATCAAATTGCAGAAGAGAGGCCGGATTTCTTTCCCTTTCACAATTAATTTAATTTCTAATAACATGTAGGATCCATATCCATCACACATTATTTAACCACCATCAGAACTTGATAATATGCAGAGAATCAGTGATTAGTACCTAATGACATAAAGAAAATACAACAAAGTAGCTATGTGGAAGGAAGCCTAATGACTTTTTAGCCTGTTTGGAAGTTGCCTATCTCCATGCATACACTTTACTAAAGAGGATTAAGTATCTATGCTGTGAGCTCTAACTTTACAGCACAAAAAATACTTTTTGAACCAGAACAAAAAGAATTTATCTGAAGGTAATGCAACAAACTTTCTGACATTTCTGAAGGCACTGACAGTTTAACATCTGATTAGTTAAGAACTTTCTACATTGAAATAAATGCAAGAAGTTATAAACTTACAATTACTTAAAATCATTCTGTGACATATAAATGCATATGAAACATGTTAATACATACATATATTGATCTTTTCACTTAAACATACGCCTGAAGTATTTAATTTATATTATGTTCATTATACTTGATCTTCATTGCTTTTAGACTGTTCATTTTGACTTAAAGGCTTTGTTATTTTGTGCTGCTCTTTGCCCAAACATCTAGGGGCCGAAATCTGCAGCTCAAGTAAGGGGACTGAGAGTGGACGCATCAGTAGATCAACAATCAAAGTTTAGTTTTAATCCCAAACTTCAAATTGCACATTTTGGTTTCGATATATTATCAGAGCCTGATCTTGGAGAGCCATCCAGTCTGACATTAGAAAGGTTGAATATGCCAGTGGAAACAAAGTTCTCTCCTTTCACTTGTGAAGATTTCTCTCTCATCTGTGAGCTTTCTTACAAAAGGTCTGTTTACCATTTTAGTCACATCTGATGAAATCTCAATAATTTTCCACTTTTCACTTAAGAAACATGTAGAGATCATGTGCATCTTGAATCCTTGATTCCTCATTGCCAATAGCTTGGTCTTAGCTCTTCAACTGTCAAGCAGTTGACAACCAATCATGCTGTCAAGGTCTTAACCATGCAATCTAATAACCTGCCTTGATGTCTCAATTGGCTCAATATTTCAAAATGCTTATATAACCTCTTGATTTGCGATAAGATTCCACAAACAGTTCCCTCTAAAATGCTTTTCTTGTTTGTTAAAACATTATTTCAAACAGATTTGTTTTAGTGAGCCTATGTTGTTCTGTGAACTGCAGTCACAATGGTGGGTACATTTAATATAAAAGTTATTGAAGTCATTAATTTTGAAATATTTTTCAGCTTCATGAAACCCTGTTATTTATATCTTGGTGTATACTTGTGCTTATCAGCCAAATCAGCCCTATCTTTATGTTCTGTATTCATTAGTTTCCACAGTATTTATAGCATATGGCGGAATATTCATGATAACATGAATTTTCCATCTTAGAGAGAACTAAGAGAATTTCATTTTCAAGTATACTAGATTACATAGGAATATCTTGGATGGGTAAAAAACTAAAGCTTCTCAAATCATCTGCCACAGGGAAGTTGGAGTCAAACTTAGTAATTTGGATGTGTCATGTGGAATGATTGGCATTAACTTGAAGGAAAGCCTATTCATTAAAACCAAGAGAGAGTCCAAAAGCTCAGTTGGTCTTGATACGAGCAAAGAATGTGCTTCGGATATTAGCTCTGTAAAGTCTGAAAAAAGTAAATCTTCAACATCAACAATGAAGAAACATGTTCTTGCATTTCCAGAACAGGTTTGGCCTCTCTGTGGGTTGATGCAATGTTTTTTTTTGTTCTATATTAAAGTAGACTAGAGAATCTATAACTTATCTTCATAACAGAATTTGAATACAGTTATTTGATCCCTGGAATTGTGCTTTGTGACAATGTGATAAACATGCATCAATGCGTCAAGCTGCCTAAATCCTTTCAGAAAAACATATTTGACAATGAACATACTTGTTAAGGGAAAACACAAAGGTCTGGTTTGTTATTCATGACATTTTAAGTTCTTAAAGACTTCATCCTTAACTACCATTTTGGTACATTTCACTATAAGAAAGCAGTTTTGCACTAGTAAGTCCCACTTATGCAGATGTGGATCAACCGTTTGGTTCTTTCATTTAAAGAATATACCATTAACTTAGTAATATTGGCCAGGTAGTTTGGCTTTAAAGTTATGGTTTATGTCTCACTGAATAAGTTTAAAGAATTGGTATATGGCAAACCCAATTCAGTAAATCCTTCTGCAGTAAAAGCCTATTTGGATGGTGGACTCATTTGGATCACATTCTATTAACTTCGGAATCTAGCCCTAGTTAGACTTTAGGCATTACAATAAAGTCAAGCCTCAAATAGTAATTTGATTCCCCAATGCAGTCCTACATAGAAGCTTTGGGCTTGTTGTGTTGGTTTGTAGGTTCAAGTGATAATCACACTGCTAATTGTGACGCTAGTTCATTATGCTACTTCAATATTCTTTAACTTTGTTTGGTGCCCTATAATGTATTAACATATTTTTGCTTTTTTTTTTTTTCCTACTTTCATAATTCTAAGATGGGCTATAGCTGAAGCATTTCATAGTGATATTAAACATGGTTTATTTATTCCTTGGAAGGTTAGCTTCAACATTAAAGAGCTAGATGTGATGTTTATGCACCAAGGTCAGGCCATTGTTGCAAAGAATACAGTGACTGACATCCTGCTGAGAAGTGTTAAAACTCTGTCATATGATGATGCTGGAGAGGCCACATCACATTTTTCACTCAATTTGGAGTTTAATCAAATTCATGTATGTTTTTACCTAACTAGTTTTTTTTTTCATATATACCCTACTTTTCCCTTTAATATGCCTTTTTTTTTTCTCATGTCAGCTACTTAAGGAAGGGGTTACTTCAGTGTTGGAGATTTCAGAAGTTGCAATTATAGCTAGAGCTGATGTTCCAATGCAAGTGAGTTCTATATTGGCTAATTGTATTTGACATTTACATCTTCTTTTTATCCTGATTTATGAAAAGGATGTTACCAGATTTTTAGCATGCCTATCCTATCACATTTCTTAGTAGCAAGAGATCCAAATGAGTTAGGTGTTATTAAGAAAGTGGTAGATAACGTTAATGTGGGAACAAGATCAATGTGGCTGAAAAAAGTAATTGAGACTCATGATTTGTTGTTATCATAATATCTTTGAATCACTCTTTATATCATTTCAATTATTATAAAATGATAATTTTTTTCATTAGCCTTTAGCTCAAAAATTACAGAACAATTTTCCTCGATCTGATTATAGTTTGGCCATACTTTTTATTATTATAGTAAATATGTAACTTTTCGGGGGCATAAAAACATTAATAGCTAGCTTGCGAGAGTGCATAGTTGACTTTACATAGTATTAAATTTCTTTTCCCATTTTATACCTATTATATGCCTAAAAGATTTTCTTTTAATGAATGAAATGAAAACATAAAGAGGAAGTGGAAATGGAAAGGAAACATTCATAGATGGTTTTCATTGTTATTGAGAAGGCACCTAGAAATCATATGGATGTCTGAACATGGATTCTTTAAACCTACAATCACTAAGAAACCATTATGAAATCAATACCTGTATGCTCTCTTGGGGACGTTCACATCTTGGGAAAACTTAAAAATAGTTGGATGCAGTCTCAGTAAACTCAAGATATTCAACCCTTAGTCACAAGCTTACTTGGCTCCCGTGTGAAGCAGTCATGGTGACTAGTCATTGAATGTGTTGGACTTCCCTCTATGGAGTTCAACCCCATGTTGCTGATCCTGGAATTGTTCCACCAAATCACACAGTAGTTGGATTTGGGCCATTTGGCTGTCTTGGTGGTGATGATGTTGTTGGAGAAGATTCACAAAGAAGAGATTTACTTGTGCCCCATGCCAAGTGGAACAAAACTCTCCGAACTTCATATTTGGATGGGTAAATGGAGATTCTTTCTCCTCATGCTGTGTATCTCTCCCTTGTAGGAAGGAGGAATCACTTGGCTCTCCCTCTTCAATTTTATTCTTCTTTATCTACCCATACGATTTTATTTCTCTTGTAGTAAACAGTTAAACTACAAACTCTAAAGTTATCTAATGAAATTCATTGTTATCAACAGTTTTATTCGGGAAACCTAGTTTATATATATTAGTTAGTGCCCTTAGGCAATCTGTTCTTTGTGTCTTTAGTTATTTCTTCTAAGCTTAGATCAATTTTATAATGTTCAATTATTTTAATTGTTTGTATTTGTGGCTGCATTTTATGTGATTTCATGTCTTTTGCAGCCTCTACCTATTAGTGCTGAGGTTGATGTCAAGATTAGCAGCACTAGGTGCAATCTTATTGTCAGCAGATTAAAACCATGGACTTGTCTTAAGTCGGGTAAACAAAAACCGATGGTTCTTCGTGAGGAAAGTCCTAACCAAGAAAATAAACCAAAGGATAAGATGGCTACTATTATGTGGAAATGCTCAGTTTCTCTACCAGAGATTACTATTATGATTCATAATATCGATGATTCTCCTTTATTCCATGTAAGTTATTATTCATTCTTGAGAGTTGCTATTTATCTGCTAGATCTTCCCCTCAAAATGTCTTGGTTGTTTGGTTAGAATGATTAGTTATGAACCTTGAGTAAGCTATATAGACTAACTGAACCAACATATTGACTCACCCATATGTAGGGAATCTTTTAGTTCCTTGTTGGTTATTAAGATTGTATCAGGATCTGTAGTACTTTATACTTCTTCAAGCAATGCACTTCTCGGAAACATGCGTTTACTCCTGTATATAGCCTTCTCTTTCTCTTGAGATGCACATGCTAATATATTGCTGGCCCTTGTTTCTTTCTTATATTTTCCTTTTTTGACACAGTAGACATTATCATATACCATAGTATAGAAACTTATCATACACAATATGATTAACGGACCCAGAAATTATTGCAACTCTGGTATAAGTTTTCTTTTATGAAACTTACGTGATATTGTGTCCATCATGACTTTTGTGTAAATTAATTTATAACTTCATTATCATACTAACTAGAGCAGTCTATGCAGTGTAGTTTTGCAATGAATCACTTATTTAGTATTATTTGTTGGTCACTGTTTCTTAAACTTGTCGATTCTTCATTTCTAGTTCTATTGTGGCCAGTCAGTGTTACCAATTTGCTCTAGAGAGAAAGATAACATTTTGGCATTTCAATGAACATTAATTATCATGACATGGTGTTATTCAGTCTTACCATTTGTAAATTTGACTTCTTAGTGTACCTTGATAATGCAGGGATGCTTTCGATCCTTTCATCTTTTTGCAAATAACATAGAAAGTAAGAAACTTGAAGTGCATGCTGAACTTGGCCAATTTCACTTGAACACAGAAGATGTGTACCAGCAATCTTTAGAAAAGAAATTGATAGGTGCAGATATTAAATCAAGCTCATTAGTTCAGATTGAACAAATGGTTCTTGATTTTGGTAATAAAGAAATGGAGTCCCAGGAGGGGCAAGAGGCGAAGAAGCTAAAGTTGGTTCTGGCTGTTGATATGATGGGTATGAGTGTGTTCTTTGGGTTGAATCATGTTGAGAGACTCATAAAGATGGGAATGTCTTTTAAAGAACTTCTGAAAGATTTATCTTCCTCTAGTAAAAAAATTGGTCAAGATAAGGCCAAAAAACCTTTTAAGAAAGATACCTCAAAAGGAATCAACATTGTAAAGTGTAGTCTTCAGAGATTGTTGGTTAAGTATTCTGGTGAAACAAGTCTATCAGATATGACGGTTGCAGATCCTAAGCGTGTTAATTTTGGATCTCAAGGTGGCCAGGCAATAATATCAGTTGGTGCTGATGGGAAACCTCGTGAAGCAAGCATAACATCCTTGAGCTCCAACGGTTGTGAGCTCTTGAACTTCTCCACCTCTGTTGAAATCCTTCACCTTCGATTTGTTTTCAACAAGGAAAAACAGTCCATGCAGATTGAAGTTGATAGCACTAACTCATTCTACTCTGAATATATAGAAGAGCAGAATCCTGGTACAGAAATAACACTGCTTACTATGCAGAAAGCAAAGTTTGTCCGTCGTTCTAGTGGACATAATGACATGGTTTTATGTTCTCTCCTAAATGTGTCTGATTTATCCATCAGGTGGGAGCCTGATGTTCATTTAGCATTGCAAGAATTTGCTATGAGTTTGAAGTACCTGATGTCTAATCAGAAGAATCATAGCACTGACCATCTAATGAAGGCAGAAGCAATTGATACAGCACCTATACCAAGCAAGGAACTAATTTCTGACCAAAGCCCAACTGAAAAAGAACAAAAAAAGAGAGATTCAATATTTGCCATTGATGTGGAAATGTTGAAAGTATCAGCTGGGCTTGCAGATGGTGTGGAAACAGTAATGCTTGTACAGTCCATCTTCTCTGAAAATGCAAAAATAGGTGTTCTATTTGAAGAAGTGATGGTTTCTTTCAACGAAGCAAGAATCTTTCGAACTAGTCGCTTGCAGGTTTCTCGCATTCCAGCATCCTCCATACAAAACCTGCAAGATTCAAAATCACAAATGGCCACTGCAAGGGATTGGGTAATTAGAAGCCCTGATATTTACATCTGCATGCCATATAGGCTGCAATTACGTGCTATTGATGATACAGTTGAAGATACACTGAGAGCCCTAAAGCTTATTTCTGCTGCTAAGTTGGAGAAAATAATAAATGGAAAGAAGAATAGCACCAAAAAATCAAAGTCCACATCAAGTTTTTTTTCAGTGAGATTAATTATTCGGAAGTTAACAGTGGAAATTGAGGAGGAACCCATCCAGGCCTGGCTTGATGAACATTATCAGCTGATGAAGAAGGAGGTTTGTGAGGCAGCTGTTCGGCTCAAGTTTCTAGATGAGCTTCTACCAACTATAGCTTCAAGTACCCCAGAGCCTAATAACCTAGGCGCTGATAAAAAAATTCATTATAATGGAATGGAGATAGATGCTTCTGATGCTTCATCTGTTGAACTTCTGCGAACAGAGATCTCTAAGAATGCCTTTCGATCATATTATGAGGCATGCCAAAAGATAGAAACCTCAGAAGGCTCTGGTATTAATACCTTTGGGTTTCAATCAGGGTTTAAACCCAGTATTCATAGAGTTTCTCTCATGTCAGTTTGTGCAACAGAGCTAGATGCAACTCTGACAAGGATCGACAGTGATGTGATGCTTGAGTTCTTAAAAATGGCTGACCCCATCTGCTCTGAGAAAGATATACCTTTCTCCAAGTTGTATGGCTGTGATATTGATCTAAATGCAGAATCCTTAGCAGTGAAAATTAGGGACTACACACACCCGCTGTTTTATGGAAGTTCTGCTAAATGTCAAGGACGTGTTGTGGTAGCACAACAGGTAAACAAAAGATAGTTTGCTTTTCCTGTATTTTGACATTAATATACATGTCTGTGAACCTTTATTTTCTCTAATTTAATCAATATTCATATTGGAATATTGGATAAATGTTTTTACAGTAGGAATGAGAATGATATATCTGTCTGTTCTTTCTTTTAAACATGTTTTTAACTTTTCACTTTGTTCTGAATAATGTGTAACTTTCTTTGCAACTAGGTTCTCATTTCACCTTTTAGATATTTTATAGTAATGGTCAGTAGTCAATAAAACTTAGATTTAGCATATAACATGGTGATAGAAGAAACTATTTTTATAATTTATAGTCTAGGAAAAAACTTCTTGTTTGTTTTACATTTAGTATTCTACAACACCTTAAATTTATTGCATTGCACCAACATGAGTTGTTTTTTAGAATTCAGTGTTAGCCACATAACTACATCACAGTGTTTAATTTGGAACTAAGCTACAAACATACTATATATATTTCAAATGTATTATTTTTATCCAGCCAATATTTACATTGGTGATTAGATTACTTGCCTAGTCATTTAAGATCTGAAATGCGAACAATGTGCTTCAAGTTAGCTATTTAACTAGCTCCTTTCATATATTCATCTATTTGACAAACAAGACAACTTTGGTTTGCCTAAATTCTCGCTTTTCTCATATACACTACATGTTCTTTCAATCAAGAAGAAAATAACCATCCAACTATACACATACATATACATATATATATATATATATATATATATATATATATATATATATATATATTTGGTTAAGCATCCAACTATATTTTGAATGAATCGTTTCATCTTGACAGGCATTTAGGAAATAGGTGATCCTGTAAGATTGTACATTTGTTTAAGTAGCACGATAAAATAAAGGAAAATAGAATAAGATCTCCTAAATATTCTCAATGGCGACAAATAAATTTTATGGTTAGACAAGTTGAATCCATTAGAATTGAAGATGAAAGAAATTGAAAGAAACATTCTATTTAACTTAATCAAGTGTGATTTACTTTATTTAAATGTTACTACAAATATAGCCTTAGATAGCTATTGATGGCAGGATATTATCCATTGTAGTTGACCTCAGTTAGTTGGGACTAGGTGACTCAACTTTGTTGGCTTACCACTTCATCTTTGATGTTAACATTGTTAATCATTTGGTTGTTCACAGTGTCAATGTTTAATGAATTTGAGTTAAATTGAAAGTAATTGTGTTCAATAAAAAAGTGCATCCCAGGGAGATTTTGACTAAATCTCTTCTTCTTTTTTCTTCTTTATGTGAAAAAAGAGAAAAGTGCAGGTCTTAGCTGTATGGAACGAAATCTTATTTTATAAAAAACTGCAATTTCCTAGGTCTATGAAGAAATGAACAAAATATTGTATGTTTTTTTATTCTTGAGCAGGAAATTTGTGGTGCAATAAGATTTTTCCTCATGTGGATGGCTAGTTTTAAGTCATAGAGGCCTCCACTTTCTGTACTCAATTATGTACCAAATAATAATTGACGGTTCATCTTAGTCTCCTACAGTCCTACTGAAGTGATCTTGATTTATATATGCAATTACATGAGAACTGGTTGATCTTTAGTGAACTAGAAATTTTAGACCTGATATACACAGAAAAATTTATTATTGCCTATCTTTATATCTGATTTTCAATATGATGTGGTAATTTTTCAAATTTTTTTAGCAAATGGTTAACTCCAGAATAGCTTGCACTAGTCTTTATTGTGGCACTTGACTTCCTCTTCTTCTTTTATGAGTACAGGCAACTAGTTTTCAGCCACAGATTTTGCAAGATTGTTATGTTGGAAGACGGTGGAGAGTTCGTATGTTACGCTCAGCTGGTGGTACAACTCCTGCAAACAAAGTTTACCTTGATCTGCCAATTAATTTTCAAAAAGGGGAAGTGTCATTTGGAGTGGGATATGAGCCAGTTTTTGCTGATATCAGCTATGCATTCACAGTAGCTCTTCGTAGGGCTAATCTTGGAACTAGGAGTTGCACTGATCCACATGGACTAGATTATGCTGCACAATTTTTAGCTAGTTCATCTGAACCACAACCACCAATAAAAGAAAAAAGTTTACCATGGTGGGATGAGATGAGGAACTACATCCATGGAAAGACTAATTTATCATTTGTGGAAACTCAATGGTTTATCCTTGGAACATCTAACCCTTATGAAAAACAAAATAACCTGGAAATAATCTCTGCAAATATGGAGATACAACAGAGAGATGGATATGTAGGTCTTTGGGCAAGAGAATTCCAAGTTTACACAAGCAGTTTAGAGACTCTAACGGACAGTCTCAGTTTAAAATCTTCAACCCATATCTCTAGTCCTTTTCTAGTCTCTTCTTCTTTTCTTGCAGAGGTGCAAATGGAGTGGGGATGTGAGTCTGGAAGTCCACTGAATCATTATCTTTTTTCACTTCCTATTGAAGGAAAACCAAGGATGAAAGTGTATGATCCCTTCCGCTCTACTGCTCTATCACTAAAGTGGAACTTCTCACTGAATAACTCACAAATGAGTGGTAACGGACTTTCTTTCTCATCTGATGTTCTGAATAATATAAAAATAGATGAACCATCGTCTGAATCTTCTCAGAAGATAGAAACCACCTCTATAGATTCCCCAACTATAAAGTTTTGTGCTCATGATCTTGCTTGGTTAAACAAATTCAGTGTTCTTAATTATCTACCTCCTCATAAATTAAGGATGTTCTCACGATGGCCGCGTTTTGGTGTTCCAAGGATTGTTAGGTCTGGTAATTTGTCACTGGACAGAGTTATGACTGAATTTTGTCTCCGAATCGACACTACACCTCTATGCATCTGTTATGCACCTTTGAGAGATGATGATCCTGCTAATGGAATGACACTCAAAATGTCAAAATTGAAATATGAAATCTGTATTAGCCGTGGTAGGCAGGAATTTACTTTTGATTGCATGCGTGAACCCCTTGATCTCGTTTATCAGGGTTTTGATATTCACATGCTGACAGTTTCTTTAGACCAAATAAATGATAGTTCTGTAACTCAAGAAATTATAATGGGGATGAGAAACTCAAGAAATGAAGCAACAGATAAGTTTGGTAATGAAAATTGCAACTATGGTTGCAAGGATAAGACACAAGATAATGGATTTCTTTTGTATTCTGACTACTTCACTATACGAAGACAAACTTCAAAGGCAGATCCAACAAGGTTATTAGCATGGCAAGAAAATGGAAGAAAGGACCTTGAGATGAACAATACTATTTCTGAAATTGAAAACGGAATACAAAGCAATCCTGTGCAATCTGATTTTGTTGATGATGAAGGATTTACTGTAGTAGTTGCTGACAACTGCCAACGTGTATTTGTCTATGGCCTTAAGCTCCTGTGGACCTTGGAATATAGAAATGCTGTTATGTCCATGGTAAAGGGAATTTCAAAAGCATTTGAACCTTCGAAGCCTTCTCCTTCTAAGCTGTACTCACAGAGAAAATTACTTGAGAGTCAGAAAATAACAGATGAGACGGATATGCCTCATGATCCAGAGTTGAATTCTATGGCTGATACATCTCCTTGTGAATCTCCCATTGAAGCACAGAATGTTAATAATCAGGCACAAGATTCATCTCTTGTCGATAATCAGGCACAAGATTCATCTAATTCCGCAGTGCCTTCTGCTCAAACTGGTAAGTTAATAATATTTAAGTTTCTGAAGAAATTTATTTGACCTAAGCAGCAATTGTTTTAAAATATTCACCACTAAATTTTTTTGATTATTGTTAGATTTATGAAGTGTATTGCTCCTTGAAGTCTTAGATTGGTTGTGCTATACTTATGCCAGCCAATTCCATCTCACCACTAATTCACTGCATGGTGCATAGTTTTAGCAACAAATAGTTGCAACATAAAATTCCTTCTGTGCTTTCATAGTTATATTAGATTTTACAGTGTCAAAAGTATAATAAGCACTAACTTCTATTTATTCGTCCACCAGTGAAGCAACAAACTGACACTGACGAGGAGGGTACATGCCATTTCATGGTCAATGTTATCCAGCCACAATTCAATCTGCACTCAGAAGAAGCCAAGGTAAGCATGTTTCTCATATTACTTCTATACATTAGATAATTGATAAAAGAAATGGAAGATTGAAAACTAGTTCAATACGGCCTAGCCCATATGTGTGGTATGGGAGTTCTTTTCTCTCTCCATTCCATGAAATTTTATAGGAAAGAAAGAAAGTTCAACAGGGGCTCATGGTGTTTGATAAAATCTAAAATTCCTTGCTATCCCATTTGGACTGGGATTATTGATCCCATGTAGGAATGTGATTGCTTTTCCATGACCCCAAGAATTATATATTACAAACTTGGGAAATTTGTAAGGGTACCATAGTAACTAATTCTAAATTATTACTATTTTGGAAATTTAGAATTTTCCTAACATGATTGCTAAATTCATTGTCTTTGTCATCGTCATCAAAGGGATGATTACATGAATTTTTATTCTTTCATCAAGCTCTATGCAAGAAAACAGTTGCTAAAGTTTGCAAGCTTTGTCTTGCCATGGAATAACTTCCCAGAAAATATATCCTAGTAAAGTTGGCCATACTCTAAAGGATTTCTGATTTCCTCTTTGTCTACTAGATCAAAAAAGAATGAAGCAAAATTTCTTTTGGGGGGCTTTGGTACTCTGTTTCTCATGTGTATTATGTATTTAAGTTCTAGACAATTAGCAACTCTTATACTATCAAGAAATTGTAGCCTTCTTTAACTCCCTTCAGAAAGATGTAATAAAAGTGATTTTTACATGTTGCTTGTGGAATGATCAACTTATAGCAAATCAACATGCAAAACCAGTGTGCACACTAGAATTTTTTTGAACAAGAATTGGAAAAATATTACCCAACAACACCTCTAGTGGTCTTTATATTTGCTTGTGGAGAGATAAACTCACAAGGAATCAAGAAGTCAAATATGCACTGGGCTTATTTGGCATATTTCAAATTCAAAGATGAAAAAATTTAGGTGCTTATTTAATTTCATTTGAAATGATCTGGTCGAAAGTCAAAATGCTTGGTAGAGGAGTTGAGTTTTACTCAAGCACAACAGGTTCAAATAATTTGTGATTAAAATTGGAAGATATGATATGTATTTCATGGCTTGATTGCAAGTGTTAAAGATATGCATGCACAGAGTATTTATCCCATAGCTTCAGTATAAATCATCCAATCTATATATGTGCCCGGTGATTATCTGCTTTGTGTTAAATAATAGTAATGCAACAACTTAGTTTCTCCATTTTCTGCAAATTTGATGATGAAGTTCCTGGTTGCTGTATTGTGTATCCATCACAGTTTAATTTTACTAAATCATGTAATAATTGGTTTAACAATTATTTAAATATCCTTGCACAGGGTAGGTTTCTACTTGCAGCTGCCAGTGGGCGTGTCTTAGCTCGCTCATTTCGTTCAATTGTTCATGTCGGCCCTGAAATAATTGAACAGGCTTTAAGCACCAGCAATGTGGTGATTCCTGATAACGTACCTGAAATGACATGGAAAAGAATGGAGCTGTCTATGATGCTTGAGCATGTTCAAGCTCATGTAGCACCTACAGATATTGATCCAGGTGCTGGAATTCAATGGTTACCTAAAATTCTCAAAGATTCACCTAATGTAAAACGCACTGGTCCTTTACTGGAGAGAGTGTTTATGCCTTGCCAAATGTACTTTCAGTACACACAATATAAAGGAGGAACACCTGAGCTGAAGGTAGACTTCATTAATTTTGCTAGACCTTGCATTAATTCATTTGTTTATTGTAGCATGACCTTTCTAAGTTAATTACTTTATTCTCTTTCTCTTGCAATGTGGTGTTTTAGGTGAAGCCATTAAAAGAATTAACTTTCAACTCCCCTAATATTACATCAGAAATGACATCACGACATTTTCGGATCATGCTCGATGTGTTAACAAATCTTCTTTTTGCCAGGTCTCCCAAGTAAGTTACGTTTAGATTCTTCAGCAATTTCAAATTTTTGGATAAAATTTCAGAATTAGGTAATTGATAGTGTTGTTGCTTTGGTTATTTATCTTGCCCAACTTGTTATATAAAAACATAAATCGAGTTGTAGTGAGAGGCTTTGTAAAAATGTCAGCAATTAGTTCATTAGGAGAGGTCTGTAGCATACTGATCTTCTTGGATGTAAAATCATCAAATGAAGTGAGGTTAAGATTGCTTCACTTCATCCATTAGAAGATATGTTAATTGTTGTTTGCAGGTCATAAAATTGATTTTATGTATAATAATATAAGCTTTGATTTTTTTTAACTGAGTTTGACAAGGAATGTTAAGGACTTCTAAATTATATTTTACAGAACCTGTTTGTAAATATGTCTTATGGTATAGCATATAGGTGAAAGGAGGCTACCTCAGGCATGTAATGGTAATGCTACTATTTCATTAAATAGACCAAAGTTCAAATGGAAGAACTAGAAGGCCCCTAAAACTCTGACTAGAGAATTATTAAATCTAGTGCCAATTTCGTGAGAGCTACTTGTTTGATTAAAAAAGTTTATAACAGATGCACCTTAAGTTTTAGGAGTGAACCTACCGTCGAAAACCCCATGAAGGAGAAGAAGATGCCTGCTGTAATATGATTCTGTTTTAAAAACGCTTCTACGGTTCCTTTTTGTTGAGCTTGTACTCTTGTTGTGCACTATATTTAGTGTGATACATTTCAATTATTCATAACATTGTTTCTTGCCCATAGTACTTGGAATTTGTCAACTAGAATGAGTAATTTGACATTGAGGCTAATCTTATAGGTTGACTGTTAAACTGTCTATGCACTATGTGAAATCTTGTACTCTTCCTCAGAAAAATGTATCCAGGATCACTTACCTAATACTTCACTATAGCACATATAACATTCACTACCACAATGTTCTATTTTATTTAATACAGCATATTTTATCATAATACTTTTCTAGAAAAACATATAGGATTTTAATTTTGGATAGAAATTGTGACATCCTTTTAAGCTTATGTTTTGATCAACAAAAGAACGTATAACTGACTCCTCTGTAAGTAGTTAATAGCTCATGATTGATGTTTGATGATATAAACTGATGTTCCTTCTATCCAGATTTCCCCCAAACATTCACTCACTTTCTGATGACAAGGAAGATATTGGAGATGAATTTGATCGGTTAGTTCCTGATGGCGTGGAAGAGGTAGATCTTGCAAAGATCGATCTTGAGCAAAGGAGAAGGGAACATAAATTGCTTCTCAGTGATGTTAAGGTTCTTGGAGTTACAACTGATAAAACTGATGGCACTGATCCATCTCCTGACAAATTTGATTTGTGGATGGTAGAAGGTTCAAAGCTAACACTGGTGAGATCTCAAACTAAGAGTGTGTGTCCAAGAGTAAAAAAGAAAATAAATATTGATCATCAACATTTCGACACCATTAAAAAAAAAACCACTTGATCTCCATCAAAACCAAGAAAAACATTAGTACAAAAAATCTTATAGAATGAAAAAAGAAAAAATAAAGGATTTTTTTTTGTAAATAAATACAAATAAAGTGGAAGATGTTCAACTTAATTGAACCATCAATTTGTCTTTATTGTCAATTTTCATTGGAGCGTCATGCTTTATGTAATTTCGCAAATGCAATGGTTAACTTGTGCTTAAAGTTCTGTTAGGTCATTTTGGTCTTCCATTCCAGTTAAAAGCATTAGCTTGCCCTATAAACTACTAGTGTTTGATACCCTTATAGGTTAGTTAGAGTATCTACATGCATGTGATCATAATTGTATTATTGATTTTTAGTTGATGTTATACTCAGCTAGAAGAATTGAAGAAAGAACAGGGAAACATTCGTCAAGCTATAAAAGAGGCTTCTTCTGCATTGAGGCTTGTTTTGCAAGAAGCTGCAGAAATAAGATTGCTGGAGAAAGAGAAAAACAAAAGCCCTTCCTGTGCTATAAGAGTTTATGTCAGAATCAATAAGGTGGTATGGAGTATGCTTTCTGATGACAAACCTTTTGCTGAAGCTGAAATTAATGACATGGTGAGTTTTTTATTATTATCATAATGATTTTTTTTTTTACATTACCTAAATAAACCATTCATGCTCTATTTCCTCATATATGGACTACCTTGTTTACCCTATGCTGTCTTTTATGCTCTGTTTCAAATTTTTGTTTGTTCCTTTTTCTTTAATTCTCAGGTCTATGGAATCAATATTTTTGTTTTTTTTCATAGAACATATGCCCTCTCATTTCTATCATTGCCATATATCACCAAAGTTGTTTAAAGGAGAATCTATTCTAGTATACTACTATATGGAATAACCACAGCAATAAAACAAATCATGAATCCTAATCATTTTTGGTGGATCAGATCTAACCCCTTTGTTGAAGTATATGCAAGATTATCTCACTGCTATAGCTTTGAAGCCAGTTTCAATTAAGTAGCCTTTCCTTGCTTCTCTTTCAAGCCCGTACATCTTGAAACCTCAATTGATTCAATTAGTCTAAAATTGGTCATCTTTGAACATGTTAATCCTAGCTTAATTTGTTTCTTTCAACCTCAATTGATACATTTCTCTTGTACTCGTGCAAAAAGCTAAAAACTTAAACTGAGATAATCCTTTGTTACACTCACTTATTCTTAACATAGTAACTAAAGCATAGTATATATTTTTTTATGTTATCAATAATATTATTATACATTCCATGCTCCTTTTAAACCCAACGAAATGAGCATCTTAGAACTTTATGAATTTCTCAGTATTTTTCTGTTAATAAAAGAATATGTGCAAAATAATCTTTTGTTGATTTTGTTGAAAGTTTTCTTACTAAATAGATAACATAAGTAATTGATCTTTCAGGTACAAAACCAAATTGATTCAGAATTTTTTTCTTTCACCTTAGGTTCTTCTCTCAATCTATCCTTTCCTCAAGTTTCATAGTTTAGTCATCAACTTAGTTCCTCTACTGCAAACTATATTCAGAATTTAATGGAGTCTTCTTTGTTAGCACTGTTTATGAAGACAATATCTGAAATTAATTTATGGCTAGCAGGCTGATCTCTTCAAGTAAATATTAGAAGCTCTGTCAGTATTTAAATCATATTTAAGATTATGGATTCCATCTTGTTGATTCATGTTGTCATTTCTAAAATCCCAACATGTGCCATTTGCGTCTAATACTTGTTTTTTTTTTTGGCAGATTTATGATTTTGATCGTGATTACACAGACATTGGTATTGCTCAACTCACTACAAAGTCAATTGTGGTTAAGAACTGTGTGGCAAATTCCAAATCGGATACACTTTTATCAGCCTGGAATGCACCTCCAGAATGGGGCAAGTAAGACAATACAATAGTTGTTTGTATTTGCTTGTTGAAAAATATCTTCATATGCTTCATAACTTCATTATTGTCTTTGTTCATTGTATTATTACACGCTAGAAATTGGCACTCAAATGCTTTGGAGATCAATAATCTGCAGTTCAACTCAGAACTCATTACATTTGGAAACTCTACAAATTATGGCTTGATTGCTTTTTTTGGGAACTATGACATATTAATATGGACGCTTGAGCTCTTGTTAGAACCTGGAGAAATCTCAATAGAAAAGGAACAATACTGCATGTTATACTAGAGCTTTACAATACAAGGCATGCCATCCTACCTAGTTCCAATTAGTTGGTTCTGTATTTCATGGAGTGGATATTTCATCCTTTCTCCTTGAATTGGTCCTATAACTTATGATTTATTTTTGTCATGTCAATAACTGACCAATATATGACAATGTATGGAATTTTCTCATGTGATGCATATTATTGCAAATATACTGAGAATCTTGAAATCATTGCAATTTTTTGCAATTATATTTGACTTTCAGTAAATGTGTACCAACCTTCATCTTGCGTCACTTGATTATGCTCCTAATTTAAGTTAGTGGTTGCCTGATTTTCGTAAACAGTTGTCTTCTATGTATTCTTCTAATTTTAAGAACTTGATTACAGGCGAGTTATGCTTCGTGTCAATGCAAAACAAGGAGCTCCAAAAGATGGCAAATCTAGTATTGAACATTTTCAGGTCATTCTGAAGCTAGATAACTGATTTAACTCTTCATTTTTTTACATTTTAACTTTGCAATTATCTTCAAAATCCAGTAAATGATGCATTAGTTTCATGATAATAGAATCTCACATTAGAAAGGATTAGGGAGACTCAAGTTCTTATAGGTTTCAAATAGATCTCCACCCTTTGGGACACCTAGAGTGGAATATACTTAGACATTAGCAGATCCTTGAATTTGTCAATGCAATAAAAATGCTGTCAGCCTGTACGAACAATATAGACTTTTAGCTTCCCTGATTACCTCTCATGTGGCAACTTTAGTCTCGCATTGCTGAGGAGTCAGGCTCCTGGGGGTCTTGTATGTCTCAAAGAGTTCTTCATGAGAGGACATAACTCAGAGTTTCACTCCCAGAGATTTGGCAATATCCCCTGTGGGTTTGGGTGCATGTGCCAAAAAAAAGAAGACATCCCTTGTCTTATGGAAACCCTTTTACAGAGACTTTACTTTGACAATTATAAAAAAAAAATCAATTCAACAAGTGTGTACATCCTACATTATATTATTGTTTTCAGTTTTGAATGCACTGATTGATGGGAAGGTATGTCAACTCTCTAGGTAGACATCTTTTTGTTTAATATCATGATAATCTGGTTATCTCTTGTTGAATTCTTTGTTGCTGAACTATTGGAATTTTTTATCTTCTTTATCTGGTGAAGCCGTTTCCAGCAAGGTAATCATATTGATGTGCTGTAACTGCAGGTAGAAATCTATCCATTAAGGATACATTTGACTGAAACAATGTATACTATGATGTGGGAGTATCTTTTCCCTGAAGAAGAACATGATTCATTGAAACGACAAGTCAGTCAAAAATCATAAACTTGTAATTGTTTGAGTTCCACCTATACTATCATCTATAATCTTTATCTCGTTTTTAAATTTCTAGGAGGTCTGGAAAGTTTCGACAACTTCTGGCACAAAACGAGGAAAGAAAACTTCACAAGGATCTGAAACGGCTGCATCAAGTAACCAATCAGCAAAGGAATCTGAGGCACCTGGAAAATCAACTGCAAAATCATCTTCAGTTACTTCTGGCACTGAAGTTCAGGGTGATTCGTCTCAAGTAAGTTCACTTTTACATACACATCATGAAAGCTGTGCTTGTTTACTAAAACAATCCATTGTTTTGATTTCCATTTGCTGGCTTTTTTCATTTTACAAAATTTTGTTTAAATTTACATTACAAAAGGTAATTCTGGTAATAAACTAAAAATGAGGTTCATCAACTGAATTTCCAGTTAATAAGGGATTTCTGCTGATCCATAAACAAAATGTTTCCCTAGTTCACAGTTATTAGCTGAAGTTTCATGAAGGAATGCAAAGTGTGCAGTACCATCTTTTTCTATTATCGTGTTCCTCAGATGGTTGGGTATCCATGCAGGTGAAAAAAGTGCAAAATACAAAATCCAATACCGCATCAAATTCAAATCCGGAACTTAGACGGACTTCTTCCTTGGGACGAACATGGGAAGAGACTGTTGCAGATTCTGTTGCTAATGAACTTGTTTTGCAAAGTTTGTCTACACAAAGTGGTCTCTTTAATTCGGCAACAGAAAATAGAAGCCCACATGCTGAAGATTCTAAAAACAAAACAAAAGATTCCAAGGCACTTAAATCTGGTAGTCAAATTGCTAATGAAGAAAAGAAGGTTGTGAAATCCAATGATGACAAGAGATCTAGACAAAAAATGCAGGAATTCCACAATATTAAAATAAGCCAGGTACAATTTGTTACCCAGTTACATGGTGAACTTGCAAGTTTGCATAAATATTAAGACAATTAATTGGTTTTCATAGGTTGAGTTGCTAGTTACATACGAAGGTTCAAGGATTGCTTTCAGTGATTTTAGATTGCTGATGGACACTTTTCACCGCGATGAATTTACTGGAACATGGAGGAGACTTTTTGCAAGGATTAAGAAGCATATTGTGTGGGGAGTTTTAAAATCAGTAGCCGGCATGCAGGCAAGTGATGATGCCTTGAAATCTTCAATTGGTTTTGCAACTAGTGATAAAACCCATCCTGATTTCATTTTTTTTACTCATGATTCAGGGTAAGAAGTTCAAAGATAAGACCCAGGGCCAAAAGGATGCCCAAGCTGCTGCCCTTCCTGTCAATGATCCCAACCTCAGTGACAGTGATGGAGATCAACAACGTGGAAAGTCTGATCAATTTCCGATGCCATTCCCCAAGAGAGGAAATGATGGAGCTGGTGATGGATTTGTGACCTCAATAAGGGGATTGTTCAACACTCAGAAAAAGAAGGCAAAAGCATACGTCCTGAGAACTATGAGAGGAGAGGATGACAATGAACATGGAGAATGGAGTGATGGCGATGTTGAGCTCAGTCCCTTTGCTAGACAACTAACTATTGCCAAAACTAAGAAGCTTATACGCCGACATTCAAAGAAGTTTGTTCAATCTACTTCAGGTGAATAATGCCAACATTTGTATTCGCTGTCATAATTAAGCAGGAAAGTTTAGGTTGATCATTTTGCTATTCATGCTTACAGGGAAACATAGCAAAGAACCAATGTCTCCAAAGGACATGATGCTGTTAGAAAGTGATTCCTCGGGTGAATTATCATATGGAGAGGACAACTAATAGCTCCCACCAGACGGGAATCTTGGCTTTTAGCCAAGACTTTTCCAAAAAGCTAGTTTCTCACTCATAAATTTTGCGATTGTGATGAATTAGGCAATAACCGTGAAGCAGATGATTGAAGAAATGCAAGCTCAGGAAGAGATTCTAAGAAGAATGTAGCCATGGAGATAATAACAACCGGAAAGGGTTATGTACTTCAAGGGTACACATCAGTTCTTTTTTTTTTTTAATTTGTTTCCAAAGTGGCATCTCAAATTTTCTTCATGATAGTTTTGATTGAATTTGTGAAAGAACATCATCTGATAGTTAATAAATGAGAGTGTCATTCAGAAAGTAGAATAAATAAGATTGTCTTTTCTTGCCCAAAACAAAGTATTTACTTGGGTCTCCAAAAAATTGGGGTTTGCCTATTTAATGGAGGAAGAGGAGAAAGAAAGGAACACTTGCGACTGGTTGTCAACTGATTCTATTACCATCTTTTCGTTTACCTTGTGTTCAAGATCGACAAGCGCGATATGGCAGTTCAATTCCTTGAATGCCTCAATTGAAGATTTCTTTGCTGCTGCAGCACTACTTAGTTTTCTCCATTCACTTCACTTTTAGGTTCTAGCTGATTTCTTTTTCAGTGAATTGTAATCCAGAGTTGTTATTTTTGAGTGCATGACTGAATTCATGATACTCTCCACTAGAACCTTTCTGGCAAAGGCAAACAAGAGGAATAGACTAGCTTGAGTTAGATCGATAGTTCACTCAAATTAGTACTCATCTAAAATCCAAGACACTCGACATTTCACTTATCTAACTTAGCTCATAGTAGATACATGTGACTTGGTCACCCCAACATCGACAAGATCAACCTTATTCTCCACAAGAAAACTCATGAATTCTTTGAAGTTCTCTTCTGTCGGTCGGTAGTGCCCACTATGACTCCACACAGCCTAACAAATCATGATCAAGTAGGTAAACCAAATGCGCTCCGAATAACTTGTATGAAACATAAACTAACATATTTAGTGAAGATTCACCTTGAGAGTTCCATCTTCTACAACTAATTGACCAGCAGCAGATGTAGCTCCTCCAGCAAGGAAACTGGAATGCTGAAATTTGCCCTTTTTCTTCTGGAAGAAGTACAATTTACTTTACTAAGAGGAGTTGATTATATTGATCCGCCTATGTCATTGGATTCAATTCTTTACAATATTCTCATTTATATTTAAATGAATTTTAAGCAAATTCACCTGGCCAACATATAATTTCTTTGATGTGCTCAATACAAAAATCCATTTAGCATCTTTAGCACTATCAGATGTGTTCAGCAATTGCCTGCTCTGTCTGTACAAGAACTTTCCATCCTCAATCACAACTTCATAAGCCTCCCTTTCTTTCTGCAAATCAAGTGATGAGTGATCATACGATTACCCGTATCCAAATGTTCGACATGCCTGATATTATACAAGTGCTTACAGGGCCAAGATACTTGATGCACTGCTGTTGAAGCCTCGATCGACAGCATTGTTCTTTGATATTAACCTCCTTTCCTTCTCCAACATCAAGCCTATAACAAGCCACATGAATGGTGGTTTAAGTTTCTCAACCACAAACACAATTCAGTGAAACTATATACTCCAAACTTACCAATAGAAGAATGGCTCCATGCTCTCAGACTGAAGCCAGCACTCATAGTAGAATTGGAGATTGTGGCCATACCGATGTCGGGGATCGATCTGCTTCGAAGGTTTACCGATAATTAAGCAAGCAAAACATTAACTGAAATGTAGAAGAATTGTTGTGCAGCGGAAGGCCTACTGCTTCTAGCCAATGCTGCAAGGCGAGTTTCTGAGCTTTCTCATCCTTGGACAAACCTTTGCCAACCTATACAATAACAACAATCGAGGAACGAGAAACTTAACCTTGCACATTCTACCAAAATGAACACAATTCTCATTGCCAACTACCTTAGCAGCCCTGGTTCTTGCCCGGGACCATCGAGAGATTGCTGTTTCTGGTTCCTTGATATCGAAAAACGACACTGAACTTAGCTTGAGCAACACAAAATCCAACAACTTCCAACTAAAATGTCCAAATTCAAACATATAGATGCTAAGCAAGTCCTTTTTAGAATGGAAAACAAGTGAAAAAAACCATGGGGATCAAGCCCATACCAAAGCTGTTCTTCGGCACAATCTGAAAGCCTTCTTCGAGTCCAAAAGCACTTGTAGACCTTCTCTAGTTCCACTGCAGCAGCTCGGTGGTTGGAGCTCGTCTCACTAGAAGAACTCAGGCCCGATTCGACTGATCTCTTCTTCAAAGGACTAGAAGAAGAAGAGATCACAGGACCTTCAAGCAGAAACCTTTGAGGGCCTAAAACCTCGAGGGACCTCTTAATGCCATCATCCTTAGCTTCATAGCTAGCTCTATGACTCGAGAATGACATTTCCATGTTCATGGGAGATGGAAGAGCTGCCGTTGATGTTGATGCTATGCATCTCATGCTTCAAATTAGCAGCAATGAGATTTAGGAATCACAGTTTTCATCTTTTTTGACCAAAAAAAAAAAAACAAGAAGGAACAACTAAAACACATCAAGAACAATAAAAAAAAAAACTCAGGGAAGATCCATCAGAACCCTATATACATAATCACAATAAACAGACATGTGAAGATCAAAACCTCACCACACAAATAGAGTTTGGAGCGTATTGCAGAAACGAGGCAGAGGTATAACTAGATCTGAAATGGATGTGTTTAAATAGGGCTTGGAGGCACTTGTTCTTCGCATGCCGACCATGCATGCTGTACAATAGTTTTTTACGTCCAAACTCATGTATAACATATGCTGTCATCTTCTTGACAAATGATTAATTGTTAGTATGTCTTATCATCATCGACATAAGATTCATATATATATATATATATATATATATATATATATAATGATTAATTGTTAGTATGTCTTATCATCATCGACATAAGATTCATATATATATATATATATATATATATATATATATATATATATATATATATATATATATATATATATATATATATGAATCTCCAGTGCGTTTAATTACACTTTGGATGAAGCACAAGGCAATAAATTGCTCTTTTTCCTCAAGCGTATACGTGTTCCTGCATGAATGAATGACGGCTGCGTGAGATTTGGTGGGTTGACATTACAAGATCTTGTTCACTAAACGCGCTTAGAGAGAGAGAGAGAGAGAGAGAGAGAGAGAGAGAGTACCGACTTGTCAAATTGACTTTTAGTTTGATGATCCTCAGTCAAGTTCAAGAATATAATTAATGCACTTAATTATATTGGTAGCTCGATATTCAAAATGCCGACAGATAATTACGAAAACGTATCTTGAAATACAACATGAACATAACTGCAGTATTCTGCTATTTTTCAGAAGAAAAAAAAATTCCAAACTCGTTTGAAAAGCAATAAAACAAATGATATATCTGACCCTGTCCAAAACAATGAAGGTGGCGAGTTGAGGGCGATGATTCTTATGTTGATCAGATGAGGACTTTTTACTATTGTGTCACAAAAGATATTAGTATCGGATCAGGAAAAAGGTTTCCGGCGTTGACTTTGAAGAAAAAATGTGGGTGTGTGAAATTGTATCGTGTTGTGTAAGCATACTTGTGCCTATAAGTGTAGACCTTTTTTTATAGTAACACTATTTATACTCGAATCTCAAAGTGTTATAAAAAAGGATAAATTATAAAGATGCTCTGACATCTTCCTTAAAATGGACTTGCAATTTCTATGCATAGCAGAGAGGAAGCTTCTATTATACAACTTATCTACCGAATATCCTCTAATCCATATGGTACAAAATGGCAAAAGGGTATCATGAGGTCGTTGGGCCGAAGGGCCCACTAAGTGTTTATTTGATAACCTGTTCGAGTCTCTCGAGCATCCTGATTGGCTATCATTCAGAGGTACCATTCGGTCGGTTTAGAGAATTGTAACCGGAGACTCGGCCTTCACTTGGCCTTTTTAACGAATTAGGGAGCTCAAGTCGGCTGAGTGTCCAGCTAGTCCAATCAGACGTGTGATCCAATCGGCTAGATCACTCTGCCGAGCTGGCTTCTATGTTGCTTCTATGCTGACTTGACTCAAAACTTTATGAAAGCCACGTAAATCAGGGGCCGACTAGCCCTTCGGTCTGGCCGGCTTAAAGGTCAGGTCAGTTGTTTCTCGACCGAAGTGATCAACTATGCTGTCTTAAAAAGATTGACTTTTCTTTGATTATAATTATCATATCATCCGATCTCCTTAACTTTACTTAGGAGCCCTATTTTAATCGCCGCATCAATATTCATGACGTTTTCCAAGATCGTGCATGATGCAGAGGAATTAAACGAGCTAAGGTTGACATTTGGGAGCTGGCTGACTCTGTCGAAGTTGAATTTTAGATGTCTTTCAAAGGAAAACTGGCCTGTCTTTCCACAACAATCATGAGTCAAAAGGCAAACATTTGCGGCTAGAATACTCCAGATGTCAAATTGGTTACAGATTGGGTGCACACAGCAGGTCAACTCTCCCCTCCGGTCTCGATCTCAAGCCTAATTTTTTAGGTTTACAGTTGTATATTCAGGCGATGGAGAGTTTCTGTCGATCGAGGAGTAATTAATTAATTTAATTAATTATGTAATTATGGCAGCTGCGAGGCAGTTAAATAATGGTGATATTTGTTCATGCATGAGCCATGCACTGCACTGAAGTACGTGCACGAAATGGCCCAGCTGCAATATAATATTACGGATTTAGATATGACGATAGGGAAAATTTGCATGTCGTCTCAATTAGTAAATAAAATTTTTGTACATTGATTAAAAAAAATCTTTCTTCATTCCTTAGTCAATATATTTATCCAATTATTTCTGATATTTTTAGATATAAAAAATTTAAAAATAAGTATAATTTCTCTTAAATTTTACATTAAATTACAATATAATTTACTATATTTTTTTTTATCAAATTTTGCATGATTTTTTTTCCACCTCAATTGGATAAAAAATATACTAGATTTTCTTTAAATGATATTCAATTGGATGGAAAATATATTATATATTTTTTAAATGACGCTGAATTTAGGAGGAATTATATTAAGCGGGAAAAAATCGTGTTCAATTTAATAGAAAATATACTCGATTCTAGTTTAAAATACTAAATTTAATAGGAATTATACTTATTTTTAGAATATTTATACCTAAAAAATATGAGAGTCAATTTTGATAGAAAATATACTCGATTCTAATAGAAAGTGTTGACTTTAAGAAGAATTATACTCATTTTAGTATATTTTTTATTAATTTGAACACGATTCTTTTTCCACCTCAATTGGATAGAAAATATACTAAATTTTCTTAAATGATACTCAATTGGATGGAAAATATACTAGATTTTCTTTAAATGATGTTGAATTTAGGAGGAATTATATTAAACAGGAAAAAAACCGTGCTCAATTTAATAGAAAATACACTCGATTTAGTGCTGAATTTAACAAGAATTATATTTATTTTTAGACTTTTTGTATCTAAAAAATAGGAGGGGTAATTTTGATAGAAAATATATTCGATTCTAGTATAAAGTGCTGACTTTAAGAGGAATTATACTCATTTTTAAACCTTTTGTACCTAAAAAATTTGAGGGGCAATTAGGTAACAGTATTTGCATGAGAGAGTTGAAGCAAATAAAACTTTACAAGTAGGGAGTAGAAATAAATTTTGTTATGATTGAGGACTGCATGTAAAATTAAAGTTATGATTGAAATTTTTTCTCTAATTTACCAATGATATATTTGAATATCTAAGGATTTTAGAAAATATCATATAAACAAAATTTGTTAAAGTTGTCTTAGCTAAGTGATAATAATACATTCAGATTAGGCTATATAAAAATTAAAGTCAGTAAATGTTAAGATCATTAAGCTTTTACACTAAATAATTTGATAATATAAAGTCATTCAAACATAAATAATTATGATTAACAATTCGCTTTTCAAAAGAAACAAAGAAAATTGACAATTTGGCGTTTTTTTTTAAAAAAAATATACTAGTTTACTCTTCAGATAATAATTTTACTTTTTATTTTTCATTAATTAACTAATTTAATTTGTTCCCGATTAAATATGCCCAGTTGGTTGTTATAAGGACGGATTAGGAATTAGAGGGGGTGGTCTTTGGGTACGAAGGGATGAAATTTTAATGGACTAAATAGATTTTTTACTGATTATACTTCTTTAATTATATTATTAAGATGTACAATTGAGTATCTTATACAGGGCTGGGCTCTACCTCCATTATATGGATCCGTCCTTGCTCGGTTGATAATAGATGCATCGATTACTGAATGGATGCCGAGTATGATTAATTCAATTATATAAAAAAAAATGTAACCACCACATTAGTAGCTATCTACTGCCTTGGGAAGGGAAGTAAAATACAAAAATCTAAGTGGTACGTATCTAAGTGGGGGTCTATTATTAAGTTTTGACTCCTCGATGATTATAATCTTATCCTCAGCATTTATCATTAGTGGTAAAAGATGAATACATTCGTCTTTAGTGTTCCCATGAACTTATCCCAGGATCAACACGGAGGAGATATCGAGGGCATGATTAATTCAATTATGGTGACAAAATATGATAACGTTCATCCCAAATGTTCCTCACAGTCTGTCTCTAGGCTATATGAAGGGAGGTAAATTACGAGTAACTACTATAACTCGAGCAGTGACTAGTGCATGGGGGAGGGCAAAAATTGTCCCCAGACCTCATGGTAGCAATACCCCATGCACTAACCAACTATCCCGTCCCGAGGAGACTATAATGATGAACCAAGTTCTTAGGATCTTTGCGTCCTGTTAGAGTAGGAGGGAGGGGTGAATAACTTCTCTTCAATTTTTACCTACAACTTATTAGCGGAAGTAAAAATAATGGAAGTACTAGAATGAAATAACAAGAATGCAATGCTAACTCCTTGGTTTACTTGGTCTCCACCTTCTTGAAGTGACTAATCCAAGAGTCTGCACACACGATCAAGCTTCCACTATGATCTTCTCCTTCTCGAATCAAACATAAAGGTGGAGAAACCTTTACAAAATGATATCTTCCTCTTAATTATAAGATGAAAGAATAAGTTTAGGAGGAAGAGATTGAGAGTATATAAGCGTGTAGATCATTTGGAGAGCTTAAAGATGTTTTTGCATGAAAGAGTTGTATTTCTCTCCAAGCTCCAAAAATTTCGTTTATACTTTTCCATAGATATCAGTTGACTGATGAGCTTCAACGACACTCAAGGATTTGCGAGATTTTTTGCCGTCAGGGGCTTAACAGTCGCATATCAGTTGACTGGTATTAACTATCAGTCGACTGGTAGGCTACAGCAACTCTCTGTGTGTTTTTGGATCAAGTATCAGTCGACTGATATATGCATCAATCGATTGGTACACCTCAAAACTGAGGTTGAGCAATTCAAGTATGACCTTTTATACTTGAAGCTTACCTCTAGCCTAGACTTACACCCTGAAGCAACTTCCATCATCCTCGTGCCCTTAGAATGCTTCAAAGCCCATGACTCACCCTTGCACTTGCCTTCAAGTGCTTTCTTTGGCTTCGTCATGTCAAGTCTTCCTTTACCAAGAGGCCGCCCCTCCTGGACTTTACTGCCAAGAGCCACACTCTGGGACTTCATCCGCTAAGACTACAAGCTTGAACTTTCCTTGCCAAGTTTTTATACCTAGACTTTCCTTTGTACCTGTCACTCAACATTCATGTTAGATCACTAACATTGCTTAACTTAAACTTATTTAACCAAACATCAAAAGTAAATGATACTTAGAGAAAGATTATGTTGGTGCAATCGACCTCCAAGGTTTTAATGTCCGACAAATATGTTTAAGTATGATCATGGGAAGTCATAGTCATGGCTAGGCAAGGGTGAGAAGTCAGCTGAGTCTTGGAAAGTCCTAGTTGTAGGCTAGGCAAGGGAAATCTCGGTATATTGTGGAAGCCAGGTAGATAGGTCTGGAGGACCTGATCCCTGGGTAGTTAAATACTGAGGCAAGGGAAATCTCGGTATATCATGGAAGCCAGGTGGATAGGTCTGGAGGACTTGATCACTGGGTAGCCGAATACTGAGGTAAGGGAAATCTCGGTATATCGTGGAAGCCAGGTGGATAGGTCTGGAGGACCTGATCATTGGGTAGCTGAATACTGAGTCTTGGTGAGTGAAGGCAGGTGGAGAAAACCCTAGGAGGTGATAACCTTATGTAACGAGAAGTCTTGGAGGAGTGAACTCTAAGCAAGGTTGATCGCGCGGTCGACCGGACCAGCGGATCTCAGTAAATCTAGGTTTAGGTTTACCATTGTATTCTACATTATTATTGTTGTTGACTAATATAGTATTGCAGGAAAGGTCTTAGTGGATCAGGCGATCAGAGACTGAGCAGACAAAGTCCAAACATGTCTGGAGGACCATGTTTGACAGGTAAGTTGAGGTAAATAACTGGAGGAGCGACAGTGAGGTCAGGTTCCTGAAGGGAACAACCTAAGGTCGCTGATCCAATTGAAGAAACCAGGAAGGTTTCCAAGTTAAGATCAAGACAGTTATACTGTCCAATATTACTCATGTATTATATATTACTGTGCTAACCTTTGTGTTGCAGGGATACCTTGTTTAACTCTGTGTTGCAGGTTCGGCCAGATCAGTCGACCAAACGTAGGGATCCGTCGACCGAACCAAGATGACTCAGTACATATCAGTTTAATCAGCAACGATCAGATGCAGAAGGAAACTACACTGATCGGTTGACCGAATCTGAGGATCGATCGACCGAACCTGAGGATCAGTTGACCGAACGATCAATATTAAAGGCGCAGTAAATGCAAATCACGGTAAATCTTGACGAACAGGGAAGGAGCCTGTTCGGTCGATCGAAAAGTGGGATCGGTCGACCGAACCCTTAATGACAGTTAATGTAAAAGATCGAGCCAGCGTCAGCCTCCAGCCAGGAAGGAAGGGAGCTGGTTCGGTCGACTGAGCAGAGGGATCGGTCGACCGAACCTCAAAGACACTTATAAAAAGGGGCTCGAGGTCTGAGGCTAAAACCGCTTACTGATCATCTCAAAAAGCTCTTCTCTGCAAGCGGACCGTGCTACATGTTCTCTATGACTCTTCAAGCTACTCCGTCTGGAAGTTCCGACCAAGCTTCAGCCTTCACTGACTATTGTCGGTATACTTTATTTTTATTGCACTTAAATTCACATAAGATAATAGGATTGTTACTATCTTATATCTTTGTATCTGTACGATTTGCTTCTTTCCGAGGATTTCGGAAAGAAGGGTTATAGTGGATTGCCCATCGGTGCGGTCAAGGATTGCGGGCCTTCGAGTAGGAGTCGACCTAGACTTCGAACAAAGTAACTGAACTAGTATTTCATTTTACTTTCCGCTGCACGACTCTGTTTTCTAAAATAAAAGAAAAGTTTTAAAAGTGCGATATTCACCCCCTCCCCCCCCTCCCCCCCTCTATCCCACTCATCTAATCCAACAGATATACCAACAATCTCTTTTTGATGTTAGACAAATTGTTTAAGTCAGAGACGGATGTACATATGGGATATCCTGGGCTATAGCACAACTCAAATTTTGTCTCTAGATTTTTTTTATTTTTTTATTTCTTTGTCTTTCTCCTCTCGCCTTTTGTAAACTAGAAGAGAAGGGAGATAGAGAAGTAAGTGAAGGCAAACTGGAGGGATGAAGCCGCGCAGGTCAATGTCGACCGCCCTCTCAGCTTTCCGGTGGACTCTAATACACGTCATAGAAGCTATCGTTGTCGCCGTCCTCGTGGTCCTCCTCCCGTCCACCACTGCCCCCACACCTACAGGCTCCTCCAGGCATCTCCTTCTCTCTAGTCTTCCTCCATTTCTTTTTCCCTGTTCCTTCTGTGAGCATTGCATGAGGTTGCTCGATTTCATGTGCTTGTTTTGTTGTTTAGGAACGTGAAATTATTGGATTGAGAAGCGCTAGAGGGGGGGGGGAGGTGAATAACGCTCGTGGCTTTCACTTGTTTCGGAATCTTAAAACTCGAATAACGTAGCGGAATAAAATAAACGACAAACATAGAAAGACACAGGTCGTTTACTTGGTTCGGAGCCTGTGACGACTCCTACTCCAAGGCCCACGCTCGTTGAGCGTTTACGTAGGGCAACAACTATAATTTCGTTAAAGTGTTTACAAGATGAAGTACAGTAATTAAAAAGAAACAACTAAATTATACCAACGACAATAGAAAATTGAAGATTCTGAGCTCCGGGTCATCGGCGTCAAGTTGTGGCTTTGTTGGAAGGTCTCATTAGCAGCTCGTTGCACAAGGATGGCTTAGAAGGTGTTGTGCTAAGTGCTGCCTCGAGAGCTTCTTTTATACCCTGCTGGAGGCGCCTTAAAGCTCATCCGAGGCGCCTCCAACCCGCCGAGTCAGCCGCGTGGATCAACACTGATCCGGTTGCACCTCATCCACTTGAAGGCGCCTTCAAGCCAATCCAAGGCGCCTCCAACCTCTGGTCCAAGGTGCCTCCAGCACTGCTTCGCGGCCAGCTCACATTCTGCACCCGAGGCGCCTTCAAGCTCCATGGAGGCGCCTCAGACACTGTTCATCCGAGGCTTGCCTTGCTCATTTGTCCCTGCAAAGCATGTTAGTTCACCAAATACACACATACCCTGCAAGACAAAGTTAGCACACATAAAATATAGTAAAAGCAGTAAGTGACAGTCTCCGGACTATCCGGTTTTGACTTCGAATTTCCGACCGGAAACCCTAGGTTGAACCGATGCCTACTGTTCCCTCTTCCGAGGAACGCGCCCTCACCTACTCCCCTTAGGAGAGATTACTTGATGTCAATCCGGTCCTCCAGACCGACTGGACTTTCCGCCTAGGGTTACCACCCCCTAGGACCTAGGGTTACCACCCCCTAGGACCTAGGGTTACCACCCCCTAGGACCTAGGGTTACCACCCCCTAGGGTTTTTCTCCACCTAGGGTTACCACCCCCTAGGACCTAAGGTTACCCCCCTTAGAATTTTTCCTCCACCTAGGGTTACCACCCCCTTGGACCTAAGGTTGCCGCCCCTTAGGGTTTTTCTCTACATAGGGTTACCACCCCCTAGGACCTAAGGTTACCCCCCTTAGGATTTTTCCTTCCCCTAGGGTTACCACCCCCTAGGACCTAAGGTTACCACCCTTTAGGATTTTCACCTGCCTAATCGCAGTTAGGACTTTCTTGAAACCTCATTTAAGCATGTTAGATAACAAGGAATCCTAACTTTGAATCCCTTTACCATTATCAAAACTTGGGTTCGATCATCGAATGCTTCCCGCACCAACAGAAATTAGATACAAGTGGAAAACTAGTGAGCTATGCAGGTGTTGGTTGCTACTCGGAATACCGTCCTAGTTCCCTTGTACAAAAAATTGTACAAGCATAGAGCTATCCTAGCTACCCATGTGCTCTACTAAAGTTAAATTTGGATTGCAAACGATGCTTAACATTATTAATCCAAATTTCCCTTTAGAAATTAAATTTGGATTGGGAACGAAACTTAACATTCTTACTCCAAGTTCAACCGATGCGATCTTCCTAAGTTAAATCATATTATAGAAGTTATCAAATATCTATTTCTAAGATCGACTTCCAGGTTAAACATGGCGAGACATTAGACCTTCTTGGGTATGAGATCATCCACCACTTCCTAGACAAAGCCTCACAAAAAAATTGGATATTTAACTTCTTACAGTAAACTAGGTTTAACTATAGAGACCTCAATAGAAACACATTATCAAAACATGAAATCGAAAACATAAAAATGATAACTTAAACCGATAACCTCTTGTGTTTGGTTTTACAAGATCTATACAAAAAGGATGCACTAGTTATAATGTGGAAACTTATAACTAGTTATACCTTTGGTAGCTTATAGACCTCTTGATCTTCTATTGTATTCCTCTACTTCTCTTGGATGTCGTGTGGGCGACGATCTTCCAAGAGGAAATCCACCCGAGCCTTCTCTTCTAGCTTCCAAGTTTCGGCCACCAACAACCTCCAAAGGATGATGAGTTTCGGCCACCAACTAATCTCCAAGGGATGCTAGGAAACAATGCCTCCTTTCTCTACTCCTCCTTCAAGCAAAATCCGGCCAACCACCAAGCTCCAAGAGATGATGCCGCCGACCACCAAAGAGGAAGAGAAGGAGAATAAGAAGGGCCGACCACAAGGAATAAGAGAGGAAGAATAATAGATGTGTTGTTAGGTGAGGCACCTCTACCCTCTCTTTTATATTCCTTGGTCTTGGCAAATAAGGAAAGTTTTAAATATAATTAAAACTTCCTTATATTCCTTGCCAATGACTAAAAATGAAAATTTTAAAACAAAAAAAAAATAAAATTAAAACTTCCTTTTCTTCTTGTCATGGTCGACCACCCCTTTAAATCCAAACAAGGAAAGTTTTAAACATGAAATTAAAACTTTCTTATTTGTTTCTGGTAAGAAATTTTAATTAAAAAATTTTCTTTCTTTAAATCCCTTCATGATTGGTTATAAAAGAAAAATTTTATAAATTAAAATATCTCTTTTAAAACATATGGATGGTTACAAAAAAGGAAAGTTTTATAAAAATTAAAATCTTTCTCTTAACTACAAACAAGGAAAGATATCAAATCTTTCTCTTAATCCTTTGTAGAAAGATTTTAAAATTTTAAAACTTTCTTTTAAAACCATGACTTCCACAAAAGGAAAGATCTCAAAATTTAAAACTCCCTTTTGATTTCAATGTGGTCGGCCACCCTTGCTTGGGCTCCAAGCTAGGGTCGGCCACAACTTGGCTCCCTTCTTGGTTTGGTTTGGCCAACCCTAGCTTGGGCTCCAAGCTAGGCTTGGCCGGCCACCAATAGGTGGGTAAGAAAGTGGGTTTTGGTGGATATAAGACTTTATAAATAAGAGGCTACAATAGGGACCGAGAGGAGAAATTGGTTTTGGTCTCTCGATGAGCTTGAGCTTTCTGTGTTCGCCCTGAACATCCAACTCAAGTCCATCAATAATATCTCATTCCACTAAAGAGTTATTATTGCACACCGCACCAATCTCATATTACTATATGGGCTCCTTCTTACCATGAGTGTGTTAGTCTCCCTGTGTTTAAGATATTGAATGTCCACTAATTAAATGAGTTACTGACAACTCAATTAATATCTAGCTACAAGAGTAGTACCACTCAACCTTATCGTCATGTCGGACTAAGTCCACCTGCAGGGTTTACATGACAATCTTTATGAGCTCCTCAAGGGGACATCATCAACCTAGATTACTAGGACACAGTTTCATTCTATAATCAACAACACACCATATAAATAATATCATTTCCCAACTTATCGGGTCTATTGATTTAACGAGCTAAATCACACCCTTTGATAAATTAAAGAAATAAATATTAAGTATATGTGTTTGTTATTATATCATGATTAAGAGTACACACTTCCATAATAACAGAGGTATTGTTCTTTTATATAGTTAGTATAAAAAGATACTACTTCAAATGATCCTGCTCAATACACTCATAGTGTACTAGTGTAATTTATTAGTCAAGATAAACTAATACCTAATTACACTACAACCACTCCAATGGTTTGTCTCATTCCATCTTAGTCGTGAGCAACTGTTTATAATTTATAAGGAACTGATAACATGAACTTCTGTGTGTCTCCTCACACCATGTTATCTACAATATAAATTAAATGGACAACTACACTTAGCATAAATGTAGACATTTGACCAATGTGATTCTTATTTAAAAAATAAATGTTTACAAAAAATTAGACTTTTAGTATACATTCTAACAGCAGGAGTTCGCTCCGCCCCTAACTCTCAAGCTCCCCATTTTTGTACAAAAGGTGATTCTTGAAATGCCAACGGTTCGTGTTAGGATGGAAAAGTTAGTATTGCCATGGATTTCATTTGTTTTCCCCCCTCACTCTCTTCGTTCTATGAACTCTAGGTGGGTATCTTTGATATGGCCACCTCTCTCTCTTGTTCGTGCCTTTTTCCAAAGTGTGAGTTTGCATTATTTTTCACACTTAGCACGGAGGGGGGTGAATCCTCTCGACGGTCTGTCCTCGTCCGCTCCTGGACCAGGACAGGCGGATTGGTGGGATTTGATGGCCCCACCTATTTAATAGGTGAGGACCATCAAATCACACCCATGCAAATGAAGGACCAGGGCTAGTCCTTCTCTTTGTGGTCCAGAGGATCCTCCCTAAGCACAGAGTGCTCGAAACCTTGAGTTTGATGAGTCTGATCAAAATTTTCAATGATGTATTTTAAGTTGCAATTTGGATCAAATTTTGGTCCAATTTTCTCGCCATCAAATTTAATTGAATTTTTGGAACATCAATTTTCGGGACCTACTATCTCTACCCCACCATCGGTCGCACATTAGTTAACATTAAAAATTGCATTAGCGATCATGCCTTTTGTCATGACTTTTTAATTTTGAACGGTTATGGATCATTATCGATCAATTAATTTAATAATTTTATAAATAATAAGAAAGGCATTCAATACAAATTTTAAATTAAGTGGAATATATATATATATATATATATATATATATATATATATATATATATAATACGAGATGATAACGTGCTCATACAAAGTGAACTTAGATCGAGGACTCACCCAACTCGATATTAGCACACCCCACCTCTAATTTCTAGATCCATCCTCGGTTTAAGTTAGGTATTTAAATATTCAATAATTGTGAAGCATAAGCATAGTCATGTGAATATCTATGAAAACCATGACTATAAAGCTTAATTTTTAAAGTAAAGGTTCTAACTTAACCTATCCATTTCTCCCCCTTTGACACACATCGAAAAGAAAAATAAAGTTTGCTTGGAGACCAAGGCAACACCCGTAATTGTGAAACATGTCAAGGTTAGGGCATAACCTAAACTCCCCCTTAAGGCAAACCAAGTTGTCACAAGTTAGCTTAACCGTGTAACATGTTGGGAGATGTAATAGCTTAAGCTCCCCCTCAATCCAATACACTCTCGAAGATTGAATTTGATAAGTTAATAAATCATAATAGTGCATAGTCAAATCAAAGAGTTTGGAAATGAAAAGATTCACAAGAAATCTGATTACTATGTTGAAAGTAGTGGAGCAGTCGATTGCTTCGTACCCCTGTCGATTGGTGCCTATTTTGTTTTTGAGCAGTCTGAGTCAATCTCTAGAAATGCATACACAACTGAGTTCATGAAAGAGACACACATAGATTTAGACATGAAACTGCTCATTCTAACATATAAACATAAACAAGAAAATTCACACACTACCAAATAGTCCTAAATAAGAAAGGCCACACACTAACACATATCACAAACTGAAAAATTTAAAGTTACTACAGGAGTGTTTTATGGTGTTTGAGATGGATATATAGAGACATAACATGTCTAAGCAAAAAATCATACTCAACACCAACTATAAGCAGACAATACGCCTAAGCATCATCACTAGGTGGTGGAGGAGGAGGGCTCTAGTATGCCAGATCCTAGCATCGTATCATCTCATACATCTCTAACTGATGCTACTGAGAGGTGCCCATGTCCTGGCAAGTCCCTTGAATCTTTCGGCAAACCATCTTCTCCAGATGAGTCATCTAATCCCCCAATGTCATACATGCCGACTCTGGAGCAGGAATATCCTTCGCCTTGTCATCAGAGCCTATCGTAGCCTATCCATGCCTGCGACTCCAGAGCATCACACCTTGACGTCGCTCAATCCCTGTTAGAGATAGCCGCCGGACCCCAATTTGATCAAAATTCTTGGATAGTTGATGTTGTTGATCCCTAGTGACATATATACCTCTAGATGTGAAAAATGAGGTTAGGATATGACAAAATGACATGTACAACTTCTCCTGTATAGGGCTATAAAAATGCACAATGGACTCAAAGACCTGTAGTGCTATGTTGATGTCTACCCTCTGCTCTAGGTCATACATCATGACTAGATGGGGTAGCCTGATCTTGGCTTGCCCTCTAGTGACAATGGATAAGATATATGCAATAACAACCTTATAGAGGATATTACTGAGAGCTAACATATGGGTGGCCTCAAAGATGCGCTTAAGAGGAGCCCTAGGAACATTAAAATAATGATAATGTATCACCTCTATAGACATATGGGAAAATGACTTAGTAAAAGGTTCAACAACATTAGGAAAGCACGTGAATGTACTTTCTGATTCCTTACATCCTAGGAATGACCCTAGAACTCTAGGAGTGAACTCAATACCAGTCCCTCCAACACAAGTCACATATGCCTAACCGTCACTGCTAATGAGATGTAGGTTATCATAAAACTCTTTACAAATATCTATACTAATCGTATGCGCACAATTAACTAACTTATCTATCCCAAAATGCATGATTATGTCTATTATGTCCGGAGCTATCTCAGCAAAATATAATCTATTGAGATATCGATAATTCATCATCGAATAGTCAGTATTCTTAAATCATCGTCGTGCTTCCTCAGAAGGAAACTAGTTTTCCATAGGCACTTGAGTGGGTTTCCGGGAGGTTCTGTTGGCGCAGTGGGGCCGGCAAGAGGGGAGTGAATTGCCTGTAAGAAGAAAACAAAACCTCTTCCCGTTCTTTTGACTTGTATCAGTAGCACAATTATAATTAAGCAACAACAATAGATGAAATAACAACTTAAAAGGAAAATAAGTAAGAGACTATGATTTTTTACTGGGTTACAACCTAGGTAGTTGTTAATCTAAGGTGGTTGCAAAGCTTTACTAAAAAAGTCTCCTTTGATGAAGGTGGAGAAGCCTCTTACACTTTTTGAGAAGCTCAGCAAGTTGCTAGGAAGTTAATACAGAAGTTGTTGTATATTTCCTAGGTCCATGACTCTTTTTATAGCATCTAGAAAATCTTATCCACAGCTTGAAGGCGCCTCCAAAGAGGTCCAAGGTGACTTCCATCAGATAGAATTTTATCTGCCGAGGATAAAACATTATCCTTGGTCAACGGCTAGGGAAGGCACCTTCGTACTGTTCATCGAAGGTTCCTTCCAGCCATGGAAGACTGTAACGACCCGCCTTCTACTACTAGACTGTAAGGCGAATCGCTACATTACTACTGTACTGGCTATGCGGAAAACTGATCTAATTTGAGTTTTTATGCTACTGATATCTGATCTAATACATGTTATTAGTTCTACCTGTGCTAAGGGAGATGATCTAAGGGATACCTGGTGTATCCTACATCCCCGACGGTCAAGGAGCTGGACTGATAAGTTTCTTGGACGAAACCTGAGCTTCCCAATCGATCCCAAGCTGGACTGGATCGATTGCTCTTGGTTGGATCGGTCCGTGGATCGATCGGAGCTGGGGAACGTTCTGTTCCCAACTGGATCGGTCGGCAGACCGATCCAGGTGTGGCTGGATCGGTCGGTCGGACCGATCCAGGTATGTCTGGATCGGTCGGCTGACCGATCCAGGCACCTGAGATCTCCTGGAACGCTACTGTATCGTGCTGGATCGGTCGGCTGACCGATCCAGGAGGATACAGTAGCGTACTGTATCTGTCTGGATCGGTCGGCTGACCGATCCAGTAGCACTGCCCAGGCTCTGATCGGTCTGGAGACCGATCAGAGTCTGATTTCGCCCGGGGACTCTGATTTCAGCACTCTGGTGTGCCAAAATACCATATAACAACTATCTAATGCATGATAAACTATTCTAATAACATGTAGTAATAATTCTAAACTTAAGCTAAAGCAAGGTTTACTGGTTCCTGGCATTTTACTCACTAACATGCATTTTAACAACTTAAAGTGCATGAACGTAGAAATTTCTAAAAGTTCTAATTGTTTAAATTTGCTAATGTTCAAAAGTGTATAAAACATGTAAACTGAAACTAATAACTGTAAAGTGCTAAAGTAAATGCTAAATATCCAGAGGGTCTTTTATTCCAGTTCCTTCCACACACATCTTGATCTGCATTGACCTCCAGCCTCCGCTACTGGTCCACTTTTCCTTTACCTTTATCTGCAGTATAAGAAAAGTAGTATCTATAAGCTAAAAAGCTTAGTAAGAAACCATCTACCTCACAAAAACATGCAACGATGCAAATATGATTTAAAATCATGCTGTTTAAAACATATGCTGAATATACTAAATGAACTAAAACATGGCATGGCATATAGGCATACAATCATGGCATATCTAAAGCTGAACATGATATAAATAAAGGACTAAGCCGATACCAAGAACTGAGTTACGCGAATACTGAGTTACTACTAGAGCTGTACTGAATTCACAAACTAATTAGAGAGAGGTTGAAACCATATACATATAGTAAGTGAAAATACTAAACATGCTGCTGATGGGCCCTGGCAACTGTACTTGCTGTGCGCGCGACTCTAACTAGACCCGGGGTTGCAAATCCCGAATTTAGTAGAGCTACTAGGTTATCTAAACCTAGGGACCGACTATGGGAGCCCAGCCCAATGGATATCTAATCCAGTACAGTGCCCACTGAAAAGTAAAATACTGAGTATAGCTAAACTATTCTAAATTGCTGTTTCTAGGTTATCTGAGCCTAGAGCTAGGTTGTCTGAACCTAGAGGCGACTGTGGGAGCCCACCCATTGGACCGTAGTCCCATATAAGCTAGACTAACTGATTTACTAATTTTGATGCTTCTAGATTGCATTCAACTGTGCTAATAAAAATGCCTAAGTCGCATTTTTCTAAGCTAGTTATTTAATCGAACACCTAGTGTGCTTTAACTCCCCTCTCTATTAGGGAGATTACCTTTAGGCACCCGACAGCATCTAAACCTCCAACTGAAGGAGAAAAGACGTGTCCGGCCCATCTAAAGGTACTCACTAAATCCCTAAACCTGCGAGGAGGGTTAAATACACCCTACGTGTCGAAAAACTACGCATATAACTAAACTGATGCACAGAAAATCAAACGATAGCTATTATACTGCAGGTGAGGGGTTTCTTACCTCTTGATCGTAATTTCTTACGATTCTATTCGCTAGAGTTCCGGTGGAGATGATCCTCTCGACGATCCGATCACGTCTTCGCGTTCCTCTCGCGGAGAAGAACCTCTTTCGTGTTGGAGTCGTCGCCGGAAGATGAACCTATGGACTCTTGCCTTGGTGTGCCGTGCGTGAGGAAGAGGAGAAGGAGGGAGAGGCGGCGGTGAGGTTTTGGAAGAGAAAAGTGGCGTGAGGTGAGGAGGTGCCGAACCAAAACTTAAACCAACCTAACTTAAGTTATTTAATTTATATTAAGTGGATACTAGGCCCAACTCAAATATAAATATAAATGTTTCCCTTCTATTTCAGCACGGCCCTGCTGGGTTCAACTGGTTACTAACATTATCCCTTAAACCATAGGTCTCGGGTTCGATTCCCGCCTAGGCCGTTTTCGTTTATACTTATTTTTTCCACTTCCGCTACTCGGAAAATTCCGGAAAAATATCTAAAAATTCCAGAAAAATCATAGAATATTTATAATGCAAGTTTGAGAATTTTCGGGCGTTACAAAGACACCTTTCACAGAGAGGCGCAGAGATTCCTTTAACCCTGTTAAAGGCGCCTCTACCAGCTCAGCAACTCCCACTTGCTTCTTCCGCTGCTCCGATCGCTTGGGTGATTTTGGTCATCCGGAATAGGGCTCACCCGAACTCATTTGTTGTCCTTCTCCTCGAGCAGGCTTCCTCAGCTTCTTGTTCTTCGAATGTTGCGCACATCCTTCTCGTCCACTAGTGTACACTTCCGCAGCACCTCATCCCTCAGACGCATTGAACCCATTGGCTCTCTCTCTTGTCATCTTTCTCGCTAGCTGCGTCTTCTGCTGGACTTCTTGTGTTCCTAAGCTTCTGCACACTTAGACACAAGGATCAAATATAACAAGACCTGACTAAACTTGGTCGACCACATCAAAACTATCCCGAAGTTCTAACAGTCTCTCCCTTTTTGATATGCATCAACCCAAGTTCAAGTTAGGGTAAAAACATATAATAACATAAGTAAATTACAACTTGCAATTCAATGAATTAAAGAATTTAGTAAAAAAACTTATTTATGCAAATATCCAAACTCCCCTGAACTTGTACAAATTTCTTTCCCTTTGATCACAACAAAAATAAAGTGAGAAAGGCAAAGTTAGATAGAGAATTTAAAACTTTTCTAATGGTTAAGGAGAATTAAAGAATTTTTCAAAAAAATAAAGTTTCAAGATGTTTCAGATTTAGAAATGAAGTTTTCGACAAATAAATCATAGAAAATTCATTATTTATCAAAAATTTTCAAAAATATATTTTCGAGTATTACACAAAATCTGAAAATAGGAGTTAAATATATATAAGGCAAATATAAAATTTTGCACAGAGGAGTTAACTGAAGCAAAAAAGAAACTTTAATTTAAAAACTACCCTTTTTTTAACAAATATTTTTTTTTAAAAAAATTATAATAGTTAACTATTTAACAGTTAGTCTATTAAACATTCATTTCAATAATTGACTTCCAGATTGTAACGAGACACTAGGCTTTCTTGGATATTGGAACAACAACCACTTCTAGACAAAGTCTTTTAAAGAAATTAAACATTTAATTTTCTTTCTACAATTTTTTGAAAAAATTTAATTTATTTTAAGCAGGATTTGGGAATCCAATATAGGTTTCTTCCTACTAGATTGATTAAGTATCTTTTAGGAACATATCTTGGTTATAACTTTCTAATTTGACCCTTATGATATCTAAAATACCAATTTAGACTTCTATAATGTTTCCAGACATTTTGATTAAGACATGCAGAATTCCTTTAACTTATCATACATTTCTAAAGGGCAGGTTTTTGCTAAGATTATTTTTAATTCAGCATTTTCTCTTTCTAGTTTTAGTAAATCCTTGGAAAGTACTTTAATAAATTGAAATGACTTTTTAGGATTAAGGCGTGTACCTTACTTACCTCATGTTTTGATATTTTCTCTTCATGGTAGCTTTCTTCTGATGATCCTTCCTCTTCATCGATGCTCATCTCTGAGCTGCTTTCATCTTCTCCTTGATGGTCGGCTAGTAGGGCTAGTTTGGCGTAGGCCTCGATCTCGGATTCAAAGGATGAAGATTCTGTTAGAGTGTATACTAAAAGCCTAGCTTTTGTAAACATTTATTTTGAAATAAAGAATCACATTGGTCAAAAATGTCTACATTTATGCTAAGTGTAGTTGTTCGATTAATTTATATTGTAGATAACATGGTGTGTGGCATCACACACAGAAGATCATGTTATCGGTTCTTTATAAATTATAAACAGTAGCTCGTGACTAATAGATGGAAAGGAACAAACCATTGATATAGTCGTAGTGTAATTAGGTGTTAGTTTATCTTGACTGATAAATTACACTAGTACACTTTGAGTGTATTGAGCAGGACCATTTAAGGTAAGTTCTCTTTATACTGACTTGATAAAAGAACAACATCTTAGTTATTATGGAAGTGTGTGCTCTTAATCTTAATATAATAACAAGCACATATATTTAGTATTTATTTCTTTGACTTGTCAAAGGATGAGATTTAGCTCGATAAATCAATAGACCTGATAAGTTGGGAAATGATATTACTTATAGTGTGTGTTGTTGATTATAGAAGGAAACTGTGTCCTAGTAATCTAGGTTGTTAATGTCCCCAAGAGGAGCTCATAAGGATTGTTATGTTAAACCCTGCAGGTGAATTTAGTCCCACATGACGATAAGGTTGAGTGGTACTACTCTTGGGCTAAGATATTAATTAAAATGAGTTGTCAGTAACTCAATTAATTAGTGGACATCCGACATCTTAAACACAGGGAGACTAACACACTCATAATAAGGAGCCCAAAATGTAATTTGGGATTGGTGCGGTAGTTTAATAATAATTCTTTAGTGGTATGAATTATTATTGATGAAATTAAGTTGTGTGTTCGGAGCGAATACGGGAAGCTTAATTTCATCGGGAGACCAAAACCAATTCCTCCTCTCGGTCCCTATCATAGCCTCTTATTTATAAAGTATTATACCCACCTATACCCACCTTTCTACCCACCCTTAGGTGGCGGGCCAAGTTAGCTTGGAGCCCAAGCTAGGGCCGGCCAAGACCAAAAGATTGAGCCAAGTAGGTGGCCGGCCAATGCTTGGAGCCCAAGCATGGTGTGGCCGGCCCTAAGAAAATTAAAAGGATTTTTATTTTTAAATTTTTCTTATGTGGATTCCATGGTTTTAAAAGAGAGTTTAAAATTTAAATCTTTCCTAAAAAAGATTAAGAAAATATTTGATATCTTTCCTTATTTGTAGATTAAAAGGAAGATTTTAATTTTGATAAAACTTTCCTTTTTTGTAACCATGCTCATGATTTAAAAAAGACAGTTTAAAATTAAATATTTCCTTTTATAAGTTTTTACAATAGATTAAGAAAAGATTTGATATCTTTCTTTATTTGTAGATTGTAAGGAGATTTTAATTTTAAAGATAACTTTCCTTTTTGGAAATCATCCACATGTTTTAATAGAGAAATTTTAATTTATAAAATTTCTTTTATAACCAACCATGCAGGAAAAAATTATTAGAGAAATTTTTATTAAAATTTCCGTAAATAAATTAGGAAGTTTTAATTTTGTGTTAAAACTTTCCTTGATTGGAGCAATGAGGTGGCCAACCATGTGGATTAGTTTTAATTAATTAAATTTTCCTTTTCATAGCAAAGAAAATAAGGAAGATTTTATTTAATTTTTCCTTATTTACCAAGATCAAGGATTATAAAAGGGGTAGGGGTGCCTTCATGATGGACAACTCTATTCTATTCTCCTCCTCTCTTCCTTGGTGGTGTGGCTGACCCTTCTAGTTCTCCCTTCTCCTTTTTCTTTCTTCTCCTTGGCCGAAATTCTTCATCCTTTGGAACTTGGAAGGTGGCCGGATATTGCTTGGAGAAGAAGGAGAGAAAGGAGGCTTTGTTTCTTGCATCCCTTGGAGCTTGGTGGTGGTGGTTGAACCTCTACATCCTTGGAGGAGTTTTGGTGGCCGAAACTTGGTGAAGAAGAAAGAAGGGCTTGGGTGGTTCTCATCTCGGTAGTTCGTTGCCCACACAACGTCCGAGATAAGAAGAGGAATACGGTAGAAGATCAAGAGATTGTTGCATACAAAGAAAGGTATAACTAGTAATTATTTTCCGCATCATGCTAGTTTTTCTTTGTATGAATTCCAAACACAAGAGGCATATGATTTTAGATTTTTGGATTAGATATTCAAAGTTGTGTTTCTTTTATTTTATTTTTTTCGATCTTGTGATTCGATTGTTCTTTTTGGTTAAACCTAATGTTATTTTAGGAAATTAAATATTAAATTTCATTAAGAGGCTTTGTCGAGGCAGTGGTGGATGTTCCCATACCCAAGAAGGTCATGTGCCTCGCCATGTTTGACCTGGGAGCCAATTTCCGAAATTGATATTTAATTGAATTTATAACATGGGTGGATTTGGATCAATAATGTTAAGTTCCGTTTGCGATCTAAGTCTAAACCATTAAGAACAGATAAGTTAAATTTGGAATCAATAATGTTAAGTTCTGTTTGCGATTCCGAATTTAATTTCTAAAGAATACAATAGATTGTTAGGAAAGGTTTGACACTTGTACAAAATTTTTGTACAGTGGAATCGGTACGATCTTCCGAGGACCAACCAACAGATTCATCCCATGTTGCCTTTAAATTCTTGAGTTTTGCTCTTGTTGATCTTTTACCCTTGTCTTTCTTCAGTTTAGGGCAGTCGTCCTTGATGTGCCCTTCTTCTTGGCAATTATAACATCGAATCTTCCTTTTTCTTCTGAAGTCCTTTTTCGTCTGCGACATGAATTTGTTAGTTCTAATAAATCTATTAAATTTCTTTACCAATAATGCTTCTTCATCTACATCAATGGATGCTTTGGAGTCTTGAGTCTGGTCCACTTTTCTGGGCTTGTAGTGCTAGGTTCTAACTTGGTCCCTTTCTTTGTCTTGCACATTGAGACTCGTGTAATTCAAAAGTGGAAAAGAGGCTTTCTAATGTACTTACCTCGAGGTCTTTAGACATATAGTAGGAGTCTACTATAGATGTCCATTCCGATGTTCTCGGGAACGCATTTAAAGCATACCTTTGCGCATCCCGATTAGTTACCATTTCTCTAAGGTTTTTTAATCCGGTGATTAGCTCTTTGATTCTTCCGTGTAGGTGAGAAATCGATTCTCCTTCTTCCATCCGGAGGTTGCTAATTTTATTCCAGAGCAGATCCCGTTTCATGAGTTTGGCTTCGGATGTACCTTTGTATAGTTCTAGGAACTTCTCCCAAAGTTCCTTTGCTGAATCATAGGCGCCAATTCTGTTAACTTCTTGTGGAGGTAGCATGCTCAATAGATGGAATTCGGCTCGTCTATTTGCAACAAAATCTGCCTGCTTTTTCTTGGTCCATTGATACCCCTCTTTATCTTTCAGTGCTACAAATTCATACTTTAATATTAACAATAAATCAAAATCAGTTTTAAAAAATACCTCCATTTTTCTTTTTCATATCGCGAATTCTCCCTCAAACTTCGACGAATAGATGCTCGGTCTGGCCATCATTTCAGTACTTCAGTCGACGGTTAGTCCTTCTGAGGCGTTTTGGCTCTGATACCACTTGTTGGCATAGTGAGGCTGACAAGTGAGGGGTGAATTGCTTGTAAGAAGAAAAAAAAACCCCTTCCCATTCTTTTGACTTATATTAGTAGCACAATTCTAATTAAGCAACAATAATAGATGAAATAATAACTTAAAAGGGAAATAAGTAAGAGACTATGATTTTTTACTTAATTACAACCTAGGTGGTTGTTAATCCAAGGCGGTTGCAAAGCTCTACTAAAAATGCCTCCTTTGATGAAGGCGGAGAAACCTCTTACACTCTTTAAAAAGCTCAGAAAGTTGCTAGGAAGTTAATACAGAAGTTGTTGTATACTTCCTAGGTCCAGGGCTCTTTTTATAATCTCTAGAAAATCTTATCCGTAGCTTGAAGGCACCTCCAAGAGATCCAACGCGCCTTCCATCAGATAGAATTTTATCTGCCGAGGATAAAACATTATTTTCGACTAACAGCTAGCGAAGGCGCCTTCAAGGGCTAGAAGGTGCCTTTGTACTATTCATCAAAGGCGCCTTCCAGCCATGAAAGGTGCTTTCCACAGAGAGGGGCGGAGGTGCCTTCAACCCTGTTGAAGGCGCCTCTAGCAGCTCCCACTTTCTTCTTTTACTGCTCTATTCGCTTGGGTGATTTCGTCTATTCGGAATAGAGCTCACCCGAACATATTTTTTGACCTTCTCCTCGAGAATGCTTCCTCCCCCGGCTTCTTGTCCCTCGAACATCGTGCATGTCCTTCTCGTCCTTGATGTACTCTTCCGCAGCACCTCGTCCCTCGGATGCACCGAGCCCTTCTCTCCCATGTCGTCCTTCTTGCTAGCTACGTCTTCCGCTCGACTTCTTATGTTCTTAAGCTCCTGCACGCTTAGACACAAGGATCAAATATAACATGACCTAACTGAACTTGATTGACCGCATCAAAACTATCCCAGGGTTCTAACAGGTTCCCTCTCCTGCCCTACATTTTTACCTAACCCTAAACCATGTAAATGCAAGATAATGTACCCAATTTTGACCCAATAAATAGTGATGAGCATGACAACCGTACACAAGAGTTAGGGTTAGCTAGGAATCAAAGAAAGATGGAATTCTTAAGTATAGGAGCTCGTTACCTATGCTCCATTTGACTTCGATTTAAAGTTTGAAGAAGTATTGCTGCAACCTCTAAACCTATCCTCGGAATGCATCTATTTCCAACATTTTTGGGAGAAAAAAACTCGACAAGGAGGGAGGTAGGGAGTAGATCTGAGGTTCTATAAGGGTTTTTGGTGGCTGAAAGGGCTTAGGGAGGTTTTTCGTGGGCTGAGATCAGCGAGCGGTGATTGAAACTAGGGTTTCTGTCAATCATTGCTCGTGCGTTAGCTTTATAAAAACTACTTACCAGTCAACTGCTATATATATCAGTCGACTGCCCTCGATGAATAAAACTCACAGAATGTCTCTGTGGTAAAGAAATAGTGTTATCAGTCGACTGATGTCTATAGCAGTCGACTGATATGCAGTTTTAGACTAAATTTATTTTTAAATCTAATTTCAGAAGTACACCATAAATTCTATAGACCTCCAAAATTTTTCAAATTTAATGAAGAAGCCTATTTTACTATTGTCTACTTAGAAAAAATATATTTAAAAATATATATAACTTAAATCCCAAGATAGACATAAAATCTAAAACTAACTAAATGGTTCAATTGAACCTTTACTTAAAGTCCTAGTTTTGACTTACTCTTAATGTATTTGCCCATACCAAATCTTAATGCATTTCTTGAATTTATTTACTTTGAAATTTTACATTCAAGACATATCATGTCTTTATAAACATAAATCATAATTCCATGCATGAGATGCAACTCTTTAATTAATATGAAATTTCCAATCATATTCTAGGATCTATGGACATATTAATTTTGCACAAGTCCTCCCAATGTTTGTTCTAATGAAGGATTAATTGTTGGTGCAATCTTGGTCCAAGTATCATTCACTTTTATGTTTGGTTAAATATTTTAAGTTAGACAATGTTGGTTATTTAACATGAATGTTGAGTGACAGGTATAAGAAAATCCCAAATATGAAGACTTGGTAAGGAAAGTCCAAGAAGTTAGTCTTAGCAGTGAAGTCTCAGAGCCTGGCTCTTGGCGATAAAGCTCCGAAGGCACGACCTCTTGACAAAGAACAACTTAGCATGACAAAGACGAAGGAATCACTTGAAGACAAGTGTAAGGATGAGGAGTCGTGGGATCGGAAGCATCCTAAGGCCGCGATGCTGATGGAAGATGCTTGAAAGTTTAAGTCTAGGCTAAGGGTAAGGTTTCAAGTATGAAAGAATCATAATTGAATAAATTAAACCTTAGTCTTAAGGTGTACCAATCGACTGGTACTTATATTAGTTGACTAGTGCCTATATCAGAAACTCATGGAATGCTTGCAATATTCTGTGATCCATATCAGTCGACTGATGATCAATACCAGTCAACTGATGATCAATACCAGTCGACTGATATGCGATCATTAAGCCTCTAATGGCAGAAAATCCCATAAATCCCTGAGTGTCATTGAAGCTCATCAGTCGTCTGCTGTGAACACCAGTCGATTGATGTCTATAGAAAAATATAAAAGAAGTTTTTGGAGCTTGGAGAAAAATACAAGTCTTTCATGCAAAAATATCCTTAAACTCTCTAAGTGGTCTCCAAGCTTTCATACTCTCAATCTTTTCCTCCCAAACTTATTCTTTCATCTTGTAAGTGGAAAAGATCATCTTCTAAAGGTTTCTCTACCTTTGTATTTGATTCAAGAAGGAGAAGATCATAGTGGAAGCTTGATCGTGTGTGTGGACTCTTGGATTAGTCACCTCAAAGAGGCGGAAACCAAGTAAATCAAGGAGTTAGCATTGCATTCTTGTTATTTCATTCTAGTACTTCCATTATTTTTTGCTTCTACTAACAAGTTGTAGGTACAAATCAAAGAGAAGCTATTCACCCTCCTCTAGCTGGACACAAAGGTCCTAACTTTAATGTTTCTAGATGACAAGTTTGGCTCAAGGTAATGCATCATAACTAGCATGACAAACCAAATGCATCTCCCTAACATCTCACATGATGTCTAATTGAAGAAATAGAAAAAATCAAAGTTTCTTAAGGCTTTTATGAGATGCATTGAGGAATTGTCCTAAATTTAAGCTACGGGATCATGCAAGACTATACCCACTACTCTACAAAACACATACCAAGTTCTATCCTAAGTGATGTGAACTCAGCTTTGGGTAAAGGCTTGGTAAAGATGTCAGCAAGGTTAGACTTAGAATTAACATACATAAGTTCAATGTCTCCTCTTGCCACATGATCTCTAATGAAGTGATGCTTCACTTCAATGTGCTTTGTCTTAGAGTGATGCACTGGATTTTTGGTCAAATTGATTATGCTCATATTGTCACACAAAACTTTGACTTTGGAGTAGTGGAGCTTATAATCCTTAAGGGTATGCATCATCCAAGCAATTTACCACACAACCACCCTTGGTCACATACTCGGCCTTGGTTATGGACAAAACAACACAAGACTGCCTTCTACTACTTCAACTCACTAGAGAGGATCTAAAAAATTGACATCCACCATTAGTACTTTTTCTATCCAATTTACAACCCACATAATCAAAATCGATGCACCCAACCAAATCAATATTTTGAGTCCTAGGATACCAAAGACCTATATTAAGAGTACCTTTAATGTATCTCAATATTCTTTTTGTTGGATCGTAGACGTTCGATAGAGGGGGGGGGTGAATATCGAAAAACGTTTGAACAGTAGTAAGCGCAGTGGAAAAGTAAAACAATGCAATGCTAACACAAGAACAAATTTTACTTGGTTTGGAGCCTTTGGCGACTCCTACTCCAAGGCCCGCACACGAGGGTGCTTTCGATGGGCAATTCACTAGCAGTTCGAAAGATATTACAAACTGAGTACAGAAAACGCTAATGAAAGAATTAAAGCAATACCGACAAAATAAGAGACTTAGAAAGAGAAGCAGCACGTTTGTCGGAGCTTTGCAGCGTCGCAGGAGCACAGGAGAGCGAGTTCTTCAATTCAGAGATGTTGTAGAGGCTCCACCCCTGTCCCTTCTTTTATATGAGGCTCGGGGCGCCCCGGATCCCTTCCGGGTGCCCTGGTGAGACGTGGCAGGTCCAACCAGCGAGCTCCACGTGGCGATGACGCGAAATGGATATTATTTGCCTCCGGGCGCCCGGACCTCCGGGCGCTCGGACCTCCGGGCGCCTGGATCCCCTCCGGGCGCTCGGACCACCTTTCTCCAGAAAACTTCTTTTCCTGCAAGACAAGGTTAGTCCGAGGCAAATATATAATTTATAACCTGCAAAACAGAGTGTTATTTCAGTTTATAATTTGACAAAAAGAGTATGACTTAGATTCTGTCTTTCCGAGACCGGAATCTAGTCTTTACGATCTTGACTTAGATATCCGAAATGGATCTAAGCCGGATCGACGCCTAATGTTCCCTTCCCGGGAATGCGTCCTCACAGTCACTCCCTTCCAGTGACTTACCTTTACTCACCTGCCAGACGTCCGGTCAGCCCTTCGACCCGTCTGGACTTCTCGCCAGCTATCTGGTCAGCCCGTCGACCTAGCTGGACTTCTCGCCAAGCGTCCGGTCAGCCTGTCGACCCGCTTGGACTTCTCGCCAGTTATCCGGTTAGCCCGTCGACCTAGCTGGACTTCTCGCCAAGCGTCCGGTTAGCCCGTCGACCCGCTTGGACTTCGTGTCAGACATCCGGTCAGCCCGTCGACCTGTCTGGACTTAGCCTGCACACTCGATCAGAGTGTTAGATAACGACACACCTAACTTAACCTAATTTGTCATTCATCAAAACCTGAGTTAGACCGTTAGTGCTAACCGCACCAACAATCTCCCCCTTTTTGATGGAATGACAACCTGATTAAGTTAGTTTAAAATATATGCACAAATCAAGCATGATTTTTGAGGGTTTTAAGGTTTTAAGTTAGTTTTTCAAATTTGCATTTAGTTGCTCTAACTTAACCACCTATCCCTCCCCCTTTGACATTCATCAAATAAGTACATAAGCAAGTAACCAATACATGGTTCAAGTAGAATAAAAGTTGTAAGAAAAATGTCAAGCTAACTTGGGGGAGTTTTTAAGTTTCACTATATAGTAACTTAACTTTTGTAACATAACTAAGTTTTTTGAAAAGTAGCTAATTGTAGCAAAACAACTTAGTATATTTTGAGTAATTCTTAAAGATAGTTTTTTTTCAAAATTAGATGAATTTGCAAACTCAAAGAGAAGGTTTTTAAAAGCTAATTTTTAAAATAAGTTTCAACTTGGAACGCTTTACAAACATGAGTTTTCAAAATCAACGTTTCAAAATCAAGGTTTAAATTTTCAAAATATTCATTTTTTAAAAACTTAGTTTATAAGGTCAAATTTAAAAACTTAGTTTTATAAAAACTAGTTTTCATAAATATATATTTCAAATTGGATTTCCAAGGATCAGATTTTAAAAAAAGGTTTTTAAGAGGAGTCATTACTTTTAAAGCGGAGAAAATAACTTTGGTACTAAGTATGAAAATAAGTTGATTTAATCCTCCCCCTAAACCTGACATTTAAAATAAAGCTTTTGAAAATATTTGCTAAGAATATTTAATATAAGATTTTCAAAGTAATTTTTTAAAAATAAATTGAGGTAGAATTTTCTAAAAATATTTTAAAGAGAAAAAAATAACACTTAAGGAGATTAAAAAAAATAAACCTCCCCCTGAATTTGATACTCCTTTAATTTATTTCTCTCCCTTAATTTATTAATCTTCCTTTTTTTATTATCCCCCTTAATATAATGCTAAGGTTTGGGTGTGTTAAATTTTAAAGTACTAACACATTTTTCTACCTAAGTGTTCTAGGGGATTTAGCAACACATAATTATCTCTGTATCCTTAGTATAATTGTTTATTTGAGTTTGATTAATCAATAATTAATTTTAGATTCAAGTGCTTAACTTTAGTTTAAGGTTAAATAAAATAAGATTTTATTAATTCAATAACAGTTGACCATTATCAATAATTTATTGATTAGTTTTTACTTGATTTAATAATTTAATACTTAGTGAAATAATTTAAATTTCGTATTAATTGATTGAGTTGGTCAATGAAAGTGTTAGTTATAATTATTAATTTTTTTATTTACTTCCTTTTAAGTAGGATTAATTTAGTTTGAAGTTAGCATGAAGTTAAAGTTATTAAACACAGTTAAGTAAGGTTTAATTCAAGTCAATTTTAGTTCTCAACTAAAGTGAGACTTAAACAATTAAGTTATACATAATTAGGTTTAAAGTTTAAGTTAATGGAATTTAAGTTTTTAAGATAGGTGTCTAACTTTTAAATGAATTTAAAAGATTTATTATTATTATTATTATTATTTATTTATTTATTTATTTTAAAAGGGATTTCTAACTGGATTTCTAAAACATTGTTTAAAAGGAATTTAAAATGATTTTTTATAATATGTTTCATGGCAATTAACATACGTTTGATTCAGTTTTGATTTTAGATTTAAATTAATATTAGTGTTTAATTTAAGTTTAATTTTAAGTAATTTTTCTTTTAAATTTTAATTGTAATTTTAATATTAAGTTTTAATTTTCAGTTAAGTTCAATTAAGTTAAAAAACAATTTTAAGGTTAAAATAATGTTTAAGATTAAAAATAAGTTCAAAGTCTAAATATAATTTTTAAAGTGAAAATAATCTTTAAAAATAATTTATTATTATTATTATTTTAAGTTAACAAAATTTTATTAAAGTAACAAATAATATTTAAAAGAGTTTTTTCAAAATGATTTAAAGTTTCTTTTTTTTTCATAATTTTTAAAATAGTTTTTAAAATGATTTTTAAAATAGTTTTTTTTAAATGATTTTTAAAAGAATTTTTAAAAGGGTTATTTAAATAAATTTTAAAATAATTTTTAAAAAAGTTTTTAAAAAGGATTTTTAAAATAATTTTTCAAAGTATTTTTAAAATACTTTTTAAAATAATTTTTAAAAGTGTTTTAAAATAATTTTTAAAAGAATTAAAATAATTTTAAAAGAGTTTTTAAATAATTTTTTTAAAATAATTTTTAAAAAATTTAAATAATTTTTCAATGAGTTTTAAAATAATTTTTAAAGGAGTTTTTAAAATAATTTTTATAAGATTTTTCAAAATAATTTTTAAAAGAATTTTTAAAATAATTTTTAAAAGAGTTTTTAAATAATTTTAAGAGAATTTTTAAAAGAGTTTTTAAAATAATTTTTGAATGAATTTTTTAAAATGATTTTTAAAAGAGTTTTTAAAATTAATTTTAAAATGATTTTTGAAAGATTTTTTTTTAAAATGATTTTTAAAAGAGTTTTTAAAGAAATTTTAAAATAGTTTTTAAAGAATTTTTAAAATAATTTTTTAAAGAATTTTTAAAATATTTTTTTGAAGAATTTTTAAAAAAGTTTTTAAAGAATTTATAAAATAATTTTTTAAAGAATTTATAAAATAATTTTTTTTAAAGAATTTTTTTAAATTTTTTTTTAAAGTATTTTTAAAATAGATTTTAAAGTATTTTTAAAATAGTTTTTAAAGAATTTTTAAAATAGTTTTTTTTTAAAAGGATTTTTAAAATAGTTTTGAAAAGTAGTTTTAAAATAGTTTTTAAAAGAATTTTTAAAATAGTTTTTAAAAGGATTTTTAGAATAGTTTTTAAAAGAATTTTTAAAAGAATTTTTTTAAAATAATTTCTAAAAGGATTTTTTAAAAGAATTTTTAAAAGAATTTTAAAAGGATTTTTAATGTAAATTTTTAAAAGAATTTTTTAAAAGAATTTTTTAAAAGAATTTTTAAAATGGTTTTTAAAAGAATTTTTAAAAGGATTTTTAAAATAATTTTTAAAAGAAAATGATTTTTAAAAGAGTTTTTAAAATAATTTTTAAAATACTTTTTGAAGGAATTTTTAAAATAATTTTTAAATGATTTTTAAATTAGTTTTTAAAATAATTTTCAAAATAATTTTTGAATGATTTTTAAAATTGTTTTAAAAATAATTTTCAAAATAATTTTTGAAATGATTTTTTTAAAATGATTTTTAAAATAGTTTTATTTTAAGAAGAGTTTTTAGAATGATTTAATTTTTTTTTTTAAAAAAAATTAAGTTAAAAAAATAAAATTTTAAGTTAAAAAAAATTAAGTTTAATTGTAATTTGATTTAATTTAATTTTAATTAATTTTAATTTAATTTTAATTAATTTAATTTTAGTTAATTTAATATAATTTAATTTTAATTAATTTAATTTAATTTAATTTAATTTTAATTAATTTAATTTTAATTAATTTCATTTCATTTCATTTTAGGTTCTTAGTCATCTTACCCGATCTATGTTTTGAATCAGGGAATCCTATAATTTTGCGAGATGAGTTAGGTTCAATTTTAGAATTTGTTTTTAACTTTTGTTAGATTCAGGTTTAGCTTTGAATTCAACAAATAGGCGTTCTCTGGATAATCTTCTGGGCTATGGTGAGTCACTCGGACATCATTAAAGTAACTATGCCTTCGAGGTTTTCCAAATAGTCCTATCCACTGGACTTAGTACAAAACCTTGGTCTAACTAGTTAGGATCCATAAAGGGTAGCTTCGGTCAGTTCCACTTAGCCAAATGCACCAGGTCGAAACCATATCTTCCTAGACATGCATAGACTAAGCTTCCCTAACGTATTATCATCCAAAACTTCTCCAGTACTATTTTTCAAGTTAAACTTAAACCCTTTTTAACTAGTCCTAGTTACTGTGTCGGGTAGGTTGATTAGGGTTACCCTGTCGGGTAGGTTAGTTTTAGAGGTGCCAGCTATTCTGGAGCCTCCCCTAAATTATTGATTTTTCTTTTATGATTTTTTTTTAAAATACAATTTAGTCTTAATGTTTAATTTGTAATTTAGATTTAAGTTTTTTATTTTGAATTAATTAAATTGATCAAGTTATCCTTTTTTAAGAGAGTGTATTTAATATTTGAATTTTCTTTCAATTTTAATTTTATTAAGTTGATTGAATTGTCTTTATTTAATAGATTATCGTTAATAATTGAGTTTTTATTAATTTTTGAGTTTGAATTAATCAAATTATTTTAATTATATTTCTTTAAAGGTTTATCTTTTAACCTTTTATTAACTGTTAATTTTGAATTTTCTAGATTATCTTTGTTTAATATGTTATCTTTAACATTCAATTTTAAGTTTGTTAAAGTGTTTGATTTTATCCTTATATTTTCTTTACCTTTTAAATTGAAATGATTAATTGAATTTATCAGATTATAAGTTTTATCTTTAAAATTTAATTTTTTGTTGATTATATTATCTTGATTTTGGATAGCATTTTCTAGACTGATTTTTTCTTGATTATTAAATACTTTATTAAGGTAATTATTGATTTTATCCATTTTCTTATTTTCGACTTCTAAATTCGAATTTATTTTAATGTTTGACTTATTTATGTCTAGATGCTCACTTAATTTTAAATTTTCTGAATTAATTAAATTATTTGAATTGATTTGGTCATTGTTCTGTTTGACCAAGTCAAGGTTGATGCAAAATTGATCAGAGTCTTAATTGACTTGATCAGAATCAAGATTATTTTGTGATTTTGAATTTAAATCATTTAGATCTAGATTATCATGCACTGGAATAATTTCATACTTATTTGAATCATCATGTTGATTATTTAAACTACTATTAGTAGGGGTATTTTGGTAAACATTACTAACATTGAGCGCAACCCCTAATTCAGTAGGCTTTTCGATTGGATCTGACCCGAGTTCGGATTCGATTTTTACTTGATCCTCGAGCTCCATCGGCTCCTCGTGAAGTTTGATCAAATGGGTCCAAAGCTCATGTGCATCTTTGTACTTTTCTAGTCTGCATAGAACATTGTTAGGTAAAACATTACAAATAATTGTACTTACATTTGCGTTTAGTTCTGAGTTCTGAGAAGGTTTTCTCAATATCAGCCAATAATCAAAGTTTAGACTTCCTAAGAAACATTCTGTTATTCGCCTCCAGTAGTTGAAATCTTGATCGTACGGTGGTGGTTCGTTGGGGTTCCATCCTTCTTGAAGAGGCATTATTCTTGCACACAGAGAAACAAACAAAAAAAATCCCAAGACTTGGTCTTGGATTAGCAGTGCTGGAAAAAATAATATTTCACTATTTTCGAAAAAATAATAAAATATTATTAAAATATTAATAAAATATTTGAAAAAATATTATTTCAAAATTTTGAAAATGTAATATTTTATCAATACTAAACAATGGTGAAGAGATGGCGATGTATTTTTCAAAAACAATTTTGGAGGGAAAAAAATGAAAGGCGTAAGGTTTTATTTTAAGAACGAACGATATCTAATTTTTCTTTAAAAAGACCCCCCCTTTGTCTGATTGGTGGTTGCACCAAATCAGAGCGGTACCTGCTCTGATACCACTTGTTGGATCGTAGACGTTCGATAGAGGGGGGGTGAATATCGAAAAACGTTCGAACAGTAGTAAGCGCAGCGGAAAAGTAAAACAATGCAATGCTAACACAAGAACCAATTTTACTTGGTTCGGAGCCTTTGGCGACTCCTACTCCAAGTCCCGCACACGAGGGTGCTTTCGATGGGCAATTCACTAGCAGTTCGAAAGATATTACAAACTGAGTACAGAAAACGCTAATGAAAGAATTAAAGCAATACCGACAAAATAAGAGACTTAGAAAGAGAAGCAGCACGTTTGTCGGAGCTTTGCAGCGTCGCAGGAGCACAAGAGAGCGAGTTCTTCAATTCAGAGATGTTGTAGAGGCTCCACCCCTGTCCCTTCTTTTATATGAGGCTCGGGGCGCCCCGGATCCCTTCCGGGTGCCCTGGTGAGACGTGGCAGGTCCAACCAGCGAGCTCCACGTGGCGATGACGCGAAATGGATATTATTTGCCTTCAGGCGCCCGGATCCCTTCCGGGCGCCTGGATCCCCTCCGGGCGCCCGGACCACCTTTCTCCAGAAAACTTCTTTTCCTGCAAGACAAGGTTAGTCCAAGGCAAATATATAATTTATAACCTGCAAAACAGAGTGTTATTTCAGTTTATAATTTGACAAAAAGAGTATGACTTAGATTCCGTCTTTCCGAGATCGGAATCTAATCACGATCTCGACTTAGATATCCGAAATGGATCTAAACCGGATCGACGTCTAATGTTCCCTTACCGGGAATGTGTCCTCACAGTCACTCCCTTCCAGTGACTTACCTTTACTCACCTGCCAGACGTCCGGTCAGCCCTTCGACTCGTCTGGACTTCTCGCCAGCTATCCGGTCAGCCCGTCGACCTAGCTGGACTTCTCGCCAAGCGTCCGGTCAGCCTATCGACCCGCTTAGACTTCTCGCCAGCTATCCGGTCAGCCCGTCGACCTAGCTGGACTTCTCGCCAAGCATCCGGTTAGCCCGTCGACCTGCTTGGAATTCGTGTCAGACATCCGGTCAGCCCGTCGACCTGTCTGGACTTAGCCTGCACACTCGATCAGAGTGTTAGATAACGACACACCTAAATTAACCTAATTTGTCATTCATCAAAACCTGAGTTAGACCGTTAGTGCTAACTGCACCAACACTTTTAACTGTTATTAAGTGAGATTCTTTGATACAAGTTTGGAATCTTGCACACATATCTACCATAAATAAAATATCCGGTCTACTAGCAGTTAAGTACAACAAGCTACCAATCGTATTCCTATATTACTTTGGATTTATTAATTTTCCTTTTAGATCACTATCTATCTTAGTTTTAGTTCCCATAGGAGTTGACACCATTTTGGCATTTTTCAAACTAAATTGCTTAATAATTTCCTTAGCATATTTGGTTTGATAAACATGAGTTCCTTTACTAGTTTATTTTACTTGTAATCTAAGAAGAAGGTTAATTCTCTTACTAGACTCATCTCAAATTCATTTTCCATGTGTTTGATGAAGTATTCAAGAAGCTCATTATTTGTTAAACAAAAAATGATGTCATCAACATAAACTTAGGCGACAAAAATGTATTTATCCTTAGCCTTTAGAAATAAAGTTGGGCTAATTCGTACTCTTCTAAAGTCCTTAGAGATTTAGAAGGATGAGAATTTTTCATACCAAGTCCAGGGAGCTTGTTTTATCCCATATAAAGCTTTCTTAAGTTTATAAACATGATTTAGGTAATCTACATTTTCAACCCCGGGTGGTTGCTCTACATAAACTTTTTCCTTAATAAACTCATTAAGGAATGTTGATTTTACATCCAATTTATGAAGTTTAAAACTCATGTGAGCGACATATCCTAATAAAATTCGGATGGACTCTAACCGAGCTACCGAAGCATAGGTTTCATTATAATCAAATCCCTCAACTTGACTGAACTCCCAAGCCGCTAACCTAGCCTTATTTCTAGTGACTCTACTTTAATCATCTAATTTGTTCCTAAAAACTCATTTTGTTGTAACAATTGTACTATCATTGGGTCTTGGAACTATTCCTATACTTTACTTCTCTCAAATTGATTCAACTCTTCTTGCATTGCTAGGATTCAATATGTATCAATTAAGACTTCATCAATCGATTTTGGTTCAAATTGGGATATTAGAGCAATTTGACTAGTATGATCTCTAAAGTAGGATATAGTCCTTACTCCTTGTGTAACATCTACAATTACTAGGTCAATAGGATGATCTTGATGAGGCCTTAAGGTCCTAGAAATCATGGGCTCATCACATTGATGGTGGTCATTGTTTACATCACTTCTTTCATTATCCTAAATACCTCTTCCTCCACCTTGATCAACAAGGATGATCTTGATGAGGCCTTATGGTCCTAGAAATCATGGGTTCATCACATTCATTGTGATCATTGTTTGCATCACTTCTTTCATCATCCGAAGTACCTCTTCCTCCATCTTAATCAATACCCCTAAATGTAGTGATACGGTGCATAAAGGTGGGACCCGATAAGACCAGACAATCAAAAGTCAAGGGGACATGACAGTCAATATTGAAAGAGACATGACATTCAAAAGTCAAGAGGGCATGGTAGTCAATAGTCAGGAGAAAGAGGGAGTTAGACCGTCTCACATCATCAGCCGCATATTTCCTGGACGATCACAGCCAGGGCAAGTCTCCCAGATATGAGACATAAGATGGAGCTCGTACTAGTTCCTGACCTGCCCCTGAATGATCGGACTTCCCCAACTCGGGCCATGTAGCCAAGACGAGTACTTTCACTAGGATAACTCTCGGCCGATCCTTCCGCGATCAAGGCATGAAGATGGGTTTCTCGCCACAATCTCAGATAAAGCCCGGGCGAGTCACCACGACTCATCCTCCTCATCAAGACTCAAGCCGGGTGATACATCTAAATGGTTATCCAGAGCTGTCTGTAGCTAAACTCGGGTGGGACGGAAAGCGCTAAGCGATAACAATGTTAGGGAATCATAACTTCCTGTTAGAGAATAACTGCCATATGTCAGGGAATATTCTAGTGGTTTGCTATCACCTGCGAATGGAATCTTTCTTCCACCAATAGGAGGCCACCGTACATCCTCTCTCACCTAATAGGCCCTGACACCCGACATTCTCTTATAACAAGTAGGCTCTGAAGCTACGCAGCGTCATATAAAAAGGGAAGTCTTCTTCCTTATCTAGGTACGTGCACATATGCACTCGTCTTCAACGGTTCTTTTTCCATCATACACTGTTCTTTTGGGGGAAAAGGTCCTGACTTGAGCTTCGGAAAGCTTGTGCGAAGGACTTTTTCCCTGATTTTTGGTTTCTAACATTCTGGGTGCTTGTTTGAGTGTGTGCAGAGTTCGTTTACCACCAGTTCTCATACTATAGATCAGGGAGTTCCACATGGGGGTTGGCTTTTCAGACGTGTATATACAGGGTGCATCAAAGCCGCCTCTCTATCAACACTAATGCCATCTTCGTCGGCCTTTGTCTAACTCAAATTCCGGACAAGATCAATTTGACGTTGTCTGTGGGAATCTCCTTCACCTATTCTAGAACATGACGACGGAGGACACTGGTAAGATCAACGTCACCATGACAACCGAAGAGTACGAATTATTCAAGGAAGGCAAGAGGTGAACGACATCCGAAAGGCACACCATTGCTTCTCAACCACACAAGATGCCTGCAATTTCAAAGGATTAGACCCACACTTCAAATAGGGGTCTAAGATGAAACAACCCAAGGATTTTCCCCGAGCTTGCTATTGTGACCCTTGCCCGGAGTATTACAACATGAACGAGCAACACCAGGCCTCCACGATCAAAAGTTCCTCACCCAGAGATTCAAAGAAGGGAAAGGCCATAGTCATCAGGGAGGAGCTGAGGGAGTTGCCCTAGGAATTGAAAGTACCCTTCTCTTTTAGGGTGCTCGAGGAGAAATTATCGAAGGGGTATAAGCCCCCATCCATCGAAGAATATGACAGTAGCAAGGATCTAGAAGATCACCTTCATGAATTTTGGAACACTACGCTGTTGCACCAGTATAGAGACGCTATTAAGTGCCTGACATTCTTAAACACTCTGTCTGACTCAGCACAAAAGTGGTTCGACAGATTGCCGGTCGAATCCATCACCTGCTTTCAGGATTTCAAGAATGCTTTCCTGCCTTATTTCACTAGTAACAGGAAATATCAAAAGACTAACCATTGCCTATTCTCCCTCAGGCAGGCCAGCAGAGCCCCTGAGGGCCTATATAAAACGCTGCAACCAGGTAGCCCAGGATGTCCCGTGTGCTACCTCAGAGAACTTGATAAGTGCCTTCTCCCATGGTCTGGTGGAAGGAGAGTTCTTCCGAGCCCTCATTTGAGAGTCTGTGAAGAATTTTGATGAGATATTGGGGAAGGAAGCAAGCTACAATAATGTAGAAGAAGCCTAGGTGGCCCGAAGGAAAGCAGACAAGGCGCCTGCTCCTGCCAACAGGTCGGAGAGAAGGTCGCCCCAACCTCCAGCTCGACCCTTTGCCTACTCCAAGGACACCCGACCAGGATTTTCGTCTGGTCAGGAATCCAGGGTGGCGCAATGAGTCGAAGCTATTCAAGCCCCAAGACCCGATTAGTGGGGGCCTCGTTATTGCACCTACCATAGGTCTCACATCCATTCCACAGGAGATTGCGTCCAATTCGCCCAAGATTCTTGGTGGGCAGCTAAACTGGGCCTGCCTCTGCCTGAGATCACGCCCAAGCTTCAGAAGCTGCTGGCCAACCCGCCTACTGCCGCAGGGCAATCAAGTAAATCCCTATTCGAAGGCAGAGGTTAGGGAACTCAGTAGCTAGGCCGGGGCAAGGAGCCGGTGGAATCCTCTAAGGAAGAGAATAGGGGAAATATCACCATCCTGGAGATCATGGTAGGGTATAGTGGTAGCTATCCAAATGAACGTCACAAATAAGCTCCCAAATTAATGTTATGATCGAAAACCCTCAACTACACGAGGAAATGTTTTAGTATAAGGGCCGAGTCAAATTTTTCGAGGATCATGCTAGAAATATGATTGTCTTGGATTTAGAACACTATTTTTGAATTTTCTAGTTATGAAATGTGGTTCGAAGTTTGAAGGAACTCTGGTACTAAAGATTAAATTGCAGAAAAATGAATGATTTCAATAAACCAAAATATATTCTGCTGCAAACTTGAATTCTAAACAAACAAGAAACGAACTCTACTAACTCAACTTAAAATGAGCACAAATCAACCAAATTTCAGTGATAAAACTTTTTCACGCCTGAATTAAACTAAAACAATCTAAGGTACTGATTTTAACTGCAAAACATTATTCTGAACCAAATTCTTCTTAACCAAAGATAATCATCTAATAAAACTCAAGTACAGATATCAACCTAACAATTTGCAGAATCAATAATTGACTAAGCTTAACTCTACTCCTAACTCACCAATCTGATCTTACTCGAAACAGTAACAAAAATAAGAATTAAACAGAGCACCCTAAAAGATGATAGATGGACTATGGCCTTTCATCAACTAATTAATTGCTAAAACAGAATTTGCTACACAAGAATGTCAGGCACTTAATAAGAATTAGTTGATGAGGTTAATTTGCTACACAGAATTAAACAGAGCACCCTAACAGAATTAAACAGAGCACCCTAACAGAGCACCCTAATAGTGTCTCTGCGCCACTCTAATTGACTAAGCTTCATCACGGCCGATGACATTTTCTATTATACAGTCATGTCATTTAGGCTACGGATTGCAGGAGCTACTTATCATAAGATGATAGACAAGATCTTCCGGGAGCAAATCGGATGGAACGTGAAAGTCTATATAGACGACATACTGATCAAGTCTACTATGGCAATAAACTTGATTACCGATGTGGAGGAGACCTGCAGCACGCTGATGCAGTACGGGCTAAGGTTAAATCCCTTGAAGTGTCTGTTTGGAGCTCAAGGAGAAAAATTTCTGGGATACCTCATTACCGAGAGAGGGATTGAAGCCAACCTGGATAAGGTTCAGGCACTCTGAGACATGTAGGCATCTCCGAATCTGAAGGAAGCCCATAAGTTGGTGGGAAGAATCATGACACACTCCATGTTCATATCCCGATCTGCAGATCGAGCACTCCCCTTCTTTAAGGTACTCTGAAGAGCTGTTAAGTTTTAGTGGGATGAAGAATGCAGCAAATCTTTTGAGGAACTGAAGTAACACTTAGAGACCCTGCCTTCATTGTTTAAACCTATTGTTGGGGAGCCGCTCTGGATGTATTTGTCAGCTACCCCTGAGGCCGTGGGAGCAGTTCTGGTGAAAGAGCAAGACGATGCATAATGCTATATTTTAAAATTAATTCATCAAGTTGATGATAAAATCCATGGACGTTCTAGTGGACATTACACACTTGTTACACAACAACCCCTTTGAGGAAGGGCAAAGCAAGTGGCACAACGAGTAGGAGAAATGGAAGTTTGGGCTTTAGAGGGATTTGGTGTTGCTCATATTTTACAAGAGATGCTTACTAACGACCAGTGTATTTCTTCAGCCATCTATTGAAAGGGGTCGAGTCTCGATACATAACCCTCGAAAAGTTTGTTTACGAGTTGGTTCTCATGGCTCTTCGCATAAGACCTTATTTTTTAGCACACCCATTTATTGTACTGGCCAATAATACCATGAGGAAGGCCCTTACCAACATAGAGATAGTTGATCGTCTCATCAAATGGACAATTGAGCTGGGAGAATATGATATACAGTATCAGTCCCGAACAATGATCAAAGCACAAGCCCTGGTCGACTTTCTGACGGAGATCCATCAACATGATTCTGAGGAAATATGGAAGGTATACGTAGATGGGTCATTTACTCAACAAGGAAGTGGAGTGGGAATACTTTTTATATCCCCTCAAGAAGATAGCATGCAACTAGCTGGCAGGTTAAACTTTAGAGTTACTAACAACGAGGTAGAATATAAGGTGCTTTTAGCTGTACTGCAGGCTGCTCGACATGTAGGAGCCACACAGGTAATCATTTACTCAGATTCCCAGTTGGTGGCTCAGCAGGTGGTCGGTAATTTTGAAGACAATAATAAGAAGCTATAGCTTTACAGAGAAGCATATGAGAAAATGAAGGAAGGCTTTAAGGAGGTCACAGTAACCAAAATTCCCAAGGCAGACAATCAAAGGGAAGATGAATTTGCTAAAATGGCTAGCTCTTTAACCACTTGGGTTCTGGATAAGTCAATGGCCTAGAGTTTCCTGATAGCACATATCGACTTGCAGAATAACTTGGAAGAACCAATTGACTGGAGAGCCTCAATGATCCTTTATCTTCAATAAGGTATCTTACCCACCGATGCTAAGGTAGTCAGATCGATTAGAAAGAGAGCTCATGCTTATACACTAATCGGGGATCAATTATACAAGTGAGCATTCTCTCGACTATTGCTCAAATGCTTAGGCCTGGACGAGGCGGAATATGCGTTATAAGAAATTCACCAGGGATGTTGCGGTAGTCACGTAGGAGGAAGGACGCTTGCCCGTAAAGTATTGCTAATAAGGTCATTTTGGCCTACCTTGCAGAGAGATGCCCAATGGTTGGTGGCAACTTATCTACCTAAAGCATCATAACCTGACCCATCAGTCGACCAAGATTTTGAAAACCTCAATAGTCTCTTGTCCTTTTGACCAATGGAGTATGGATATCGTCGGACCTTTCCCCATGGCTCCTGGGCAAAGGTGATTTTTACTTGTTACGATGGATTACTTCTCGAAGTGGGTGGGGGCAGAGGCCTTGGCTAGGATAACGGAGGGAGCCGTTATCCAGTTCCTATGGAAAAATATTTTATGTCGATACGGAATCCCACATAAATTAATCTCAGATAATGGGAGGCAGTTTTAAGGGCGCAAGCTCCAAGAATGGTGTCAGGGGTTTGGTATCACCTAGGCCTTCACTTTCGTGGCGTATTGTCAGAGTAATGGACAAACCGAGGTCACTAACAGAGAGATAGTCCGAGGGCTGAAGGTCAAGTTAGACCACGTGGGCGGCGATTGGGTGGAAGAGCTTCCCAGATTCCTTTGGGCATATCGAACGACTCCACGAGAAAGTACATGACTCACTTCCTTTCATCTCGTCTACGACAATGAAGCAGTCGTGTTGGTCGAGGTTGGGGTTCCATCTAGCTGGCGGTTATCATATGACCTTGAGAATACCGAGCGGCAACTTTTAGAGCTGGATCTTATCAATGAAACCCGTGAGAGGACAGCCGCTCGGTTAACCGTGTACTGACAACTGATGCATCAAAACTATGATAAGAAGGTGATCCCCTATTTCTTGGGAGAAGGAGATTTAGTATGGAAAAGGATCAGACCAGTAGGAGAAGTAACTAAGTTAACACCTCAATGGGAGGACCCTTATAAGGTCATTAAAAAACTAGTGTCTGGTACTTATTACCTACAGGACTCTCTGGTGTTGGAGCAATTCCAATGGTCCGCAGGACCATGTGTTTTGGTATTTGGGCAAAGGGTTTAAGTTAGGTTTACCCTCGTTATTTGATATATGTACTTGAGTTGTGCAGGACTGCAGGTGACACATGTGACTCAGGTTGATGGCTTCGGGTCCGGTGAAGGATGGAGCATCCGAGGGACCGTGGACAAGGCAGCAAGGACAAGGGCCGATGGAAGCGACTTCGAGGCATACGCGAAGGATGGCATTGGGGACGAGCCGCGGGCTTGGATGCATCCAAGGGACGAGAGCCAAAGGAAGTATGCTTGAAGGCAAGTGGTCAAAGCTGCAAAGAAAAGTCAAGTGAGTCGTGAGGGTTAGAGTGCTGAGAGAAATGTACTCGGGATGGGAACCCTAGGTTTAGGGTTGTACCAGTCGACTGGTATTAGTACCAGTCGACTGGTATTAGGACCAGTCGACTGGTATTAGGACCAGTCGACTGATGGTGAGCATAGAGAGCTTCTGTGCCCAAAACGGCTGGGACCAGTCGACTGATAGATAGCCGTTGGAGTGCCGTTGGGCTGGCACCAGTCGACTGGTGCAAGGACCAGTCGACTGGTAACGGGCAAATCAGCAAGGTTGATTTCCTCAAGCTCTATAAGAAGGAGTTTGGGATGGCCAGCAAAGGTTGATGAAATTAGACTTGGTTAAAGCCTAATTAGTAGTCACTAAAGTGCTCAAGGTTCTCTTGTGTCCAAGTGTTCTTGGTTGGTGTTGTGGTGAGGTTTCTCCACCCACAAGGAGTTGCTTGAGTAGCCGGAGTTTACAGGGGGCTAATCCACCGAAGGATTGGGATCGTCCACCTTACGGACAGTCGTGGAGTAGAAGCATCATCTCCGAACCACGTTACATCGACGTGCATTGGTTTGCTTGTTCTTTTCTTTGTCATTAGCTTTTGTATTATTAATTAGTATTTGTATTTCCGCTTGCGCACTAACGAATACGTAGGAAGAGAGTAATTGGGGGCGCCGTCCATTCAACCCCCCTTCTAGCCGACCGTAAGATCCTCCAACAAGTGGTATCAGAGCGAGGCCGCTCTCCGTCGGACTAACCGCCGAGAAAGCAAAGATGACCGGCTTGATAGATCCGCCAAAGTTCGAAGGAGGAAGCTTATGGGACATCACCTTTTGGATGGTGAAGACGAAGAACTTCTTCGAGACAGATTGGGACACAATGATGGTGGTGGAAGAGCCATTTGAAGTCCCTAAAGACGAGAAAGGGAAGAAGCTCCGACCACGACATTGGATGGAGGAGCAAACCACACGATCAGAGGCAAACGATAAGGTAATATCAATTTTGGTAGATATTTTGCCTTCTAACGTATTGAGTGATGTAGGTGAATACAAGAATGCCCATGATTTGTGGAGCAAAGTAAAGAAAGTTCTAGGTAAAGAACTTATGCCTACACAAGAAGAAGAAAAATCCAAAGAAATGGATGAAGAAGCTCAAGTAGAGGAGGAGCAACCGGAAGGTGACAAGCACTCAACTTCCAAGGAGAAGGAGGAGAAGGATGAAGAAATGCCATCCATTAGCGTGGATGAGGAGACATCCTCAATGGTTGAGGAAGAATCCAAGACAAGTGAAGAAGAAGTCTTGGAAGTCAACCTAGTGAGTACCTCCACCGAAGCAAAGTCAAAAGATCACATCGTGTGCTTCGAGTGCAACGAAAAGGGACAATACAAGAGTAGATGTCCTATGGGTAAGAAAGAAGTATCTCCTAAACTCAATTCAATTCATTTTGAATCTAATTTGAGTTGTAGGAATAAGGAGAAAAAGCACATAGTGTGCTTCACGTGTGGTGAGTGGGGTCATTACCACACCAAATGCCCAAAGAAGAAAGAAATCAAGAAGTTGGCGCATTTAAAGAAATGGGAGAAAGAGAAGAAAAAGAAGAAGAGCTCAAGTCAAGGGGGAGCTTCAAGGGTAAGGGAGGTATACCCTAATTTGAAATGTAATTCAAATTCTTATATTCCCATGCATGCTAGGAAAAATAATGATTATCATTATGTACCCATGCAAAATTTTGGTTTCAAATATCATGATAGGAATAGGGTAATTGTAGATCATAACTCTAAGGTATCCATTCATGATAACTCTAGAAATGGTAGACCTAAGGAGACCCAAGACATTAATCCCAATAAGCGGAGACATATGCCTATGAAGGGTAGGTCTAGGAATGTCCAAGGTGGACAAATTAACTCTAGGGTTAGGAACCTAGAGAACGAGAATCAAGCTTTAAGGGGAAAGCTTGATAAGTTAGAACAATTCCTTAAGAGATTCAATGTTGGATCTAAGGAATTAAGTATGGTGTTGGGTAGTCAAAGACCCAACAATGATAGATCGGGCTTGGGATACCGATCTAGTCCCTCCAAGGCCAAAAGGAGACCATGTGCTAGGGTGGCACATGATAAGGGCAAGGGAGAGTCATCTAAAGCCAATGAGAAGAAATATGCTAGGGTTGCATATGATTATGACAAGGATGATGTGTCCAAGGTGCACCACTGTGGTTTAGCCATAATGGAGAAAGCATCTAAGAAGATGGCTAAGGTTAAGAGCTCTAGAGGGAGCTCAAAGAGTCAAATTGGGACCCATGGCCAATGGATCTCAGGTGGGTACTACTTGGGAGTCTAGAAGAGCCATGGAGTGTGCCAAATGGTTTGGAGACGGACTTGAGTCTTAAACCTAGGGATTTGGCACACATGATTTGTGTTTCATGCAAGAAATATGACATTTGGGGGTCATATAACATGATAATTGATTTTGGATGTATAGATGCCATATAAAACAATGCTAGGGATGCATTGTGGGTTGGTATGGGCAAATACATCAAGAGGAAGCTAAAACTAGGACTTTAGGTTAAGGTTTAATTGAACCATTTAGCTAGTTTTGGATTTTATGTCAATCTTGGGATTGGTGATAGATACATTTTTAATGTATTTTTCCCAAGTAGACAAGGGTACAATAGACCTCTCCATAAAATTTGGAGATTTTTGGAGGTCTAGGGAATTTCTGGTGCATTTCTGAAGTTGGTCTGAAAAGATTAATTTTTGCCGAAATAGGGTGTCAATCGACTGGTGCAGGCACCAGTCGATTGGCAACAGTATTTTTGAGCACAGAATATCTCTGTAAGCTCATTTTTATGAGGGTAGTCGACTGGTGACGAGACCAGTCGACTGGTAACAGTAGATTTCGACCACAGAATACTTCTGTAAGGTTCTGTCGAAGGGGGCAGTCGACTGGCACTCAGGGCAGTCGACTGATACTAGCCTGATATTGTTTTTCAGTGTTGTTCATGACCGTGTCAACTCGTTTAAATGTATGGGATCCATGGGGGATAAATACATGAGTTTGGGTAAGTTTGGATGATAAGTTTTCAACAATTGAGATATTGTTGGAGAACTTTTTGGATGTTAGGCAAAGGGGGAGAAGTAAGGTTTAGTTGGGAAAATCTTAAATTCCTTTGCATAGGGGGAGCCTTGTGATAGATTCTTAAAAATCTCTGTGGAAAAATCCTAGCTCATTGGGGAGCTTAGGTGTAGGGGGAGCCTTGGGATAGGTTCCAATGCATATTGCATTTCCATTTAGCAGTGTAAGTCCAAGTGTGTAGCCTTAGCAACGTAAGTCCATTCGGCAGTGTAAGTCCAAGTGTGTAGCATTGGCAACGTAAGTCCATTCGGCGGTGTAAGTCCAAGTGTGTAGCCTTGGCGACGTAAGTCCATTTGTTATTAGCATGTTTATTTGCTATATGTTTTCCCTAACTTAAACGTATAGCCAAACACCAAAAAGGGGGAGATTGTTAGAGCAATCCCAATGGTCCACGGGACCATGTGTTTTGGTGTTTGGGTAAAGGGTTTAAGTTAGGTTTACCCTCGTTATTTGATATGTGTACTTGAGTTGTGCAGGACTGCAGGTGACACATGTGACTCAGGTTGACGGCTTCGGGTCCGGTGAAGGATGGAGCATCCGAGGGACCATGGACAAGGCAGCAAGGACAAGGGCCAATGGAAGCGACTTCGAGGCATACGCGAAGGATGACATTGGGGACGAGCCACGGGCTTGGATGCATCCGAGGGACGAGAGCCAAAGGAAGTAGGCTTGAAGGCAAGTGGTCAAAGCTGCAAAGAAGAGTCAAGTGAGTCGTGAGGGTTAGAGTGCTGAGAGAAATGTACTCGGGATGGGAACCCTAGGTTTAGGGTTGTACCAGTCGACTGGTATTAGGACCAGTCGACTGATGGTGAGCTCAGAGAGCTTCTGTGCCCAAAATGGCTGGGACCAGTCGACTGGTCCAGGGACCAATCGACTGATAGATAGCCGTCGGAGTGTCGTTGGGCTGGCACCAGTCGACAGGTGCAAGGACCAGTCGACTGGTAACGGCCAAATCAGTAAGGCTGATTTCCTCAAGCTCTATAAGAAGGAGCTTGGAATAGCCAGCAAAGGTTGACGAAATTAGACTTGGTTAAAGCCTAATTAGTAGTCACTAAAGTGCTCAAGGTTCTCTTGTGTCCAAGTGTTCTTGGTTGATGTTGTGGTGAGGTTTCTCCACCCACAAGGAGTTGCTTGAGTAGCCGGAGTTTGTCGGGGGCTAATCCACCGAAGGATCGGGATCGTCCACCTTACGGACAGCCGTGGAGTAGGAGCATTATCTCCGAACCACGTTACATCGACGTGCATTGGTTTGCTTGTTCTTTTCTTTGTCATTAGCTTTTGTATTCGTAATTAGTATTTATATTTCCGCTTGCGCACTAACGAATACGTAGGAAGCGAGTAATTTGTAGCGCCCGAAAATTCTCAAAACTATTTTAGAAATATTCTATGATTTTTCTGGAATTTTAGGATATTTTTATAAAATTTTTAGAGCAGCGAAGGTAGCAAAAACAAATAGAACCGTAAAATAGCCTACGCGGGAATTGAACCCGAGACCTATTGGGTTCTATGACTTATGGTGAACCTTAGTAACCAGGTGAACCCAGCAGGGCCGTGCTGAAAGGAAAGGGAAACAATTAAATTTATATTTGAGTTGGGCGAAATTACCCACTTAATATAAATAGGGAGGAATTAAGTGAAGAGTTATTTTCCTTGAACGTAACTTTTCTTTCCTCACCCTAGTTTCCGCCGACTCCTCCTTCCCCTCCCTCTCTTGGAGCACCAAGCCAAGGATTCTAGGAGCACCTCCCGGCAACATCAAGGGCACGAAGACGCTCCCCTCCGCGAGAGGAACGCATAAACGCGAGAAGATCGTCGAAGAGATCTCTCTTCCGTGAAACCTAGCGATTAGAATCGTAAGAAATTACGAACAGGAGGTAAGAAACCCCTCACCTGCAGTATAAGTAGCTTTTCGGATGATTGTATGCTTTTAATTTAGGGATATGCAGTTTTTCGACACAAGGGATGCGAACTAGCGCATACCAAGTGTTCGATCAATTAATAGCACAGTTAAAATGCAACTTAGGCATTTTAGTAGCCTAGATAAATGCAATAGAAGCATTTTACAGCTTATTTAGTCTTGCTACAGTTATGATGGACTAGATGTTCAATGGGTGGGCTCCCACAGTCGCCTCTAGGTTCAGATAACCTAGTTCTGGGTTAGACAACCTAGTAGAAGCAAGACAATTGTTATTAGCTTATGTTCAGTATTTTACTTTCTCAGTGGCACTGTACTGGATTAGATATCCATTGGTTTGGATTCCCACAGTCGTCCCTAGGTTCAGCTAACCTAGTAAACCCTACTAGATTCAGAATTTGCAACCCCGGGTTTAGTTAGGGATGCGCGCACAGCAAGTACAGTTGCCGGGCCCAAACAGCAGCATGATTATTATTTTAATCTACTTATGAATATAGTTTTCAAACATCACAAATTAGTCATGTGAGTTCAGTCAGCTTTAGCATCAGATTAGTATTAGCTTAGCTCAGTTTTATAACAGTTTAGTTTTCTGTTGATACAACATGATAGTTTATGATTAGTTCTATTGCTATGATCAGTTTTATTTCTATGTGTTGTATGTCATGTCTTGTTTAGCATATTCAGTATGTTCTTTTCAAATAGCATGTTTTCAAAGCATGATTTGCATCGATTGCATGTTTTAGTGAGGTAGATGGTTTCTTACTATGCTCTCAAGCTTACAGATACTTTTTCCTTATACTGCAGATAAGGGTAAAGGAAAGATGGACTAGCGGAGGCTGGAGGGCAATGCGATGAAGATGTGTGTGGATGGAACTTGGAATAAAGATCTTAGAGAATTTTAGCAAGTTTTGTTTTAAGCATTAGAACTTTTCAGTGTTTTAACATTCGCACTTTAGTATGTTAATTGCTATGAATTAGTAACCATGCACTCTTTTAAGCTTAGAACACTATTGGTATGACGTTAGAATGTTAGTTATCATTGTTAGGGTGTTCTTAGTCATTTTTGGAGTCACTATATGTGATTTGGCACGAGACAGTGCTGAAATCAGGCTTCTGGTGTGAAATCAGAAACCCCAATTGATCGGCCGATCGATTGGGGCTTCTCAATCGATCAGCCGATCGATTGAGAAGTTCGTACCGCGAACAGTAGGCCTCTGGGTCGATCAGCCGATCGATCTAGCAAATTCTGTCGCGAACAGAAGACTCTGGGATCGATCACTGGATCGATTGGCTAGTCTGGATCGATCAGCCGATCGATCCAGGATATTGCCCGAGTACAGTAGCGTGCTGGATCGATCACTAGATCGATCCAACCTAAGCCCCACTTACAGTAGCCACCTGGATCGATCCGTCCATTCCAATCGATCCGTGGGTCGATTTGGAGGCCTGATATCAGCAAGAAACTCTTAGTTGAGTTCCTTGACCATTGGGGGATGTAATATATGTCATGAATAGTTTAGATTACACCCCTTAGCACATGTAGAACCAAGAAATGATGATAGTTTAGCAAAATTTTAATTAGTACAGCTTCCGCATCTAAATTTAGTAATGGTCAGGGAATAGTTTTGCACAGATTAATGTAACGATCGGCCTCACAGCCTAGTCAGTAGAAGGTGGGTCGTTACAGAGTGGTATCAGAGCGAGGTTCCATACTTCCTGCACACACATCAGCATTGAACCTGCAGCTTCTGAGTAAGAACATCTCTCACTTTTTCTATGTTTCTTGTTTTCATGTTCAGATATAACTAAAATATGCTTGTTTATGATAGTAGATAATATGATAACAGTAGTTACTCTATTATGATTGTATTAGTTATGTATGTCCTCTATGTCTCTAGAATGGCACGAGGACGCCCAGCTAGAAGGGCACCAGCTACTGAGCCCCAGCATGAGGCAGGCAGTTCAGTGCCTCCCCCAGACCTGACAACATTGGTGGCTCAGTTACAGCAGCAGTTAGCTGAACAGCAGCAGGAGATAGCCACCTTAAAGGCTAATCAGCTGAATACTCCCACAGTCACCCCGGAACCAAACTTAGCAACGCCAGTAGTCTTAGAGGTTCCACCAGTCCAGCCTACAGCACCAGTAGAGGCAAAGAGAGAAGCCTATCTGATCCAGTGGCAAAGAGTCAAGCCCGAGAACTTCTTAGGCACCAGCGAACCATGGGATGCACAAGCCTGGTTCAAAACACTGGAAAGTACGATGGAGCTTCTGGACTGGCCAGAACATGAGAAGGTGAAGTGCGCCTCCTTCTGCCTGACAGGAGATGCACGCATGTGGTGAGAGAGAATCAGAGTGAAGCGCCCAGTAAACCAGATGACATGGGCAGACTTCGAGAAGGAGTTCTTTGAAGAATTCTTTCACATGTGGGTCACAAACCGCCACTACGATGAGTTCACTGAGTTTCGTTAGGGCAACCTATCAGTTGAGGAAGCCGTGAAGAAATTCAATAGATTGGCTCGTCTATGCCCTGAACTAGTCAGCACAGAGAAAGAAAGAGTCCGGTTGATGCTCAAGATGCTGAGGCCGGAAATAGCAATGAACGTGGCTGGTGGCATTCACAGGCCGCAAACCACCGAAGAACTAGTCAGCAGTGCTCTGACCACCTAGCACTACCAGAACAATATCAAGCAGCAGAAGCAAGTTCTCACGGAATCTAAAGGTCAAGGAGGTCCAGGCACTCAGAAACAACAGGGCCACAACTCCAACTAGAAAGGGAACTCCAACAACAAGCGCAAACCAGGGAGTTACCCAAAAGGAGGGCCAGCTAGCAAACAACCCAGTTATCCAAAGTGTGCTACTTGTGGGAAATTCCACCCTGGAGTTTGTCATAAAGGCACACGAGGATGCTTTGAGTGTGGACAAGAAGGGCACATAGCCAAGCAGTGTCCGAACAAGGCTAGTCTTCCTCCACCACAGCCGATTCAGTATGGAGGCCAGCCAGCTCAGTTACATCAGATGCAGGCCGCTCTAGATGGTCCCCACATCAGCCAGGGCAGACTAGAAGCCCCTCCAGCTACGACAAATGCACGGATCTATTCACTGACCAGAGAGGACGTAGCAAATGCCTCGACAGTTGTTACAGGTCAGATTAGTATTTTACAGCAAAGTACCACTGTCTTATTCGATACTGGGGCAACCCATTTTTATATATCCAGGACATTTGCTGAGAAGTTAGCAAGACCTCCAGAGGTACTCAGTGGTCAGTTTCTGACGACCTTACCTTCAGGAGAAATTATGGCATCCACGCACTGGCTCAGAGCAGTACCAGTCATTATAGCAGACAGAGAACTCTTTTGTGATCTGATAGTGCTAAATATGACTGACTACGATGTCATCTTCGGAATGGACTTCTTGATCAGATACGGTGCTTCCATCGAGTCGTAAAGTAAAGTTGTATTCAACCTGAGCGAAGCTGATTCGAGTTCGTCGGAGAACCAAAGAAAAGCCCAAAAGTTTCTCTGCTATGAAGGCACAGAGATTAATGGATTCGGGATGTACGGATTTTTAGCACACGTAGTCAGGACAAGGATCAATGACTAGCAGAGGTCCGAGTCGTATGTGACTACCCAGCAGTCTTCCCCGAAGAGTTACCAGGCCTAGCACCAGACAGGGAGATTGAATTCGAGATAGAACTCATTCCCGGTACAAATCCTATCTCTAAAGTGCCTTACCGCATGGCTCCAGCAGAACTGAAGGAACTTCATGAGCAACTACAGGAGCTGCTTGACAAGGGCTTCATACGTCCTAGTCACTCACCATGGGGAGCGCCTGTATTGTTCGTGAAGAAGAAGGACGGGAGCATGCGCCTATGCATAGATTACAGAGCACTGAACCAAGTCACCATTAAGAACAGGTATCCTCTCCAAAGAATAGATGACCTGTTCGATCAGCTAAAGGGAGCAGCAGTGTTCTCTAAGATAGACCTCAGATTAGGTTATCATCAGGTGAAAGTTAAAGAAGGGGATATACCCAAGACAGCATTCAGGACTAGATACGGACATTATGAGTTCGTAGTCATGCCCTTTGGTGTGACAAATGCTCCAGCTACTTTCATGGACCTCATGAACAGGGTATTCAGAGAATACTTAGATAAGTTCATTATCGTATTCATCGATGACATTCTTATCTATTCAGGAACTCAGGAAGAACACGCAGAGCACCTGAAAATAGTACTGCAGACCCTCCAGCAGAACAAGTTGTACGCCAAGTTCACGAAATGTGAATTTTGGTTAGATCAGGTGCCCTTCCTGGGTCACATCATCTCAAGGGATGGTATCATGGTAGACCCCAGTAAAATAGAAGCTGTGAGTAACTGGAAAAGACCCAAGAATGCCAGTGAGATCAGGAGCTTTCTGGGATTAGCAGGTTATTACAGAAAGTTCGTAGGGGACTTCTCCAGGATAGCCTCCCCACTGACAGCTCTTACCAGAAAGAACAAAAAATTTCAGTGGACAGAGGACTGTGAGAACAACTTTAGCGAGCTAAAGAGGAGATTGACCAGTGCACCTATTCTGACTCTACCAGAGAACACAGATAGCTTTGATATGTATAGTGATGCCTCTAAGTTGGGACTAGGAGCAGTGCTGATGCAAGACGGCAAGGTGATCGCCTACGCCTCCAGACAACTCAAGGATTATGAGAAGAACTATCCTACCCATGACCTTGAGCTTGCAGCAGTGGTGTTCGCTCTCAAAATTTGGAGACATTACTTGTATGGAGCTCAGTGCAGAGTGTATACAGATCATCAGAGTCTAAAGTACTTCTTCACTCAGAAGGATCTGAATATGCGACAGCGCAGATGGCTAGAACTAGTCAAGGACTACGATATAGACATCCTCCACCACCCAGGAAAGGCAAATAGGGTAGCAGATGCACTTAGCAGGAAGTCCAGTGCTGCTATATTATCTCTAGCAGCCATGTCACCGCCCCTACAGAAGGAGATCACAGACTTCGGTCTTGAACTCATAGTTGGACAGCGCTCTGCTATGACATTAGAGTCTACCTTACTTGGTGACATTCAGACAGCTCAGGAACAGGATCATGAAATTCAGAAAATCAAGCAAGGGATAGCAGAATCAGAAGGTGGAGAGTTCAGAATATCAGATAGCGGGGCATTATACTTTGGTGACAGATTATGCGTTCCAGATCAGGAGGAACTACGAAGCAAGATTTTAGAGGAGGCTCACAAGACTCCCTATGCGATGCATCCTGGCTCCACCAAAATGTACCAGGACTTGAAGAAATGTTTTTGGTGGCCTGGGATGAAGAGAGACATCGCTCGATATATCAGCATCTGCCTAACCTGTCAAAGGGTTAAGGCAGAACATCAGAGACCAGAAGGAGTTTTGCAGCCTATTCAGATACCCGAATGGAAGTGGGAAGACATTTCTATGGATTTCATAGTGGGATTACCCAGAACCACGAATGGTTTTGATACCATCTGGGTAATAGTCGACAGGTTGACTAAATCAGTCCACTTCTTAGCTATCAGGATATCCTACTCCATGGAACAGCTAGCACAGTTGTATCTCAAGGAGATCGTTAGACTACATGGAGTTCCATGAACCATTATATCAGACAGAGACAGTAGGTTCACATCACACTTCTGGGAGTGTGTACAGTCAGCTTTGGGCATGAAGTTAAAGTTCAGCACAGCCTTCCATCCTCAGACAGATGGTCAGATGGAGCGAGTAAATCAGGTACTCGAAGATATGCTCCGAGCATGTGCCCTAGACTTCAAAGGAAGTTGGTGCAAATATCTGAGTTTAGCAGAATTTGCATACAACAACAGCTATCAGGCCACCATCGGCATGACACCTTACGAGGCTCTCTATGGGCGGAGGTGTAGATCTCCAATCTGCTGGTATGAGGGTGGTGAACAGAAAGAACTAGAGCTTCAGACAGATCTAGTGGCAGATACCACAGCAGCTATACAGTAGATCCGCCAGAGGATAGAGACAGCTCAGAGCCGCCAGAAAAGCTATGCTGATACACGGCGCAGACCTTTAGAGTTCTCAGTTGGGGATTTAGTGTTCCTCAGAGTAGCTCCCATGAAGGGAGTAATGCGTTTTGGGAAGAAGGGCAAACTAAGTCCCAGATATGTGGGACCATACCTTATCAGCAGAAGAGTGGGCAAGGTAGCATATGAGTTAGAGCTACCCCAGGAAATGTCAGCTGTCCACAACGTATTTCATGTCTCTATGCTGAAGAAGCATATCCCAGATGCCACCCAGGTGATTGAGCCCCAGCTGGTACAAGTCCGCGAAGACCTCAGCTATGATAGTCGGCCTACTCAGATAGTAGATCGAGCAGTTAAGAAATTGCGGAACAAGAAAGTACCATTAGTAAAAGTTATTTGGCAAAATCACACAGCAGAAGAGGCAACTTGGGAGACAGAAGCTAGTAAGAGACAGAAGTACCCAAAGTTATTCTAAGTTCGAATACGAACTTTTTATAAGGTATGGGGGATTGTAGCACCCAAAAATTCTCAAAACTATTTTAGAAATATTCTATGATTTTTTTGGAATTTTAGGATATTTTTATAGAATTTTTAGAGCAGCGAAGGTAGCAAAAACAAATAGAACCGTAAAATAGCCTACGCGGGAATTGAACCCGAGACCTATTGGGTTCTATGACTTATGGTGAACCTTAGTAACCAGGTGAACCCAGCAGGGCCGTGCTGAAAGGAAAGGGAAACAATTAAATTTATATTTGAGTTAGGCGAAATTACCCACTTAATATAAATAGGGAGGAATTAAGTGAAGAGTTATTTTCCTTGAACGTAACTTTTCTTTCCTCACCCTAGTTTCCGCCGACTCCTCCTTCCCCTCCCTCTCTCGGCGCACCAAGCCAAGGATTCTAGGAGCACCTCCCGGCAACATCAAGGGAACGAGGACGCTCCCCTCCGCGAGAGGAACGCATAGACGCGAGAAGATCGTCGAAGAGATCTCTCCTCCGTGAAACCTAGCGATTAGAATCATAAGAAATTACGAACAGGAGGTAAGAACCCCCTCACCTGTAGTATAAGTAGCTTTTCGGATGATTGTATGCTTTTAATTTAGGGATATGCAGTTTTCCGACACAAGGGATGCGAACTAGCGCATACCAAGTGTTCGATCAATTAATAGCACAGTTAAAATGCAACTTAGGCATTTTAGTAGCCTAGATAAATGCAATAGAAGAATTTTATAGCTTATTTAGTCTTGCTACAGTTATGATGAACTAGATGTTCAATGGGTGGGCTCCCACAGTCGCCTCTAGGTTCAGATAACCTAGTTCTGGGTTTAGACAACCTAGTAGAAGCAAGACAATAGTTATTAGCTTATGTTCAGTATTTTACTTTCTCAGTGGCACTGTACTGGATTAGATATCCATTGGTTTGGATTCCCACAGTCGTCCCTAGGTTCAGCTAACCTAGTAAACCCTACTAGATTCGGAATTTGCAACCCCGGGTTTAGTTAGGGATGCGCGCACAGCAAGTACAGTTGCCGGGCCCAAACAGCAGCATGATTATTATTTTAATCTACTTATGAATATAGTTTTCAAACATCACAAATTAGTCATGTGAGTTCAGTCAGCTTTAGCATCAGATTAGTATTAGCTTAGCTCAGTTTTATAACAGTTTAGTTTTCTGTTGATACAACATGATAGTTTATGATTAGTTCTATTGCTATGATCAGTTTTATTTCTATGTGTTGTATGTCATGTCATGTTTAGCATATTCAGTATGTTCTTTTCAAATAGCATGTTTTCAAAGCATGATTTGCATCGATTGCATGTTTTAGTGAGGTAGATAGTTTTTACTAAGCTCTCAAGCTTACAGATACTTTTTCCTTATACTGCAGATAAGGGTAAAGGAAAGATGGACTAGCGGAGGCTGGAGGGCAATGCGATGAAGATGTGTGTGGATGGAACTTGGAATAAAGATCTTAGAGAATTTTAGCAAGTTTTGTTTTAAGCATTAGAACTTTTCAGTGTTTTAACATTCGCACTTTAGTATGTTAATTGCTATGAATTAGTAACCATGCACTCTTTTAAGCTTAGAACACTATTGGTATGACGTTAGAATGTTAGTTATCATTGTTAGGGTGTTCTTAGTCATTTTTGGAGTCATTATATGTGATTTGGCATGAGACAGTGCTGAAATCAGGCTTCTGGTGTGAAATCAGAAACCCCAATCGATTGGCCGATCGATTGGGGCTTCTCAATCGATCAGTCGATCGATTGAGAAGTTCGTACCGCGAACAGTAGGCCTCTGGATCGATCAGCCGATCGATCCAGCAAATTCTGTCGCGAACAGAAGGCTCTGGGATCGATCACTGGATCGATTGGCTAGTCTGGATCGATCAGCCGATCGATCCAGGATATTGCCCGAGTACAGTAGCGTGCTGGATCGATCTAACCTAAGCCCCACTTACAGTAGCCACCTGGATCGATCCACGGATCGATCCGTCCATTCCAATCGATCCGTGGGTCGATTTGGAGGCCTGATATCAGCAAGAAACTCTTAGTTGAGTTCCTTGACCATTGGGGGATGTAATATATGTCATGAATAGTTTAGATTACACCCCTTAGCACATGTAGAACCAAGAAATGATGATAGTTTAGCAAAATTTTAATTAGTACAGCTTCCGCATCTAGATTTAGTAATGGTCAGGGAATAGTTTAGCACAGATTAATGTAACGATCGGCCTCACAGCTTAGTCAGTAGAAGGCGGGTCGTTACATAATTGGGGGCGCCGTCCATTCAACCCCCCTTCTAGCCGGCCGCAAGATCCTCCAACATCTGGGTCGAAAGTTGGACCGCCCATGGAGTGCTAATTACCTTCAGCCTTATCGTGTCTGAAAATGGTACTCTTTGTACTAATAGTTGTTTGAGAGAAAGAGCCCAAGTTGGGAAGTAAGCACTACTGGCATGGACACTAAATGTCCGGTCGGATAACTCGGCCTGGATTATGTTTAAATCTTTTAGGAAGTCACAAAACTGAGGCACTCTTGATGAAGTCCTTAAGGGTCTTATTGGGTCCTAGTGTCTCTCTCCTAGTGCTGCCTTAAATTATGCTCACTCGAGGACATGAGCTAGAAAGCATTCTCATGATGGGACCTGGCTTAAGGAAAAGTCATGAGGCATGCACAGAAAGTAGGAACGCGAGAGGCAAAAACAAGCTTTTATAAATAAGTAATGGATGCACTATACAGAGAATCATTTGAACTCTGAAAAAATCATCGGACATTTCTTTGATAATCTGACGACGATATAGGAAATCCGCTAGAGGGTCAGATGATAGGTACTCTCCTTCTCTAAGCTATTGGACTGCTCCTATCACGCTATATATGAGCGACCTGACAAAGCGATCTCCTACTTGGGAGCCAAACTCTAAAGAACGCGGTATTCTTCTTGGCTTGTCCAAAGACGGTCGCTCTCCCCTGCCTTATAAGCTTCTAAGATAATGACAGAGTTGGACAGGGCGGCTTATGCTTGAGATAACTCCATCTGTAGGGAACCCAGTTCTGTGGTCTGGGATTCCAAATCTTTTTGGTAGTCCATCAGGAGCAGGTCTTTGGCATTGAGCTCATTAGTCCAATGGTCCATCTCTTGCTGGTGCGGGAACTGAAGGTTGTCCAGAGCCTCTATCTGCCAGGCTAGTTCTGACAATGCCTTCTCCTTAAGGGCTAGCTCCTTATGGTACCTGGCATTGGTTGTCTGGTAGAGGGCTTCAAGCTTTTTCTTACCATCTCGTAGAAGACTAGACTCCATTAAGGCTTCACTAAGAGTTTGTTCTTGGATTGTATTTAACTTCTTCAAAGATTCCACTTCCGCCTTAAGTTGGCACACTTCTAGAGTGGAGTCGGAAGGATGGGATTCCAGGTCTTCAATGCAATTTTTCAGGATTTTGTTTTGCCGGTACATGTTCATGGACACCTGGCTCAAGTACAACCCCTCGGCACAAAGCTAGCCATAAAGAGGATAAGTCGAAATCGGAAGGAAAGAGCAATAAAGGAAAGTGAAGGCTTACCGCAATGGAGTTTTCAGAGAATAGGTCTACTTTAATTTGTCGGGAAGTGAAAGGACATCTCGTTGCTCCACAGATTCCTTCCAAGCGTTTGCTAGTTTTTCCTACAGCAAAATGGTGCCAGTATAAGGAAGTGGGTCTTCATACAAACCCTGCTAGGAAGGCATAGTAGCTTGAAAGTCGCACCCTAGAAGAGCTAGGAGCAGTCCCGCTGGTAACAGGATGGGTGGAAGTGGAAGGTTGAGGAGGGGAAGGCCTGACAGGGGCAGCTGGTGAAGATCGCCTCTCTGGAGCACTCTTTTCTTGATAGACCAGGGCTTTCCCTCAGTTAGGCACTATTTTATCTTTCAAAAGAACAGTAGGGACGCCCGAAGGTCTGGACTTTGAAGCGGGAGTGGAAGTAGGCCGGGGTAGCTGGGTAGCTGGGGAGGCTTCCGCAGGCTTGCGCCTCAGTCGTTGCGTGAGCGGCTTCTCGTCTGAATCTGACTCCTCTTCTGGGGTCCAGGGGCGATGAGAATGAGAAGCAAGTGGAGTTTACCGAATAGGATTAGGAGTACAATGGATGGCCTGTGTCGCTTGAGGTGCGGAAGGACGAGAGATAGAAGTACCCGTGACCACTCGAAAAGCATTTGAATTGGAGTGCTGGAAGCTTCGATCGACCAAAATTATTCACCCTCAATGATTTATTTCTAGAGCACTCAATGGAAGAGGCCTAATTACGAAAGCCCGGGCAATAGTATCCGCTGCAAAGAAGTAAGATTCAGAATAAGAAGGCACAAGAGGACTAAAGTCGGGGTAGTACTTACCCAGAGAGTGCGGCAACTCTGATGGCATGAAGCTTAGCCCAAATAGATACAGGACGTCCTCCATCAATATTATGCGCAAATCAAAGCGTCAGTCCGCTAGTTGCGCTGATGCCTCCATAAATACGGGGTCTGAGTGATAGTCTCCCAGAAAAAGCATAGAAGGGAGAGCAGTCTGATGCCCGATCGACCACGCTACGGCAGAGGGAAAGCGGAGGAAGAAATAGCTCTCTTTCCACTCCAGCTCTGAGGAGGGTAAAGGAGTGAAAAAGGTAGTCTTGGGGCGAGCCTGGAAATGAAAGAGGTTTTCACTATGGCGACAAGGGGTGAAAAAATAGTGAAATAGGCGAGGAGTCCAGCGGATGTCACACAAGTTACAGATAAGGACGAACCCGCATAGAATCCGGATGGAATTAGGAGTGAGATAAGAAAGGCAAATGTGGAAATAATGGCTCACATTGGAAAAAAAAGGGATGGATGGGAAAACGAAAACCTGCTATGATATGCTCCTTAAAGAAAGTCACATAACCTTGAAGAGGCTAGTAAAAACGATGGATCTCGGAGGGTATAATAATATGCATGGTAGTAGACACTTCGTAAGCGAAACGAAGATCATCTAGATCTACGCTGCTAAAGGTCGACACTCCGAGAGTGTATCCAGACTCTAGCGGGTCCATGAAGAATTTATACAAGAGAGCGAGGGGACTATTTATCAGTGACAAGTCAAGAAGAGAGGAAAGAAGGGAAGACGCCTCTGGTTATCAGTGACAAGTCCTAAAGAGAAGACGAAGGGGACTATTTATAGCCAGCAGAAGGGGCGTAAGATGCGGGGCCTCGACATGAGCACCAATCATACGATCATAGTAGAAGTGGATGGAGTCAGGAGATTATTGTTGGACCCCGTGGTGTTTTGATGTGATCAACCAAGTTGGTTAGGTCCTGCTTTGTGTTTGATCCCTGTGTCTGAGTGTGCAGGAGCTTAGGAGCATAGGAAGTCGAGCGGAAGACGCAGCTAGCGAGAAGGACGACACGGGAAGGGAGCCGACGGGCTCGGTGCGTCCGAAGGACGAGAGAGCTGCGGAAGAGTACTCTGATGGGCGTGAAGAGCGTGCGCGGCGTTCGAGGGGCGTTAAGCCGGGACGGAAGGCTGCTCGAGGAGAAGGCCGGGAATTGGGTTCGGGTGAGCCCTATTTCGGTTGGCCGCAATCACCCAAAAGATCGGAGCGTTGGAAGTCAAAGCAAGCTGGAAATGAAGCCAAGAAGCTGAGCTGCTAGCTTGAAGGCGCCTTCAGCCAGGTTGAAGGCGCCTTCAACCCAGTCAATCCGACCGTTTGCCTTTGGATAGAGTTCTATCCGAACACTCGCTTAGAGGCGCCTTGGACCCTCGTTGGAGGCGCCTTGGAGCTTCGAGATCAGATTTTCAGAGGCTATTTAAAGGCCCCTGGAGCTAGGAATTTTACAACAACTCAAGCATCCAACTTGTAGCCATTCCTAGCAATAGTTCTAAGCTTCCAAAGTGTAAAAGGCTTCTCCGCCTTCAGCAAAGGAGATTCTTTTTAGTGCGCTTCTCATTGCCCTTGATTAACAACCTCCTTGGTTGTAACCAGGTTAAATTACTGTGTTCTGTTTAATTTCTATTTCTTTATTTGTTATTATTTTACTATTGCTTTTCTGAGTTGAAATCCGAGGAGGGTATAGTTTAATTTTTGTTTTCAGCAATTCACCCCCTCTTGTCGGCCTCCGTTGCACCTACAATTGGTATCAGAGCCTGATCGCCTCAGAAGGACTAACCGCCAACTGAAGTACTACGATCAAGACGATGGCCGGAGCGAACATCCATCCACCGAAGTTTGACGGAGACTTCGCCACATGGAAGCGCATAATGGAGGTATTTTTTAAAACGGATTTTGATATTCTTATTACAATAAAATATGGTTTTGCAGCGTCGAAAGATAAAGAAGAAAACACATGGAGCAAGAAGGGGCAAGCCGATTTTGTCGCCAACGGAAAGGCTGAGTTCCATCTACTCAGTGTACTGCTACCTCAGGAGGTAAATCGGATCGGAAGCTATGCCTCCACGAAAGATCTCTGGGAGAAATTCCTGGAGCTTCACGAAGGTACCTCCGAAGCGAAGCTAGCCAGGCGCGACATCCTCCGGAACCAGTTGACGAACCTCCGGATGAACCAAGGCGAGAAGGTAGCGCAACTCCAAGCAAGGATCAAAGAGCTGATCACGCAACTAACTAATCTTGGAGAAGAGGTAACAAATCGGGACTCTATCCGGTACGCGCTCAACGTCTTCCCCAGAACTCCATAGTGGGCCTCCTTAGTAGATGCGTACTACATCTCTAAGGACCTCGACGTAAGTACTTTAGAACAGTTGTTTTCCACTTTTGAACTTCACGAATCTCGAGTTTCAGAGCCCAATGGAGTAGAGAAGACAAGTCAGAACATAGATCTAAAGGCAAAAGTAAACGATTCTGACTCCGAAGCCTAAGTCGACGAATCCGAAGCGGCACTACTGGTAAGATGGTTCAATAAGTTTTTCAGTACTAACAAATTTAAATCGCAGAGGCATCATCGAAAGAAGAGGACGGTTCGTTGCTACAACTGCAACGAAGAGGGGCACATCAAAGATGATTGCCCAAAGCTAAAGAGAAAGGAGAAAGAAAAGGAAAAGTCAAAATACAAGAAATCAAAACCCTCCAAGCACAAGAACCTGAAGGCTACTTGGTCAGATTCGTCATCCTCTGAGTCGGACATCGAAGAATTCTCGGGGTTAGCGCTAATGGCGAACCATCAACCGGAAGAAGACTCAAGCTCAGAGATGAGCATGGATGAAGGGGGAGGTTCATCAGAAGAGGAAAGCTGCAGTGAAGGGGGAGCGTCACCGAGTCAGGTAAGTAAGGTACGCAATCTAACCCCAACTCAGTCTTTTCGCTTTATTAAAGCACTTTCTAAAGAGTTAGATCAATTAGAAAAAGAAAGTGAGCATTTAAAATTAGAAAATGCAAAGTTGAAAAATGAAATTGAAAAATTGAAATATGATGCATGCTTAAATAAATTTCCTAAATCAAAATTAAGAATTTATGGAAAATTAAATTGGTACATTAGAAAACACCAGGGTCAACTTAGAAAAGAGCCCAAAAATCATGTACCCCGTAAGTTTTTGACCAACCCTGTAGGAAGGAATCTTTATTGGATTCCAAAATCTTTACTAATTTAAATTTCTCTTTTAAGTTAAAAGCTTACAGTGAGAAAATTAAACATTGAAATTTTTTATGGAAGTTTTGTCTAAGGAAGTGGTTGTTGCTCCAATAACCAAGAAGGCCTAGTGCCTCGTCACGACCTGGAAGCTAAAATATTGAAAGAAAATGTTTAATTAACTTTCTGAAAAAGCATTAAAAATAAGAATTAAATAATGCTTTGAAAGTTTATCAAACATTTTTTTCTCTTAGAAATTTTTTGAAAATTCTAACTTAGAATTTTTTTTTTGTTAGAAATTTTTTTCCTGGAGAAATTCTAAATAACTTCATTGGACTTAGAAATTTTTTTTGGAACATTCAAAAATTTAGTTTACCTAGGATTTTTTTTATTAATTGACTTAGAAATTTATTTTTGGAAAATTCAGTTTAACTTAGAATTTTTTTAAATTCTAAAATTTCATTTTTGCTTAGAAATTTTTTCTGAAAATTCAATTTAACTTAGAAATTTTTCTAAAAATTCATTTTTGCTCAGAATTTTTTTTCTTCTACCTTATTAATTTTCTTAATATTCTCTTATTAGCACCCCGTTTTTGCTGTGATCAAAGGGGGAGAGAGAGAAGTACAAGTTCAGGGGGAGTTAGGAAAATTAACTGAAAATTTTTTCTAAACTGTGTTGCAATTTTATTTATTGCAAATTTATGCTTAAATATATTAGTTTAGTAATTTCCTTTAAAATTACTATTTATATCTATTTTAACCATAACTTGAACTTGAGTTGATGCACATCAAAAATGGGGAGATTGTTGGACTCCGTGGTGTTTTGATGTGATCAACCAAGTTGGTTAGGTCGTACTTTGTGTTTGATCCCTGTGTCTGAGTGCGCAGGAGCTTAGGAGCACAGGAAGTCGAGCGGAAGACGCAGCTAGCGAGAAGGATGGCACGGGAAGGGAGCCGACGGGCTCGGTGCGTCCGAAGGACGAGAGAGCTGCGGAAGAGTACTCCGGTGGGCGTGAAGAGCGTGTGCGGCGTTCGAGGGATGTTAAGCCGGGACGGAAGGCTTCTCAAGGAGAAGGCCGGGAATTGGATTCGGGTGAGCCCTATTCCGGTTGGCCGCAATCACCCAAAAGATCGGAGCGTTGGAAGTCAAAGCAAGCTGGAAATGAAGCCAAAAAGCTGAGCTGCCAGCTTGAAGGCACCTTCAGCCAGGTTGAAGGCGCCTTCAGCCAGGTTGAAGGCGCCTCCAGCTTGAAGGTTCCTTCAGCCAGGTTGAAGGCGCCTTCAACCCAGTCAATCCGACCGTTTGCCTTCGGATAGAGTTCTATCCGAACACTCACTTAGAGGCGCCTTGGACCCTCGTTGGAGGTGCCTTGGAGCTTCGAGATCAGATTTTCAGAGGCTATTTAAAGACCCTTGGAGCTAGAAATTTTACAACAACTCAAGCATCCAACTTGTAGCCATTCCTAGCAATAGTTCTAAGCTTCCAAAGTATAAAAGGCTTCTCCGCCTTCAGCAAAGGAGATTCTTTTTAGTGCGCTTCTCATTGCCCTGGATTAACAACCTCCTTGGTTGTAACCAGGTTAAATTCCTGTCTTCTGTTTAATTTCTATTTCTTTATTTGTTATTATTTTACTATTGCTTTTCTGAGTTGAAATCCAAGGAGGGTATAGTTTAATTTTTGTTTTCAGCAATTCAACCCCTCTTGCCTGCCTCCGCTGCACCTACAGTTATGTCAGTCATTGGATCATCATAAAAAATCATGCCAAAGTTTGTCTTGATTGGAAAAAGGGCAGCAGATAGCCATGTGGTCGAAGGAGAATGGAAGCCTTTATGACATCGGAAATATACGAGGCAACAACAATCCTACTCGGGCAAGTAGGGTGACTTTGGAATCACGGGACTTCACGACTAGACGGGCGGTTGACAGTAACATAGGGTGACCTGCTCGGGAAAAGAGAGTGACTGATGTTCCTAATCAGGCGCAACCAGGAGGAGCGAGCCTCCCTTGAAATGGTACTTGCTCGGGTAGACGGGCAGACAGGCTGACCAGGCATCCACTGAGTGGTTAGGCACTTAGCTTATCACTTAACCATAAAAGGGGTAATGCTAAAGGGCCTTGGGTAGGTCTCTCAGACATTAAAGCAACACAGTTTGCTAACAACATATCCAACACAATAATCACAGTACAAATTTTCAATAGAAAATTCAAGACATTACATCATTAAGTAGAGGAAGATAGTTACAGGATGCACTAGAATATTCAAAAATGGGGAAAGCCTCTTCAGGGAGCTCGTTGAAGTGGTGGGTGAGATCTAAGAAATCTTCGGGAGGATTTAATCGCAACAGACCCTTCTCTTGAAGCTGCAACAGGACCCCTTCGCTGCTATAGCACAACATTTGGTCGATGAGGCGGCTTACCTTAGCCCCAAAATCCTTGGAAGTTAAGAAGAAGGTCTTGTGACCCGCAAGATGAGAATCCTCTCCTGCACGATACTCCTTCAGCTCTTCATGGACCTTCTTCAAGTCAGCTTGAGCCTCGGTTAGCTTCTGGAGTGTGGTCATGGTTGTTGGTTCAAGTTGCACCAGAATCAAATCTAAGTTTTGATATTGTCAAAGGTTCAAGTTAAGTCTTGTTATGATCTAACAAGTTGACTAAGTGTGCAGGATGTTTACTCAACCGGGAAAGACCTAGTTGGAGGCTAGGCAGGAGAAATCTTAGCAGATCGTGGAACCCAGGTGCAAGTCTAAGAAGGTCGAGGGGACCCGAAGCTTGGCAGTGTAATCGAGACGTCTGGAGGACCAAAGATCAAGAGAAAAGTCCTGGGGAGCCGATCAAGGCTGAGTGAAAAGTCCAAACTAGATCTGAAGGATCAAAGTTTTGCAGGTAGGTTGAGGTAAACAAACTGGAGGAGCGACAGTGAGGTCGGGTTCCTGAAGGGAACAACCTTAGGTCGCTGATCCAACTGAAGAAACTGGGAAGGTTTCTAAGTTGAGATCAAGACAACCCTACTGTCTTTATATTACTCATGCATTTTATTACTGTGCTAAACTCTACTTTGCAGGTTATTTTGGCTAACACTGTTTTGCAGGTCAGACATGATCGGTCGATCGAACCAAAGGATCGGTCGACCGAACCAGGTCAGTAATAAGCACAGAACAGATCAAACCAGAGTCTGGTTAAAGCATGATCGGTTGACCGAACAGTAAGATCGGTCGACCGAACCTTAATGACTCAGCACTGCCAGTTCATTAGCACTGTTCAGCAGCAAAGGAAAAAGAAACTGATCGGTCGACCGAACCCGGAGATCGGTCGACCGATCCAATCAGCATTAATGGTGTAATAAATAAAGATCTGGGCATATTTCAATGAACAAGGAAAAAGCTTGTTCGGTCGACCGAAAAGTTGGATCGGTCGACCGAACCATTAAAAGGCAGTTAATGCAGAAGATCGAGCCTGCGTCAGACTCCAGCCAGGAAGGAAGGGAGCGGGTTCGGTCGACCGAACAGTGGTATCGGTCGACCGAACCTTCAGTACACCTATAAAACGAGGCTCGAAGTCTGAGGCAGAATAAGACTTTCTGATCCATTCAAGTTCCCCTCTGCAAGCTACTCATGCTACGAATTTTCATCAATCTTGCAAAGCTACTCAGTCCGACCGAGCTTCGACTTTAAATTTCTATTGTCGGTATATTTCATTTTTATTGCACTTAATTTTATAAGATATTAGAGTGTTACTATCTTATATCTTTGTACCTGTACGATCCACTTCTTTCCGAAGGTTTCAGAAAGAAGTGTTATAGTGGTTTGCCCATCGGTGCAGTCAAGGACTGCGGGCCTTCGAGTAGGAGTCGAGCTTGGCTCCGAACGAAGTAAACGCTTTTGCCTCTCTCCTTATTTTCCACTGCTTAATTCTTATTTTAAAAGATAAAAAAAGAGTTTTAAAAAGAAACGATATTCACCCCCCCCCTCTATCGCTCTCAATCGATCTATCAATTGGTATTAGAGTCTCGTTAGCTCTGAATCTCTTAACCGATTTTCAAAGCATTTTAAAACTCTTTCTTTTTCTTCTCTTTTGAAATTTTTTTCTTTATTCTTCAAGCACTACTAATCCCAAGACGAAAGTCTTGGAAATATTTTTGTATTTTAATTTTTTCTTGCAAGGATGTCAAACTCGTATCAAGAAGGTTACAGTACCGTACGACCTCCACTGTTCAAAGGAGAGAATTTTAGTTATTGGAAAAATAGAATGGAGTGCTACTTGAAGTCCGACATCGAGCTCTGGTTCACAATCCTGAAAGGTTATACTCTACCGACAAAAGATGGAACAACATTAGAACCAGAAGAATGGACTCCCCAAATGATCAAGAAGGTGCAACTGAACTACAAGGATATCAACACCATTCAGTGCGGGCTTACAATGGAAGAATTGAATCGAGTCGGCCCCTACGACAATGCTAAAGAATTGTGGGACTCTCTAGTCAAACTACACGAAGGAACCGCCGACCCGAAGGTAAATAAACGGGACTTACTTTTAAATAATTTATTTAATGTAAAAATGCTTCCCAGAGAAACGGCCTCGCAACTACACGCTCGACTGAAGGACATACTTAACGGCCTCCACCTGATCGGACACAACCTGGAAAACAGCAACACAATAAGGTACGCTCTGAGCGCCTTTCCGAGGAATGCTTTGTGGGCATCAATTGTAGATGCGTACAAAGTCTCTAAGGATCTTTCAATTATTAAGTTAGACGAATTATTCTGTGAATTGGAATTACACGAACAGTCTAATATAAGCCATGTCGAGAAAGGTGTAGCTTTGTATGTAGTTCCAAGCAAGGAGACTAAAACAAGAACCAAGATCGAGTCTGAAAGCGAGTCAGACTCTGACTCAACGAACGAAGAAGAATTAGTCAACATGGTCCGAAGATTGTTGACTAAGAAGAAATTTAGAAGAAGCACCAAGAAGACACCGGTCAACCAAAACCAGAACAAATCAGAAATGATTTGTTATGGATGCAACAAGAAGGGGCATTTCAAAAACGAATGCCCAAATTGAAAGGAAGAAAGACCCAAATCGACAAGACGAAAGAAAGCTCTTCAAGCGACATGGGACGAGACTTCTTCCGACGACTCTGACACGGAGCAAACGAAGCACTCGAGCCATCTTGCATTTATGGAAAGAAATGAAGATTCCGACTCCGAGACTGATGACGAGTATGAGTCCGAGATCAACATCGAGTCTGACAAAAGTCACGGATCAGAAGATCCAAATATGGTAACGATTTATTCCAAGTCTAATTTACTTAAAGTAGTTAAATGCTTGTTTAAAAAATTATCAAAATCTGAAAAACAAAATAACTTGTTACTTAAGGAAATAGACCACCTTAAGCAACAAGTTAACTTGAATGACTCGACTAACCAAGTTCAAGTCGGAACTTCAACTCAAGTTGAAAAGCTTGAGGAAGAAAATTCTGATTTGAAAGGTCAAGTCGAGCAACTCAAGAAAACGTTGGAAAGATTTGAATTGGGATCCAAGTGTCTAAATATGGTACTTGGATCGCAATGAGCCGTGTACAACAAATCAGGACTCGGTTACAAACCCAAACAAACAAACAAATCATACTTACCTCTAATCAGTCAAAATGTTAGAAGTCAAGTCCAAGCATGGGTTCAAACAAAACTTTTAACCAAACAAATTGAACCAAACCTATACTTAATCCCTAAGAGTCAGATTCATTACGTAGATAGACCTTATCTAAGCTATGACTCAGGGGGAACAAGTAGAAAAATAATACAACCAACTTGATTAACCAAACTCAACACTTAGGATTAGGTTTATTTTCTGCTTAGAATGGTTAGATGAAAAAGGTTTACCAAACCCTACAACATAGCATCGGAATTGATTGGGATGATAGTACGTCAAGGAAACTTTGTCGAAGGCATGTCTAGGCTGAATATGGAATTCTACCTGGTGCACTAGACTTAGTGGATCTGACCGAAGCTACCCCAGTCAAACATGGGCTAGTTAAACCAAAATTTAGTATTAAGTTTTTTGGACAGGAACAATTTGGAAGTCTTCATCAAGTGGTCCACCGTTGATACACAAGAAGGCCATAAGCCTCGCCACTGAACTGAAAGCTTATCCTTATAAAGCCTGCTTGATTAACCCAAAGCTAAGTTTGAATCTAACATGGGTTCAATAACCTTTTTCAAACTTAATTAAACTTAATTATTTATCAAACTTAATTAAATATCAAACTTAATTAAACTTAATTAAAACTATTTTTAAACTTAATTAAAAAATTATTTTAAAATTTATTAAAAGCTATTTTTAAACTTAATTAAAAAAAATTATTTTTCAAACTTAATTAAAAACTTTTTAAACTTAATTAAAAACTTTTTAAACTTAATTAAAAAATTATTTTTCAAACTTAATTAAAAATTATTTTAAAAAACTAATTAAAAATTATTTTAAAAACTTAATTAAAAAATATTTTTCAAACTTAATTTAAAATTATTTTTCAAACTTAATTAAAAATTATTTCAAAAACTTAATTAAAAATTATTTTAAAACTTAATTAAAAATTATTTTAAAAATTATTTTAAAACTTAATTAAAAATTATTATTAAAAATTATTTTAAAAACTTAATTAAAAAATTATTTTAAAAACATAAATTAAAAATTATTTTAAAAGCTTAAATTAAAAATTATTTTAAAAACTTAATTAAAAATTATTTTAAAACTTAATTAAAAAAACTATTAAAACTTAATTATTTTAAAACTTAATTCAAATTATTAAAAACTTTTAAACTTAAAAAAAATAAACTTAATTAAAAAACTTTAAAACTTAATTATTTTAAAACTTAATTAAAAAAACCTTTTAAAACTTAATTAATTTTAACTTAATTAAAAAACTTTTAAACTTAATTTTAAAAACAAATTGGTTTCCGTCGAACGAAAAAATTATCGGTCGACCGAACCAATGTTGAACAGGTCAATGATACTTAAATTGTTATCAATTAATCGGTCGATCGAACTATTTAATCAGTCGACCGAACAAATAAATTTTCATCCGTTCAACTGCTCTCCACCTACCCTGTATCTATGCCGAAGTTAATATAGCGGTCGACCGAACCAGTTTTTCGGTCGACCGAACGTTTGCTCACTGGTCAAAAGGACGAGGAATTTAAGGGATCGGTCGACCGAACCCCTTATCGGTCGACCGATCGACCTCTATAAATACAGGTTTCGGCAAGCCGAAAGCCTCATCCCCCAAATCTCTTTTTTTCTTTGCTTTCCTCCTTGCATTAGAAGTTCTTCTCGCCGGTTTCAGTTTGTCTAGCAGCCCGACAATGCCTCGGTAACCATTTCTTTGTTCTAATTCTTTTAAATACTTATGCACAATTATTTATTGCTATTTTTTTATATATAGTGAAAAAAGTAGAGCTATTGCACAACGAGAGGCTAGCTCTCTTAATGCCAGTCAGGACCCTAGGTTTTCTTCTGAGGAGTTAAGGCAATCTTTTCCAAATAAAAAATTTAAGGTGATAGGTACTCATTGTCTAGATCTCCAATTCTACCAAACCTTTTGTCCTGAAGCCATAGATATCAATCAACACTATCAATTAGATAGCATTATCTTTTGCAGGCATGCATACAATCTTATCCTCTGTTCCGAATTTTATCACAACTTGTATGAACTTGATCCTCATCACTATAGGACTAGGGTCGCCACCAGAGAGATGCTATTTGATCTAGATATGTTTCTTCGGTTTTTACAGATACGACCCTCAGTTAACTGTATATTTTTTTAGTGCTCACTACAACAAAAACCCTCATAGATATCGGTTTTCCATCGGTGTCTATTACATTTTCGACTGATGTCTATGAAGGCGATGTAAAAGGTCTGCCATTTTAGACATCAGGTTAAAACCGGTGTAGTATCACTTAACGACACCGGTTTTCGAATCGGTTATTAACCGGTGTAGTATCACTTAACGACACTGTTTCATCAACGGTGTAAAACCGATGTAATATTATATGATAATAACACCAGTTTTGGCAGCAGTATACGACCGATGTAATATTAGTTAATGACACCGGTTTTGCAGCAATGGAAAACCGATGTAATATCAGTATTTTTTACCAACACAAATTTGATTCTGAAACAGTGAAAAACCGACAATAACCAAGAAAATACACAAATATTCACAAACTACACAAATATTCTTCATTCAACAGTATCCATAAAATACACAAATATTCACAAATTACATAAATATTCTTCTTAAAACAGTATTCATAAAATACATAAACATTCTTTTTACATCAAAAGCTAATAGATATCAGAATCAAGGTAGAACATTCTTTTAACAACACATCAAGGTAGAACATCGTGAGTCAAAAATCAAGCTGAGGCTACATTAAATTATGAGAATCAGAATCTGTTCAACTTGCTATACTGCTTCATTCTTCTTGCGCTTTTCATTTCCCTAATCTCACCACTTTTCACCGTCAAATGCCTAGTTTTCTGAGTTAAAACATCCACTGTTCTAATCTGTCAAACAAAAGTATCATTTGGTCTACTTAACTACAGCAAAGAACAAAAACAGAAGAATAATACATGCAGTTAATAATACATTGCTGACGTAGTTTCTGTCAATACAACTCAAGGAGAAGACTGAATTTGACTTACCAAGAAGATTCAAGAAGAATAATACATGCAGTTAATAATGCATTGCTGATGTAGTTTCTGTCAATACAACTCAAGGAGAAGACTGAATTTGACTTACCAAGAAGATTCAAGATACAACCTGTGTCAAAACTTAAGAAAAATTTGTGTCAAAATTTGAGGAAGAGAATTCCACCTTGAACAATCAAATTGAGTTGAAATCAATGTTGATCAAGTTCATGTTAGGAGACTACCTCAAGAATACATTCAAACTTTATAAATACTAAAATTCTATAACCATCTTCCAGTATTGACCCAATTACCACTTTAAATTAATTATATTAGCTAACATGCATTGTCAATTAAAATATCAAGACCGAGATTTTAGGTGGCTCTGGCTATCTGAAACAACACCCTTGAACAAGTTTAAGTAAGCATATGAGTATTCCTACTGCCAGTGTGTATATATTTATGTATGAGCATTGATGACCTTACATTGCACTAGACGTGCAATTTTGAGATACAAGATAATGCACTGTAGCCATGGATAAAGGGACTCCACTTAGCTGAGTTGTAGCTTCCACAAACATTACCACAAGCTTCTTCCATCGCATCCTTCGAGACACCCTCGTTACATATGTTTGCGAAAGCTCACATATACTTCATGCCATATTGAGTGAGCGATCCACAATGTGACTCGAATGCTTGGACCTAAGGTTTTTTGTTAACACATGGTCATGTTTAATAAAATAGATTGTGAAGATGAATACGCTAGAGCACAATATTTACCACTGTTTTCAAGCAAATCCAATCATCATCTAGAGCCTGACCAGATGGCCTCACGATTTTGAGGACTGAAGGTGCAACAGCCAATCCAAAAATTAGATTGCCGATGAGTTCGATGCTACTGTCAAGGTGTGCTCTGTGCATCATCATCTCAGTGATCTCTGAGAGAATTTCCTTCTTTTTGTTTGACCCTTCCTCTAATCTTTCATACTGAAAGCAAACATTAGGTTGTTAAGATATAAGAACAATGCAAGGGGTTAAAAAGGTGCTCCAAAACAGAATCTGCAGTGTTGAAAGATAGAAACTGCATGAAAAGATCGACAAATGGGTCTAAATCAGTTGAAAGACAATACTGATAGTTAAAACCAATTGAAACTGTCATGTTTTCTACTTACATATGAAAAGTGGACACTCTGAGAGGAGCGGAACACTGTCATACATGAATAGCATGCCACGATCCTCCTCCCAAGCATGAGTCTTACCGACCAGAGTATCAACAAGAGCTACAACAACAAAGAATTTAATTATTATACATGGAAAGAGAGACTTTAAAATGCTTTATCACTTTATGAGTCCAATGCAAAATTAGCTGTGGTGTAGATAATTCAGAATTATTAGCGCCACTCAGCTAACAGAACAATCTAAAAAAACCCATAAATTAGCATTCAAATGACATACATGCTAACATAAACTTTTAGGCTCAGGGTTGAACAGTTTCAAATTGATCCTCGTGTTAATATGACAAGTTAGCCTTCTGATAATTAACACCTTTTCTCCTAGTTTCTCTGTATCCAGACGGCAAAAGGACTAATTTGGATTCCATTTGAAGGGAAGAAAAAATCCTTTAACTTGGTTATAATACACATTTTGTAATCTAAAGTTACCCATCAGCTACACTCACACAATTATAGAATTTACTACTACCTTGTTTCAAGGCAAGTCATGAGAATCGTCAAATAAGGCACATAAACGTAAAAAATAATCAACAAGTCACAAGCAGACACTGTAAAGTGTCCAAGTACCAAGTGTATGTTAAATATGTAAAAGGGAGACAAAAAATAAAATCATCATAATTACTCAAAAAGCAAACCTATTTCACCAGGTGGATCGGATACATTCCTTACCTCATGGCTACATGCCATTATTTTACCTAAAATTAAATTTATCAAGGTTGTGCAAATCATACCTGGAATCTTGTTAGCCAATATGCGAGCTTTTTCTGCACGTTTGAGATTTAAATGTGCACCTCTACTTGAGTTATATCTGTTGTCATCCTGAATGGAAATATGTACGATAGAGATTAAATTTTGTTAACTTCAAGCATTTTTCCAAGGGAATGAATAGTGAATGACAAACTTACATACTCCATGGACAAATTGAAGTTCACCGACTAGAGTGTATAATGAAATGCATAAAGCAGTATATGTAAAATTTACAACTCATGTTGATTGCAACTGCTTTCTTACAAAAATTCTTGTAAAAAAGGGCAGTATGGTTCTTTCTTTCACATGACTTGCTCAAAGTTAGGGAACAAAAATATTCTGAAATGAAAAAAAATGGTTCAATATATAACCAATAACAAAATTCCCCATCATAGACATACTTGCATAAAATAAAGGGTTAATTAATAAATCTATTACAACCTATGGAATTCCATATCTATGAAAACATTAAAAAGAGTTAATTAATAAATGATTTGTGAAGTTGGCAAGGAAGGCAAAGTCACCATTGAGGTAATACGCCAGCAGGGAGTCAAGCTAGATGTTGTTGAGGCTGGCACCAGCAAAGTCGAGGGAGGGTTTCGGCAGCTGTGATGTTAGGGATTCAAGGGTAAGTAAGGTTTTTTCCATTTTCCACTAATTTAACGTTGCAAGTTTATCCTCAGTTGACAAGCAATGTAGTTAAAGAGGCTGATCTACATAAAAATCCCTATAAAAGAAATTAGCTGTGGAGAAGTAATGGCTTTTGCTCCTGCCGTGATGCCGCCATCTCTATTTCCGGTTCCAATTCGTCCCCTTTTCGCAATTATTCGAAGGTTTCCATCCCCTACGTTCACTGGTACTCGAATCCTTGCTTCTTCTCCGAGTGCGCACGGCTTGAAATTGATAATTTCTGCTCAATTTTTGAAGTAGCTTAATTACAAGCAGCAATCTGGGTTTTCCGCTCAATTTATTGCATCTCTAGTGTTTGATTTAATTCCTATTAGGTGGAGGGAGGTGCATGTCTATTGTTGGCAAGGCTGTGGGAGATAACTCTGACACTTCTGATGGCAGCATTGTGAAATCTGTCCAAGATGCTGTGAGTCACAATTTCAATTTGTATATTCATCTGAGCTAATTATGATTCCTTTGTCCATAACATCCTAACCAGGATTGCAAAGTCACTGCATGATGCTAACTAAAATGAACATGACCCATGCCTATATTGACTCTGCAGATATTCTCTCTATATATCTATAGTTCAGAAACCAGTTTTCAAGGCAAGGAAAGATAGATGTACTGGTTATCACTGAATTTTCTGGAAATCAACTAATTATGCTATAGTGTTCAGTATATCTATATTCTCTTACCTTGACAATGCTGAAACATATATAAGCCCTTTCTTATAAGTAATAGGAAGGGAAAATTCACCTTCACTCTGTGTCACACATGAAGGTTAGCTCCTCAGAACTTCCAAAAAGAATGAAGATATGAGAAATTTTACACTAACAATGCAAAAAGGGCAAACATCTATAGTTTAGTTCCTCATTGTCCAAATGGCTTTGTATGGTGGAAGTTGTTCCCAAGGTCCTACTTTTGCTTCATTGGGGCTTGCTTCCCCGTACAATATCAAAGAATAAGAGGCTTTGGAAATTAGTCTATTACAAGAATGAATTAGATTCATATGGTGATTCATGTATCTATGGCTCTGTTGTTGTTGCTTTCTGAACTAAAACTTTTTGATTCCTTGACTCAGTGAAGCAGCTCGAAAAATCCCTATAAAAATCCCTATAAAAGTTTTGATATATCTATAATAACACTAATGAAAAGAAAAACACTTCGTAAGAAACAAGATCTATGGAAGAGATTCTCTTTGACCAATTTCAGGATTATACTTCAATATTTCCCTGAATTATACTAAATGACAAAAAGAACATTGAAAAAACTACTAGGGTTATCTATTTCTCTCTTCTTCTTTTTTTGTTTTGTTAGCAAGATTTAGTTCAAAGTTAGACCGACGGAGTCTGTAATTCTCATACTACTAAAGACATCGTTCCACTTGTTCACAAGAACATTGAATCAATGAAGTCCAGCTGGATTCTTTTTAGTTTCTCTATCAAGCAAGGATAAAATAAGCCCTTTTAAATTCTCCCTGCAACCTTTGCTACTTGGAAAGTCTCTCTGACTCATGGACTAAAGTAAATCGATTGTAAACGCAGAAACTACACAGTGGCATTACCTCGAACGCTGAACGGACAACCTTCTTGGCGCGCTGAAACAGAGAGAGATTCCCTCTGCAAGAGTGTATGTGCTGGAACTGGTCAATGCCGAGCTTGCGAGTGACCTAGCCGAACTGGATGTAGACGAAATCGGAGTAGGGGAGGTCGACCTTGATGTAGCTGACGCCATACCAGATGAGATAGCTCCGGATCTGGACACCCTCGAGGTTGGAGACGGAGCCGTAGCCGAGGAAGCCAGACACGCGCGGGGCGTAGTAGACGACGTACTCGAAGTCAACGTAGCACTCTCCGTAGAGATCGATGACGAAGTAGCCGTTGGAAGCGATGGAGAAAGACTTGATGGTGTCGGGGAGGATGCCGGGAGGGAGGTTGTACTCCTGGTGGATGTCGTAGACAGTGGAGCTGTTGGACGGCAAGGCCGACGATTGGGAAGTCACCCCCGCGGAGAGGGAGGAAGGGAAGAAGAGAGAAAGGAGGAGGAGGAGGGAGGAGGACATGGCGATCGGGAAGGAGAAACCCGACGGATTTGGGAAGGCAAGAAGGAGAGCTACGTCTTTGACTGCGGAATATAAAAACAAGTGTTGTGGAAAAAAACATACCAAAATGCGAAGAAGGCTTCCTCTTCTCACCCAAAGGGAGGAGTTGGAGGATATGCGGTGTGATTGGACGGAGAAGCAAGGGCATCGTGTCTTGATCTTGATCGGGAGAGGAAGGGTCGTCGACCTAGGAAGGGGAAGAGGGAGATGAGGTTGAGAGAGATGGTCGGAGGTTTAGGTTTAAGTTTAGGCTGAGAGAGATGGTCGGATGAAGGGGCGGGATATAGGTTTAGGTTTGGGGGGAACTTCATAGTGTTGCAAATTTTGGCAAGTGGGAAAATTGAAATATTTTATTGTAGTTTATTAACACCGAATTTTAAAAACCGTTGTTAAAATCGATGGCTATTAACGAAAAAAAGGCGCTCATAGACATCGCCTAAAAAACCGATGTCTATGAGCGAAAATCTGCGCTCATAGACATCGATTTTTGGAAAAACCGGTGTAAAATACTCAAAGACATCGGTTTTTACTTAAAATCGTTGTTGTTCCACCAATGTCTATGAGGGTTTTTGTTGTAGTGGCTTCTCTTCCAAATCCATTACCTGCTCCGTTTGCACATCTTACTCTTGATCTTATGTATGCCGACTTCTTTGAGGGACCACGCCCTAAAAAGATGTCTACTGTACCCCTTAGTCCGACAGACAATGCTTTTTATAAGATGGTTGTTTCCTGCGTTCATCCTCTGTCATCTAGAGATCAGGGTGTTTTACGACCAGTTCATCTTTTTTTGATGTATGCATTACGCCATAGACTAGATTTTGACTTAGGTTACTGGGTGTTTCGGTCCATTATCTATTATTCAGGGTATATCACCTCAAATAAAGTTCATATGATCCAGTGTCATGTTCTTACTGCCTATATTGCTTCTTTGGGTGTGAGAGTTCATCGGGGTGAGTTGATTGAGTTATCTGATTTTGATCTTGTCGGAATTAGGCAGTTGTCCTTGGATGAGATTAAGACTAGCGCCGAGGGTCTGGTGTATAAACGGTCTCATCCATACTACGTACCACCGGTTGTTGAAGAACCCATTGCTGAAGATGATCCGGTCCCAGTAGCTGTGCCTCCTCCGGTGTTTATTGATCCAGGATTTGCCATGATGCCTTACTTTGATTTTCCTCAGAGCAGTTCATATGCTCCACCTCCTCAGCCTAGTGACTTTCTTACCCGTCTGTGTGATGATATTTTTAGTCGATTTAACTCCTTAGAGACAAAGACGGATGATCAGTACAGCTCTCTTCAGGGTCAAATTGTAGATTTTCATCAAGAAATGATGGATCGTACTAATGCTTTAGAAAAGGAGCAGAGGCGGATGTTTGACTATTTTCGAGATGATGAGGAGGAGGAGGAGTGATTTTAGGACTTATTACTTATGACTTATTGTATCTATTGACTTGGATTATGACTAAATTTAATCTTCAGTACTTTTCAATTATTGTCTTTTGGTATATTTTATAGAATAGGTTCTTTTATTTTGAAAACTATTACTTAGTTTATTTTTCAAAGAGTATTTTTGTAAAAATCCCTCTTTCAAAATTTTGGTTTTCAAAGACTCTTTTCAAAATATTTTTGATTTTTTGGATTAGCCTAGGTTATACCGTAGAATTGCATGCTCTTATAGTTCTAGGAGCCAGCATCTCACAAGCACAGTGGGATCCCTTGTTTGATAACTTAGAATGGGTGAGATGCTTAGGACCTAGCCTAAGATTTCAGATGCTTATGTCAGTGCATCGCTATAAATTTGGGCTTTAAACAATATACATGAATCAATTTGGGTTAACTAGCTAGTAAAAACCTAGTTAGTATTAAAATACTCAAATTGACCAACCTAAGTCTATTGCTACTATCTTATGATAGTTAGCTTTGTACAAAGGTTGGACATTTTATCATAAGGACTTTTTCCTTAGTCTTTTTACCCATGCTTGGACTTTTAGGTTGTCATCAATTCTAGGGGGAGCTTTAATCTATGCATTTTTCACATTTTTGAAAATCCTAATTTGTATTCATATTTTTTGATTTTTTTTAACAATGTTTAAAATTATTTTTGAAAAATCTTTTTGTGTTTAAATTAAAAAATAACTTAATTTAAAAAACTTTTCCTAAAATTCTTATTTTTCATATTTTTAGACTTTTAAATTTATTATTTTTGTAAAACTCAAGTAAAATATTTTTCTGACAACTTAGTAACATTTTTTTAAAAACTTTGGTAAACCTTTTAAAATTACTATATCTTGAGAATCTTAATTATACTAGATTATTAGTATTCTTTTTATAAACCTAGCTAATTTTTTTTAAGGTGTTAATAATTTCAAACATTTGAACCAAAACATTTTATTTACTTATTTTTTTAATCACATTGAAAGTTGCTTTTAGAAATTTTAACTTAATAAAATTATTTTATTGGTAAAACTTTACTCTCTTCATAATATTTTACTTAGGAATATTTTTTAAAATATGGTCTCTTCAAAATTATTTTTAACTTAGTAAATTTTTTTTTCAAAATATCTGTTTAACTTAAGAAAATTATTCTTTTCAAAATTATTTTATAGCTTTTTAACTTAGTAAAAAATTTTCAAAATGTTTTCAAATTTTAACTTAATTAAAAATATTTTTGAATATCAAAATTAACTTTTTCATTCCACATATTTTTTGAGCACTTAGTTAAAATTGTTATACATTTCAACCCTTTTTGGTTTGTTGGTCTTCCCCTATTTTTGATGTGTGTCAAAGGGGGAGAGATAGTGAATTTAGGGGGAGTTGTTTAACTCAGGGGGAGAATTAAAAGTTAAATTGCTTGTTTATTTAATTGTTGTATATTTTTAACTTAACTTTGAACATTGGTTGCCAAACATCAAAAAGGAGGAGATTGTTGGTGCAAGTTGCACCAGAATCAAACCTAAGTTTTGATGTTGTCAAAGGTTCAAGTTAAGTCTTGTTATGATCTAACAAGTTGACTGAATGTGCATGATATTTACTCAACAGGGAAAGACCTAGTTGGAGGCTAGGCAGGAGAAATCTTAGCCGATCGTGGAACCCAGGTGCAAGTCCAAGAAGGTCGAGGGGACCCGAAGCTTGGCAGTGTGATTGAGAGGTCTGGAGGACCGAAGATCAAGAGAAAAGTCCTGGGGAGCCTATCAAGGCTGAGTAAAAAGTCCAAACTAGATCTGGAGGATCAAAGTTTGGCAGGTAGGTTGAGGTAAACAAACTGGAGGAGCGACAGTGAGGTCGGGTTCCCGAAGGGAACAACCTTAGGTCGCTGATCCAACTGAAGAAATCGAGAAGGTTTCCAAGTTGAGATCAAAACAGTCCTACTGTCTTTATATTACTCATGCATTTTATTACTGTGCTAATCTCTGTTTTGCAGGTTATTTTGGCTAACACTGTTTTGCAGGTTAGACATGATCGGTCAAACGAATCAGAGGATCGGTCGACTGAACCAGGTCAACTCAAATCAGTAATAAGCACATAACAGATAAAACCAGAGTTCGGTCAAAGCATGATCAGTCGACTGAACAGTAAGATCGGTCGACGGAACCTTAATGACTCAGCACTGCCAGTTCATCAGCACCGTTCAGCAGCAAAGGAAATAGAAGCTGATCGATCGACCGATTCAATCAACATTAATGGTGCAATAAATAAAGATCTCCGCAAATTTCAACGAACAAGGAAAAAGCTTGTTCGGTCGACCGAAAAGTTGGATCGGTCGACCGAACGATTAAAAGGTAATTAATGCAGAAGATCGAGCCCGCGTTAGACTCCAGCCAGGAAGGAAGGGAGCGGGTTCGGTCGATCGAACAGTGGTATCGGTCGACCGAACCTTCAGTACACCTATAAAACGTGGCTCAAAGTCTCAGGCAGAATAAGACTTTCTGATCCATTCAAGTTCCCCTCTGCAAGCTGCTCGTGCTACGAATTTTCATCAGTCTTGCAAAGCTACTCCGTCAGACCGAGCTTCGACTTTAAATTTCTATTGTCGGTATATTTCATTTTTACTGCACTTAATTTTATAAGATAGTAGAGTGTTACTATCTTATATCTTTGTACCTGTACGATCCACTTCTTTCTGAAGGTTTCGGAAAGAAGTGTTATAGTGGTTTACCCATCGGTGCGGTCATGGACCGCGGGCCTTCGAGTAGGAGTCGAGCTAGGCTCCGAATGAAGTAAATGCTTTTATCTCTCTCCTAATTTTCCGCTGCTTAATTCTGATTTTAAAAGATAAATAAAGAGTTTTAAAAAGAAGTGATATTCACCTCCCCCCCCCCTTCTATCGCTCTCAATCGATCTATTAGTGGCCTCGGTCTGGGCTACCGTAAGCTCCACCCGCATTGACTTGAAAGTAGCCTGAGCTGTGTCCACTTGTTTCTGAAGGACTGCCTCTCGATCAGCACTAGTAGACAGTTCGGTCGTTTTGGCCACCAGGTTTGTCTGTAGGGAGGAGTGGGCCTCCTGCAGGCCCAGTAGTTGAGAGGAGAGGTTGGTAACCTCTGTTTCCTTCGCCTCCAAATCAATCAGGATTTGGACGCGCCTCAAACCCTCAGACTTAAGCTTAGCAGCACTGGTCTTCAGGGTGGCCTCCAGGGATTTCACCTTATCAGACTCAACACGAGCTACGTCCCTGGTGATCCGAGTTTGGTCCTCCGCTGTTTGCAAGTGAGATTGTACCAAACTCTCCGGGGTCGTGAGATCGTAAATCCGACCCGCTGTCGTAGGGGACGCCAACTCTTGAAAATGAGCCCTTAGGGACTCATTTTCTTGAAGAAGGCTGACCACAAACTGAGAAATGCTAAGCCCCATGACGCAGGCCTGCAAATAGCACTAGATCAACAATAGTTCAAGGAAATAAAAAGCGAGTAGCTAAAACTTACTGACACCATCTGTTGGGAAAATGTGTCAGACAAGTCCAACTATGGGCTTTCCAAAATCTAGTTGGCCATGTTCTTCCAGGAGTCAGCCAAGGCGCCATGTAGTTGTACCTAGCCGCAGTTGGGGGAGTGCTGGCGGAAGGAGCTATGCCTAACTGTAAAATACGGTGACAAAATAAAAATTCCAATAAGATTATTTGTCAAATAACCCTATTTTTCGGCAGCATCTCCCCTATACGGGTGACACTAACACTTGGATGATGGTAGCTGAAAGGAGGAAGTAGACACATACCGCCCCTTTGAGCGGTCCTTAGAGCAAGAGGAAGGCGTAAGAGTTGCTGACGATGGTTGAGCTATGGATGTTGGAGGTAGAGAGGGAATGGAAGTTGCGAGCTGGCCCCCCGATTGAGAGGATGTCTAGTTCGTGACTTGAGCAGGGATTGGAGAGGAGGATGCAGTCTCCGAGGAGGTGGGAGTGTTGGTCCGGGAAGGAGTCCTAGTCTGGGCAGATACCCTCAACAATGGTGGCCTCTTGGGGGAGGACTGGATCGAAGGAGTCACACGTCGACTCTTGCATTCACGGCGTAAGGGACGCTCGACCGCTAAAGAAGAAGTCCTCTCATTGGATGCAGCGGCGGTAGAAGGTTCCATAGAAGGGCAAGATTCTTCTTCAAGAACCTCATGTTCTCCCGTTTGTTGGGAGGAGGCTCCTACTGAAGCGCTGGCCTGGGGAACCTCCTGGCCAGACATAATCTCTCTTCCGCGCTTCCGTAAAATGTCACTAGGCAGCGTGGAGGAATCGAGGGCAAAAGCTCTAAACATGATAACTTCTGTAGATGAAAGAAAATATCTCAGTTAGTGAAGATATGAGGGAAGAGTTGCTCGATCTTACCAAAAGGAGCAGTCAAGGGAGTCTGGATGGGACTAAGTCCAAAGGTATACATCACACTCTCCCACAGCAAGGAGGGGAGTTGGAGCTGCACCCCGTCCAATTTCTCAGAAGTAGTGAAACAATCTGGCTTGTGCTGATGATCACTTAACTCAAAAGGAGGAGGAAGACCTGAGCGCCACTCAGTGGGCCAAGCCATAGGATCAGGTAGTTGCACATAGAAAAAATGGGACTTCCAGCCTTTATTAGAAGAAGGCATGCCCGTGAAGAACTTACACCCGGGCCAAGATTTCACCATAAAAACGCCGGGCTCCGATCATTTGAGGGAATAGAAATGATGAAAAAGTTGAGGAGTCAAAGGAAGGTTATATAGGCAGCATAAGATTATCATTCCGCACACAGGATGGAAGTCATTGGGAGCAAACTAGGACAAGGGGATACAAAAGTACTGACTTAACTCTGAAAAGAAAGAGGGGATAGGGAGACATAGACCACCAAGAAATTGATCCCTGAAGAATGTCACACAACTAGGAGGAGGATGACAAGGATAATCATCAATCCCAGGAATGTGGAAGGTGTAGTCGTCAGAAAGTTTCAGGCTAGACTGCACTGACTTAAGATCATTCCTATCAAAATCGGAGCAGAAGAATGAATACCAGGGGACTAAAGTTTCTCCGGCCATAATTTGAAAAACGCAGAAGCAAGAGAGAAGGAAAAGGAACACTTGTGAAAGAAGCGCACAAACGCTAAGGCAAGAAAGCAGGGAAGAAGAAGTATCGATGAACGGTCGCTCGATGCCTTTAGGGTTTTTAAAATAAAACCACTAAGGGGCCTAGGGATGCGAGCTAGATAATCGAAATGGCACTGCAAAGGATAACCGTCAGATCGCCAGAAGAGAGGCGCTATCGAGTCCCATGCGAAAAGTGTGTGTCAGCCATCGTATCAAAGGAAATCAGTCAGACACATGTCATCTTCCTATAAAATGATATTTATGATGGAAAAGACAGGGAAATCATGAGGTTGATTTGGTGAAATTGGCGCCATACCTTGAAGACCAAGAATTCCATCCAGTTACCTTGGGAATAGGAGTAGAATGCGGCGGGAAACGTTGATAATAATTTGGTGTTTCGCCCCAATCTCGAAAACTGAGTAAGATTCAAATTTGGCCAAGGCCTGATGACCGAGTGGGAGCTATGACTACAGGTTGCTCCAAGGGCCACAGAAGATAAGTCCACGAGTGACCAACGACCTCTCGGTCGGCTTTCCAGACTCTTGTCCCAACGCAAGTTATAAGTGAGCATGTTGTCACGACCAACGACCTCTCGGTCGGTGTTCTAGACTCTCGTCCCAGCGCGAGTTATAAGTGAGCATGCTCTCATGACCAACGACCTCTAGGTTAGCGTTCAGACTCTCTCGCCAGCGTGAGTTATAAATGAGCATGCTCTCACGACCAACGACCTCTCGGTCAGTTTTCCAGACTCTCGCCCCAGCGTGAGTTATAAGTGAGCTTACTCTTATAACCAACGACTTCTCGGTCGGTTTTCCAAACTCTCACCTTAGCACGAGTTATAAGTGAGCATGCTCTCACGACCAACAACCTCTCGGGCGGCGTTCCATACTCTCACGCCAATGCGAGTTATAAGTGAACATGCTCTCATGATCAACGACCTCTTGGCTGGCGTTCTAGACTCTCACCTCAGCGTGAGTTATAAGTGAGCATGTTCTCACGACCAACGACCTCTCGGTCGGCTCTCCAGACTCTCGCCCCAGCGCGAGTTATAAGTGATCATGCTCTAACGACCAACGATCTCTCGGTCATCATTCCAGACTCTCATCCTAGTGCGAGTTATAAGCGAGCATGCTCTCTCATCTAATGACCTCTCGGTCTGGCTACTGACTCCCACCTCGGTGCAAGGTATGAGCCAGCACTGGTCTTGCGAGCACTTGTCAACAACCTGAGCGTTGGGTCATCTTTATTTGTTCCAATATCGTTGGGCCAATGGGACCGGCCCCCTTCTTGGTCATCTTGTCAACAACCTAGAAGGGGGCCGGTCCAAGCACTGGTCTTGGTCGTCTTTATTTGTTCCAATATTTGTTCCAAGAAGGGGGTCGGTCTTTACTTGTCAACAACCTAACCTGCCCTCGACTGATTGGACTTCCCCAGCTCAGGCCATGTAGCCAGGCCTAGTACTTTCACTAAGATGACTCCCGACTGGCCCTTCTGCAATCAAGGCATGAAGATGGGTTCCTCGCCACAGCCTCAGATAAAGCCTGGCGAGTCGCCACGGCTCATCCTCGTCATCACTACTCAAGCTGGGTTATACATCTGAACGGTCATCCTGAGATGTCTGTAGCTAAACGTAGGCGGGACGGAAAGCGCTAAGCAACAACAATGTCAGGGAATCGTAAATTTCTGTCAGAGAATAATTGCAATACGTCAAGGAATATTCCAGTGGGCTGCTATCACCTCCGAATGGAACCTTCTTTCTACCAATAGGAGGCAACCATACATCCTCTCTCACTTGACATCCCCTGACATCCGACATTCTCTGACAACAGGCAGGCTATGAAGGTACGCAACGTCATATAAAAAGGGAGGTCCTGTTCCTTAGCTAGGTACGTGCATATATGCACTCATCTTCAACAGTTTTTTTTCCATCTTACACTGTTCTTTTGGGGAAAAGGGACCTTCCTTGAGCATCGGAGGGCCTGCACTAGGGGACTTTTTTCCTAGTTTCTGGTCTCTAACGTTCTGGGTGCTTGTCTAAGTGTGTGCAGAGTTCGCTTACCACTAGTTCTCGTACTATAGATCAAGGAGTTCCACGTGGGGGTTGTCTTTTCAGACATGTATACACCAGGTGCATCAAAGTAGTCTCTCCGTCAACACCAATGCCATCTTCGTCAACACCAAAGTAGTCAACACCAATGCCTCATTTCCAACCCGGCCACCAAGCATTGGACCGGCCCCCTTCTTGGACACCAAGATGGGCTTATATTTGGATGGATTTGAGGCTTTAATGAGGCTACGACAGGGACCTAGAGGAGAAATTGGTTTTGGCCTTTCGATGAGCTTGAGTATCCCGTGTTCGCCCCGAACATACAACTCAAGTTCATCGATAATAACTCATTCCACTAGAGAGTTATTATTGTACTACCGCACCAATCCCAAATTACATTATGGGCTCATTCTTATCATGAGTGTGTTAGTCTCCCTGTGTTTAAGATAACGAATGTCCACTAATTAAGTAAGTTATTGACAACTCACTTAATTAATATCTAGCTCCAAGAGTAGTACCACTCAACTTCATTGTCATGTCGGACTAAGTCCACCTACAGGGTTTAACATGGCAATCCTTATGAGCTCCTCTTGGGGACATTCTCAACCTAGATAACTAGGACACATATTCCTTCTATAATCAACAACACACACTATAAGTAATATCATTTCCCAACTTATCAGACATATTGATTTATCAAGCTAAACCTCACCCTTTGATAAGTCAAAGAAATAAATATTAAATATATGTGCTTGTTATTATATTAGGAGTAAGAGCACACACTTCCATAATAACTAAGGTCTAGTTCTTTTATTAAGTCAGTACAAAAAGAACTTACCTAAAATGGTCCTACTCAATACACTTAGAGTGTACCAATATAATTTATTAGTCAAGATAAACTAATACTTAATTACACTACGACTATTCTAATGGTTTGTTCCTTTCCATCTTAGTCGCAAGCAACTGTTTATAATTTATAAAGAACCGACAACATGATCTTCTGAGTGTGACACCACACACCATGTTATCTACTATATAAATTAATTGAACAATTACATTTAACAAATAAATGCAGATATTGACCAATGTGATTTTTTTATTTCAAAAATAAATGTTTACAAAGGCTAGACTTTTAGTATACATTCCAACAATCTCCCACTTATACTAAAAGACTAAGCTGCCATATCTGTTTCCATACATCTGATTCCCATCCCTCCCACATGTCGATCAAAAGCTTTCGTCGGAAGGGCCTTAGTGAAAGGATCTGCCAGGTTATTTGCTGATGCAATCTTGGCGACGACAACTTCTCATCGCTTGACAATGTCTCATATCAGGTGGTACTTGCGCTCTATATGTTTGCTTGTCTTATGGGCTCGTGGTTCCTTCGAGTTTGCAACTGTACCGCTATTATCACAATAAATTGATTTTGAGCAAACCAGGAATCACATCTAAGTCCATTAGGAAATTCCTGAGTCATACTGCTTCTTTGGCTGCCTCAGAGGCTGCCACATACTCAGCTTCCATGGTTGAGTCCGAAACACATTTCTGCTTAACACTCCTCCATGCAATGGCTCCACCTCCCAGAGTAAACACATAGCCTGATGTAGACTTAGTATTGCCCCTATCTGATTGGAAGTCCGAATCTGTGTAACCCACGGGGAGCAAATCGTCTGCTTGGTAAACTAGCATATAATCTCTAGTCCTTCTTAGGTATTTCAATATATGCTTTACAGCAGTCCAATGTCCTTGTCCAGGATTACTCTGATATCTGCTAACCATGCCCATGGTAAAACAAATATCAGGTCTCGTACACAGCATTGCATACATTAGGCTTCCCACAGCCGAAGCATAAGGAACTGCCTTCATGTCCTCTATCTCCTTTGATGTCTTCAGAGACATCTCTTTAGATAAGGCTACTCCATGCCTAAACGGTAAGAAACTTTTTTTGGAGTTCTGCATGCTAAAACGAGCAAGGATTGTATCTATATATGAAGCTTGAGATAGACACAACATCCTTTTCTTGGGATCCCTTATAACTTTGATCCCAAGAATGTGTGCACATTCTCCTAAGTCCTTCATATCAAATTGTTTGGACAACCATACCCTTACGTCCGATAATACCTTAACATTGTTGTCAATTAACAAAATATCATCTATGTATAGTACAAGAAATACCACCACATTTTCGTTACACTTCTTGTATACACAAGACTCATCTGGACACTGAATAAATCCATATGACTAGATTACTTCATTAAACCGGATGTTCCAAGATCTTGAAGCTTGCTTCAGTCTATAAATGGACCGATTCAGCTTGCATACTAGATGCTCTTTGCCTTTTTCAATGAATCTCTCTGGTTGCTTCATATCGATGTTTTCTTCAAGACTTCCATTAAGGAAAGCTGTCTTAACATCCATTTTCCAAATCTCATAATCCATATGAGCGGCAATGGATAAGAGTATCCGGATAGACTTAAGCATAGCTACCGGCGAAAAAGTCTCCTCATAATCGATTCCCTCTTTCTGATTATACCCTTTCGCAACAAGCCTTGCTTTGAAGGTTTCTACCTTCCCGTCTGTCCCTCTTTTCCTTTTATAGATCCACTTGCATACAACGGCTTTTACACCATAAGGTGGTTCTACAAGCTCCCAGACCTTATTAGAATGCATAGATTCTATTTCAGAATTTATTGCCTTTTGCCAAGATACTGCATCTTTATCTTGGAGTGCTTCGTCATATGTACGGGGATCAGGTTCATGTTTACCCGGGATCAAGTCTGAAGACTCTCCCAAAAACATGAATCTCTCAGGTTGCCTCACAACCCTCCCACTACGACGAGACACTGTCTCTGGTTGTGTATCATATGTGACACGTGTTGCAGTTTCTAGTGGTACTTCATCTTGTACTGTTGGTACTAAAGTAGACGTGTCCTCTCTTATTTCTTCTAGAACTATTTCACTCATGGGCTTATGGTTCATTACATAATCTTCTTCTAAAAATCGAGCATTGGTGCTAACAATGATCTTCTGATTTTTAGGATTATAAAACAAACCACCTTTCGTTCCCTCAGGATATCCCACAAACAGACAAACTTCTGTACGTGATTCCAACTTGTCAGTATCTCCCTTCAGCACATGTGCTGGACTACCCCATATACGGATATGATTCAGACTAGGCTTACGCCCATTCCATAATTTCATAGGAGTAGAAGGAACTGTTTTAGAAGGTACCATATTCAGAATGTACACTGCTATTTCCAGAGCATATCCCCAAAACAAATTTGGTAATTCTGAATAACTCATCATTGATCTAACCATTTCCATAAGAGTCATATTCCTTCGTTCTGCCACACCATTCTGTTGGGGTGTACCAGGCGCAGACAATTGGGATTAAATCCCGACTTCTGATAAGTAACTCCTAAACTCTCCAAAGAGGTATTCGCCACCACGGTCAGACTGTAGTGTCTTGATACTTTTACCAAGACGTTTCTCCACATCAGCCCTATATTCTTTGAACTTGTCAAAGCATTCAGACTTGCGGCGCATCAAGTAAATGTATCCATATCTTGAATAATCGTCTATAAAGGAGACGAAGTATTCATAACCACCTCTTGCCTGGATAGATATAGGACCACACAAATCAGAATGAACCAGTTCTAACGCATCTTTGGTTCTATACCCCTTGGCTTTAAAAGGTCTCTTGGTCATTTTACCTTCTAAGCAGGATTCACATGTTGGAAAGTTTTCCAACTCTAACGAACCCAAGAGTCCATCGGCTACAAGCCTTTGAATCCTACTTAAGTTAATATGACCAAGCCTTAGATGCCAAAGATACGTTTGGTTCATTTCCGAAGGTTCTTTTCTCTTATTAGAGTTAGAAGATGTGTTATTAATTTCTATATTTTGCTTTGTGGGAGAAATTGGATTTAAAGTATATAAATTGTCGACCAATGTACCAGAACAGATAATCACCTTATTTCTCTTTATAACGACATTGTTACTAAAGGAAACAAAATATCCATCCAAATACAGTTTAGAAACTGAAATTAAATTCTTTCTAAAACTGGGTACATAAAGATAATTTCTTAAAATCAAACTTCTATTCCTATTAAAAGATAAGTAGACGTCTCCCACTGCAACAACCGCCACCTTAGTAGCATGCCCATGTAGACGGTTATCTCTCCTTCAAATAGTCGTCGGGTTTCCTGGAACCCCTGCAAAGAATTGCAGACATGATCAGTGGCTCCCGTATCTACACACCAGGTGCTGGTAGATAACACCGCTAAACATGTTTCAACTACTAGAGTATGAGATATACCTTTATTGTTCTGATTCCTACGAGGACAGTCCGCCTTCCAATGTCCTGACTGCTTGCAGATGAAGCACTTGCCCTTCGGCTTCTTCATTCCAGCTTTTTGTCCTGTACCCTGAGGTTTATTCACTCTCTTTGCTGAAAAGACATGTTTCTTCTTCTTCTTGCCTTTTAACTTAGAAGTAGAACCATTTTCAGCATAGTGAATCTGAGAACTGTGACGAAATATACCTTCTGCTGCCTATAGTTCTGTCAGAAGTTCCGCCAACGTATACTCTCTTTTGTTCATGTTATAGTTCAGGCGGAACTGCTCAAAACTTCTGGGTAGCGTTTGGAGAATTATATCAACCTGGGTTTCCCCATCGATTTCTCCTCCAAGGACTTGTATTTCGTTCAGATAAGCCATTATTTTGAGGATATGATCCCTTACGGGTGTCCCCTCAGACATGGTGGCTGTCATTAACTTTCTCATTACCTCTTGCCTAACAGTCCGACTCTGGTGCCTAAAGAGTTCTTTGAGATTGTTCATTATATCGTAAGCTATTGGTAAATCTTAATGCTGATGTTGCAAAACATTTGACATTGAAGCCAAAATGTAACACCGCGCCATCTCATCTGCTTTTACCTATTTCCTATGATACTCAATCTCCTCTAGGGTAGAGTCACCGTTAGGTGCATCAGGGCAAGCCTCAGTCAGTACAAACTTATAGCTCTCGGCAGTAAGAACAATGTCCAGGTTCCTTTTCCAATCTATATAGTTGGGACCAGTAAGTTTGTTCTCTTTCAGTATAATGACCAGTGGGTTGAAAGTCATCCTAAGAATCACAAAATAAATTTTGGTCAAGACTCTAAATTTATAATAATATTGATTCCTTAAACAATACTATTTAAATTTACCAACACCTCAAAATACCGTGAATATTGCATGGCACATTAGTGTGGACATATACAAATTTAACATTTGTAAGAGGAGGGAGTAACCCATTAATTTTATTATCTTGTCATCCTAACTTTATGACAAATAAAATTAATAGTTGGTTTTCCTTTGGTCACACAAAACAATAGCAGTGACTCCGTTGGGGAGGATACTATTGAATGTGTCTAAGTGTATACCATTACTTGATACTTAGTCCATTAAATAGGATTGTGCCCCTTTAGTTGGAGAAGATCACACGCTCCTAAATAATTTCTTGTAACCATCCATAAAGGAAGTTTGATCTAGTGATCCGCAACAAACCCATCCGTTGTGGAGGGAGACACTCAGAGCCAACACGCAAGCTTGTTACATCACTTACAAACCAGTAATGGAGACCGTGGAATTTATTAAAATCCCTCTCCCACTTAGTTATTTAAAAATGAGGATTTTAACCTATGCTAGCATACATCACATGCACATAAACATCATAGTAAATAAAAGTAATAAATTTAGAAATTAATTTTTCAACTATTATGGCCTTTTTTATCATTGTCTTCAGTATACTCCAACCCTAGCTGCTGCCATCTTTAGCCACCGCCATCGGGTTGAGTTGTCGCATCTATCTTGCTTCTTATTCTGCCGCGTCTCTGGTCCTCCAAAAGCACCACGCCTCGCAAAGATACGATCCGCGACAAATACAGAATTTTACATATATCAATCCTATATTCCATAAAGGAATGTACATATATTCTAGATCGAATAAAAATAAAATTCTAAAAATAATACAGCTCCTGCTGTATTTGATACATACAATTATGTATACAAAATAATGCCCTTGACATGTCCAAGGGTCCAATCACACACAATATCTAAATGCCATAATAGTTGGAGCCTGCAACCATAAAGTTAGCACATCCTACTATTATCCTGCCTAAATTATGTATGACATGTGCATAATTAATTTGAAAACCAAAACACACAGAGGCAAACCCTAGCTCTAATACCAGTTGTTGGTTAGTCCTAGGAAAATCATACTGGTTCCACTGTACAAAAATTTTGTACAAGTGTCGAACCTTTCCTTAAATAACTTATTGTGTTCTTTAGAAGTTAAATTAGGAATCGCAGACGGAACTTAACATTATTGATTCCAAATTTAACTTATCTGTTCTTAATGGTTTAGATTTGAATCGCAAGCGGAAATTAACACTATTGATTCAAATCCACCTATGTTATAATTCTATTAAATATTGATTTCCAAAATTGGCTTCCAGGACTGCATGGCGAGGCACATGACCTTCTTGGATATGGGAGCAACCACCACCGCCTAGACAAAGTCTTTTAAGGAAAGCTAATATTTAATTTCTTTAAATAACTCTAGGTTAACCAAAAAGAACAATCGAATCACAAATTTGAAAAACAAAGAAAACACAAACTCGAAAAATAAATTCGAAAAACTAGATCTAATGCCTCTTGTGTTTGGAATTCTTACAAAAAGGAATAACTAGCATGATGCGGAAAATAATTGCTAATTATACCTTCTCTTTGTAAACTAATGACCTCGAGATCTTCTGTCGTATTCCTCGCCTCGCCTTGGACATCGTGTGGGCGACGATCCTCCAAGATGAATACCACCCAAAAGCTTTCTTCCTCTTCCTCTAAAATCCGGCCACCACCACCACCAAGGAGAAGAGAGCAAAGGGAAAAGGAGAAGAGAGAGGGTCGGCCACACCAAGAGAACCTCCAAGCAAGAGAATAAGAATTGTATCTCATGAAGCCTCCTCACCCCTTCTTTTATATTACTTGCCCAAGGCAAATAAGGAAAGAATTTTTACAAAAATTAAAATCTTCCTCTATTTTTTCCTTTTCCCTTTTATTTTTCCTTTTCTTTCCTCTTGATTGAATCAATCACCAAATCAATGGTTGGATTGATTTAATCTTGGCCGGCCCCTTGCTTGGGCACCAAGCAAAGGTGGCCGACCACTTATAAGAAGAAATAAATTTTTTTTATAAAATTTTACAAGAAGAAATCCTCTTATAAAATTTTACAAGCTCTCTTTCCTAAAGTGGATGTTAAAAAGGAAAGTTTTAAAAAATTAAAACCATGTTTTAAAATTTAAAACTTCTCTTCAAAAGTTTCCTTTTTTAACATGAATAGAAAATTTTAATTTTTAAAACTTCTCTTCCTTTTTTTCTAAAACCATGAGGATGGTTAAAAAAGGAAAGTTTTAAAACTTTTAAAACTCTCTATTAAACCATGTGACCTAATTCAAATAAGGAAAGTTTTTAAAATTAAAATATCTCTTTTAAAACTTATAGTTTTCTACAAAGAGAAGATTTTAAAAATTCAAAACAACCCTCCTTGTTTGATTAATGTGGCCGACCCCTACTTGCTTGGTCACCAAGCAATAGGGTCGGCCCCTATAGAAGAGGATGTGGCCGACCCTTGCTTGGTCACCAAGCATTGGACCGGCCCCCTTATTCGACACCAAGATGGACTTATATTTGGATGAACTTGAGGCTTTAATGAGGCTACGACAGGGACCTAGAGGAGAAATTGGTTTTGGCCTTTCGATGAGCTTGAGTATCCCGTGTTCGCCCCGAACATACAACTCAAGTTCATCGATAATAACTCATTCCACTAGAGAGTTATTATTGCACTACCGCACCAATCCCAAATTACATTATGGGCTCATTCTTATCATGAGTGTGTTAGTCTCCCTGTGTTTAAGATAACGAATGTCCACTAATTAAGTAAGTTACTGACAATTCACTTAATTAATATCTAGCTCCAAGAGTAGTACCACTCAACTTCATTGTCATGTCGGACTAAGTCCACCTGCAGGGCTTAACATGGCAATCCTTATGAGCTCCTCTTGGAGACATTCTCAACCTTGATAACTAGGACACAGATTCCTTCTATAATCAACAACACACACTATAAGTAATATCATTTCCCAACTTATCGGGCATATTGATTTATCGAGCTAAATCTCACCCTTTGATAAGTCAAAGAAATAAATATTAAATATATATGCTTGTTATTATATTAGGATTAAGAGCACACACTTCCATAATAACTAAGGTCTAGTTCTTTTATTAAGTCAGTACAAAAAGAACTTACCTAAAATGGTCCTACTCAATACACTTAGAGTGTACCAGTGTAATTTATTAGTCAAGATAAACTAATACTTAATTATACTACGACTATTCTAATAGTTTGTTCCTTTCCATCTTAGTCGCGAGCAACTGTTTATAATTTATAAAGAACCGACAACATGATCTTCTGAGTGTGACACCACACACCATGTTATCTACTATATAAATTAATTGAACAATTACATTTAACAAATAAATACAGATATTGACCAATGTGATTCTTTTATTTCAAAAATAAATATTTACAAAAGCTAGGCTTTTAGTATATATTCCAACAACAGGGAGCACCAGACGATCAAACCTATGCTTTTATTATGACAAAGGGTTCAAAAGTTAAGATGTCTTGTTATCTAACAAGTGTGAATGAGCTTGCAGGAAAGTCCTAAGTGTTCTTAGATAAAAGTCCTAGTAGATCCTAGGCAGGTGGAAAACTCAAGGGGGAGGTAACCCTAGGTCTTAGGGGTGGTAACCCTAGGTCTTAGGGGTGGTAACCCTAGGTTATGGAAAGTCCTAGCTATGGTTAAGCAACGAAGTCCTGGTCCGGGGGACTGGGTAAAGTCTTAGCGGGTCGAGAACTTTGGGCGAACTCCTAGAGTCGAGGAAACTAGGTGAAAATTCTAGTGGTCGCGGACACCAGGTGGAAGACTGGACGGGTCATGGAGTGGACGCCCAGCATGAAGTCCTGAAGTCTTAAATGCTGAGCAAAAGTCCAAACGATCTGGAGAAGCGGTCTGGCAAAATGTAATTTCTCCTAAGAGGAGTAGGTGAGGACATGTTCCCTTAAGAGGGAACAGTAGGTGTCAGTCCGATCTAGAGTTTTAGTGAAACTCAAAGTTAGGATCGGATAGTCTTAAGGCTGTCAAATTTTATCATTCTTTACATATTATTTACTTGAACTAACCTTGTTTTGCAGGAAATTGAAGTTGGCAAAACATGGTGGTCCGGGCGGCCGGAGTTGGTCCAGGTGCCCGAACCACCAAAATCCATCTCTTCACCGAGCTGGAGAGCGAGGGTTGGACGGGCCTATGTCACGGTTCGGGCGCTGGAAAGCTGTCCGGGCCCTCGGAAGGGATTCGGGTGCCCAAAAGCGGTTCGGGCGCCTAGAAGGGGTCCGAGTTCCTAGAAGCGGATAATTTTGCCGATCAACTTTTGATGAGAGCACGCCACATTAGCACGTCCAAGTGCCCGAGAGGGGATCCAGGCGCCCGAAACATGCTATAAAGGCAACCTTCGACCAGTGGCTTAACAAAGACACTCCGAACATCTTCCGCTTCTGCGTGATGCTCAGAAAATGCCTCCATGACTCTCAGAAACTACTTCGACAATGACTACACTGAAGATTACATTTTCCGAAGTAGTCGGTATTCTTTACTTTTATAATTACTTGTAACTATTTGAAATTGTACTTGTACTCTTTACGATTGATTAGTGATTGTCCATCGAAAGCACTCTCACATGCAAGCCTTAGAGTAGGAGTCGCCACAAGCTCCGAACTAAGTAAATCTTGGTGTGTTTGCAATTGTTTGTCTTCTTCTTTATTCTACTATCTATCTCTCGATTATCTTAAAATGAACGTGAAAGCCACAAGTACTATTAACCTCCTCCCCCTTTAGCGCAACGATCTTACAATTGGTATCAAAGCGAGGTTGCTCTAAATTGGTGGAACCACCAATTGAACAAGAATTCCTTTATTTTTTTAATTAGTAAAACACTCTTATTTTATTTTTCTCCAGCACTACTAATCCAAGACCAAGTCTTGGGATATTTGTCAAATTTTTGTATGTGCAAGATTTTTTTAAATGGCCCACCAAGAAGGCTACAACACCGCTCGCCCACCTCTCTTCTCTGGCGAGGATTTCATCTACTGGAAGAGCCGAATGGAGTACCACCTCAAGACCCAGGTGGAAATATGGATAATCATTCAAACGAGATTCACAAATCCCACCGAAGATGGAGTACTCATCTCCTACGACAAATGGGACGTACGAACCTATAAGAAGATTGAAGCTCATGCAAAGGCAACCTAGACCCTCCAGTGTGACCTAACCAAAGAAGAATTGAACCAGGTCGACCCCTTCAACAATGCTAAAAAAATTATGGGAAAAGCTAATCGAGTTGCGCGTGGACACCTCCGACACTAAGGTAAGCAAATGAGACTTAATTTTGAATAAGCTATACAATATTAAAATGTGGGATAGTGAGTTGGTGAGTCAACTACATGCCCGAATCCAAGATCTACTCAATGGCCTCCACGCGATTAGGCAGAAAATAGAAAATCATGACATTATCAGGTACACACTTAATGCCTTTCTAAGGAATACTTTGTGGGCATCCATGGTAGATGTTTACAAAGTATCTAAAGATCTTTCATTAATTAAATTAGATGAGCTATTCTTAGAATTTGAACTTCATGAATAAACTAATGCACTACCGGTTGAGAAATGTATTGCTTTGGTCGAAGGTACAAGTAGAGCGCGGGAACCAAAAATCAAGCGCCGAACCGAACTCGAGCCTGAAGATGAATCAGACTCAGAAAATGACAATGAAATCACCATCAAGCTAGTGAAACTGGTACAAAAATTGTACAAGAAGAAGAAGGGTTTCACCAAATGAGAGATCAAGAAGGTGACTCAATCGATCATGAAGGCTAAGTCCAAAGTTATTTGCTATGGCTACAACAAGAAGGGGCACTACAAGCATGAATGTCCAAACCAGAAGTGAGGAAGAAGGAAGGTGTTGAAGGCAACGTGGTCCGAGTCATCGGAAGAGTCAGACAAAGAAGAACAAACTCAAGCAAGTTTCCTTGCTTTACTCATACAAGTCCATGTTGCCAAGACTGAATTCGAGTCCAAGATAGAATCAGAAGCTGAGTTTGAGTAAATCCATGGATTTGTATCTAGTTCAAAAGGGTCTAAATCCACTGTAAGTATCTCCTTAATTAGATCGCATAACTTAATTTCATACTTATCTAGAAAACTAGCTAAATCCAACCTCAGGATCAAGTCACTCCAAGAGGAGGTCAAAGCCCTCAAGGAAGTGACTAACCCAAGCTCCTTGACCGAATCTGTTCAAGATGAAACTTCAACTCAAGTCAAACAACTCGAGGAAGAAAATTCTAACTTGAAAAGTCAAGTCAAGGAACTTAAGGACATATTGGAATGGTTCACCTTGGGTTCTAAGAACCTTAATCTGATTCTTGAAAAATAAAGGGCCATATACAACCGAACCGGACTTGGGTATAGGGGTGTAATCGAGCTGAGCCGAGCCGAACTCTTGGATGTTTAAATTTGACTCGTTTATAATCGAGCCGAGCTCGAGCTTTATTTAATGAATATATTCATGGCTCAAGCTTATTCGAGCTTTTATCGAGCCTAAACGATCTTAATAAATATAAATTATAAATTTAAATATTCATTAAAAATTAAATTATATATTTTTAAAAAATTATAATATTCTTGTTAAAATTTATAATTCTATTCTAATAAATAAATTTAATATATTTATCTATGTTTTTCATAAATAGAGTGTAAAATCTATAAATTCAATATCAAAACTATTATTTTTTTTATTTAAAAGTTGATTCATGAGCTTAACGAACATGTTCACGAGCTAACGAGCTGAATATTGTGAAGCTTGAGCTTGGTTTGTTTATCTTAACGAGCCTCATTAAACGAGCTTAAACGAGCTTTTATCGAATCGAGCTTCGAATAGCTCACGAGCGGCTTGGCTCATTTACACCCCTACTTGGGTGCAAGGCTAGAAATCAATTCAAATCTTGCTTGTCTTTAGTGAATCGATCAACTAAGAACCTAGTCCAAGCATGGGTCCCCAAATCTAACTTGATTAATCAAGTTGGACTTGGTCAATATTGAATCTCCAAGGAACAAATCTACTACCTTGATAGACCTTATCGAGGCTATGATCCAAGGGGAGCCAATAGAAAGGTCATCTTTATTAATAAACCTGATTGATGCTTGATTTACTGTTTTTTCCTTATACGTGCTTAGATTAGGATAGATAAGGACTTATTCTTGATCGACACTTGTTTAGTTAGACTAAGGATTTTCATAAAGTAAATTAAACATTTAATTTCTTTAAAAGACTTTGTTTAGAAATGGTTGTTGTTCTAAAATGTAAGAAGGCTTAGTGCATCGCCACAGCCTCGAAGGCAATTATTGAAATGAATGTTTAATTGACTAACTGTTAAATCTTAGTCTAACTTATGTATAAATCAATCCTTAGATTTGAATCTAAATTGAAGATAAAATTAATCGTCTTAGTTTCCTTGATTAACAATCTAGAAGAAGGTTGAGATGGATTTAAGTTTAAAATTAGTTAATTAAAACTTTAACCTAACTTAATCAATGAAAATATAATTCAAAAACTAAACTTAATAAAACTTAACCAAACTTAAACCAAATCATAATTAATTTTTAAATTTTAATTTCAAAATCTTAAATATTTTCAAAAGTTAATTGATTTTCAAATCATAATTTTTAAAATTTTAATTTCAAAATCTTAAATATTTTTAAAACTTAATTATTTTTTAATTTTAATTTCAATTTCAAAATCATAATTAATTTTTAAATTTTTAAATATTAATTACTTCTTCAAATTTAATTATTCGAACATAAATATTCTGAAATATTTTAAAATTCAAACTTAATTATTTTGAAACTCAAACTTAATAATTTTTTATAAATTCAAACTTAAATATTGAAAATTTTAAATTCAGACTTAATAATTTTTAAAATTTAAAATTAATTTCAAAATTAACTTAACTCCATCTAACACAAACTTATAAGATGAACATGTTTGATAACTTAGAAAAAGTGAGATGGGAAATTAAGAAAATAGATAATAACTGTTGGATCGAGAAGCGCTAGAGGGGGGGGTGAATAGCGCTCGTGGCTATTTCGCGTTTCGGAATCGTAAATCGTTCGAGTAATAAAGCAACGGAATAAATAGAAAGAATTACACAAACACAGAAGACACAAGTCGTTTACTTGGTTCGGAGCCTGTGGCGACTCCTACTCCAAGGCCTGTGATCGTTGATCACTTACTGTGGGCAACAACTATATCGCTCAAAGAGTTTGTACAAATGTAAGTTACAATAAGTGCAGTAATTAAAGAAAACTTATACTGACGACAGAATCAAACAATATCGGAGCTCCGGGTCGTCGGGAACTTGAAATAACACTTCAAGGTCGTCATGTAGGCAGTAGGTCGATGAAAGATTGATTTAGAATTTATGTCCTGAGCCTCTGCCTTGAACCCCCTTTTAAACAGTGCTGGAGGCGCCTCCAAGCCTGTCTGAGGTGTCTCCAGGCCGTCGAGTCGCACACGTGGATTAGCTCTGATCTGGTCGCGCCTGATCCCATTGAAGGCGCCTCAAGGCTGGTCCAAGGCGCCTCCAACGCCTGGTCCAAGGCGCCTTCAGCTTCCTCCGAGGCGCCTCCAGCTCCTCTGGACAGCTAGCTTCGGCTTGCACCCGAGGCTCCTCCAAGCCCCATGGAGGCGCCTCGGACACTGTTTATCCGAGGTCAAGTGTACTTCTTTGTTCCTGCAAAATGTGTTAGTCCCAAACACAAAAACCCTGCAAAACAAAGTTAGCACAGACATATTATAAGTGATATAATCGACAGTCATCAGACTGTTCGGGTCTGATTTTGAATTTCTAACCGGAAACCCTAGGTCGACCCGACGCCTACTGTTCCCTCTACGGGGAACGCGTCCTCACCTACTCCGCTCAGGAGATTTACCTGTTGCCAGTGCGATCCTCCAGATCGACTAGACTTTTGCTCAGCGTTCGAAGCTTCCGGACTTTCTGCTGGACTTCCGCTTCCCGACCCGTCCAGTCTTTCACCTGGTTCGCGACACCAGGACTTTCCACCTAGGGTTACCCCCCCCCCTCCCCAGGACTTTTGCCTGAAGCTCTCGACCCGCCAAAACTTTTCGCATAGGGTTACCACCCCCTATTACCTAGGGTTACCACCCCCTAGGGTTTTCCACCTGCCTAACTGCAGCTAGGACTTTTGCCTAAGTACCACTTAGGACTTTCCTGCAAGCTCCATGAACTTGTTAGATCACAAGACGACTTAACTTTGAATCCTTTGCCATTATCAAAACTTGGGTTCGATCGTCTGATGCTTCCCGCACCAACAATCTCCCCCTTTTTTTATTATGGCAACTCAAATTCAAAGTTAAGTAAAACATAATGCATAAATAAATATAAGCATGCTTTTAAATAGGAAGTTTAAGCATAAACGTAAGCATACTTAAGAAACAAGTTAAGTACAAGCTAAAGAAATTTTAAACTTTATAAAAGTTAAGGTAAATTTAAAAATTTCAAAGTTAAGGCTCCCCCTTAATAAGAGAACTCTTATCCTTAATTTGAATTTTTTTATTTGAATTTTTATCCTACTCTCCCCCTTTGCCATATATCAAAAAACTTTATAGGAAAAACTTAGCAAGAATGTTTGAAGCCCAAAAAAGAATAACATTTAAAACACCTGGTTTTAAAAATTTTGTAGGGAAAGTTTTGTAGGAAAAATTTTGCTAAGTGAAAAATAGTTTAAGTGCAAAACAACTCTGTTTAGCCCAAAGTTTGAAAACTTAAGCTTTTAAAGACTTTATTAAAGATTTTTCATTAAACTTAAAAGTCTTAAAAAAAAGGATTTTCTGAATTAAGTTTGGAAAATTTTTTAAAGAAAACACTTAGCTTTTAAAGAAAAGATATTTAAAGAACTTTTCAAACACTTAGCTTTATAGTTAATATTCAATGTAAAACTCTTAGCTAAATGTTTAAAGAGATAATTATCTTTCAACTAAAATCTTTGGGGAAAATAAATTTTCAAACTCTATTAGATATATTTTCAAAGCTTTATTGGTAAATATTCTTTTAATTTTGAACAAGTTTTTGAAATAATAGCTTGAAAAGTACAAAATAAACTTCACTAAATTTTTCAAAGGATTTTGAAAAAATATTAAGAAGGTTTGAAAAAAATAATGAATAATGAATTCCAAAATACTTAACGGCCAAGGAGGAGCAATAAACCTAATGTCCAAGCATGAGGTGAGTTAAATTAATTGCAAGTTAATTAGGTTCTTTTAGTAAGGTATCAGAGCCCTAATGTGCAAGTTGAGTAACCAAAAAAAAAATCAAATATTTAATTTCTTGGCCACATGTCTAACCATCTAGCTACTAGCTGATTGTCTAGGGGACAACAACTTTCACTTGGTTAGTCAAGTTAAGTCAATAGATTCAGTTAGATTTGACTAGGGCTAGATGACTTGACTTGATTACTGTATATTAGGTATTTAACGCCCAGACTCATATTGATGCACAGATATAGCATTCTTGAGTCCAGGCTGTACCCTATGCATCTCACACCATTCTATGTTTTTCAAGCACAATCAAGGTACACCTAGGTGTTTGTGAGATGCTCTGGCTGAATTCTAGGGGAACATGATATCTAGGGTTTGAGCCTAGGCTAAGTCCAAATTTGGAAAACTAGTAAAATTGGGATTTTGAAAACAAAATTTTGCCTAAAATTTAGAAATATAGTTTAAAACTTAAGAAGATTTTGAAAACAAGTAAAACATTTAGGAGTAAAGGTAAGAAACTGATTTGAAAATCAATACCTATTATACCCAACACATTCCTATTTGCCTTCTGAGTGCACTGAACTCAAGTTCAGGTAAGGGTTTTGTGAAAATGTCATCTAGGTTTGATTTGGACTCAACATAGTTGAGTACAATTTCACCCTTGGCTACATGATCCCTTACAAAATGGTGTTTTACCTCTATGTGTTTAGTCCTTGAGTGATGAATTGGATTTTTAGTTAGATTAATTGAGCTCATATTGTCGATTAAAATTTTTGTATTCTAGTTGATAGTCTTTTAATGTATGCATCATCCACAAGAGTTGAGAGGCACACTCTCCTAGGGCTATATATTCAGCTTCAGTAGTGGATAGAGCAACACAGTGTTGCTTTCTGCTTGACCAACTTACTAGGCACTAACCTAGAATTTTGCAGCTTCCACTTGTGCTTTTTCTGTCTAATTTACAACCGGTATAGTCTGAATCAGAATAGTCAAAAAGGTCAAAGGTGCACGTTCTAGGGTACCAAAGTCCTACATTTAGGGTACCTTTAATGTACCTAAGTATCCTTTTAACATATGTTAGGTGCGACTCTTTTGCACAATATTGGTATCTTGCGCACATACCTACTGCAAATAATGTCGTGTCGACTTACAGATAGGTAGAGTAAGCTACCTATTGCACTTCTATAATACTTTGGGTCTACTGGTTTTCCTTCTGGGTCAGAGTCAATGTTGATGTTGGTTGCCATTGGAGTATTTATAATTTTTAAATTTTTCATGCCAAAATTTTTAATTAATTCCTTAGCATAATTAGTTTGATAAATATAGATTCTATCTTTGATTTGTTTGATTTGTAAGCCTAAGAAAAAGTTAAGTTCCCCAACTAAACTCATTTCAAATTCATTTTCCATTAGTTTAATAAATTCTTTTAAAAGTTTAGAGTTGGTTGAGCCAAAAATTATATCATCAACATAGATTTGGGCTATGAAGATGTCTTTTTCTATGATTTTTACAAATAGGGTCGGATCTATTTGACCTTGGTTAAAGCCTTTGGATATCAAGTGATTGGATAGTCGTTCATATCATGCCCTAGGTGCTTGCTTTAATCCATATAATGCCTTTTTCAGTCTAAATACATGGTTTGGGTTGTCTAAGTCCTCAAACCCTGGAGGTTGACTTACATATACTTCTTCCTTAATAAACTCATTCAAAAAGGCCGACTTGACATCCATTTGATATAATCTAAATCCTTTATGCACTGCATAAGCCAGTAGCATTCTAATGGATTCGAGTCTAGCTACTGGTGCATAGGTGACATGACATAACTCATTGTCATCCAATGAGTCAATACTTGAGGTGCCCCATGTAACTTGGGCCACCATGGCCTCCCTCTTCTTTTTCTCCTTCTTCTTCTTTCTTCTTCAATTCTGGGCAATTCAGCTTGTGTGCCCTTTCTTATTGCATTCATAACAAAATGATATTAGTGTTAAAACTTAAACATTAACTGCTCTTACCTTTTGAGGGTTGGAATATTTTCTTCACATTCTTCCTTTTAAACTTTCTTATTCTTCCCATCATCTTCTTGACGTAGTGAGCCACTTCACTAGCCAACATTTCTTCATCGTTATTCGATGATTCTTGTTCGGATTAGGATGATGAAGGTTCCTCCTTCTTTGCCTTCTTTTCCTTCTTCTATTTCTTTTCTACAATAAGAGCTATATTTTTCTCTTTTGAAGACATGTTAGCTTATTCATGAAGTTCAAATTCACAAAACAATTCATCAATCTTAATTAAAATAAATCTCTAGATACCTTGTATGCATCGAGCATTAATGCCCATAGGGTATTTCTAGGAAAGGATTGAAGAATATACCATACTAGATCTCGATTTTCAAGTTTCTCACCTATGACATGAAGCTCATTCACTATCTCTTTGAATCTACCGTGCATTGGGCTCACGGTTTCATTTGTTTTCATAGTGAAGGTTTGAAGTTGACCCACCAAGAGATCCCTCTTGGCTTTCCTTGAGTTGTTTGATCCTTCATTCAACTTGATGAGTTTTTCCCATAGGTCTTTGGCGGAGTTGAATCATCCTACTTTGCTTAATTACTCCTTGGAAAGTCCACATTATAGAGTGGTTATGACCTTTGCATTTGCTTGAGCCTTCTTTGAAATCTCTTTTGACCAATCTTTGGTTGGAAGAGGTGCTCCATGTGGATCCAATGGTTTTTCGAACGCATCTACAATATTAAACCAATTTTCATTATCATTCATTAGATAATATTCAATTCTACCTTTCCAATACACAAATTCATTGCCATCAAAGAAGGGTGGTCGAGCAGTGCTATATCCCTCTTGTAATGTCATCTTGAAGCTTCGATTGAAGGTTAGTTCTTCTGGCAAACCTCACTCTGATACTACTTGTTAGGACCTTTGTGTTTGGCTAGAGGGGGGAGTGAATAGGTTCTCTTCGATTTGTACCTACAACTTGTTAGCGGAAGCAAAAACAATGGAAGTACTAGAATGAAATAACAAGAATGCAATGCTAACTCCTTGATTTACTTGGTCTCCATCTCCTTAAGGTAACTAATCCAAGAGTCCACATACATGATCAAGCTTCCACTACGATCTTCTCCTTTTCGAATCAAACACAAAGGTGGAGAAACCTTTACAAGATGATCTTTTCCACTTACAAGATGAAAGAATAAGTTCGGGAAGAAAAGATTGAGAGTATGAAAGCTTGGAGATCACTTAGAGAGCTTAAGGATATTTTTGCATGAAAGAGTTGTATTTCTCTCCAAGCTCTAAAAACTTATTTTATACTTTTCTATAGACATCAATCGACGGGTGTTCACATGAATTGACTGATGAGCTTCAATGACACTTAGGGATTTACAGGATTTTCTGCCATCAGATGCTTAACAATCACATATCAGTCGATTAGTATTGACCATCAGTCGACTGGTAGGCTACAGCAACTCTATGTGCATTTTTGGATCAAGTATCAGTCGACTGGTACACCTAAAAATTGAGGTTTGAACAATTCAAGTATATGACCTTTCATACTTGAAGTTTACCCTTAGCCTAGACTTACACCCTGAAGGAACTTCCATCATCCTCGCGCACTTAGGATGCTTCTGAGCCCATACTCCTTATCCTTACGCTTGCCTTCAATTTGCTTCCTTTGGCTTCATCATGCCAAGTCTTCCTTTGTCAAGAGGTCGCACCTCCTCGACTTCACCGCTAAGAACCACACTCTGGGACTTCATCTGCTAGGACTACAAGTTTGGACTTTCCTTACCAAGTCTTTATACTTGAACTTTCCTTTGTGCTTGTCACTCAATATTCATGTTAGATCACCGACATTGCCTAACTTAAACTTATTTAACCAAACATCAAAAGTAAATGATACTTGGAGCAAAATTACACTAACACAGGTAACACCGACCTTGGGACGACCGGTCTGGCCACACGGAAGTTTCCCACAAGCCACTAGGGCAAATCAGAAAGTACTTGCAGTGGACCGCCAAGAAGTCCAGCATTTCGTGGTTGCGTACCCCATTTGGAGAAAAAAATCTCTGCAAATGAGTTGTAGCTGGGGATCGAACTAGAGGTATCTGAGTGACAAGTTGACGCCCTTTTGGTGCACCATAGCCTCGGGGCATGATTAATTCAATTATATTTTTTTGGTAATTCAGGTATCCAACTCTTTGAATCGATTAATCATGAAGGTGATCGGTCAGACCCCATGAAAGTTTCTTACCAGTCACCATGATAAATCAGAAAGTACTAATGGAGACCATTCCTGATAGTCAACATTCTTAGGTCGGCTAAAATCTCCTATCATGCATTGCAGCTTAGATTTGAATCTTAGAACCCTTAGTTTCTCTTGGAAGACTTAACCATGCACCATTGTTCCGGGGCATGATTAATTCGATTATGTGACAAAAGATGATTCACTCGTTCTCAGTACCCCCGCCAACTCATTCCTAGATTAACACAGAGGAGGTAAATCACGGGTAGCTGCTAACCATTAGTGCATATGGCCAAGGCATGAGGGAAAGTATACTCGGACGCGCCGAGTTTCAACCTCAAGACCTTATGTGGTAACACTTCATACCTCAACCATTGTACCGTCTCGAGGGGGCATGATTAGTTCAATTATGATGACAGCACCTCATGCGCTAGCCACTAGATCATCCTAAGAGGACCTGATTAATCCAATTATGAGTGTTATTAGTGGATAATTAATTAGGATGGTCCTTTTATGAAACTCAACTTTGTTATATATTAATCGTATAAAAAAAATCTAACTAACAACTTCAAATAGGCAAAATTTAGATTAATAAATGAATTTCTTCATGAACAATAGCAAGTTGTCAAGTTGGCTGTTAGTAAGCTGCTCGCTTCAGCCCATTCATGGTTGGGTCGACGCCACCTAAATTGGGTCGGCCCAATTAATCGTCCCTTCAATTAGAGTGGTAAATATAAATGGAGTTGAGTTTAAAATTAACTAAATTATTAAAATGATTATTTAAATCGACGACTGGAGATGAATAGTTGATCGAGGAAGTGAATCTATTTTATACAATTTTAAATCGGAGCAAAAGGTATAACGTTACCGTCTAATATTGTTGCCATCGGCCCAAGTATATTTTATCCCAACATAATGATCTTTTGTATATAAAAATTAAACATCTAATAAAATATTTTGTATAATTAAAAATTAATCCTAAAATCTATTAAAATAATGACTGATACAAGTCCTAACTGTAATATCAACTAGTGGGGCCGGGTATTTTATCCAATTTTGATACGATAAAACGCGATTCATTCACCTTACAGCCTCCATCACATTAAAAAGGGATCAAAATTCATCAAATTCTTAATTTTATGCTAAGTAAATTATGGAAAAAATATCGATTTGTTTTAAAAAAAAAGCATTCCTAGATAAATTATATATATCCCTCTTTTAAAAATTATTAAATAATAATTTATTTATAATTTACAATCTAAAATATTTATTTGTGTTTCACAGCTGGATGATAACCACTTTAGGGTAGTTTTGAAAACTATAATATTTTAGAATAGTTTGCACCAGATCTATATCACTTTAATGTGCTTTTTAAGAATTATTTACATAATAATTTACTCATAATTTAATATCTAACATACTTTTTTTTCTTGCTTTTATTTTAGAGGTGCATTAATAATTTCTAAAAGATTTTATGCCAAAAGTGATATTCGTCTTTTGCTCGGATCCGATGCTCGTTGTCTACGGCCCACTATCAATCAACGGCAGATATAGAATTCCTTTTCTATACTCAATGACGCCACTAGATTTTCCATAAGATCAGATGTGATGTCCTCACAGAAAGCACCAAAATTGCTACCTACCTAATTAACACGTGTAAACTGAAGTCTCCTAGGATGGTATGGTTGAGACGGGTATTTTGCATGTGATGACAAAAGCGAATACGCTTGTCCCAACGTCCCTATTAATTTGTTTCAAGATCAATACGAAGAAGGTAAATCATAAACGGCTACTAGTCTTTGGAATAGTGACTAGCACATAAGGGAGATATTTACCTCGATTTTGTCGAGATTCAAACCCCAAACTTCATGATGACAACACCTTATGTGCTAACCACTAGATCGTCCCGAGGGATACTTTCACGATGACAACACCTTATGTGCTAACCCTAAACCCTAAACCCATTGTGGGGGATATTTGAGGGATGAATGAATTGTGTCCGGTGATTTTCTTTTGTGGGACCTATCATTTTGATGGGCTGTCACTATTTTCAATTTTTTATTTTTTTTATTTTAATTAAATATGGTGGGCCCCAAAAAAATAGTGGGTGTCGTGACTTTCAGATTTTTTTATTTTTTTTATTTAATTAAATTCTGAACATTTAAAAATTAAAAAGAAATTAAACGTTAACGTTCGAAAAAACAAGGTTCGGAAACTTAAACGTTCGAAAACTTAAACGTTAGGTAACGTTCAATTTCTCCCTATATATACATCCTTTCTTTCATCTATTTTCATCATTTCCATACTCATTGCCTACAAAAAAATTAGAGAGAAATGAATAAAAATTCTGGTCATTATTTTAGGGATTTGTTCAACTCTCCAAATATCGACGAAAATTCTAGTAAAGAAAGTTCTCAAGTTCGTCATAATATTCCCGAAGACACAACGAGCCCTACAATATCAGATCCCGGTGAGACGTTTATTCATGATGGTAGTGCGCAATTAATTTAGAGTAGCTGAATTCGTGCAAGATTATCATGGGAGTACACAAAGAAGAAGAACAATTAACAGAGACCGTGTAGCCGGACACACTCAACTTGTCAATAATTATTTCTGTGTTGAGCCGGTGTATACCGATGATATGTTCCAAAGACGATTCCGAATGAAAAAAGAGTTATTGTTACGCATAGTCACTGATTTGGGAAATCATTCTAGTGGATTTTTTAAATAGAGGGAAGATGCAGCAAGGAGAAAAGGTCTCTCACCGCTTCAAAAATGCACGGCGGCTATCCGTCAACTAGCTTATGGAGGTTTCGTCAACCAATTTGACGAGTACTTGCGAATAGGTGAAACAACTGCCCTCGAATGCTTGTCCAACTTTTGCCAATGTGTGATACAAATATACGGAGGTGAGTACTTAAGAAAACCCAATGCAACTGACATCACTCGTTTGCTTGAAATGCATGAACAAAAGCATGATTTCCCTGGGATGTTAGGAAGTCTTGATTGCATGCATTGGCCCTGGAAAAATTGTCTAGTTGCGTGGAGGGCACAGTACACACGAGGCGATCGTGGTTATCCAACAATTGTGCTTGAGACAGTCGCATATGTCAATTTATGGATATGACATGCATTTTTGGGAGTTGCTGGATCTCGCAATGACATTAATGTGCTTAATGAATCACCTATTTTTAATGACGTCTTGAAAGGAAATGCATCGGAAGTTAATTTTATTGTAAACGGTACACAATATACAAAAGGGTACTACCTAACAGATGATATATATCCAGAATGGTCCACTTTCATCAAGAGTTTTTCCTGCCCTCAGGATCCGAAAAGAATGAAATTTAAGGAAAGACAAGAGGCTGCAAGAAAAGATGTCGAGCAGACATTTGGGGGTACTCTAAGCTCGTTGGGCAATTATAAGAGGCCCAGGGTGACATTGGTTTATGGACAAATGCAAAGAAATCATATATACGTGCATTATTTTACACAACATGATTGTGGAGGACGAAGGTCATGCAATATTGATTTGGGATCACGAAGAACAAGATACAATCACAGCGAATCATGGCTCAACTAGGGGATTTGCTGAATACATTCAAAGAAATTTCGAGTTACGTGATACTCAGGTGTATCATCAGCTTCGTCATGATTTGGTTGAACACATCTGGGAAATATGCCATCGTGATGAGTAAATGACTAATTTATTATATATGAAATATTTAGTTATTCAATTCTGATTTTGTGAAATATTTGAATTATGTTGTGATTTTTTTTTAAATGTGTACATCGGATGTTTTATTGTTTTCATTTAAATAAAATATTAATATTAAAATAATTATATTGAATAATTGTCTGAAAAATATTTATGAATAAATGATAGACGAAATATATTATTTTTATTTAAATATAAAATTATATGTAAGTTAATAAAATGATCATGGGGCCCATAAATATTTGATTGGTGGAATATTTGATTGTGAAGTTAAGGATATTTGAGAGTGAGATATTTGATTGGTGGACCCATGAATATTTGGATGGTGAGATATTTTATTATGAAAGTTGAGATATTTGAATAGTAGAATATTTAAAGAGTGATGTGGAAGTGGGGACTATAAATATTTGGAAGAAATATCTCATACTATTGTGGGTGCTCTTATGTCATGGTCACTCGTATACTAATAGTTAGTAATTATTCATGATTTATCCTAGTGGGAAGGCTACGCAAATCGAACCGAACAGATGAGGCCTTCCCCGTCATGATGCACCACTTCTCGTCATCCTCCTTTCCTCACCAAACCCTAACCCTAACCCTAACCCTAACCCTAGTCCTTAAAAGGAGAGACGATTTTCCCCAGATTTTTTTTTTCCCACAAGGGGGCTAAATATTTGCCACCAATCGTTCATGTCGATTCCATTCACACTTGCGGATTTTGCCCCTCTTTTTTGCCGATTTCTTTAGCAATTCTCTAGGGTTAAAAATTGCTCCTTTTTGGTTTTTCATTTTCCGCCGCTATATAAGATAGCGTGGAGTGTGTGGTCTTTCGTCTTCATCTTCCGATCCGGCGATGGGATCGCCATTCCTCCTCCAACCCTCTCGCTCGCTGACGGCAGAAGCTATGGCGGCTGCCGGCCAGTCCCAGGATGACCTGAAGCGCATCGCCGCCCTCCGCGCTGTGGAGCTGGTGCGGTCCGGCATGGTCCTTGGCCTCGGCACCGGCTCCACCGCCGCCCACGCCCTCGACCGCATCGGCGACCTCCTGCGCGGCGGTGACCTCCGTGACATCGTCGGCATCCCCACTTCCGAATGGGCCGCCGCCCGCGCTGCGGCCGCCGGCATCCCCCTCACCGATCTCGCCGCGCACCCGGCGGTCGACCTGTCCATCGACGGCGCGGACGAGGTCGACCCGGCGCTCAACCTTGTGAAGGGGCGCGGCGGCTCCCTCCTCCGGGAGAAGATGGTGGAGGGCGCCAGCCGCCGCTTCGTCGTCATCGTCGACGACTCCAAGCTCGTTCCGCGCCTCGGAGGCAGCGGCCTCGCCATCCCCGTGGAGGTCATCCCCTTCGGCTGGGCCCTCACTCTCCGCCGACTACAGAACCTCTTCGACGGCACGCCCGGCTTCAACCTCAAGCTCCGTACGGCTTCAATCAACGCCAAAGCTAGCGCCTTTACCGAAAAAGAATCCGAAATTGAGCCATTTGTGACGGATAACAAGAACTACATCGTGGACCTGTTCTTCGAGGATGGAATCCACGGAGATCTACAGGCCATCAGCGATGACCTCCTGAGGATCACCGGCGTGGTCGAGCACGGAATGTTCCTCGGATTGGCGACGTCCGTGATCGTAGCCAGGAAGGATGGGGTGGTGTTGATGGACAAAGAGGCGAAGTCAAATGGTTTCTGAGAGGCATGTGATCGAGTTCAAAGCTAAATTATGTGTGTGTTGTTTCAAACATCATAAAGAAACCAGTTTTGACAGTATGGAAACATCAACTGTCTCCATTAAGCTTCGACTGCTAATTCAGTGATGGATAAACAATCAAGTTTCAGTAGATTTATTTTGGATTACAGCCTTACAGATCTCTGCCTTGAACTGTCTTTTCTTAGTTTTCTAAGTTGTGTATGGATAGCTATCAGGGAAATCATAAAAAATAATAATCACATTTAATCCTAGTAATATATTTAATCTGTGAAACTCTTTCCTATGTCTTTTTTACAAGTCCTCTGGTGTTTTCTTTTTCAGTCTTCTTCTAAAGAAGCGGCGTGAATTGGTTCTGGTTCCCTGATTCAAGTTGATTTTGCTTGAGATTTTGACAAAGTCAACCCCCAATTCCCAGAGTCTACAATTTCATATGCCCTTCTTTTTGAGAATAATGCTAAGCTGTTCATCTGCAATGAAAAATCTATTCTCATGGAGTCAAATTAAATTATTGGGAGTAATCTGAAATTAAATAAAAGGAAAATAAATATTCTTTCCAAAATCCCGTTGGTCTAAAAAAAGTCAAAAATTCCCCACATCTATTGAGGGAGTGCATTGAAAACTTGAGTAAAGACTTGTATTTTTAAAATATATAATAAATTAAGAGGAGACCTTTCAATAAAATTTTAAATTTCAATATCAAACCTTGCCTTTGAGTATAGGAGTGAAATTGTGTTGAGTTGAACTCTTGAATGTTTGAATTTGACTCGTTTATAATCAAACCGAGCTTGAATTTTATTTAATAAATATATTCATGACTCACGAGTTTATTTGAACTTTTATTGATGCTAATAGTCAAACTATTGAATGTTTGAATTTGACTCGTTTATAATCGAACCGAGCTCGAGCTTTATTTAACGAATATATTTATAACTCACGAAATTGTTTGAACTTTAACGAACTTAATAAATATAAATTATAAATTTAAATATTCATTAAAAATTAAATTATATATTTTAAAAAATTATAATATTTTTTATTAAAATTTATAATTTTATTCTAATAAATAAATTTAATATATTTATCTATATATTTCATAAGTAGAGTGTAAAATCTATAAATTCAATATTAAAATTATTATTTTTTATTTAAAACTTAATTCATAAACTTAATGAATATGTTCACGAGATAACGAACTGAATATTGTAAAACTTGAGTTTAATTTATTTCTTTTATAGAATCGAATTTCAATTTACACCTCTATTTAAATAAATCCATTAATTGACACTGAAATATTTTTTGCGTTGTTTTTTTCTTTACGTTTTTATATTTCAAACAATAGGTGATACACTTGCAGTGTTAGGCATGTTTTGTGCTCAGGAAGTTACCCATTTCACAGTGTAAATTTTTTTATTTGAAAAACAAAAGTGCTTCAGTGTTGCTCCACCAGGTTTTATAAGTTTTCAAATATTAAATAAGATTGAATAATTCAAATAAAAAAGTTTCAGAAATTAAAATAGTGAATAATGAAGCATTTCAGTATAGAAACTCTTAAAAATTAACAACAAAGAATATAGATATGTTTGATCCACGAGGAAAGATTAAAATTTTTTTCAGAATAGTGTAGGTAAAGATCACCAACTAGTCACTAAACAAAAGCCTGCAAAATTGACGAAGCTAAATTGTAGAAATGAAGGTAATCGATCTTCTTCAACCTTTAGTTTTTCGTTCTTTCTTTTTCTTCTTCGCCTTTGGCTTCTCGGTACCCTCAGTTTTTGGTCGTTTCTGTTCCTGTTTCTCCACCTTTGGCATCTGGGTATTCTCCTCAGTTTTTGCTCGTTTCTTTTCATGTTTCTCCTCCTTTGGCTTCTCTTTGTTCTCAGTTTTTAGACGTTTCTTTCCGCGCTTCTCCTTTGGATTCTCAGTTTTCCCTTCAATTTTATTTGCTTTCTTTTTCAGCATCACATTTGGCTTCTCCGATTTCCCCTCAGTTTTATGTTGTTTATCGTCCTGCTGCTCCTTTGGCTTCTCTTTTTTCCCCTCAGTTTTTTGCGGTTTCTTTTCCTGCTTCTCTTCTTTTTCTATATTCTCATTGTTGGAGCGGCTAAGCATCCTCTGTGGCCAATGAGACCAACAATGCCTTTACTCACATGTTGAGCAACATTAAATGTAATTTTTTACTTAAACAGACATCGCTAAGCCTAGTCGTTTGGCCAAGTTAGATTAATGCTGAAACAATAGGAAGAGAGAAATAACCTTCTTCCTCCTCTTGTCCCGTTGTCGCCACCCTGACTTTTTCTTGGGTGAACTTGATTCCTGAAGATTTTAGTTGGATGAACTTTATCAATGTGGGAATTGGGTCTTCAAAAACACACATTGAAACCAACAGGAAACAAAAACAAAATGACTGTTTAGATTTGAGTACCTTGGCAAGAGCTACGATCCGTGCATACCTCTCTGCATGAGTCTCTTGCTCTTCTTCAATTTCACCATCACTATTAAGCATCACTTTGAGCGTTCCAACTTGAAATTGTTTCTTGAAACGAGCATGTGCCTTAATGCAAGGAGAAATAAAAGTGAGTAAACACAAAAAGAAACAATAACAGATGAAGTACTATTTTAGTAAGGAGTATTAGCAGGTTGGTTCCACTGAATTCTTCCAAAAACAGAATAGATCCAAGTTCAAGTTATTAAGAACAAGCTTTCTGAACATTAATGAACAACTGAGGGTTAATACTATAAGACAAAAACTGAGAAAATACCTGATGTTAAATGAAAGTAAAATAAAAGCCTTAATAACATTCCTCTTGTTTACATAAGGACCGACCAATTTCATCACTGATATATCTCAGGAATTCGAGTAACAATAAAATGTAAATTAATGATATGAGCTACAAGAGAAACTCAAGCTAAATGCTTCTTATTGCAAGTGCAGCATGAAACAACTATACATGTATGCATATGCAATTTTGTTACCTTTGAACTGAGGTGTCTCTTAACTGTCTCGTCGCTTAAGCAGATAACTTTTGGGCAGAGACGGCACTTGAAAACTGACTTATGTTTCAAGATAAAAATGAGATCAGCTTGAATGGGATCATTGCAATCAACAGAAATGTCACCAGCATTGACAGTCCCATATTTTTTAGCTTCTGCGCCAACAATTGGTTCACTAGATCTAATGTTAGGATGAACAGCTGCAGAGATATCATCTTTCACATTAGCAAGACAAATAAACAAAGGAGAAAATTTGCTTCACATATGGCAGGGCAGAAAATTAAAGAGAAGATATAATCTTTGAAGAATAGACAATCTAGAACTAACGTTTGCTATATGCTTAGAAATTAAACAAAAGCTTTAACAAATCTAATCACAATTTTGAAGAATAGACAATCAACAACTGACATTGGGCATATGCTAAGGAATTAAGCAAAAAGGCACCAACTTTGATTAAAGACTCAGATGTACGAGTTGATTATCGGTAAAAGTTCACAGTCATCCAGAAACCAACTAAATACATAACAATATGGAGAATCTCTCAGAGGGAAACTTATCAAAATCAGAACCTAGTCATAAAATTCAACTAGCGATAGCAAGATCTAAACCTTATAGCTAGAAGATGGGATATGCGAGAGAAACAGATCAAACCAGAAAAAGGGAAGCGGCGCTGCTGCATCTCGTCTTCTGAATCTTCTCCATCTTCATCATCTTCATCTGCGTCGGAGTCGCTGGAATCCTCGATTACCCCTACTTCTTCTGTCTCCGTCTCCCCATGCGGTTCTACTTCCCTGTCCGACTGGACCTCCGAAACGGAGTCGGAGTCCGAATCAGAAGACGAGGAGGAATGACCATCCCGGTCGACGTGTTCATGCCTGTAGAACCGCCGCTTAATCATGAATAGCTAAGAAAATGGCAGCTCGCGAAGGTGACGGCGGCTCGCGAAGAGGGTATGGGGGTTAGGAGGTTAGGTTTCTTTCTCAGGTTTTCGGTGTTTTTTTTTTCTAATTTTAAAAAGCACGGCGGGGCACGCCTGTAATTTAGGTAATTTATAAAATATCTTTTTAATTAACAAAACTGACTGAAACGGAAGTGAGGCCAGTGAGCGATCGGGCGGCGATCCCCTTCATCCTTCCTCTCCCCGTCGCCATCTTCCTTCTTCTCTTCTCCACGTGACGTCACTGCACCAGCGACAGCCCCTATTTCTCGTTGCCCTCCGCCGATCCTCCACCACACACGAGCGCCGGCGACAACTCTCCCATTGCCCCTCCCGATCTGCCCTCTCCTTCTGTCGCACAGCCTCCAAAGCCAGTAGAAGGCCGAGCAACGCCGCCCCTCCCTTCCCCCTCTCCTCTCCGGCACCTTCTCTCGCCTCTCTCGCCTCTCTCGCCTCTCTCTCTCTGTTCACGCGGCCGTCGCCACCCGAAGTCGAAGAAGAGCTGAGATTTACACCGCCGACCTTCATTTCTCTCTCCTCTTCGGCATTCTCTCTTTCTCCCTTTCTGTTTTACGGCTCTGTTTTGGGCCGAGCCAAGAGGGACTACTGGCCTTCCCAAATTAAAGGTAAGAATTCGGTGAGTAATTGTATGGTTATTATTGGAGGAATCTTGGTTATTTTGAACTAATCACGATATTCAACTGACTTAAGCATTTCGGTGGTAATTTTCTTGTATTGAGGATGCAGTACAGATTTGCTATCCTTAAAATGATTAGAGATTTATTCTCATCGCTTGCTACTTGTTACTAACATGTCATGTGTGATATACTTACGCTAACACAGAGAATTTATACTTGTTATATATGTTGTTATCCTTGTATTAATATTCAATTTCCTGCCCGTTAGATCACTTATCCAATTGCTACCATGGATACCGAGAAAGCTCTTGCTCTTCTTCGATCTAGGCTCTATGACCCTAACTATGTCCATGCAACCTTCAAATCCTCCGAGGAGAGCAACTACTGGTAGTGCCATCAGATCTCCCACCGCAAACCCTCCAATTTTTCCTTTGCCATTATTGATTCTGTAGATTCTACTATTTCTCATTTTGTTTATTCCTGGATCTCTAAGAAAATATTTTTCATTCATTTTCAGCAAATTGAAGTTTCTTATCATGAACTCTATTTCGGATTCTTGTAACAACTCTATCCTCCTCCTTGGTCCTCGAGGATCTGGAAAGGTTGCGGTAAGGCCTTCAGTAAAAAATCTACATTTTAACCTTCATCATCTTTCCACTACACGTACACAATCAACCTTTTTGTTGTTCAGGTAGTTGACTTGGTCCTTGAAGATTTGAAAACTCAACACCCTGATTCAATTTCTGTGGTATGGTATAATGTTTCTTGGTTTCTGTTGCCTTTTCACTGGTTCATTTTTTTTCTTGTTCTATTGTGCTTTTGTAGTAAGGGATCTTTAAGTATATAGCAATGTGTTTTTTGGGTTCCAGATCAGGTTGAATGGACTACTCCATAGCGATGACAACTTTGCACTGAAAGTGAGATCTTTATCAAATCTGCTTTGTTTGTTCAATTTTCTTCACTTTTCTGATTGTTAAAATTTTCTAGTGTGTAGATAGCCCATGCAATTGTGTTGTGCTTATATGGAGGGAAGAAAGTAGGGAGGAAAGGAAGTAGTTTAAGTTTGGGAAAAAACAAAGTAAGAAGTATATTATCATATTTCAGGCAAATTAAAAGTAAGTTACTTATGTTAGTTATGGATCTTTCCCTCAACTTCCACAAAATTTTGGCTGAAATAAAATGGAGGATTTGGATGAGGTGATATTATTTCTCCCCTTATCTTCCTTCCAAGTAAAGAAGATGATTTGACAATTCAATTCATTTTCCATTTCTTACCCACTTATTTCATCCAAGTGAATACCATGATACTTGTGAGCTTCAAATGTCAAAGAAAAGAGGATGTCTATGAATATCTGAAAAGGAACTATTAAGTTGCTATGGTGAATTTGCATAGAATTGAATTGATTTTAGTATAGAATAGAGGAACCAGTGGAAGGGAGAAGGGAGTAAGAGGCTGGGGGTGGGAATGATCTTGCATGTCTCCCTCTCCCTTCATATTCAAACTTTGCTATGCTCAAAATGCAGAAAGGATATAGTTGTTTTATTATAAATTACTATTTTACCAAATTATTTTTATTTTATGGTTGTTTTATATGATAAATTGGATTATTTTAGTCTTAAATGTTCCTTTATTTTTCCCTCCACCAATATCATCCATATGAGAAAGATACTCTCCTCCTCTCACTCCCTTTCCTTCCCTCTTATTCCCCTTGCCAAACAACTCACAAACTATAGGATAAAATGTGATTGAATCGAATCTTTGGTTTTAGAGCATCTTTGTTTAGTGATATAATCTTTCTCATTTTCATAGTAGACCAAATTTTTATATGTAGTATAGTAAGGTCCCCTCCCCTCTCTCAATTTGATCACAAAATTCTGTCTCATTCATATAATGACAAAATGATGAAATTGCTGTTCCTCTTGGCTTATAAGCTTTAGGTCAGTCAGATATACCTTGAAATATCTCTTTCTAGATCTCATCATGACATCAACAAGTTATGCTTTGAACTCTGTTTGCTTTTTTCATGATAATTTGTATTGCTAATGACATTCACAAAGACATATATGCTGTTTCAGGAAATAGCTAGGCAGTTATGCTTGGATCACCAATTATTATTTTCTAAGATGGTATATTTAGTCCTAATGTTTTTCAGTGTAAAAAAATTATAATATACTTTATAGTTATCCAAGGTATGAACTCTAGATCTCATTGTGTTTTCTAGGCTTCATCAGATGACAATGCTGGATTCATGATTGATATGTTAAAGTAAGTACAGGTTTTCACCAACTTTTATTTTCCATGTTTAAACTTAAAAGTCTCTGAGAAGTTTCTTCTTAGCACACTCAACTTCTAATTGAATTTTCATCTTTTTTTATTTTGCCATGGACAGGGAGTGTGGATTATCTCACAAATCAATAATTTTTGTCTTGGATGAGTTTGATCTTTTTGCTCAGGTACGAGTAGTAACTTTTAGCCACTTACAGAATTCTGTGTAGGTACTTATTTACTTGCTTCTGTTCCTTGTCAATCCTCCTTTGTTGTTCCATTTTTATCTCATTCTTTGCTTTATTCTAAACCTTTGAGCTATTTGATACATGTGTATTCAGGGGAAACAACGATTACTTTATAGTTTGCTTGATGCAATGCAAACAGTGTCTTCACAGGCTGTAGTTATTGGTGTTAGCTGCAGATTGGTATGTAGCCTCCAGATTTCTCACTTTTCTTTATATTCATATTCATGGCAATATACACTGGGCCACCCGTATTTTTTAATCTCTTCTATAACATGTGTGTTGAAAATTTAAAAAGGACAAGTAAAAGAAAAAATAAGGAAACATTTGAGTTAAGAAAGTGGAAGGAAACATAATTTCTTTTGATTTTTATCCTTTTTTTTAGATATATTTTTTAGTGAAGAAATAATTATGAACCACTCAAGGTTTCCTAAGTAAACAATTGTTTTTATGTATATTATTATTCTTATTATTCCACTATTTGACTCATTGCTGGTTCTACTTGATAAAGCCACTCATGTCTTTCAGGATGCCGACCAACTTCTTGAAAAAAGAGTTCGATCTAGGTTTTCTCACAGAAAACTACTTTTTGTTCCTCCTTCAAGAGAAGATGTAAGAAGGTGATCATATTCTCTAACTTATGATGAATTGCTTATAATGTCAAATATCTTTCCAAGCAGTTAATCTTCAGTTTTCTTTATTGACATGTTATTCAGATTGTTGGAGCACATATTATACTTGCCAAAAGACATAGGTCTCCTCTCTAAATATGTTGCAGAATTCAACTCAAAGATTCAGGTGTTGTCTCGATCCCACTGTACATTCAATATTATTGTGTAATAACCAAAACCACAGAGACTGCTACTCGGTATTGACAAATAGTCCTGCAAGTCTTTTGTACAAATTTGATTTTTAGCATGATTTTGAGGTGAGCTTATTGGCAATATGATGGATTTACTTGGATAGATGACATGTAAAATGATCTAGGACTCATGATTTTGATGTGAGATTATTGTAGTATCATGGATTTACTTGTATTTATGAGATGCAGAACCCTCTAGGACGCATGGATATGCCATCTCAGTTCTCACATAATTTCACTTAAAATAGGAGAATTCACAAATTTATCTTTGCCTTTATTATTTTTTGTTATTATTATTATTTTCATGATCATTGAGTTGTGCAGTAATGAATTAATTAGTATAACTTGCAGGATATTTTAAATGACAAAAAATTCCAAGAAATCCTTGATTCCATTTTATTTATTGATGGAGCAATTAATAACTTGGTGCAGTTTCTGTAAGTTTGTTTATCATTTTTTTTTCACGATTGAAACACTGTATTTCTTTTAATTTTATAGTTCAACTTTTGAAAATTTTTTCTTCAGATTCCGAGCTGTATCTTCTATGAGCTTAGAATCTGGTTTGCTATCCCTGGAAAATTTCAAAGGTTCCCACTTATGTTACCAGAGGCAGCCCAAGACCCAGATCCTTGAAGGTTAGTTACTTGTATTATTTGCAGTTTAATCATAATATTGCCCTTCAATTGGAGTTGCAGGGGTATGGGGGTTAGAGGGACTTAGGAGAAAATCCTAGTTAACATCAAGTTATTTAAGTATTTCTCCCTTTTTTGCAGTAGTGAATTAGGAAATTTTGAATATTACTATTGATATAGCATTGTGAAAGTTTGATAATGAGGATAAATTCATATCCCAAATAGTTGGAACTATCATTGGTTTCATGTGTTCTTTTTATTATTATTTTTATTTTTTTATTATATGTTCTAAACAATTAAATAAGTCTGTATGAGAATTCTTAGTGTCTGGAACATGGTTGAGCAGGTGTCTCAATTCTGGAACTGTACATTCTAGTGTGCATGAATAGACTGGAATGTAAAGAGCAGAATTCATACAACTTCAATTCTGTCATGAAAGGTAAGTCAAAATTTGTTCCCTTTATCATACTGGTGTTAAAGGCTTAAATGAACTTCTCCTCTTCAGAGTATAAAGCCATCCATGAAGCCTATAAGACATCCGACAATTACAGAGACAGTGTATGTCTGAGGGTAGGTGTCTATCTTTCAAGCAAATATCATCATTACTTCTGCAGCCATAACTTTGTATTATCTAACTATTTTTTTAGGCTTTTGAACATCTCTTGGAACGAGAGTTGATTGGTTTTGTTGACAATAAGGGACGCAATTTATCCATCGAAATTCAACCAGTGAAACTTTTGATTTCACCTCACGAACTGTATCTGGGGTTGAAGTCACGCTCTTCATGCCCTGTAAGTGCTCTTTTGATTCCACAAGAATGATAGTTGGGAAATGCAATGATCATAATTCTTTTTTATCTCAGGCCATTCTTCAGAAATTGTTTGATCATGAGAGCTTCAGATAGTAAGATGATAACCTGTGGGTGTTGATACCTAACGATGTTGGTCCTGAAAATCTATTTTTGATACTGAACGACGCTGGTACTGAAGAATTTTGGTTAGCCATTCTAGTCAGAAGCTTGCTTGCAATTGTGCAGCACTCCTACTTGAACTGGTTTCTTTCTTCATCCGATACAAGCGGCTACTGTTATAGTAATCAAGGACAGATATGAATACAAACTTCTTCGAAGCTCAGGTTTCTTGAATGGAAGTAAATCACGCTGAGGATATGATGCACTGTAATGACTTTTCCCCCCTACAATGATGACTAAATGAACGGACTTAAACTCTAAGTGTGTCCTAACTACCTTGTCAATTGTTGGTGGTTTGTTAGAAACTCTTATCAGAGCAAGTTTAATATTATTTTTCTTAATATTCTTTGAAGAAAAATCTAAATGCTTTGATTTATGATTGAATTAGTTTTGACTAGACAAAGTCTCCCAAAATTGGCACGTGAGAGGATTCAATTAAACCACAAACTGACCCGGAGAAGAATAGAAAAGAAAACAAATAGGAAAATCTTCAACTGTCCTCTCTATTTATAACCATTTGCTGGCATGCCTAAATCTATATAAATAGAAAGGTCAGGCAAGCAGTTGATGTAGTGCAAGATACATTACAACAAAATGAAGCTTAATTCATCCTCGTCTCACTTCCTCCTCGCCATCTTCCTTATCGTCAGCATCCTCTCCTCGATCATGATCACTGCCAATTCACGACAAATAGAATCACAAGGTTTGGTTCCTAAACTCATCTTCATTTCTGTAATGCATAATGTGATTCAACTTGCTTATTGCATAACATATTTCGTTATCTTTGCCCTCGCAGTCGATGAATTAACTCATTCTGAAAGTGGACGCGAGGGCATGGTTACAAAAGGAAGTATTGGAGCCCTCAAAAGAGCGTCCCCTTTTACACCACCCGCACCAACCGGCAACCGTCATCCCGATCCTTCTATCGGTCATCCTTGACAAACATATACAGATGCATTTTGATATTAAATTGGTTGTAAATCTATGTGCATGAATAAATGCATACATATATATGATGTACTATCATCGTATCTAAATCCTATAAAAATTTAACTTGATTATCAATACAATTGAACAAGAGATGTGCCTCGCAAGGCACCCATGCTTTTGAGTTTTCTTGCTCTGGGTCTTTTTCAGTATTAAATAACTGAATTTTTACTCATAAATTAATTATATTCCAACTAAAGTGGGACTTCTGGAAGAATGAGACTTTTGCTCAAAAACAATTGCAAATATTTGTGCAAATTTGGCTTTCACATACTAAATTCAATGCTAATTCAGTGTTTGACTATCTAACTGATTCGGCATTTGATGCTCCGCACCACTATAGATTCGACATTATTGATTTAGAGTCAACGGTGTCCCTCTCTCAGATTGTCAACCATTTGAAGTTTGAAGGAGGCGGCTAAGGATCTGCACATTGACTTCATCTCTGAAGCAATGTGAAAGTTTATCTCCCGGTCGTTCAATTTCACTGCGACGCCGGCAGCCGCCTATTTGATCAGTAATATTTATCTATAAATGTACATTCGTTTGAAGCAGATCAATTGCACAAAGAGTTTCAAGATGCGGAGCAGCAGAAAGTTGAGCTTCCTCCTCGGCCTGATCCGGTTCCTGCTCCTTCTCCGAGCTCCCACAGCTGCCATGGCAGCGAACCCTTTCAGAGCAGACTGCGGCGGCGACGCCTACAACTCGAGTAGCAGTTTTGGCAGAAGCCTAAGCAACCTCTTGTCCTCCCTCACTTTCCTTTCCTCCGCCTCATACTCCGCCAACGCCACCGCTGGAGCCGGTAGCGACTCCGTCTACGGCTTATACATGTGCCAAGGCGACCTCTCCGGCTCCAACTGCCAGAGCTGCATCCAGACGGCCGTCGCCGGCGCCAACCAAAGTTGCCCGGGAGTTCGCCGATCGATCGTCTACTACGACCAGTGCCACCTCCGCTACTCCGACGCAAACTTCTTCGGCGTCGTCGACGCTGACGGATTCAACATGACCAACCCCTTGGAGGTAACCAGTTCGCGGATGGCGTTCAACGTATTGTCCGATTTGGTGCAGGCGGCGCCCCTGCGACGGCCGCTCATGTTTGCCACCAACGTGTCGGATATGTATCCCCTGTTCGCCCTGGCTCAGTGCACGGCCGACCTGAGCCCCGACGGCTGCCGGAGGTGCTTGACGGCGAGTCTGGTGGCCATCGAGAACTGTTGCATCCAGAGGAAAGGGTGGCGGTATCTCTCCCCGAGCTGCTGGATAAGGTACGAGCCCACTCCGTTCTTCGGCAATTACCCCAACAACTTGAGCACGTACATCATCCGGAGCCAGTGCTCGAGCTTGGACGTGCAATCCGACGACCTCAGCGCGAGGACGGCCAATTTAAGAGGCCTCTTCGACGACCTGAGTACTCAAGCTCCGGCGACGGGCTTCTACAGCGCTTCCGCCGGAGACGGCGGCGATAGGATGTACGGCCTCGGGCTCTGCGCAGGGGACGATGCGACTCGCGGCGAGTGCGCGGCGTGCCTCGCCACAGCGGGGCGGGCCATAGCGAACGAGTGCCCCAACAAGACGGAGGGGTACATGTGGTACGGGCCGTGCTTCTTGAAGTACTCGCAGCAGCGCTTCTTCGGCGAGCTAGACACCGACGTGCACACCTTCTGCGGCGGCGCGGCGCCGGTGACCGCGGAGTTCAGTCGTGCTACAGAGGCGGGAGCGCGGAGCATCGCGCAGGCCGCGTGGGGCATCCCGTCGATGTACGCCGCCGGCGAGGTGGTGGTGAACGCGACGGCGAGGAGCTACGTGCTGGCGCAGTGCACGCGGGATCTGACGGCCGACAGATGCCAGATTTGCTTGGGCGGCGGGATCGGGAGGATGACGGCGTCCTGCGGGGCGCAGAGCGGCGGCTGGCAGTACTTGTCCGGCAGCTGCACCGTCCGCTACGAACAATTCCGCTTCTTCAACGATCCATCCGCCTGGATCGCACCAGGCAATTCTCCCCCTTCTTCAACCTTCGATTTGCTACTTCTTCGACTTCAATCAAATGTACATTTTACAGGAGGAGGAAGAAGATCATCAAAGGCCAGAATCATCGCCATTGTTCTTCCAATCGCCGGAGCTTCACTCTTAGGAATTCCTCTCCTTTCCGCATGGAATCTGAGGAGAAGAAAAGGTAAAAACCAATCCGTCACTCAACACTCGAAGATTTTGAAGATTGAAAACACATACTGAATTTGTCTTACAGCAAGAAGATCAATTCCCCAACCAATCGATCTCGAGTCCTTGGAAGGCAGAGACTTAATTTTCATGGGACTGGCCGCCATTCAAGCGGCCACCGACAACTTCTCCATTGAAAACAAGCTCGGAGAAGGTGGATTTGGAGCTGTTTACAAGGTGCTAATTAAACTGCTTCTTCTTTCCCCTTAATTTTCTCCATTGATTAACATTGGTTGAATCCATCATGCTGTTCTCAGGGAGTCCTGATCGATGGGAAAGAAATCGCAGTCAAAAGGCTGTCACAGAGATCCAAACAAAGCCTTTCTGAGTTCGAGAATGAAGTGAAGCTGGTCGCGAAGCTCCGGCACAAGAACCTTGTGAGGCTGTTGGGATGCTGCGTGGAAGGAGAAGAGAAGTTGCTAGTCTTTGAATACCTTCCTAATAAAAGTCTAGATGCCATTTTATTTGGTTAGATTTTATCTTAGATTTTTTTACTTTATATAGAAATACTTTAAAATTCTCAAAATAGTTTTCCTTTTTGTCGATAGATCCAAACAAGCGCTCGCAATTGAGTTGGGAGATGAGGTTTATCGTAATCTCCGGGGTTGCGAAAGGCCTTCTCTATCTCCACGAAGACTCACTTCTCAAAATCATTCATCGGGACCTCAAAGCTAGCAATGTACTGCTCGATAAAGACATGAACCCTAAGATATCGGACTTTGGCTTGGCAAAGGTTTATACCACAGAGGAAAGTGACATGAGCGCACCTAGAATTGTTGGGACTTAGTAAGCGAATCTAACCCTCTATTGCTCTTTAATAATAGCTATTGTTTTCGTTTAGTAATGAAAGTTCTTTTGCGATATTGATACAGTGGATACATGGCTCCTGAATATGCTATGGATGGATGTTTCTTTGTGAAATCTGACGTATTTAGTTACGGTGTTCTCCTATTGGAAATTATAAGTGGAGAAAGGAATGGAAGAGGGTATGCGGAACAATATGGACAAAACCTCCTTGGGCGTGTAAGTAGATTGTATTCCTCCATTAATACTCTTCCTACCCCAAAGCATCAAAGTAATACTATTGCTTGATAGGCTTGGGAGTTATGGAACGATGACAAGGCAACCGAGCTTGTGGATTCTATGCTCGATAACAACGAATGCCAAGCCAACGAAGCCATGAAATGCATCCATATAGGTTTGTTGTGTGTTCAAGAAAACATAGAACAAAGGCCAACTATATCGGAAGTTGTTCTTATGTTGCAAAGTGATCATATAGTGCTTGTTCGACCAACAAAACCCCCAAACTTTGCAAGGGGATATCGAGTTTCCTAGGTAACGAACTAAGAACTTGAGCTTATGGTGTATGATTTATGAATTCGGATGTTGATAGTGTGAATATTGAATGGTGAAGGAAGATGGAATATGATAAAATTGATGGATTATTGTGATCTTATATATGTCTTATTATATAATATATGATCATGTCTAAAATGGATGGAGATGATGCTGGACGTGTGGCTCTCGTGTGAACTAAATGAAGACTTGTCGTTATATCCAAGTGACTCCCAAGTGCTCTTGCATGCAAGAAGAACATTATCGATCAGGCTAAGAAAAGGGTTCCCGTTGTTGGTCCTCTGACACTCAAGTCAATGATTGGTTTTAGGAAATGAATAGTGGAAAGGACAACAGCGATAGGTGTGCAAAATTATATAGCGTCACATACCTGTGCCTGTAGATGGAGACCCTTTTTTATAATGTTACTGTTTGTTTTTGTATGAATTTTAAAACATTTCAAAAAAGGAAAAAAGACAGACTATAAAAAGGCTTTGATACCTTTCTCAAAATGGACTCGTAATTTCTACGATTGATAGGATGGAAGCTTCAAATGTGCAACTTATATATAAAATATTCTTTGTCCTCCATGGCACAAAATGTCAAAAAGGAATATGAGGTCGTTGGACCACGGAGCCCACAATAGGCTCACCCGACAAGCCAACTGAGTCCTTAATATAGTATGATCGACCATCACTCGCAAGAGCCACCCGATCAACTTTGGTGAATGCAGTCGGCGACTCGGTCTTCCCTCGGGCAGACCAAGCGGCCATTATATGTTTGATCAGGTCATATGTTCGATCGGCTGGAGCACCCGGTTGAGCTCATTAATACTTGGCTTCGCGCTTCATCAATGCTTAGGAGTTTGAGTAGACCAAGCATCCATTATGTCCGATCGGGCCATATGTCCAATCAATTGGAGCACTCGGTTGAGCTCGTTAATACTTGTCTTTGAGCTTCATCAATACTTAGAAGATTGGAGCTAGAGGCTCGATCGACCATAGCATCTAATCGAGCAAGTTCTCGATCTAAATGAGGATACACCTTGGCTCAGCATGTTGACCTCCTCTTGACTTAGGCTGTCATGCTAGCCGACCTCTTGAACTTTGACCCACATGAGGAGGAGGGGGGGGGGGGGGGGGCCCCCTTAACTACCATATCGCAAGCCTCCCCTTCAAATCTAGTTGAAGGTGTTGGTGCAATCGATCTCCAGGGTTTTGATGTCCGACAAATATGTTTAATGGAGCTTGATCAAGGGAAGCCTTAGTCGCGACTAGGCAAGGGTGAGAAGTCAATCGAGTGACTAGTCCTAACTACGGTTAGACAAGGAAAGTCCTAGTTGCGGCTAGGCAAGAGAAATCTTGATAAATCATAGAAGTCAAGTAAAAGGATTCGATAGTTCTGGAGGACCCGATATCGAATCCCTAGTGGGCCGATCAAATACTGAGTCTTGGTGAGTGAATCCAAGTGGAGAAAATCCTAGAGGGAGGTAACTCTAGGTTCTGATGAGTGAATCTAGATGGAGAAAATTTTAGAGGGAGATAACCTTCGAAACGAGAAGTCTTGAAAGAGTAAACTCCAAGCAAGGTTGATCAGATGATTTCTGGTGTATTGCGTACTGTCGACCGGACCAACGGATCTTGAAAAATCCAAGTTTAGTTTTACCATACTATTGTGCATTAATATTATTGTTGTTGGCTAATATAGTATTGCAGGAAAAACCTTAGTGGATCATGGATCAGACACTGAGCAGATAAAGTCCAAATAAGTATAGATGACCATGTTTAGCATGTAGGTTGAGGTAATCAATTGGAGTGGAGCGACAAGAGGCTGTGTTCTGGGAAGGGACAAATCCTAGGTCACTGATCCAACTGAAGAAACCGGGAGATTTCCAAGTTGAGAGCAAGACAGATATTACTATCTATTACTCATGCATCATATCTATGTACTAACTTTGTGTTGCAGGGATATCTATTATATACTGTGCATCTAACTCTGTTTTGCATAATCCAATTGGATCAGTCGACCGAACCAGATATGGTAAGCATACTGGTAAATTCATTCTCAGTAGAAGTTGGAAACTACAAAGATCGGTCGACCAATCATTATGTTTAGTCGATCAATCAATTAAATGCTCTTAATGACACAAAGATCGGATCTCGGCGAAGAAGGAAAGCACAGTGTTCAGTCGACTAATAGAGGGTACGATCGACCGAATGAATCAATCGACAGAAGGGTTTTTCAATCGACCAATCAACGCTTATAAAAGCAAGCCTCGAGCACCGAGCCGAAGGAACTTTCTACATTCCTCTATTCTACTATATTGCTTCTCGTGTTGCTTCTATTCTTCTACTTAGCGTGCAAGCTACATCACCAAGAAGCTCCAACAATCTTCGTTGTTGTATTGTCGGTATTTTTATTTTAGCTTGCATTCTATTGTATTAAATTCATTGTACCAATTGCTTCTTTCGGAAAGTTTTGGAAATAAGAATTATAGTAAATTGTTCAACGGTACGATCAAGGATCGCAGGTTTGAGTAGGAGTCAATGTAGACTCCGAACAAAGTAAAAATAATCTGTGTCTTTGTCTCTTTTTATTCCACTGCTAATACTTTATTTTCATTTTATGAATACGATAAAAGAAGTTTTTAAGAAGAGATATCCCCCCTGGTGTCCCCCTCTATCACTCCTTTTCGATCCTTCAGAAGGAGGTTGCAAGTCTGACTGACTGGACTTTAATGTCGCTTGTACTTCTTATTCTCTGAACGTGCATTCATTTGCTTCAAACAATATTATACTTAGCCGCTAAGATTTCTGAGACCCTAATATTTCTCGGCTAGTATCCTATTTTGTACTTCCGTTCATATTAAGCTGATAAAATACTTAACTGCTGTTTCTTTATGTGCCCTTATCAAACACTCATTTTTTGAACCGCCACTCGGCTCTACCTAATGTCATCCTGACATCTTGGAAATTGAGAAAAATCACTTATCATTAATACGAAGAATGATGAGCATAACTTTTTAGCATAAGTTTATTTATTGCCTCACATCCCTCATAAATGTGGCCTATATCTTATCGACACATGTTGTACGACTGCATAGAAGAATATTCGATATGACAGACTACTATTGCGATTCGATGTAACTGTAAGCGGCTTAAATTCGACGATCTAGATTAAACCTCTCTCCTCCGTCCTTTTGATCGAACGACTGTGAGCAACTATCATTAGAGTTTTTAACTTGCATATTTTAACGTCACTGTATTGCTTTCTTCTTTCTCTTCACCTTCTACTTCTTCATTTTCTGCTTGTCTTTGCCAACAATCACTTGCATCTTTTGCTCCTCTAGCTTCTAGTAAGTTTCATTTCTTCTCTCCTTCTGATCCTTCTCGTCCTATCCTCATGGCCCCCGGTCTATTGTCCATGGGCTTTGGTACACCTCCGTCGTCTCTAATCTTAATGACGACGAGGTGGACAAGATGCGTTATTCCTATCACCTTTCCCCCGACCACCATATTGTGATTCCTTCTAGTTGCGATCATCCCCACCTTCCTCTAGCCGACTTCATCACTTTCTTTAAGGATCAGTTAATGGTCGACCTCTGATTCCCTCTTAATCCTTTCTTTTCAGAAATTTATTTTTACTTTCATATTTCCCTACAATAATTAGCACCTAATTCTATTAAGTTACTGTGCAAGATTGTTGTATTATTCTACCTATATCACATCCGTTTGTACCCTCGTATCTTTCATTACTTTTATTATCCAAAGAAGTCTAAGCCGGACGTCTTCCTCTTCCAAGCCCAAGTGGGTGTTGTGCTTTTTGATAAAATGTCCACCTCTAATAAAGGCTGAAAATCACACTACTTCTTCCTCCGACCGCCCCATCCAATAGCGTTTCCTACCGGGTTACAAATGGAACTACCTAATCCTCTCGTACTGACCAAGTATCACTAGGAGTCGGTCTACCTCGAGGCCTCCGCTAAGCTCGTCGGCCTAAATATCATATTCATAAAATTACTGACTGAGGGCACATTGTATATGTTTGGGCTAAGTCCTCGACGAGCTCGACTCCATAGCAGCTTTAGTGAGCCATTCATCCTTCTATTGTTATTGGATCTAACTATATTTTTATTTTATAGCCAAAACCATGTGGAAGGCATTGCTGAGTGATTCCATGAAATTGGCAGATGATGAAATGGAAGCTTGAGGGGAAGTCAAGCTGGAGAGCCATAGGCTTTTGCTGGTCAGACTATCTGAGGAGCCGACCGATGAAGAGGGTGTGAGCCAAGCCGCAGGGAGTGATGCGACAGCAAATACTAAGGAGATGCCCCCACCGCAACCTCCTTGATTCCAATAGCAGTTCCCTCATAGTCCATGGCTTCTGCCAAGCCACTGATCTAGCGTCAACGCTGCAAAAGACACCGATCGACCACGTCGGCGCACTCAGCTTCTATAGTTCAGCAAACATCTGTTGTAGCTTCGACCATGTGACCGCCCTCCGAGCAGGGGGAGAGCTCAACATCTGCGATCCCTGAAGTTGGGGCTAGTCAACAAACCTAGGCTTCATCTGATCGGACTCCTTCCTTGTCTAAGCTACCTGCTGGACTAATTTCTCCCCGGGCAATTTCCTTTTTGATGCCTCCGGCGACTGAGCATGCACAACCCCTTTCTACAATACACTTGATGTAGAACCCTTGGCGGTCGGCTTAAGGGAGTGAATAGCTCTGCAATAAAAAAAAACCTTTCTCGAACTTTTATAACTTAATTAACATTAACACTTGCATAAACAAAAAATTAAGAAACTAAAAAGAAGAGGCACAACGAATTTACTTTGTTACAACTGGGGAGGTTGCTAATCCAAGGAAGATGAAAAGCTCAGTAAAAATCTCCTTTGGACGAAGAAACCTCTTACAATAATTAAATCTCACAATTGAAAGTTAAACTTAAAAGAAAACGATAACAAGTGTTGTTCTCAACCTCTAGGACCATGGTTGTATTTATAGCCCTGGTCGGAGTGCCTGGAGTGGGATAAAACTTTATCCCCGTCGTAACGGATCACGCCATGTTGTGATTCGATAACATTTGAGTCCAGGCGCTCAGAGGTTGAGCACCTAGAGCCAAAAAGTCAACATTGTCCTGGTCTTCCACTCTGGTTCTGCTTGCTTGGGTGATCTCGTCCATCAAGAATATAGCTCACCCGAGCCCAACATCCCATCTTTTCGAGTAAACTTCCGCTCTGGCTTCTCGTCCCTTGGAAACGTCACGCGCCTCCTTCTCGTCTACTCGCGTATTCTTTTGCAGCATCTCATCCCTCGGACGTACCAAACCCGTCGGCTTTCTCTCGTACCATCCTTCTCGCTAGCTGCATCTTTTGTTCGACTTCTCGTACTCCTTGTTGGTGCGGGAAGCATCCGACGATCGAACCTTAGTTTTGATAATGGCAAAGGATTCAAAGTTAAGCTAGTGTGTGATCTAACAAGTTTGAATGAGTGTTTTAGGAAATTCCTAGCTGCGGTTAGGCAGGTGAAAAACCCTAAGGGGTGGTAACCTTAGGTCCTAGGGGGCGGTAACCCTAGGTGGAGGAAAACCCTAAGGGGCGGTAACCTTAGGTCCTAGGGGGCGGTAACCCTAGGTAGAGAAAAACCCTAGGGGGCGGTAACCCTAGGTCCTAGGGGGTGGTAACCCTAGGCGGAAAGTCCAGTCGGTCTGGAGGACCGGACTGGCATCAGGTAATCTCTCCTGAGGGGAGTAGGTGAGGACGCGTTCCCCGTAGAGGGAACAGTAGGCGTCGGGTCGACCTAGGGTTTCCGGTAGGAAATCCGAAGTCAGACTCGGACAGTCCGAAGACTGTTAGCTCTTTTTCACTTATGAATTATCATATTCTAACATTGTCTTGCAGGGTATGCAATTGCTCAGACTAACCTTGTTTTGCAGGAGAAGCGGCTCCTGGAAAAAGGAGGTCCGAGCGCCCGGAGGTCCGAGCGCCCGGAGGTCCGGGCGCCCGGGACCAAACTTTATCCCTTGCGCGACTTCACCACGTGGAGCAACCTAGTTGGCTGGCCACGTCACACTCCAGGCGCCCGGAAAGGCCCCAGGCGCCCGGAACCTCATATAAAAGGAGGGTTGAGGTGCAGCTTTAACAACAACGATCTTCTAAGCATTCTCCGTGCGACAAGCTGCTAACATCTCGACTCAGAAGTGCTGCAACAACAATTCGGAGCTTCAGCTTTATTCTTTTTATTGTCGGTACAATATTCTTTTCTACTTAAATTGTACTTAGCGTGTAATAGCTTTTACGAATTATAGTTGTTGCCCACCGGAAGCGATCAAGGATCGCGGGCCTTCGAGTAGGAGTCGTCACAGGCTCCGAACGAAGTAAATCCTTCGTGTCCACTTTATTTACTTTTCCGCTGCGTTATTTCTGAACAAGCTTTTACGATTTCGAAAAACGAAATAGCCACGAGCGCTATTCACCCCCCCTCTAGCGCTTTCGATCCATCAATTGGTATCAGAGTGGGGTCATTTTGAATCGGTGCAACCACCATTCAAAATATTTTTTCGTGGTTTTTTTTTACTTTCGGAGTCGATTAGAATTTAGCCTCATAGCTATATTCTAATTCTTTTTTCCCTCGAATCGGTTTTTCTCAGAATTGGTGCAACACCACCCGAGCTCGTGATCCATTTTTTTCCTACCACACTACTAAGCCAGGACCAAGTCCTGGGACAATTTTTTTTTGGTTGTTTTTCGCTTTAGGTAAAACTGAAATGGCCCTTCAAGAAGGCTACAGTACTGCCCGTCCTCCTCTATTCACCGGAGACGACTTCGGGTACTGGAAAGGTCGGATGGAGGCATATCTCCAGACTCACTTTGAAGTCTGGATGATTGTCAAAACCGGATTCGAACGACCATCTGATAGCGCCGGCAAACCACTACCGTACGAGGACTGGGATGCATCTTTGATCAAGAAAGTGGAAGCTAATGCCAAGGCAACCTGCACCCTCCAGTGTGGCCTATCAAAAGAAGAACTCAACCGCGTCGGCCCCTTCAGCAGTGCCAAAGAGTTGTGGGAGAAACTAATTGAACTTCACGAAGGGACATCCGACACCAAAGTAAGTAAAAGAGACCTAATTTTTAATAAATTATTTAACATCAAATTGCAGGAAGGTGAAACAGCTGCCCAACTCTATACCCGGATTCAAGATCTGCTCAATGGTCTTCATGCAATTCGACAGAAGGTAGACAACCGGGACATCATAAGGTATTCTCTAAACGCCTTTCCAAGGAACACCTTGTGGGCATCCATGGTAGATGCCTACAAGGTCTCCAAGGACTTATCTACCATTAAACTAGATGAACTTTTTGCAGAACTCGAACTTCATGAACAGACTAATGCACGCCTGACCGAGAAAGGGTTGGCTTTGGTTGCAGGAACAGGGAGATCGCGTGAGTCAAAAATCAAGCGGAGAAACGAACCGGAGTCAGAAGAAGAACCTGACTCAGAAGACGACGATGAACTTACAACCGAAATAGTCAACTTAGTAAAGAAGCTCTGCAAAAAGAAGGGCTTCAACAAAAAGGATCTCAGAAAGGCCATTCAGTCTAAAGAAGCCCAACCAAACTCGAAGGTTAAATTCGAAGTGACCTGCTACGGATGCAATCAGAAGGGTCACATCAAGGCAAATTGCCCGAACCAGAAGGATTCAAAGAAATCCAAAAGAAAGAAGGCATTGAAGGCAACATGGGACGAGTCTTCTTCCGAGGAATCCGACGACGAAGAACTGGAACAGACGAACTTTCTCGCCTTGACAGCCAGGGACTACACCAACAGATCCGGAAGTGAGGACGAATCGGAAGACGAGTCCGAGAGAAGCCACGGATCCGCATCCGTTTCCGAAGGGCCGAACCCCTCTGTAAGTAAAAGTCGTTTATATAGTTTAATTAATTATTTAATGCATAAAGTAGCTAAGTTCAAGATTCGAATCAAAGCGCTTCTAAAGGAGGTAACACTCCTTAAAGAAACGCCTAACAACGAATCCTTAACTGATCAAGTTCAGACTGGAACCTCAACTCAAGTTCAAAAACTTGAGGAAGAGAATTCCAATCTGAAAAGTCAAGTCAAGGATTTGAAAACAACCCTAGAGCGATTTTCCTTGGGATCCAAGAATCTTGACTTGATTCTTGGAACTCAAAGGGCAATCTACAATCGAACTGGACTAGGATATAAAAAGAAATATAAATCTTACCTATCCTTAATAAACAAACCAAATAGTAAATCAGTCCAAGCTTGGGTTGCCAAGTCCAATCTGATCAATCAAGTAGGACTTGGACATTACTGGATTCCTAAGGATCAAATACATTACCTCGATAAACCTTATCGAGGCTATGATCCAGGGGGAGCTAGCAGAAAAACAATTAAAATTAATAATTAAAATTCAAACTCAAAATTCGTAATTAATAATTAAAATTTAAAATTCAAACTCAAAATTCGTAATTAATAATTAAAATTTAAAATTCAAACTCAAAATTCGTAATTAATAATTAAAATTTAAAATTCAAATTCAAAATTCGTAATTAAAACTTAAAATTCAAACTCAAAATTCGTAATTAAAACTTAAAATTCAAATTCAAAATTCGTAATTAAAACTTAAAATTCAAATTCAAAATTCGTAATTAAAACTTAAAATTCAAATTCAAAATTCGTAATTAAAAATTCAAATTCAAAATTCGTAATTAAAATTTAAAATTCAAATTCAAAAATTCGAAATTAATTATTAATCAAATAGAAGGAGGGTCCAGAATAACTGGCAACTCCAAAATCTATTTACCCGACAGGGTAACCTAACTTAATCTACCCGAAATGGGTAAACAAGAGTAGATTACCTGGATGGGTAAATAAGGATAGATTAAAAAGGGTTAAACTTTAACTTGAAGCACAGTACTGGTGAAGTTTTTGGATGATAGTACGTTGGGAAAACTTGGGCATCACATGTCTAGGAAGATATGGCTTCGACCTGGTGCATTTGGCCAAGTGGAACTAACCGAAGCTACCCTTAAATGGATCCTAACTAGTTAGACCAAGGTTTAGTGTTAAGTTCAATGGGTAGGACTATTTGGAAAACCTCAAAGGCTTGGTTACTTTAATGAGCTCCTTGTGACTCACCATAGCCCAGAAGTTTATCCAAAGAATGCTTACTTGTTTAACCCAAAGCTAAACCTGAATCTAACATAAAGTTAAACTAAGCCCTAAAAATTGAACTAATTCATCTCACAGAATAAATAGGATACCCTGATTGAAAACATAGATCGGGTGAGATGACTAGGCAAACTAAATTTTAAATCTTACTTAAGTTAAGTTAAACATTTTCAAAATTAAATTAACTTAAATATTTTCAATTTTAAAATTAACTTAAACATTTTTTAAAAAATCAAATTAACTTAAACATTTTCAAAATTGAATTAATTTAAATATTTCTCAATTAAACATCAAATCACCAAACAAACCCCCATAGAATTAACTCAGATTAGGTAAGATGCAAAATTAGGGACTTACCTCAATCAAACTGTCTTTTGATCCATCAACTACTTTATGTGTAGGAATTGGATCAATGGATGTTGGACAGTGGATGTTCCAGACATATGACTGGAGATCGGTTGAAGTTCACTAAGTTAAAACTAAAGAACCTAGGATCAGTTGCATTCGACAACGATGGAAAACTGAAAGTAATCGGAAAAGGTAATATCGAACTTAATTCTGATTTTATTATTCGAAAAGTACTGTTAGTTGAAAATTTTAATTTCAATTTATTAAGTATAAGTCAACTATGCGATACTGGTTATTCAGTCAATTTTACCAAGTCTGAATGTATAGTCAAACATGTCGATAATCCAAAAATCATACTTAAGGGCACTAGAAAAGATAATGTTTACACCGTCTATCTACCATCATCCTCAATAAAGTGTTTTCTAACACAACAAGAGGAAACTGAGTTATGGCACAGAAGACTCGGTCACACGCACACAAGACTCATCTCAAAAATGAGTCAAAATGGACTAGTTAGAGGTTTGCCCAAATTAAAAGTTATTGAAAACTCAATCTGTAATGCATGTCAACAAGGAAAACAAACCAAGTCCACCCACAAGTCAACCAATACGGTTAGAACTACTCATCTACTTGAGCTCCTTCACCTAGATCTATTTGATTCACATGGAGCCAAGTCACTAAGCAAGAACCAGTATTGCTTAGTTATAATTGATGACTACTCCAGGTTCACCTGGGTAAAATTTCTAAAAACAAAAGATGAAACCTTTGAAAAATTTAGTAATTTTTGCAAATTAACAGAAAATGAAAAAGATACTAAAATTAAAAGGATAAGGAGTGATCATGGAGGAGAATTTGAGAATCACAACTTCACTGAATTTTGTGATATAAATGGGTACAAACATGAATACTCCTGCCCTAGAACCCCCCAACAAAATGGATTAGTAGAATGTAAAAACAGAACCTTACAAGAAGCTGCTAGAACCATGTTAAACGAATATAATCTATCTAATCAATTCGAAGCAGTTAGTACAACATGCTACATTCAAAATAGGATCTTAATTAACAAATTTCAAAATAAAACCCCCTATGAAATTTATTATAATAAAATTCCTAACTTAAACTATTTAAAAGTATTTGGGTTTAAAGTCTTTATTTTAAACACTAAAGACTACTTAGGAAAATTTACATCAAAAGCAACCCCAGGAATATTTTTAGGGTACTCAACCACTAGTAGAGCATATAGAGTATATAACAAGAATACCCTAAAAGTAGAAGAAACAACAAATATAAAATTTGATGAAGACACTATAGATGAAACTGAAGATACAGAAAATGCTAATCCAATAAACAGAGAAGATGACGAATCTCAACCTGAACCTATTGAATCTGAAGAACAAATCACTAATTCAAATGACATACGACCAACCAGAACAAGCACAAATCACCCATCTGACCAAATCTTGGGTGATCCAACTGTAGGAGTAAGAACTAGGTCATCCTATAGAAACCAGAGTCAAATAGCCCTAATTTCAAAAATTGAACCCAAAACCATAGAAGAAGCCCTACCAGACCCAGATTGGACTATAGCAATGCAAGAAGAATTGGCCCAATTTGAAAGAAATCAGGTATGGGAATTAGTGCCTAAACCCATTAACAAAATCATAATTGACACTAAATGGGTTTTTAGAAACAAATTAAATGATCAAGGTGAAATAGTAAGAAATAAAGCCAGGTTAGTAGCCAAAGGGTTCAATCAAATAGAAGGGCTAGACTATGATGAGACCTATGCTCCTGTAGCAAGACTTGAATCCATCAGGATGCTGTTGGCCTATGCAGCACACAAAGGATTCAAGCTATTTCAAATGGATGTAAAATCCGCATTCTTAAACGGATTCATAAAAGAAGAAGTATACGTAGGCCAACCCCCAGGATTTGAAGACATAGAACATCCAAATTATGTCTTCAGATTAAAAAAGGCCCTACACGGACTAAAACAAGCACCTAGAGCTTGGTATGAACGACTATCCAACTATCTAATATCAAAAGGGTTCAACCAAGGTTAAATAGATCCAACCCTTTTTGTAAAAACCTTTGAAAACGACATCTTTATAGACCAAATTTACGTTGACGATATTATTTTTGGATCAACCAACTCAAAATTTCTAAAAGAATTTACCAAACTAATGGAAAATGAATTTGAAATGAGTCTAGTGGGTGAACTTAATTTCTTTTTAGGGTTACAAATTAAGCAAACCAAAGATGGAATTTATATTTATCAAACCAAATATGCTAAGGAATTAATTAGTAAATTTGGAATGGAAAACTCAAAAATCATTAATACACCAGTGGCTATTAATGTTAAAATTGACTCAGACTTAGAAGGTAAACCAGTAGACTTGAAATACTATCGAAGTGCGATAGGAAGTCTACTGTACCTAACTGCAAGTCGACCAGACATCATCTTTGCAGTAGGTATGTGCGCAAGATACCAATCTTGTGCAAAAGAGTCTCACTTAACCCTAGTAAAAAGAATCCTTAGGTATGTTAAGGGAACCCTAAACGTAGGACTTTGGTACCCTAGATCTTGCACCCTTGATCTAACCGGCTACTCTGACTCTGACTATGCCGAGTGCAAGCTAGATAGAAAAAGTACAAGTGGCAGTTGTCAATTTTTAGGGCACTGCCTAGTAAGTTGGTCAAGTAGGAAGCAACACTGTGTTGCCTTATCTACCACTGAAGCTGAATATATAGCACTAGGTGAATGCACATCTCAATTACTATGGATGATGCATACCCTTAAAGACTATCAACTTGAATATCAAAAAACAAAAATTTCAATCGATAACATAAGTACAATAAATCTAACAAAAAACTCAATTCATCACTCAAGGACTAAACATATAGAAGTAAAACACCACTTTGTAAGGGATCATGCAGCTAAGGGTGACATTGTACTCAACTATGTTGAGTCAAAATCAAACTTAGCTGACATCTTTACAAAACCCTTACCTGAACTTGAGTTCAGTACACTTAGAAGACAAATAGGAATGTGCTGGGTAGAATAGATACTTTCAATTCAGTCCTTTTAATGTTTTGTTTCATGTTTATAACTTCTAGGCAAAACTGATTTTTCAAAATCCCTACTTTACTAGACTTTCAAAAGTTGGATTTAGCCTAGGATTTCCCCCTAGAAGTCATGTTCCCCCAGGACTCAGCCAGAGCATCTCACAAACACCTAGGCATACCTTGATTGTGTTTGTAAAACATAGAACGGTGTGAGATGCATAGGGTACAGCCTGGACTCAAGAATGCTTATCTTTGTGCATCAAAATGAGTCTGGGCGTTAAATACGTGATTAAAAGTAATCAAATCAAGTCTTCCAGCCTTAGTCAAATCTAACTAGATAAATTGACTTGACTTGACTAACCAAGTGAACACTGTTGCCCTCTAGGCAATCAGCAAGTAGCTAAACGGTTAGACAGTTGGTGAAGGAAATAATAAGTTTAAGCATGTCTGTACTTAAGGGATCTGATACCTGATCAAAACAAATCTTTACTCATGCTTGGACTTTAGGGCTCTGATACCTTACTAAAACAAAATGACAAGCTATTAAAAAATAAGGTTATCGCTTCTCCTTTGCCTTAAGTATTCTTGAAATTCATTTCAAAGCAGCTTTTTCAAAAACTTTTTCCAAATTTTAAACTTTCAGTGTCCTCTATTCTGAAAATCTTTTTTAATCTTGTTAGAAAGTTATTTAAGCTGAAACTTTTTCGAAAATTCGTTAAGTTAAAATTTTTTAAAGCTTTGAAAATTTTTAAGTTGAAAATCTTCCTTGGAAATTTTCTTTAAAAACCTGAATATTTTTTTTCAGAAAATTTCTGAAGCTGAAAATCTTTGAAGTTGTCATTTTTTGTTTGACAAATTCTGAAGTTAAATTTTTTGTTTTGAAATTTTTCTGTGAAAATTTTGGAAACTCCTCAAAACACACTAAGTTAAAAAGAGTTCCTCTTGGCAAATCACTTCAAGCAAAATCAATTGATAAAATTTTGAAAAATATTCTAAGGTGTTACCTTTCACTTGCTCCTTGCCTAAGTTAAAATGTTTTCTGCTAAATTCTGTCTTGAAAAATTAAGTTTTTCAAAACTAGCTCATTTTTTATATATGACAAAGGGGGAGAATAGAGAAATTCAATTCAAAGAAAGAAATAAAAATAAATAAAAATAGAAATTCAAATTCAAAGAAAGAGTAGAGAAATTCAAAGAAAATATTTTAAAGGGAGCTTGTATTAAGAGGGAGCTATGTTTATCTTGCTATCACACTTATCTTGTGTCTTGTGCTTATACATAACAGCAAATTTCTTTTACTTAACATTGAATTTCGGTTGCCATTATAAAAAAGGGGGAGATTATTGGTGCGGGAAGCATCCGACGATCGAACCTTAGTTTTGATAATGACAAAGGATTCAAAGTTAAGCTAGTGTGTGATCTAACATGTTTGAATGAGTGTTTTAGGAAAGTCCTAGCTGCGGTTAGGCAGGTGAAAAATCCTAAGGGGTGGTAACCTTAGGTCCTAGGGGGCGGTAACCCTAGGTGGAGGAAAACCCTAAGGGGCGGTAACCTTAGGTCCTAGGGGGCGGTAACCCTAGGTAGAGAAAAACCCTAGGGGGCGGTAACCCTAGGTCCTAGGGGGTGGTAACCCTAGGCGAAAAGTCCAGTCGGTATGGAGGACCGGACTGACATCAGGTAATCTCTCCTGAGGGGAGTAGGTGAGGACGCGTTCCCCGTAGAGGGAACAGTAGGCGTCGGGTCGACCTAGGGTTTCCGGTAAGAAATTCGAAGTCAAACTCGGACAGTCCGAAGACTGTCAGCTCTTTTTCACTTATGAATTATCAGATTCTAACATTGTCTTGCAGGGTATGCAATTGCTCGGACTAACCTTGTTTTGCAGGAGAAGCGACTCCTGGAAAAAGGAGGTCCGGGCGCCCGGGATGGATCCGGGTGCCCGGAGGTCCGAGCGCCCGGAACAGGTCTAGGCACCCAGGACCAAACTTTATCCCCTGCGCGACTTCACCACGTGGAGCAACCTAGTTGGCTGGCCACGTCACACTCTAGGCGCTCGGAAAGGCCCGAGGCGCCCGGAACCTCATATAAAAGGAGGGTTGAGGTGCAACTTTAACAACAACGATCTTCTAAGCATTCTTCGTGCGACAAGCTGCTAACGTCTCGACTCAGAAGTGCTGCAACGACAATTCGAAGCTTCAGCTTTATTCTTTTTATTGTCGGTACAATATTCTTTTCTGCTTAAATTGTACTTAGCATGTAATAGCTTTTACGAATTATAGTTGTTGCCCACCGGAAGCGATTAAGGATCGCGGGCCTTCGAGTAGGAGTCGTCACAGGCTCCGAATGAAGTAAATCCTTCGTGTCCACTTTATTTACTTTTCCGCTACGTTATTTCTGAACAAGCTTTTACGATTTCGAAAAACGAAATAGCCACGAGTGCTATTCACCCCCCCTCTAGCGCTTTCGATCCATCACTCCTAAGTTCCTGCACACTTAGACACAGAGTTAAAAATCAACAGAACCTAACTTGACTTGGTTGATTATATCAAAACCACTTTAGGGTATTAACACTTGACTCCCCTTTCCAAATCTATAAGCAAATCAAAATCTAGCTCCACCAAATTGAGTGAGTTAGGCAACTAGAAGAGAGTTCGGGTGATCCTTAGGCTGTCTTGTTAGGATCTTCTATCTACGCACTCTGCCAAGTACTTGGCTAGGAGCATATAATAAAGATTCAAGGACCCTTGGCCAAGATTTGGGTGGATGCACGAGCCCGAGCGATCGAAAGTTCCTCCGAGAAGCTAGTCGACTGTTTAAGTCAAGGCATTACTGGGTTGAATTTACTTGGTTCTCGTACCTTCTCCTTCTTATTTACTTCCTCTAACATTCTTTTCCTTTTGATAATTTTGGGTCGAGGGCTTACCACTCAGCCAAAAATTGGCCAAGTTGAGCCACGAGCACTATATTCTATAGGGCTTGGTCGAGGGAGCAAGCATATCCCAAGCCTCAACTGAGTGGTTGCCAGTAGAGGTGGCTCAGCTAAAGAGAGAGTTAGACACCTAGTCAGAGCAACTATTGGGGTCTGAGTGGGCTCTTACAATGGAGAAAGATAAAATCATGACTATGTTGTTCGGCTCAAGCGAATGCTGAAGCAAGTATAAAATTACGAGCCACACCTCCACTTGACCAACACAAGAAAGCTTAGGGCCATAGATGATCTGGACCTCAAAAACAAGGAGGCCCGAGCTTTGGCCAAGAAGAAGGAAGAAACAAAAGCCAATCTTCTATCTGAATAAGTCAGTCGAGTGGCTGAGTAGGCAATTAGTGCAGTTCAGCTCTAAGAAAAACAGCAAGCGCTCGACGCTAAAGACATTGAGCCAGAAGCTCTGAAGGCTAAGTTAGAAGCTTCTGGGCTAAGTTTGCCAAATATAAGGAAGAGGAGCCCGGTCGACTAGAGTCCTTTAGAGTGAGCACTTATGCTCGAGTGACTTTAATCAAATGCTGGCCAATCGGACTACCAAAATGTTCAGCTATGGTCTAGATGGGGCCATCAAGCAACTAAGGGAGGGAGGTTATCTGATAGCTGATATCCCTAGAAATTTCATCAAGCGCTGAAAGATCATGGAGAACATCCCAGACGATGCTTTTCTTGATTTAGCCAAATGCATCTAAGTGTTAGAATGTATACTAAAAGTCTAACTTTTGTGTAAACATTTGTTTTGAAATAAGAATCACGTTGGTCAAATGTCTTTATTTATGTTAAATATAGTTGTTCATTTAATTTATATTGTAGATAACATGGTGTGTAGTTTCACACAGAAGATCATGTTATCAGTTCCTTATAAATTATAAATAGTAGCTCACGACCAAAATAGATAGGGATAAACCATTGAAACAGCCGTAGTGTGATTTAGTATTAGTTTATCTTGACTATAAAATTACACTAGTTCACTCTGAGTGTATTGAGAATGACTATTTGAGGTTGTTCTTTTTATGCTGATTCCATAAAAGAACAGAACCTCTGTTATTATGGAAGTACATACTCTTAATCTCGATATAATGACAAACATATATATTTAGTATTTATTGTTGGACCCCGTGATTATTTTAATATGATCAACCAAGTTATGTTAGGTCCTATTTATTATTTGATCCCTGTGTCTAAGTGTGAAGGAGCTTAGGCGCACAGGAAGTCGAGCGAAAGACGCAGCTAGCGAGAAGGACGACACATGAAGGGAGTCGACGGGCTCGGTGCGTCCGAAGGACGAAAGAGCTGTAGAAGAGTACACCGGTGGACGAGAAGAACGTGTGCGGTATTCAAGGGATGAGAAGCCGGGACGGAAGCTTGCTCGAGGAGAAGGTCGGAAGTTGGGTTCGGGTGAGCCCTATTTCGGTTGGCTGGAATCACCCAAATGTGTGAAGCTTCGGAAGTCAAAACAAAGGAGAAAGCAGGCTGGAAATGAAGCTCAAGGCGCCTTCATCTCCACCTTGGAGGCGCCTTCATGCTTGTTTGAGGTGCCTCCACCTTGGAGGTGCCTTTGTCACGCCCCAGAGGAGTCCCTGCCCGAAGAAATTTCGGCAGCACCTCCCCTGTACCGGTGACAATATGAAGCATTACTACAGACATAATATACATCAGCCACAGGCGGCTGGAATATACACACAACCACGCAGTTATATATATATTATCAGCCCACACGGCTGGAACAAAACCAACACAACGGATAAACATAAAATACAAGCTCATACAAAATCAAATAAAACACTGCTAGCCGGCTAGGCTTACACCAGACAACCAAAACAACACTACGAACACAAAACCGGAACACACAAAGCCAAATACACACATCTCATATACCAAGATAAAATAACAAAAAGGCGGAGATATATCTTCTGATGTGACGTGGGGACCAGCAGACAGGATGCTCCAAGCGACACCATAAATAACCTGGTACCTGAAAAAGATAGTGTCAACGGGGGTGAGTTCAACAACTCAGCGAATACCAATGGACATGAGTAGTAAGATATATCTAACAGCAACAAACATGGAATACAGCTTCCTAATCATATATAGGAAATATGCAAAACTGAAAGGTAACTGAGGAAGCTGTACTCACCAGGAACTCCTATCCAGACAAAAGGGTCGTCAAACCGAAAGTGTCAATAATCCTGTATGCAGGTCAAAGGTATGCATCCAACCAAAATGCAGCAACCAAATGCAGCAAACACAATCACAATAACATAAATATATCAATGCATATGATGCTAATGATGCGTCCTGGTCACCCCTGACGCCAGTCAGTCCTCTCACACACAAATGGCGAGACCGAGTGGGTAGGGCTATGACAACCGTGCACTCTGTCGTCACTGCTCCTGATGAGTGACCGAGTGGACGGGATGCTGTCGGAGTACTCCTGTCCTGTGACCCCAAATCATAAATGGGGGAGCTCAATGCTCTCAACTCCCGGTACACGATGACGGGGAGGTATCTCTGCCGGCTACCACGCTGAGTCACCTGACCAACGGAGCCAAACAGAGTCCACCGTCTACCGGCTACTACGCTGCTACACTAAATGCCAGCGGAGCCAAACAGAGCGGAACTGTCTGCCGGCTACCACGCTGAGTCCTCAGACCAACGGAGCCAAACAGCAGAACCGCCACACACCTGTCTGATATACCACTAAACCATGAGTGGGGGTGTGTGCAGTACATGTAACTGGCGATGGGCTCAACCATAGTGGAGCCGACAATCGCACAGCATGCAATCATGATGCATGTCACTATGCATAACAAAAACTGATCAACATAACCATATCCATGTATACAAAATGGGCACTGTAAAAACGATGGTCACATACCAAAATCTAGAGTACACAGGTCAGATAGAATATCAAAAACCTATGTCCTGAACATAATAAGTATGGAATATCCTGATCAGCATAGAAAAATCCATATATACATAATATGGGTACCACAGTATCAGTAGGTCAATCCACGGATCTAGGGCATACAGGTCCTCTATGGTATAACAACCTAGATCCTAAACATATCTCCTTCCATAACATATGTACCAACAATATGCACATATCAAAAATCAAGGTCTAGGTACACGAATCATATATGATATACAAATAGAGGTACACAAGCCAGTCATGGCATAAAACCTAAGTATCAGATAATCTCGATACACATGACTGAAACCAAAAGTCCAGAACCTAGTCCTAACCTCAGTAAAACATGGTATGTCACTTATTCTAGAAACTAAGATACTCATGGTAATACAGTACTCATGGCAATAAATCACATGATATAAGCACGGGTACGTCACAGGCGATAAACCTAACATGCTATGGATATCAAACAGTGACATACCAAAGACAAACATGTTCATTGCTTGTAGTTATAAAATACTATGCATATCCAAAGACAATATCATAAAAGATAAGTCAAGAGGTACCCGCCTCCAATAGAAGGGTCCAATCCGATCCAAATCCAAATTCGAGATGCTCGTCTCGTGTTAAAGTCCTGTAATACATGGTATACCGATTTAGCTAATTACATATAAATTAATTAGCTAGATCAAATCTCCGAGAAGCCAACCTAAATCCACATCAAATTAGAAAGTTATGGTTCACTTCTATTTGATAATCTTAGTCTTCTTTCATAGTTGATATCTTTGAACTAATCAACTAGAGATGTCAACCAATAAATAAATCTGTAACCCATAATCAAGTAGATTAAGCAAATCTTAAACCATTTTACCTTCCAATGAGGATTTTGCTTCACACAAAATCAATCCAAACTTAGCCAACTCTAAGACTAGTTCATTCTTAAACATCTCATATTAGTAAGCATCAATTTATCAAACATATGAGAAATTAACAAACCGAATCTCACCATATCAGATTTCCACATCTCGGTGGATAGTTCTAGTGCAGTTGTGATGAAGTAAAGCATCTCTTATCAAATCCGAAAGGAAATTGGACGATCGTCATCCAACACAGTTGCCCTAAACCAACACCACATTTTAGATCCAGTACCCAAATCCTTTGCTAGGTTTAATTGTTTACCTCTATAGTGGCAGCAGGCAGTAGAGCACCGCCGTGATCATTGGAGAGGTGTTGCTAGCCAACTAACTTGCCATCAACAGCTAAGATCTAGCATTATGGTGATCGACGACATCCCGATGTCCCACCACAAAGATGAAGGAAGCCTTGTCTTCTGATGGAAGAAAAATGAGAACATGGCAAAACTAAGGCACGAGGATCCATCGGATCGACGGCGGCAGTGGCCGGTGGCGAGAGGCTAGGGCACTGGGTGCCCGGCGGTGGCGCCGGCACTAGGGCAGAGAAGGAGCGGCTCTGCTCGGCGACCGAAGGAGAGGGCTCGCGGTGACCTGCTATCGGTTGTCAACGCCGGCATCTTGCTTCATGCCATTGGTGGTCGACGGCGCTGCTCGGGTGGCTGGCGATCTGAGATCGGCGCGGCGGGGAGTGAATGGAGGAAGGCAGAACCGTCGGCATCGCATCGGTTAGGACACGGGGTCGGGGGAAATCGGGAGAGGGAAGCGGCGTGGGAGAGAAGAAGAAAATAAAAAGAAAAGATATATAAAGAAAAAGGAAATTATTTAAAGAAAATAAACATTTCCTCTTTAAAATAGGGTAGCCCAAACAGGCCTTCCCGGGCCCTAATTTTATCCCCGTAAACTCCCCCATACGGTCTCCAAAAAATTCCCATAAAATTTCCAAAAATTCCGAAAAATTCTCTTATTAATATTCGTCATTTTTTCGGTATTTTACAGCCTTTATGTTTATTTGAGGTGCCTCCACCTTGGAGGCGCCTTCATGTTTGTTTGAGGCACCTCAGCCTTGGTCAAAATGACCGTTGTCGACCGGATAGAGTTCTATCCATTCACCCTAGCTAAGGCACCTTGGACCTCAGTTGGAGGCACCTTCGACCTACGGGATAGACTTTCCAGGGGCTATAAAAGGACCCCTGGACCTAGGAATGATGATCAATCAAGTATTCAACTCTGTATTCATTTCTAGTAATAGTTCTGAGCTTCTAGTGTGTAAAAGGCTTCTCTGCCTTCAGAAAAGGAGATCGTTCAGAGCTTTTTCTATTGCCTTGAATTAACAACCCCCTGGGTTATAACCAAGTAAATTGCTGAGTCTTTTTCTTTTAGTTTACTTTATTACTGTTGCATTTTCTTTTGAGTTGAAAGTCTTAAGGAGGGTATACTCTCTTATTTTTTAGGCAATTCACCTCCCTCTTGCCGGCCCCGCTGCATCAACAAGTGGTATCAGAGCCCGACAGCCTCAGAATGACTAACCGCCGACTAAAGCACAAAGATCAAGATGATGGCCGGTGCGAACATTCATCCCCCGAAGTTCGACGGAGACTTCGCTACGTGGAAATGCCGAATGGAAGTATTCTTTAATACTGAATTTGATATACTTTTAATAATGAAATATGGATATGTAGCACCAAAAGACAAAGAAGAATACAACTGGATGAAAAAGGAGCAAGCCGATTTCGTGGCCAACAGAAAGGCGAAATTTCACTTGCTCAGCGTTCTGCAGCCCCAGGAGGTAAGTCGGATCGGAAGCTATGACTTCGCTAAAGACCTATGGGATAAATTCCTGGAGCTCCACGAAGGCACCTCAAAAGCGAAGTTAGAAAGGCGGGACATCCTCCGGACTCAGCTGACGAATCTCTGGATGAACACCGGCGAGAAGGTAGCACAACTCCAAGCGAGAATTAAGGAGCTGATAACGCAACTGACAAATCTCAGCGAATCGGTAACGAACCAAGACTCTATCCGGTATGCGCTCAATGCCTTTCCTAGAACTCCAGAGTGGGCGTTCTTAGTAGATGCTTACTACATCTCTAAGGACTTTGAGGTAAGTAGTTTAGAAAGTTTATTTTCTACTTTCGAACTTCACGAGTTTCGACTTGCAGAGCCTAAACAAGTAGAGAAGTCGAACCTCAACATTTCCCTAGAAGCCGAAAAGGACGATCCTGACTCCGAAGCGTCGATCGACGAAACCGAAGCGGCGCTACTGGTAAGACGTTTCAATAAATTTCTTAAAACTAATAAATTTCGATCGCAGTCAAGGAAGAATCAACGCAACAAAAAGACGGTCCGATGCTACAACTGCAACGAGGAAGGACACATCAAGGATGACTACCCCAAATTAAAGAAAAAGGATAAGGAAAAGTCTCGAAGACCGATGCCCTCTAAACGTAAGAGTTTGAAGGCTACATGGGATGAATCTTCATCCTCGGAATCTAAAGTCGAAGCCTTCTCGGGAGTAGCACTGATGGCCGACCACCTTTTTGAAGAAACTAGCTCGGAGATGAGCATAGATGAAGGGGAAGGATCATCAAAAGAAGAAAGCTGTGACAAAGGGGGATCATCACCAAGTGAGGTAAGTAAGATACATGCTCTAACCCCTACTCAGTCTTTTCAATTTATCAAAGTACTTACGAAAGATCTAGCAAAATTAGAAAAAGAAAATGCTGAATTGAAATTAAAATTAGCAAAAGCATGTCCCCTAGAAATGTATGATAATTTAAAATTAGAAAATAAAAAATTGAAAAATTGAAGAATAATCATGCATGCTTAAATAAATTTCCAAAATCAAAACATAGAACTTATGAAAAAATTAAATTGGTATATTAGAAAATATCATGGACAACTTAGAAAAGTTCCTAGAAACTATGTACCCCCTAAGTTTTTGATTAATCCAGCATGAATGAACCTTTACTAGATTCCAAAATCTTTACTAGATTAAAATTTTCTTTAAGTTAGAGCTTACAGCGAGAAAATTAAACAATAAGTTTCTTTATAAGGCTTTGTCTAAGGAAGTGGTTGTTGCTCCAATAACCAAGAAGACCTAGTGCCTCGCCACGACCTAAAAATAAAAATATTGAAATAAAATGTTTAATTAACTTTCTGGGAAAGCATTAAAATTGGAATTAAATAATGCTTTAGAAAGTTTTTTAAAAAAATATTTTTTTAATTCATCAAAAATATTTTTAAAAGTTAGACAAATATTTCTTGCATAAAATTTTTACTTAGGAAAATTCTTAAATAATATTTTTTTGCCTAAGTTAAAATTTCTTCTGAAATTAGAATTTTTTTTTAATTTTCAGAAAATTGTCTTACCTAAGTTTTACTTAGAAAAATTCTTAAATTGTTTTTTTTAATTCTTTCAAAAGACTTAGAATTTAGTTTGAACATGTTTTATAACCCGTTTTTGCTGTGATCAAAGGGAGAGAGATAGACACAAGTTAAGGGGGAGTTAGAAATATTTTCACATTCCGTTTGAATTTTTATAAAATGATATTCGTTTCAAAAATTGGTGTCAGATAGAACTAAATTTTATGTTGCAATTTATCTTAATTGCAAATTTATGTTTAAACTAGTAGTTTAGTCATTTCTTTAAATTATTACTTGTTTGTTTTACCCTAACTTGAACTTGGGTTGATGCACATTGATATGGGTTAGGTTTAGCAGGTCTCTGATGAAAAAGGGAAGGGAGATAGCAGAATTAAGAAGATATATCAATCCCGCCCAGATAATACCTTAATGAAGGAAGACCAATATCGATCAAGATATACAATTAAGAGGATAGGTCAATATCGGCCGGGCTATATCTTAAGAGAGGTAGGTCAATCCCGGTCAGATAATACCTTAATGAAGGAAGACCAATATCGATCGAGATATACAATTAAGAGGATAGATCAATATCGACCGGGTTATACCTTAAGAGAGGTAGGCCAATCCCGGTCAGATAATACTTTAATAAAGGGAGACCAATATTGATCGATATATACCTCAAGGGAGATAGGCCGGTATCGATCGATACATACCTCAAGGGAGGTAGGCCATTATCGACATAAATATGCCTCAAGGGAGGCATGTCAATATCGACTGAGATATACCTTAAGAGAGGCAGGTTAATATCGACCGATATATACCTTAATGAAAGTAAGCTGATACCGATCGAGAAATATCTTGAGAAGAATAGGTCAATATCAGTCGGGATACATCTTAGGAAGGGTAAATCAATATCGGCCGGGTTTACACGTTTGAGATAAAAAGCTATGATTATTTAAAGTGGCATATCTAAAATTAATTAAGTATACATGATCGCCCGGTAATGAAAAGATCTAAGACTTTATAGAATTGGTAGTATATTACTGAATGATTAGTTGAGTGATAATAATAAATCGATCGAACAAGGCCTGTTGGGTTTTTCGGGCCACGAAAACCGCTTTTCGCGTCGCGGAAACCCCGAATCACCCAAAGTCGTAGATCCGTGCAAAGAAAAAAAAAACCGAATGAAATACAAGTACGAGTTTCAAAAACTTTAGATCTACTCCTAGATCTATGTGTTGAGAGCTTTTACCTTTGAAGCGTGCCCTCGCAAAATTCCCGCTCGTCCAAGGTACGTGTCGGATCTCCAAAGTATCAAGGTAGATACTTCTCTAGTGATATCCACACGAACAAGGAGTGCTCTCTAGCACTCAAGGATGGAGAAGAGAGCCCCAAGTGTGCTAGCACTTCCTAGAGCTCTCGGATAGAATTTGAAAAAGGAGAAAAGAGAGAAAAACAAGAAGACTCTCACATACTCAACTAGTAGTATCCTCTTCTTGTGTCCTTCACACTCTCTTATCTTTTCTTGGATGAAACTCAACACCTTCCAAAACCCCACGGCAACAGCAAGGAGAAGCAAGCATCCAAGGAAGAAAAAGCTAGAATGAATGCAAATCAATTGCATTCACCCATCATCAAGTGTGTGGCCGGCCACACAAATGTAACCCCCTCATTTAATGTGGCTGGCCACATTAAAAGGAATGGGTGTGTAACCTCCATGAGGTGGCACACCATTATGAGGTGGTGATGATGTGGCAAGGATGTGTCATGCCATGTAGGATGAGTCAACCTACATGATGTGGCAATGCATCAAGTCAAACTTGATGTTTCAACTTCCATTTGGTCAAGTCAAAATTGACCAATTTCTTCCTTGTTGAGTTAAATCCAACCTTTGATTCAAGTCAATTTCAATTTAATGAATCTCAATTCATTAATATAAATTGAATCAAATTTAAATTAGACTCATTCAACAATTGAATCTAATTGAGTTTAACTCAATAAGTCTAATTTGAATCCAATCTTTGGTGCATCATATGAACCTAATCCAATTGGTTCATCATATGAACCTAATCTCCATCCACTTATTCTTTGTGTGTGACCCAATAGGTTCTTGTAACGTTGGCAATGTTTCTAAACCCCTTTAGAAACATAAGCAATGAGCGGCATCTAGCAATACATCATTGCTACCCAAGTTACAAGAATGTTGAGATCCAACATCACCTTGTGACTACTAATTGTGACTCCTCACAATATGTGACATTGTCCTTCTATCCTAGACATCTAGATTGATCAATATGAGGCATAGACCATGTCATCCTCTAATAAATCTAAATCTTGAACTCCAAGTAGACTCACTCGATCAAATGAGCTCAACATCTAATGTTGACTCATTTGGGCATGGCCATGCACTTAGTGGTCTCACTCTATCAAGAATACCGATGTCGCTCCCGTCATATGGGAGGGATAGATCCCATCTACATCACTCACATCTCTCTACATAATTCGTTATATACCCAGTAATCACCTTTATAGTCCACCCAGTTACGGGTGACGTTTGACGAAACCAAAGTACATAACTCCTTATGTAGGGATCCATGGTGACTTCAGGTTTAAGGACTAATAGTCATACTAATAGCCACATGAGAAAGTATATGACACTCATATAACGATCCATGATACTTTCTCATGGCGGGTCATTCAGTATGCATTCTCCAATGCATACCCATGTGTCAACTTGATATCTCCATATCCATGACTTGTGAGATCAAGTCATCGAGTTGACCTACATGCTAGTCTTATTGCATTAACATTGTCCCTGAATGTTAATACTCGACTAGGAATGATTTAGAGTAGTGTTCCCTATATCATCTCACTATCGGTTCAACTAACCGATTGATATAGGTGAGAACCATCTACTCAAGGACATTATTATACTTAGTTTATTTGGCACCAATACAAGTAAGTATAATAACCAAAATCCAAATGGCTTTATTTATATAGAATATGATACAATAAGTCCAAAATACAATCATCAAATGATTGACTCTAGGGCTCTAGCTAACAAGGTCTAGGTTTAATATTCGATCAATACAAAACATAGTATGATACCAAACTGTCTACAACATAATAAAGACAAGACGAACAAGTAGGAGTGATAAATATACTCCGATATAACTTATAAGATATAGCAGGAGCAAATATTTCAAGAATACTCATAATTAATTTAATAAAGATATCTGTATGTGATTGTATAATAGGTTTACTTATTGGCGGGAAGTGTGCTTCTAGACTTTTCTGCAGGTACTAAATGAAAAAAGAGGTACATCTGGGGTACAAAAAAGATTCCTTAAAAGTCATTTGCCATAATTACGCAACTTACTGTTGGGACCGAAAAGTAGCTAGAGGGGGGGTGAATAGCTCGTCGCGTTCGCTCGGTGCTCGGCGGTGCTCGTTTCTTCAAAGATGTGCAGCGGAAATACAAAGAAACAATCACACAACGCTAACACGGTTGGTTTACTTGGTATCCACCTCACAAGAGGTGACTAATCCAAGGATCCACACCAACACACACACCCTCCACTAATAAAACTCTCCTTTATGGTAACTACCAAGGGCGGAGAATCCCTACAAGACTCAATACAAGAAGAGAGGGAAAGGATACAAGAAATACAAGCTTACAAGCTTACAATGAGCACAAACCCTAACCCTAGCTTCTCTTCTTGGCTTTGATCCGCCTCTTGACTTGGAAAACTTCCAAGATCCTTCAAGAACTGGCGATCTGAGCTTTGTGAGTGCTGTGGAGGAGCTGACGAGAGATCTGGAGTGAATCTGCGAAGAGGTACCGAAGAAATCGTGCACCTGCGGCCTTTATCGACGCCAACGGTCAGATCCCGATCGATTCGAATGTTCCCAATCGATCGGGGAGACTTTGGATCGATCCAGAGCGCCTCTGTGCTCTGGGAAAAACGCCTGGATCGATCCATGGATCGATCCAGCGCTTATCGCGCGAAGCAGCCGCGTCCCAATCGATTCATGGATCGATTGGGACATCTGGATCGATCCACTGATCGATCCAGAGGCTTTTTGTTCGCTGGGAAAGGCCTGGATCGATCCACTGATAGATCCAACACTCGGTTTTTGCCCAAAACCAAGTTCCAAGCCTACCAAACCAACATCCGGTCAACCTTGACCTGTTGGTACATCATGCCTAGCATCTGGTCACTCCTTTGACCTGCTAGGACTTCCCACCAAGTGTCTGTTCAATCCCTTTGACTAACTTGGACTTTTCTATTCATGCCAAGTGTCTGGTCACTCCCTTGACCTACTTGGACTTTCACCAGATGTCTGGTCAATCCCTTTGACCTATCTGTATTTCCTCGTGCCAAGTATCCAGTCAATCCTTTGACGTACTTGGACTTCCCAACACCAGATGTCCGATCATCCTTGATCCATCTGGATTTTCCCTTGCCTAGCTTCACTCACCAGGACTTTCACCTAGCTTCACTCACTAGGGTTTTCCATCTGCCTAGCTTCACTCACTAGGGCTTTCACCTGGCTTCACTCACCAGGACTTTCACCTAGCTTCACTCACTAGGGTTTTCAATCTGCCTAGCTTTACTCACTAGGACTTTCCTTCTGCCTGGCTTCACTCACAGGACTTCCATTCTACCTAACATCCCAGTTAGGACTTCCCAGTCAAGTATCCGGTCAACCTTGACCTACTTGACTCTTCTTCAATCAAATTCTTATTGTCAAACATCTAAACTCAAACCAAGACTCAGCTTGGTCAACCAGGTCAACCTTGACCTGAGGGATGTTGCACCAACACTTACGTCATCTCATAACAAACTCTAACAAACCGGGGTCCACTTTATGATTATAGAGGTTATATGAAGTGGTATAAAAAGGGGAATCCTCTCCGTTGGCCAGGTAAGTTCACATGACTGCTCGCACTCACAAACCCTAATTCTCAACTACTGTTCTTCTTCTTCTTCCTTCTTCCACACCAAAAGAGATCACTAACTTGAGCGTCGGAGGGCCTAGCCAGGGATTCCCACCCCGGTCTTAGGTCACTGACGATAGTGTTGGCTGGTCTCTTGTGCGCAGGAAGCCTAGGAAGCTCGGGATCTCGGTTTCTTCAGTTAGATTTCTATCTCGTCATTGAATCTTCATAGGAGGAGAGTATTCGGTGACTTCATTCTCCTCGATCCGCTTTGGGTTTCTCGGATCAGTATTCAGTCAGTCAGGTATTACTCTTCATCAGCAGTAGGTTTTCTCCCCAGCTTTCCATTTTGTTAAGTTTCTCAGTTAGGATCAAATTTGGCGTCGTGTGTGGGAAACTTCACCTGAATCTGAGACTACAAGATGGAAGAGGCTAAAAAATCAAATCTACTCACTATTAGCCGCGATGATCTAGATCTTCTCATTAATACTCACGTACAGAAAGCTTTGCAACAACAACAACAACAACATCAAGCTCATACTGGGGCTACTCTACCGATAACTCATAATCCGGCGATTTCAACTACTAAGCACCGGAAGGGAAAGGAGCCAGAAGAAGACGAACATGTATATTTCGCTCTGGCTACAGTATCTCCAACTAGGCGTCATCGAGCCTTCCTTCGTACTCCTTTGGAACAGGGAGGACGAAAGCCTATATTTCAGGAATCCTCTGGCGAAGCACCAGACAGAGAAAAGTGCAAAGTTAAGATGATAGCTAGCGATAGCTCGCCGGAAAGAATCATTTCTCCATTCTCCCAAAGTGTATTGGAGGATCCGCTTCCTAAGCGGTATCAAAATCTGCAGATTGGCGAGTACACTGGGACTACAGATCCAGAAGATCACTTGTTAAAATTTGAGAACGTAGTACTATTATAATAATTTTCTGATGGAGTGAAGTGCCGGATGTTTCTCACGACACTCGGAGGAGCTGCGCAGCGTTGGTTTAAGAGATTACCGGAAAGATCTATCCGAAAGTTCAAGGACTTCAAGAAGGTTTTCCTACACCATTTCTCTAGCAACAAGAGGTACCATAAGACTCCCTGGAGTTTATTTTCAATTAAACAAGCATCTAAGGAGTCCATTAGAGCCTATATCAAAAGATTCAATCAGGTAGCTATCGATGTACCCAACGCTACTACTGAAATATTAGTAAGTGCTTTTTCTCAAGGTCTGAATGATAATGATTTCTTTAAAGATCTAGTAAGAAATCCTCCTGCCAATTTTGACTCCTTAATCGAGCGTGCTACTGAATTCATTAATGTTGAAGAAGCTCAGGCTGCCCGTAGAAAAGAAGACACTACTTCTTCTCCTACCCCTGTTAAGGAGAAGGCTCCTGCTCTTGTCCCTCCACCAAGAGGACCTCGAGTAGTTCATCCATCTCATCGTCATTCAGAATATCGCCCGCAAGCAGTACAACACGTGGAGATGCAACAAGAAGCACCAAGAAGGTGGTGCACATACCATAAGACCAGCAGTCATCAAACAGAGGACTGTTTTGTTTTGAAAAATAAGAAAGCAAACAGGGATCATTATCAAAGGAAAAATTATTATCGGCAACAATACCCCAGACAGTAAAGTCTGCTCAAACTGGAATATCACCCGGTTGAGCCTCAACAAGGCGCATTACCCAATCCAGTCGGTACGACTCAGGTGCCTGAGAAGACTCAGCCTGAAGCTATGACAGTCCGGCAAGAAGCAAACAGGAGTAATGCCGCTCGAGGCAACATTAACATGATTACAGGAGGGTCCACTGATGGAGATTCCAACAGGGCCAGGAAAGCACATGCACGAAGATTCGAGATCCATGCTGTAGGTTGCAGTATGGAGAGAGTAGCTTGTCCAGAAATCGGTTTTGGGCCCAGAGACCTCGAGGGAGTAGAAATACCCCATGATGATGCATTAATAATTAAGGCTGTGATAGCCAATTATGCTATTTCTCGTACCTTCATAGATACTGGTTGATCCGGCGGTAAGAACAGGGGACCCCCGTTCTGGGGAGTCAACGCCACGTGGAAGTCAAAGGACCAGGTGGTCGATAGGAGAAGGATGAACCGACCGGACACCCGAGAAAAGGTTGGATCAATAAGCCGACCGGAGAAGGGTTGACCGATCACCCGGCCGGCCTACCGGTGTCCAACTGATGGCAAAAGACACCCCGGCGGGAGTCGAGGTTCCGACGCTCGCTGAACAGGATCATATGGCCGAGCGGATGGCACGCTCGGTCGAAGACATAAGGTAGCATACTGCGAACAGTCCCCACAGAGCACATTACCGAGGATCTCCTAAGCATACCAGTGCATATGGATGGTCGGACGTGATGTGAGTGCCGGCCGACCGGACGTGAGATGAGTGCCGGCCGTCCGGACGCCCCGGCATAGAGTAAGGAGAGAAGGACAAGGAACATCTTCTGACAGCTGTCATGCTCTATGACTAGGCCATACTCCAAATCTGGCGACAAGGGGTTCTGCTGTCCCATCGAAGACATGCTTGGACTGTGGCAGTATGGTGTCAGGTAAGCCTTCTGACAAGCCCTTACCGAGGTATGGGCTGGGGACACGTATTCACCTCGACATGTGTGCATGAGCTCCTTCCCAGCTCTATATAAGGGGCCTTGCACTTCACCGGAGGTATGCATTCTACGATTCTTGGAGCCATTTCTTTGTTGTCGAGCTTTGCCTGACTTGAGCATCGGAGGGTCGTCGTCGGGTACCCCTTCCCGGCCCGACTTCCTTGCAGGTTCACCGGAGGTTCGTGCGACCGGTCGAAGATCCACGTCAGCCAGCGAAGAGCGCCACGTGCCCAGCGTCCATTGATTTAGCGATTCAGACAGGATCAATTTGGCGCCGTCTGTGGGAACGCTCCTGCATCCGATCGGAAGCAATGGACGAAGCTGGACGACATCATTCGGTGATGCTCTCCACAGAGGAGATCGACACTTTGATCGAGACAAGAGCCGCCAAGCTTGTGGAACAGAGACAAAAGTCGCAAGCCGAGCGAGCGGGGCAGCAAGCAACATCAGCATCAGGAGGCCGAGCGGAAGCACCGCAGGCCACAGTTGCATTTCATCGGGCTTTATTCCGCACTCCTGAAGCCGTGGCGGTTAATCGTGATCGAGGATCTTCCTCAGATGAAATGTCAAGGCGAGATAGCAAAAAAGGGAAAGCCCTCCGAGCGGATTCCTCGCCCGAACGGATCAACCGTCAATTCTCAGAGGCTATTCTACAAGATCCTCTGCCGAGGCACTATGTGCCCCCAACGATCGGCGAATACAATGGAACTACCGACCCGGATGATCATTTTATAAGACCGTTAGATTCGATAGAGGGGGGGTGAATATCGATTCGAAAATATCGAGTATAAACGTAGCGGAAAAATAAAATAGACACAATGGTTTTACTTCGTTCGGAGCCTGTGACGACTCCTACTCGAAGGCCCGTGGTCCTTGACCACTTTCGTTGGGCAATCACTAGCAATTCGAAATGATGATTACAAAAGAACCGTACAGGGAATGCTAATGAAAACTGAAAATAAATACCGACAAAAAGGGAAAAGAACGGAGCGTAGTGTCGGAGCTTTGTTGGCGCGCGCGTCGTCGAAAGTAAGACCCAGAGAAGAGTTCTCGCCTGATTGATTCAAGCTCCCCGCCAGTGCTTTTATATCTTGTTGCCGCTGGATTCCTTCCGGTGCCGGAATGTGACGAATCTTTCAAACTGAGATGCTCCACGTGGCGACGACTGGCTGGATAGAATTCGCCCGGCGCGATCCTTCCGGCGCCGGATCCCCGCGCCGGACCACCTTGTTTTAAAACTCCCGCAAAACAAAGTTAGTCCGAGGCAAATATACATCCCGTAAAGCAGATTGTTAGCACAGTTCAACATTTGATAAAAGAGTATGACTTAGATTCCGTCTTTCCGAGCGGAATCTAGTCACGATCTCGACTTAGACATCCGAAATGGATCTAAGTCGGATCGACGCCTAATGTCCCTTCCCGGGACCGCGCCCTCACAGTCAATGACTTACCTCACTTACCCGCCAGACGTCCGGTCAGCGTCGACCCGTCGGACTTCTTGCCAAGCGTCCGGTCGGCCCCTAGCTGGACTTCTCGCCAGCTATCCGATCAGCCCGTCGACCTAGCTGGACTTCTCACCAAGCGTCCGGTCAGCCCGTCGACCCGCTTGGACTTCTCGACAGCTATCCGGTCAGCCCGTCGACCTGTCTGGACTTCTCCTGCACACTCGATCAAAGTGTCAGACAACAACAAAACTAACTTAACCTATTTGTCATTCATCAAAACCTGGGTTAAATCGTTAGTACTAACCGCACCAACAATCTCCCCCTTTTTGATGGAATGACAACCTGGTTAAGTTAGTGAAAACATATGCAAGAAACAACATGCATTTATGTGATTTTAAAGTTGTATTTTTTTAAATTGGTTTAGCTAACTTAACCACCTAACTCTCCCCCTTTGGCATTCATCAAAAATAAGCAAGGGTAAACAATCATAGTGTAGAGTTACTGTAAAAAGTAATCAAATTTTGAAACATATCTAAGTTTGGTTCAAAATTGAAAGATAAAAGTACAATTTTTAACACCAAGTTAAAAAAATAGTCAAGTTAACTTGGGGGAGACAAGTTGAATTTTGAAAAGTATAAGTTTAAAGTTAATCAAGTTTAAGTTTTCAAAAAAATTTCAAATCAGGTTTTTTAATTTTACTTTTCATGTTTAAGTAACATTTACTTTTCAACAAGGTAAATTTTCAACTTCGATTTTTAAAAACAAAGCAAAAATTTTAAACAAGTAAGAGTAATTTTTCAAGAAGTAAAATATTTGCCAGAATAAATTTTTAAGGATAATTTGATAAAAGCTAAGTTTGGAAAGTTGAATTTTCAAGCATATATGTCACTTAACTTTTAAAATCAGATTTTAAAAAAAATAGGTGGGATTAAACTTAGTAAATTTTAACTTTTTGAAAACTGGTGTTTTAAAATAAGTTAGTTTTAAAACACATTTTTTTTAAATATAAAAAGTTAATTTCTCCCCCTGAACTTGATACTTATCTTTAACCAGCTGTCTAACCAATTAGGTACTAACTAATTATCAGAAGATAGTAGCGTTCACTTGGTTAGTCAGATTAAGTTGATTATAACCAATCAGTGTTTGACTTGACTGATGAACTTAATCTGATTACTGTCTGATTTTTATTTAACGTCCAGACTTATGCTGATGCACTGAGATAAGCATCTTAAGTCCAGACAGTTGGCCTATGCATCTCACCCCTTTCTATGTTTGTCAAACACACGCAAGGTAAACCTAAAGTGTTGGTGAGATGCTCAAAAACTAGCCCTATGGGTGCATGCTTTCTATGGATTCCAAGCTAGTCTAAGGCCAAAACTGTTTTTGAAAGTCTAAAAATGGAAGGTTTTGAAAACAAACAAATTTGACTTATAATTTGAAAGAGTGATTTTTGAAAACAATTTTGAAATTTAAAATTCCTAGTCTATTGAGGACATTCCTAATTTTCGGCGTAAGTTGCTAAACTCACTTTCAGGGAGTGGTTTTGTGAAAATGTCAGCTAAATTTGATTTGGACTCAATGTATTTGAGTTCAATATCACCTTTAGTAACATGATCCCTGATAAAGTGGTGCCTAACTTCAATATGTTTGGTTCTTGAATGATGCACAGGGTTCTTGGTTAAGTTAATTGAACTTATATTATCAATTAATACTTTTACATTTGTAATGTTTAAGTTGAAATCTTTTAGAGTATGCATCATCCATAGTAATTGTGCAACACATTCACCTATAGCTATGTATTCTGACTCAGTTGTAGATAGAGCAACACAATGTTGCTTTCTACTAAACCAGCTAACAAGTGATGAACCTAATAATTGGCATCCTCCACTTGTGCTCTTGCGGTCTAATTTACATCCAGCATAATCTGAGTCAGAATACCCTATTAGTTCAAAATTATTGGTTCTAGGATACCAAATTCCTACATTTATTGTTCCTTTAAGATATCTAAAAATTCTTTTAACTTGTGTCAAGTGGGATTCCTTAGCACAAGTTTGGTATCTAGCACACATACTAACTGCAAATAAAATATCAGGTCGGCTTGCAGTTAAGTATAGTAGGCTACCTATTGCACTCCTATAATATTTTAGGTCAACTGATTTTCCATTTGGGTCATTATCTAAGATTGTGTTCACTGCCATAGGTGTTTTTATTTCTTTTGTATTTTCCATTCCGAATTTTTTAAGTAATTCTTTAGTGTATTTGTGTTGATAAATGTAATTTCCCTCATTTGTTTGTTTGATTTGTAATCCTAAGAAATAAGTTAATTTTCCTACTAGGCTCATTTCAAATTCTTTTTCCATTAGATTAATAAATTCCTCTAAAAAATCTGAATTTGTTGAACCAAATATTATATCATCTACATAAATTTGTGCAATAAATATGTTTGAATTCAATGATTTAACAAACAAGGTTGCGTCAATTTGACCTTGTTTGAATCCTTTAGATGTTAAGTAGGATGTTAGCCTTTCATACCATGCCCTGTGTGCTTGTTTAAGTCCATATAATACTTTCTTTAACTTAAATACATAATCAGGGTGTTCTAGACTTTCAAACCCAGGAGGTTGACCTACATAAACTTCTTCTTTTATTAGTCCATTAAGAAAGGCAGACCTAACATCCATTTGGTATAGTTTGAACCCTTTATGGGCTGCATAACTGAGTAACATTCTAATGGATTCTAATCTGGCTACTGGGGCATGTGTTTCATCATAGTCAAGTCCTTCAACTTGACTAAATCCTTTGGCAACCAGCCTAGCCTTATTTCTAGTAATTTCCCCAGTTTCACTTAGTTTGTTTCTGAATACCCATTTTGTTTCTATTATTTTCTTATTCTTAGGTGGTGGAACTAGGTCCCAGACCTCATTACGCTCAAATTGGGCTAGTTCTTCTTGCATAGCTATAATCCAATCTAGGTCTAGTAGGGATTCATCCACAGTTTTGGATTCAATTTTTGAAATTAATGAAATTTGACTTAGGTTTCTAAAGGATGATCTGGTTTGAACTCTTAAGTCTGGGTCACCGATTATTTGATCAATTGGATGATTTGGGTTAACCCTTATTGTTCTAGGAGGTTGATTCTCTTGATGTTGTTCCTCTTCTTCATGACTTAGAGTTTGGTTGGTTTCTGGAACAAACTCAGGTGTTTGTGTAGATCCTATGTCTTGTTTAGTTTCTTCAAACTTTACATTAGTAGTTTCTTTAATTTTTAAGGTAACCTTATTGTAAATTCTGTAGCCTCTACTATTTAGGGAATATCCTACAAAAATTCCATTTTCAATTTTAGAGGTGAATTTTCCTAAGTGTTCTCTTGTATTTAAGATGAAAACTGGGCACCCAAATACCTTAAAATATTTTATATTTGGTTGTTTATTATAAAACAATTCGAAGAACGTTTTGTTATGAGTTTTATTTATTGTTATTCTGTTCTGTACATAGCAGGCTGTACTAACGGCTTCTGCCCAAAAGTATTTAGGTAGGTTATACTCATTTAACATTGTTCTAGAAGCTTCAAGTAAGGTTCTATTTTTTCTTTCTACAATTCTATTTTGTTGGGGGGTTTTAGGGCATGAGAACTCATGATGGTAACCGTTTTCTAGACAAAAACTGTTAAAGTGGTGATTTTTAAATTCTCCCCCGTTGTCACTCCTAATTCTTTTAATTTTAATATCTTTTTCGTTTTCAATCTGTTTGCAAAAATTTGAAAAAAATTCAAAAGTTTCATCTTTATGTTTTAAGAATTTGACCCAAGTAAACCTAGAATAATCGTCTATAATTACTAAGCAATATAAGTTTCCATTTATAGATTTGACTCCATGGGAGTCAAAAAGGTCTAAATGTAGACGTTCTAAGATTGAGTTAGTTTGTGGTTGATTTAGTTTGTTTGCCTTGTTGACAAGCATTACATATGGTTGAATCTAAGTTAGGTAACTTTGGTAAGCCTTTTACAAGTCCATTTAGTTTACTTATATTTCTAAAGTTAGTGTGAGACATCCTCCTATGCCATAACCAAGTTTCTTCTTTTTGTGTTAAATAACACTTAATGGAAGAAATGGTTAAGTTGATGGCATAGATGTTGTCTTTTCTAAAGCCTTTTAGGCTTATGGTAGGATTATCTAGATGTTTGATTAAACACTCTGTAGATAGAAATTTGACCTTATACCGAGTATCACATAATTGACTTATACTTAGAAGATTATATTTAAAATTTTCAACAAGTAAAACATTTGTAATTATAAAGTCTAATTTTAATTCAATATTACCTATACCAATTACCTTGAGTTTGCCGTTGTTTCCAAAGACAACTGTTCCTAGGCTTTTGTAAGTGAGTTGAGTGAATTTGGTGTGATCTCCAGTCATATGTTTGGAGCAACCACTGTCTAAAATCCATTTGGTTTCCTACAGTAAGTAGGATTTAAAGTTAGTCTTTTGAGCATGCATTATTTAAGTTTAAAATTTTGAGATTAATTAAAATTAATTTAAGTTTAAGATTAAAATTTTGAAATTAATTTTTAAGTTTAAAATTTAAAATTTTGAAATTAATTTTTAAGTTAAAAAAAATTTTGAAATTAAGTTTAAAATTAAAATTTTGAAATTAATTTTTAAGTTTAAAATTAAAATTTTGAAATTAATTTTTAAGTTTAAAATTAAAATTTGAAATTAATTTTTAAGTTTAAAATTAAAATTTGAAATTGATTTTTAAGTTTAAAATTAAAATTTGAAATTGATTTTTAAGTTTAAAATTAAAATTTGAAATTGATTTTTAAGTTTAAAATTAAAATTTTGAAATTAATTTTTAAGTTTAAAATTAAAATTTGAAATTAATTTTTAAGTTTAAAATTAAAATTTGAAATTAATTTTTAAGTTTAAAATTAAAATTTGAAATTAATTTTTAAGTTTAAAATTAAAATTTGAAATTAATTTTTAAGTTTAAAATTAAAATTTGAAATTAATTTTTAAGTTTAAAATTAAAATTTGAAATTAATTTTTAAGTTTAAAATTTAAGCCTTATTCATCTCACCCGATCTATATTATCAATCAGGGAATCCTATGATTTTGTGAGATGAAATTGGTTTGATTACAGAGTTTTGGTTTAACTTGTGTTAGATTCAGACTTAGCTTTGGTTTCCACAAATAGGCATTTTTCGGATAAACTTCTAAGCTTGGTGAGTCACATGGACATCATTAGAAGTAACCAACCTTTCGAGGTTTTCCGAATAGTCCTATTCACGGAACTTAGTACTAAATCTTGGTCTAACTGGTTAGGATTCGTTTAAGGGTAGCTTCGGTCAGTTCCACTTGGCCAAATGCACCAGATCGAAGCCATATCTTTCTAGACATGCGATGCCCAAGCTTCCCTAACGTACTATCATCCAAAAACTTCACCAGTACCATGAGTCAAGTTAAACTTGGTCTCTTTTTAACTAATCCTAATTACCCTGCCGGGTTGGTTAGTTTTGGAGGTGCCAGCTATTCTGGAGCCTCCCCCTAAATTATTGGCCATTAATTTAGATTTTGGTTTTAGGTTTGTGTCGATTCTTTTTATAGTTATGGTTAACTTGGTGATAGTTTTGTTGATTTTTAAAATGTTTAGATTTTGAATTTGATTTAGGTTTGTATTTTGGATTTTGGTTTGGTTTATTCGATTTTATATAATGTATTTTTTCTTTAGGTATATAGTATTGATTAAGTCCTACTTGCGTGGTCAGACACGCTTTCGGAACCCAAGATAGATTGGTTGACTTGTATTGGGTTATTAATGATTTGAAGGTTTTATTTGAATTCGACTTATATCCTAGTCCGGTTTTATTATAACATGCTTTTTGATTATTTAGGATTAAGTCTAAATTTTTTGATCTTGTTGTGAATTTTTCTAACATCTCCTTTAAATTGTTTATTTCATTTTTTAATGATAAATTCTCTTCCTCAAGTGTTAGATCTTGAGTTGGATTCGAATTTTTTAATTGTTCCTTGAGGTTTTGATTTTCCTCAAGAAGTGATTTGTTTTCATTTTCTACTTTAGTTAATTTACTATTTAAACAAGAAATGATTCTAAAAAACTTTTTGTTTAAATTAAAATATACCTCATTCGAGCCTTCGGAAACGAGTACGGACTCGTGGCTTGTTTCGGGTTCAGACCCGTCTTCATCTTCCGACTCATTTTCTGTTTCGGCTTCGCGGGCCATCAGTGCGAGGTGGCTCTGATGTTTCTGCTCTTCTTCCTCCGATTCGTCCGAGGAGTCGTCCCACGTTGCTTTGAGTGCCTTCTTTTTGGTTGGCTTTGGTTTGTCGAACTTCAGTTTTGGGCATTCGTTCTTGTAATGTCCCTTTTTGTTGCGTAGCAAGTCACGTTCTTTTGTTACGAGGAGAGCCGATCTTTTGAAGGTCCTTTTCGCTGAAGCTCCTCTTTCTCTGGTGAACATTTTTCTTACCAAGTTCACCGGTGTTCTTCGTCTTCGGTCTTGGTCGATTCTTCAAATTCAGCTTGCTTTTCTTTTCTTTGGAGGAACACGCAAATAGAGCTATACCTTTCTCGGCTCAAGCATTAGTTTGTTCGTAATTCTAATTCACGAAAAGCTCGTCTAATTTTAATTCGAAAGATTCTTAGAAATTTTGTAGGCATCCACTATTGATGCCCACAAACTATTACGTGGAAAGGCGTTTAATCGCACCTTATTAAGTCTCTGTTCTCCATCCGGTGGCCTATCGCATGAAGCTTGTTGAGGATGTCCTTGATCTTCGCGTGGAGTTGATTCATTTCTCCTTCCTGCATTTTATATTAAAATTTTATTTAAAAGAAGGTCTCGTTTTGTTACCTTAGTGTCGCTCGTTCCTTCGTGCAGCTCGATCAACTTGTCCCACAGCTCTTTAGCGTTTTTGTGTGGACCGACTGCTTCAGTTCTTCTCTTGTCAATCCGCACTTTGTAGAGTGTTGATCGCTTTATTTTCTGTTGATGCTTTTTTTGAGATCTGCTGTCCGGTCTTGAGGATCCACTAGATTCCGGAGTTGTCCATTGGAGTTTTGTAGGGTCTCGTAATGCTCATCCACTGGTCGGTCAATTTTGAGGTAGACCTCCATGCGCTTCTTCCAGTAGGAGTAGTCCCGTTGAAGAGTGGAGGTCGCACCTGCTAAATCCTTCTTGTTGGGACATTCTGTGAACAAACAAAAAATATCCCAAGACTTGGTCTTGGATTAGTAGTGCGGGAAGAGAAAAATAGAAAAAAATCTAGATTCGTGTTGCACTAATTTAAGTTAACGATACACCAGTTTTAGAATTAATTGAAAGAAAAAAAATTCATCCCCTGTCTGATTGGTGGTTGCACCAAATCAGAGCGGTACCTGCTCTGATACCACTTGTAAGACCGTTAGATTTGATAGAGGGGGGTGAATATCGATTCGAAAATATCGAGTATAAACGCAGCGGAAAAATAAAATAGACACAATGGTTTTACTTCGTTCGGAGCCTGTGACGACTCCTACTCGAAGGCCCGTGGTCCTTGACCACTTTCGTTGGGCAATCACTAGCAATTCGAAATGATGATTACAAAAGAACCGTACAGGGAATGCTAATGAAAACTGAAAATAAATACCGACAAAAAGGGAAAAGAACGGAGTGTAGTGTCGGAGCTTTGTTGGCGTCGCACTGAACGTCGAGCAGCAAGACCAGCAGTAGAAGAGTTCTCAGCTTGATTGATTCTAAAGCTCCTGCCTGGTGCTTCTTTTATATGCTGTTCCGGGCGCCTGGATTCCTTCCGGGCGCCTGGAATGTGACGTAGCTGCTCAAACCGAGATGCTCCACGTGGCGACGACTTGGCTGGATAGAATTCGCCTTCCAGGCGCTCGGATCCCTTCCGGGCGCTCGGACCTCCGGGCGCCCGGACCTCCGGGCGCCCGGACCTCCGGGCGCCCGGACCTCCAGGCGCTCGGATCCCCTCCGGGTGCCCGGACCACCTTGTTTCAGAAAACTCCCTGCAAAACAAAGTTAGTCCGAGGCAAATATACATCCTGTAAAACAGATTGTTAGCACAGTTAAAGTTCAACAGGTGGATAAAAAGAGTATGACTTAGATTCCGTCTTTCCGAGACCGGAATCTAGTCACGATCTCGACTTAGACATCCGAAATGGATCTAAGCCGGATCGACGCCTAATGTCCCCTTCCCGGGAACGCGTCCTCACAGTCACTCCCCTCCAGTGACTTACCTCACTTACCTGCCAGACGTCCGGTCAGCCCGTCGACCCGTCTGGACTTCTTGCCAAGCGTCCGGTCAGCCCGTCGACCCGCTTGGACTTCTCGCCAGCTATCCGGTCAGCCCGTCGACCTAGCTGGACTTCTCGCCAAGCGTCCGGTCAGCCCGTCGACCCGCTTGGACTTCTCGACAGCTATCCGGTCAGCCCGTCGACCTGTCTGGACTTCTCCTGCACACTCGATCAAAGTGTCAGACAACAACAAAACTAACTTAACGTATTTGTCATTCATCAAAACCTGGGTTAAATCGTTAGTGCTAACCGCACCAACACATTTGGGTAAGTTCGACAATACCGCTACCCTTCATCAATACACAGACGGGGTGAAGTGTCGAGTTTTTCTTACCACCCTCTCGGGATCGGCTCAACGGTGGTTTCGGAGGCTGCCGGACGGATCTATCTCAAGTTTCAAAGACTTCCGAATGGCCTTCCTTCACCACTTTGTTAGCAGTCGGCGCTATCAGAAGACTAGTGTCAGTCTGTTCGCTATCAAACAAGAAGCCCGCGAATCGCTCCGAGCCTATATCCAGCGATTCAACAAAGTGGCCATGGATATCCCTACGGCCAGCTTGGAGACTATGATGAATGCTTTCACACAAGGCCTCGTGGACGGGGATTTCTTCCGCTCGCTCATTCGGAAGCCGCCCCGAGACTACGACCATATGCTACACCGAGCCAACGAGTACATCAACGTGGAGGAAGCCCAAGCGGCCCAAAGAAAGGAAACTCCAACCGAGCGGGCTCCCCCTACCGAGCGGAAGTCGCATACCGCTCAACAGCCGCCCAGAGGACTGCGAGCTAAAGCAGCTCGTCCACCACAACAAGCAAGATCCCATGCCATCCAAGAAGTATTCGCCGAGCGGCCCAGACCAAAAAGGAAGGTATGGACCCCAATGTTCTGCTCATTCCACCGGACGGACACGCACAACACAAGAGATTGCCGAAGTCTTCCCTTGATCGCTCATCCCGTTCCCCGAAGTGGCGGCCGTCAATCGCCATCATCCGACAGGCGACAGAGGCCTCGAGAAGCCGATCGGATAGTAGCCGATAGGCGACAACAACAGACTCCCGACCGACATCACACTCCGAGGCGTGAGAATCCTCAGATGTCTAGGGAACGGCCTCGACCGTCCGCTCGGGAAGAAGAAAATAGAAGTAATACTTCCCGAGGCGAAATCAACATTATAGCTGGCGGGCTGACCGGAGGAGATTCCAACCGAGCAAGAAAGACGAGCGTCCGGCAGCTCCAGATCCATGCTGTCGGCTGCAGCCAGGAACGGGCGAGCGGACCCGAAATCAGCTTCGGGCCCAAGGACTTGGAGGGAGTCGAAGTGCCGCATGACGATGCTCTCCTCATCAAAGCGGTAATACCCAACTACACTATTCACAGCATTTTTATTGACACAGGAAGCTCGGTTAATATCATATTCAAGAAGGCCTTCGATCAACTACAAATTGATCGAGCCGAGCTGCTGCCCATGACAACCCCCCTTTACGGGTTTACGGGCAATGAAGTCCTGCCGGTCGGACAGATCCGACTGGCTATTTCACTGGGAGAGGAGCCGCTCAGAAGGACGCGGACTACAAAATTCATCGTGGTGGACTCTCCCTCGGCATACAACGTCATCTTGGGACGACCGGCTCTCAGTGAATTCCGAGCGGCCGTCTCCACCTTCCACCAGAAAATCAAGTTCCCAGTCGAGGACAAAGTAGGAGAAGTACGAGGAGATCAACTAGCAGCTCGGCGATACTACGTCGAGATGGTCCGAGCAGAAGCCAATTCCGCTCGGAAGACTCCACGGATCGAGGTGAACGCTATAACTGAAAAACCTCCCTCTTTAGTTTACGAAGAAAAAGAGGAAGTGCAGATTCACCCGACCCGATCGGAGGCCACAACGTTCATTGCGGCCGATCTGGAGGCAAGCCAGAAAGAGGAAGTGATCAAATGCCTGCAGAGAAACCGTGATGTCTTCGTCTGGTCAACACATGAGCTGCCTGGAATTTCACCGAGCATAGCACAGCATGAGTTCCACGTCCGACCGGACGCTCGGCCTGTGAAGCAGAGAAAGAGGGACTTCAGCGCCGAACAAAATGTTGGATCGAGAAGTGCTAGAGGGGGGGGGGGTGAATAGCGCTCTTGAATATCTTGTTCGATTATCAGAATCGTAAGAATTATCGGAGTAATTAAGCAGCGGAATAAAACAAAGTAAGCACACAGAGACAGGAGGATTTTTACTTCGTTCGGAGCCTTGATCGACTCCTACTCGAAGGCCCGCGATCCTTGATCGCTTCCGGTGGGCAACAACTATAAGCTCGTTAAAAGATTACAATTATGAGTACAAATAAAAGCTATAAATATTTTACCGACAACAAGAAATGCTAATTCTGAAGCTTCGGATCGTCGAGCAATTATAGCAGCACTTCGGAGCGTCTTTTGGAGCAGCACGTTGATGAAAGATCACTTAGAATTCGTTGGCTTGAAGTGCTGGTCGAAACCCCCTTATAAAGGGTGTTCAAGGCGCCTTGAAGGCTGTTCAAGGTGCCTCCATGCTGCCTGGTCTTCAGCATGGATCAAAACTGACCTGGTCGAATTTCATCCATTCAAGGCGCCTTATATCCCTCTCAAGGCGCCTTCCAAGGTGCCTTCTGCCTGGTGCCTCGCAGCCAGCTCAGCCTTTACACCTGAGGCGCCTCCAAGCTCCATGGAGGCGCCTCGGACACTGTTCATCCGAGGCTTTAGGTTGCTCCTTTGCTCCTGCAAGATGCGTTAGTCCCAAACACTATCCTGCAACACAAAGTTAGCATAATAAACATTATAAAAGAAGTATGGACAGTCTTCGGACTGTCCAAGTCTGACTTCGGGTTTCCAACCGGAAACCCTAGGTCGACCCGACGCCTACTGTTCCCTCTACGGGGAACGCGTCCTCACCTACTCCACTCAGGAGATTTACCTGTTGCCAGTCGATCCTCCACTTTTGCTCAGCACTCGATGCTTCCGGACTTTCTGCTGGACATCCGCTTCCCCGACTAGTCCAGTCTTTCACCTGGTTCGCGACACCAGGACTTTTCACCTAGGGTTACCACCCCCTAGGACTTTTGCCTGAAGCCATCGACCTGCCAAGACTTTCCGCATAGGGTTACCACCCCCTATGACCTAGGGTTACCGCCCCCTAGGGTTTTCCCTTTGCCTAACCGCAGCTAGGACTTTCCTGAAATCCTCAAGTAGACTTGTTAGACTACAAAACATCTTAACTTTGAATTCTTTGTCGTTATCAAAACACGAGTTAGATCGTCGGATGCTTCCCGCACCAATAATCTCCACCTTTTTTATTATGGCAATATAAATTCAAAGTTAAGTATACAAACGAATAGATAGACATTTTTAACATAGGCAAATCTGCTGAGTATAGATGAACAAGGTAACTAAACCAAAAGTATACAAACGAATAGATAGACATTTTTAACACAGGCAAATCTGCTGAGTATAGATGAACAAGGTAACTAAAGCAAATTTGCCCTAATTGCCCTATATTCTCCCCCTTAACTTTGGCTCCCCCTTAACTTTTGCTCCCCCTTAATTTTTAACTTGAATTTTGTGTTTACATTTTTGCTACTCTCCTCCTTTGCCATAACTCAAAAATGGGCAATAATATGTGTTTGAATGAATTGTACATGATTAAGGTTAGCAATGTTCAACAGGGTTTGAAAGTTAAGGTTAATTGGATTAATATTTTAAGTTTTTAGGACAAGATTATTCATTTAAGTTCAGTTGGTCCTTAAGTCTAAGCACAAGTCATGTTCACTAGATTGATATATTAGGTATCAGAGCCATAGAGAACAAAACATTCTTAACTAAAAAAAATCGAGTATCTTTTGCCAACTGTCTAACCTTTAGTTACTTGTTGATTGTCTATAGGACAATAACTTTTACTAGGTTAGTCAAGTTAAGTTATTTTGGTCCAGATAGACTTGACTAGAGCTGGAGAACTTAACTTGATTAATGTTTATTGCATATTTAACGCCCAGACTCATATTGATGCACAGATATAAGCATTCTTGAGTCCAGGCTATACCCTATGTATCTCACGCCGTTCTATGTTCTTCAATCACACTCAAGGTAAACTTAGGTGTTTGTGAGATGCTCTGGCTTAATTCTAGGGGAACATGATATCTAGGGGGAAACCCTAGGCTAATTCCAGAAATTTTTAAGAATCTAGCAAAATTGGAGTTTTGAAAACTGTTTTTCCTAGAATTTGAAAAAAAAATAATAAAACCTATGCTCAAAAAATATAACACATAAAACTGAGTAATAATATGTCTAATCAATTTAAAACATCCAAGATATACATCAAAAGCTGAGTAACAGAAAGATCCCAGATGTCAATAATATGTCAAGGCAAGTGAAAAGATAGAATCAAGCAGGTGGATCGTCGGCTGGAGGATCGGCTAGGTGCTACTCAGGTGGCGGCTGAGGCTGTCCCTGACGCCGAAGCTCGCCTCGAAGAGATGCGAATCCAGCAACTATCTCAGATCGCATAGTCCGAAGAAAACGATGACTGTCTAACACAGCTCGTCGCGTCTGTGTGGACTGGATCTCAAGTCGAGTGAGTCTATCCTCGACAGAGAGTGGTGCTGAAGATGACGGCCCGACTGAGGAGGAGGGTCCGGCAGAGGTGGAAGGATCTGCGAAGAAGTCCTCTGCCAGAAAATCTGGCCACTCCTCATCTGCATCAGGTGCACCCTCGGCCTCTGGAGCACCAGGGGCAGCAGCTGGTGGTGGTCGGCCCTTCCAGGCCAGAATCCCCTCGGCAGTGACATCTGCCCCTGCTAATCTAAGGCTACGCTGACCGACCTCATCATAAAGGGTAAGTGGGATGAGAACCCCTCTAGTAATGTCTATCCTAGAGCTGGAGAATATCTGGGTCAGGATATGACAATAAGGCATATGAATTACTCCAGATGTAACTGTGTTAGATGCAAGGATAATATTATGAAACATATGGAGGGCTATGTCTATGTCCAGGTGCTGGGTGAGGGCGTACAAGAAGAAGGAGTGGGACGGTCACATCGTCGAGACATCTCGAGATGATAAGGGTAGAATACAAGCTGTCAGGACTCTGTACATAGCATAATCCTGAACTCGAAGAAGAGTGGATCTGAACTCAGTCAGGCCTAAGGGTCTCTCCTCCCCATAGAAATGCATGTAAATGTTGTCTAATGTAACAATTGAATAGGGGGCACCAAAGGGTAGGGGTCTACTCGGATAACATAAAAATGTACACTCAGACTCCCTAATCTCTAGGCTGGTGCGAAGTAGTGATGGAGTGAACTGAATGTCAGTACCTCCTACCCTGGTGGTATAAGTTCTATCATCAACCTTTTCAAGGTTATGCACATAGGTCTTGATTGACAGTCGTGGTGCAATCAACCAGTTTATCTAAATGATAATGGGTTATCATTTGGATAGTGGGTTGACAATTTTGTGACAAAAACTCCCTACCAATATATCTAGGTTTGATTGACTCAAAGGTAAACCTAGAGAAATCTATCCTATGCTGTTCCGAGGGGAATCTCGGGTCCGTGGAAGGGGCCCTTGCTGGTGTGGTATCCACAATACGACGCTTCCTATTTTTGACATTATGCAAGAAAAATTGCAAAACTAGCAAGAATATAGGATTTAAGCAATTGAAGAAGGGTTTTAGATTGTACCTAGGAGGCATAGCTAGGAATTAAAGGGAAGAAAAGAGGTAGAAGGCGCCTTGGTTGGGAAGAATCCGAAGAAATCGGTGGCTTGCGGCGAAACACGAACGGAAGCAACAATGCTTCTGTTTGTGACAAAAGAGATATTTTAAGGCGCCTCCTGATCCCTTTAGGGCGCCTTCGGAGGCGCCTTAAGGGCTTCTTAAGGCGCCTTAAGTGGGCGGCGGGAAATTTCCCGCCGCTGATTGAGGGCGCCTCCTCTTAGATGGAGGCGCCTTCGGATTCTACGTGTCCAATTTTTTTTTTTTTTTAATTAACAAATTTCTTATAGATTAGTTTTTGAAATAATTTTGAAATTTAAGTTTAAAATAATTTTGAAATTTAAAATAATTTTGAAATTTTAGTTTTTGAAATAGTTTTGAAATTTAAGTTTTTAAAATAATTTTGAAATTCAAGTTTAAAATAATTTTGAAATTTAAGTTTTTAAAATAATTTTGAAATTTAAAAATAATTTTGAAATTTTAAAATAATTTTGAAATTTAAGTTTAAAATAATTTTGAAATTTAAGTTTTTAAAATAATTTTGAAATTTAAGTTTTTTAAAATAATTTTGAAATTTAAGTTTTTTTTTTTAAATAATTTTGAAATTTCAGTTTTTTTTTAAAAATAATTTTGAAATTTAAGTTTTAAAATAATTTTGAAATTTAAGTTTTTAAAATAATTTTGAAATTTAAGTTTTTAAAATAATTTTGAAATTTAAGTTTTCAAAATAATTTTGAAATTTAAGTTTTTAAAATAATTTTGAAATTTTAGTTTCAAATAATTTTGAAATTTAAGTTTTTAAAATAATTTTGACAGTTAAGTTAAAATAATTTTGAAATTTAAGTTTTAAAATAATTTTGAAATTTTAGTTTAAAATAATTTTGAAATTTAAGTTTTCAAATAATTTTGAAATTTTAGTTTAAAATAATTTTGAAATTTAAGTTTTAAAATAATTTTGAAATTTAAGTTTTTAAAATAATTTTGAAATTTATGTTTTAAAATAATTTTGAAATTTAAGTTTTTAAAATAATTTTGAAATTTTAGTTTAAAATAATTTTGAAATTTAAGTTTTTAAAATAATTTTGAAAGTTAAGTTAAAATAATTTTGAAATTTAAGTTTTTAAAATAATTTTGAAATTTAAGTTTTTAAAATAAATTTAAAATTTAAGTTTTAAAATAATTTTGAAATTTAAGTTTTTAAAATAATTTTGAAATTTCAGTTTTAAGATAATTTTGAAATTTAAGTTTAAAATAATTTTGAAATTTAAGTTTTTAAAATAATTTTGAAATTTAAGTTTTTAAAATAATTTTGAAATTTAAGTTTTTAAAATAATTTTGAAATTTAAGTTTTTAAAATAATTTTGAAATTTAAGTTTTAAAACAATTTTGAAATTTAAGTTTAAAATAATTTTGAAATTTAAGTTTTTAAAATAATTTTGAAATTTAAGTTTTTAAAATAATTTTGAAATTTAAATTTTTTTTTAAAATAATTTTGAAATTTAAATTTTTAAAATAATTTTGAAATTTTAGTTTAAAATAATTTTGAAATTTAAGTTTTTAAACCAATTTTGAAATTTAAGTTTTAAAATAATTTTGAAATTTAAGTTTTAAAATAATTTTGAAATTTAAGTTTAAAATAATTTTGAAATTTAAGTTTTTAAAATAATTTTGAAATTTAAGTTTTTAAAATAATTTTGAAATTTAAGTTTTTAAAATAATTTTGAAATTTTAGTTTTTGAAATTTAAATTAATTATCAGTTTGATTTTAATTGTTTAGTCATCTCACCCGATCTAAATTCTTAATCAGGGAATCCTATAATTTTTGTGAGATGAATTGAGGTTCAATTTAAGGGTTTGGTTTAGTCTTGTGTTAGATTCAGGTTTAGCTTTGGGTTCAACAAGTAAGCATTCTTTGGATAAACTTCTGGGCTATGGTGAGTCACAAGGAGCTCATTAAAGTAACCATGTCTTCGAGGTTTTCCAAATAGTCCTACCCATTGAACTTAATACTAAAACTTGGTCTAACTAGTTAGGATCCATTTAAGGGTAGCTTCGGTCAGTTCCACTTGGCCAAATGCACCAGGTCGAAGCCATATCTTCCTAGACATGCGATGCCCAAGCTTCCCTAACGTACTATCATCCAAAAACTTCACCAGTACTATGGTTCAAGTTAAACTTATCCCGTTTTAATCTAACCTTAATTACCCTGCCGGATAATCTATTCTTGTTTTACCCATTCCGGGTAAATTAGGTTCAGTTACCCTGTCAGGTAGTTCAGTTGGAGGTGCCAGCTAGTTTGGATCCTCCATCTATTTTTCATAATTTCGACTTGTTGAATTTTGAATTTGTAATTTAATTTTGAATTTTTAATTTAATTTCGAATTTTGAATTTTGAATTTGTATTTTAATTTTTAATTTCGAATTTGTAATTTAATTTTGAATTTTTAATTTAATTTCGAATTTTGAATTTGTAATTTAATTTTTAATTTTTAATTTAATTTCGAATTTTAAATTTTGAATTTGATTTTTAATTTTGAATTTTGAATTTAATTTCGAATTTTAAATTTGATTTTTAATTTTAAATTTTGAATTTGTAATTTAATTTTGAATTTTGAAATTTTAATTTAATTTTTAATTTTTAATTTAATTTTGAATTTTGAATTAAGATCGTTTTCATTTTAGCTTTCCCTGGATCACGGCCTCGATATGGTCTGTCGAGGTAGTATATTTAATCCTTCGGAACCCAGTATTGGCCAAGTCCAATTTGATTGATCAATTTGGACTTGGGGACCCATGCTTGGACTGATTTACTACTTTGTTTGTTTATTAAGGATAAATAAGATTTATATTTCTTTTTACTTTTATATCCTAGCCCAGTTCTATTGTAGACGGCTCTTTGTGTCCCAAGAATTAGATCCAAATTCTTGGAGCCCAGAGAGAACTTTTCTAAAGTAATTTTTAAATCTTTTAACTGATTTTTCAGATTTGAATTTTCTTTCTCAAGTTGTTGTACTTGAGTTGAATCTTCAGTTTGAACTTGATTAGGTAAAGATTTTGAGTTAGTTACTCCTTTAAGAATGGTTACTTCTTTTAGAAGTGACTTAATTTTCAAATTTGATTTGGCTAATTTGCGAAGTAAATAATTGACTAAGTTATTAAGCCTAGGAATACTTACAGCGGAGTCTGGCCCTTCGGAAACGGATGCGGATCCGTGGCTTTGCTCGGAGTCGGCTTCTGATTCGCTCTCGGATTCGATGATCTGGTCCCGGGCCATCAATGCGAGTAAACTCGTTTGGTCGAGTTCGTCGTCTTCGTCCTCCGAAGAAGATTCGTCCCAGGTTGCCTTTAGGGCCTTCTTTCTTCTTTGCTTCTTGGCTTCCTTTTGACTGAGGCAGTTGGCTTTTATATGCCCTTCCGGCTCGTAGCAAGTGACTTGAACTTTGCCTGTTAGTTCTGTGGAGCCTCCTTGTATTTAACTGCCTTCTTTAGATCTTTCTTGTTGAATCCCTTCTTCTTCTTGTAGAGCTTCTTCACGAGATTCACTAGTTCGCTGGTCAGTTCATCCTCTGAATCTTCTGAGTCGGGTTCGTCTTCTGATTCCGATTCAATCTTTCGCCGTACTCTTGATTCCCTTGTTCGACTTGTACCTGCAACCAAAGCAATGCCCTTCTCGGATGGCTGTGCATTAGTTTGTTCATGGAGTTCAAATTCACTAAATAATTCGTCTAATTTTAAGGAAGACAAATCCTTAGAGACTTTGTAGGTATCTACCATTGATGCCCACAATGAGCTCCTAGGAAATGAGTTAAGAGCATACCTTATTATATCTCTGTTTTCTACCTTTTGCCCGATTCCACGAAGGGAGTTCAGAATATCTTGAATTCGAGCGTGTAAAGAACTTGCCGTCTCGCCTTCCTGCATTTTCAATTTGTATAATTTGTTAAGTAACAGATCACGCTTACTTACCTTGGTTTCCGAGGTGCCCTCGTGTAGTTCGATCAGTTTCTCCCATAGTTCCTTTGCGGAGGAGAATGGACCGACTCTGTTGAGATCTTCTTTGGTCAGACCGCACTGGATGGTGCAGGTGGCTTTGGCATCGGCTTCCACTTTTTTGATAAATGCGGGCTCCCAGTTCTCACAGGATGTAGGCTTACCGTCTGTACCAGTTGGTAGTTGCAGTCCTGTTTTGACGATCATCCAGGTGTCGAACTGGATCTTTAGATATATCTCCATTCGCCCCTTCCAATATCCGAAGTCTTCTCCGGAAAATAATGGGGGACGAACGGTGCTATATCCTTCTTGTTGGGCCATTTAGATCTACAAAAAACAGAAACAACAAGATCTATTCCAAGACTAAGTCTTGGATTAGTAGTGCGGGAGGAAGGAAAAAATAACAGGCTCAAGTGGTATTGACCAACTTTGAGCAGAAAATCGATTCGTAAAAAGAAATTAGAATATAGCTATGAGGCTAAATTCTAATCGACTCCGAACATAACCACGAAAAAATTGTCTCGAATAGTGGTTGCACTGATTCAAGACGACCCCGCTCTGATACCAATTGTTGGATCGAGAAGCGCTAGAGGGGGGGTGAATAGCGCTCGTGGCTATCTTGTTCGATTATCGGAATCGTAAGAATTATCGGAGTAATTAAGCAGCGGAATAAAACAAAGTAAGCACACAGAGACAGGAGGATTTTTACTTCGTTCGGAGCCTTGATCGACTCCTACTCGAAGGCCCGCGATCCTTGATCGCTTCCGGTGGGCAACAACTATAAGCTCGTTAAAAGATTACAATTATGAGTACAAATAAAAGCTATAAATATTATACCGACAACAAGAAATGCTAATTCTGAAGCTTCGGGTCGTCGGGCAATTGTAGAAGCACTTCGGAGCGTCTTTTGGAGCAGCACGTTGATGAAAGATCACTTGGAATTCGTTGGCTTGAAGTGCTGGTCGAAACCCCCTTATAAAGGGTGTTCAAGGCGCCTCCATGCTGCCTGGTCTTCAGCGTGGATCAAAACTGACCTGGTCGAATTTCATCCATTCAAGGCGCCTTATATCCCTCTCCAAGGCGCCTCCAATGGTGCTTCGCAGCCAGCTCAGCCTTTGCACCCGAGGCGCCTCCATGCTCCATGGAGGCGCCTCGGACACTGTTCATCCGAGGCTTTAGGTTGCTCCTTTGCTCCTGCAAGATGCGTTAGTCCCAAACACTATCCTGCAACACAAAGTTAGCACAATAAACATTATAAAAGTATGGGCGGTCTCGGGACTGTCTGAGTCGACTCGGGTTTCCAAGGAAACCCTAGGTCGACATGACGCCTCTTGTTCCTCTACGGGGGCGTCCTCACCTACTCCTCGGGAGATTTACATTGCCGGTCGATCCTCCGGATCGTGGACTTCTCGACACTCGATGCTTCGGACTTTCTGCTGGACATCCGCTTCCGGCTAATCCAGTCTTTCACCGTTCGCGACACGGGACTTTTCACCTAGGGTTACCACCCCTAGGACTTTGCTGAAGCCATCGACCTGCCAAGACTTTCCGCATACCACCTATGACCTAGGGTTACCGCCCCCTAGGGTTTTCCCTTTGCCTAACCGCAGCTAGGACTTTCCTGAAATCCTCAAGTAGACTTGTTAGACTACAAAACATCTTAACTTTGAAATCTTTGTCGTTATCAAAACACGAGTTCGATCGTCGGATGCTTCCCGCACCAACACAAAATGCCATCATCCGAGCGGAAGTCGAGAAACTCCCGGAGGCCGGCCACATACGCGAGGTCCAGTTCCCCAGCTGGTTGGCGAACGTGGTACTAGTCTCCAAGCCGGGCAACAAATGGAGAGTGTGCATCGATTTCCGGGATCTTAACAAGGCGTGCCCAAAAGATTTTTACCCTCTGCCCCGGATCGATCAACTGGTGGACTCCACGGCCGGCTGCGAGTTGATATGCATGCTCGGCGCTTATCAAGTCTATCATCAAGTGCCGCTCGCCCGATAAGATCATGAAAAAGTCAGCTTCGTTACAGCCGACGACACCTATTGCTATAATGTGATGCCGTTCGGATTGAAGAACACGGGAGCCACTTATCAGCGCTTGATGAACAAAGTGTTCAAAGAGCAGATCGGGCGAAATCTGGAAGTATACGTGGACGACATTCTCATCAAGTCCATCTGAGCGGCCGATCTCTTAAAAGACATGGAGGAAACTTTCCGAACGCTACGGAAATATGGAGTTAAGCTAAACCCTTAGAAGTGCCTGTTCGGAGCAAAAGGAGGGCATTTCTTGGGATATATAGTGACTGAGCGCGACATCGAGGCAAATCCTAGCAAAGTGAAAGCATTACAAGATATGCCGCCCCTAAGAAATCTGAGGGAAGTGCAACGTTTGACCGGACGGATAACTGCTCTATCTAGATTCATCTCCAAGACCGCCGACCGGAGCCTGCCTTTTTTCAAAATCTTGCGCAAAGCCACTAAGTTTCACTGGGACGAAGAATGCGATCGGGCGTTCGAAGATCTGAAGGCATACTTGAACTCTCTACCTGTGCTAGCCAAGCCAACTATGGGTGAGCCACTTTGTATCTATTTATCTTCAACTGAGCAAGCAGTCGACTCGGCACTAGTGAGGGCGAGCGGAGAAGAGCCTGTATATTTTCTGAGTCATATTTTAAAAGATGCTGAATCTCGCTACACCGGGCTCGAGAAGCTGTCTTTCGCTTTGGTCCTCGCCGCTCGGCGCCTCCGTCCCTATTTCTTGGCTCATATCATCATCGTCCGGACGAATAGTCCATTGGGAAGAGTGCTATTGAACCCAGAGGCGTCTGGACGGCTCATCAAATGGACAACGGAGTTGAGCGAATTCGACATTCAATACCAGCCCCGATCGGCGATAAAGGCTCAGTCCTTGGCAGATTTTATCACCGAAGTGCAAAGGCCAGAACCCGAAGCCATGTGGAAAATATTTGCGGACGGATCGTCCACTAGGCTCGGGAGCGGGATAGGAGTACTGCTGCTCTCTCCCCACGAAGAAAAGATGTACCTATCCGTCCAGTTGGATTATAGAGCTACAAACAATGAAGCGGAGTATGAAGCCCTCATAGCCGGCTTGCAGGCAGCTCGGCATGTTGGGGCCGGTCGGGTGACGCTTCACTCGGATTCTCAGCTGGCCGCTCAGCAGCTCTCTGGCACCTTTGAAATTAACAACGCGTGGCTCAAACTCTATGCGGAAGCCTTTGATAAGCTTAAATCCAATTTCAGAGAAGTCATTGTCCAAAAGATACCCCGGGCGGAAAACCAAGCGGCCGATGAGCTAGCCAAACTCGCAAGTTCAATAACGCTGGTCGCCATCCAACAGCCAATTGAACAAGTATCTTTGGTGGCGTACGTCGACCGGATGGAGGGCCTCACGTTTCCGAGCGACTGGAGGACACCCATCATGGAGTTTCTTCGCTCAGGCGCTACACCGTCCGATCGGGATGAAGCCCAGCTGCTAAGGAGGAGAGCCGGCCGGTTCACACTCATCGGAGATCAACTTTACAAGAAGGCTTTCTCCCGCCCGCTTTTGAAATGCGTGAGCTTGGAAGACGCAGCGTACATCCTCCAATAAGTGCATCAAGGGTCGTGCGGAGGACATTCGGGCGGACAATCGCTGGCTAAGAAGATCCTGCTGGCCGGATACTTTTGGCCAACCCTGCAAGCAGACGCCGCTCGAACAGTCGCGACGTGCCTTTCTTGCCAAAAGTATCATAACTTCTCTCACCGACCGACGGAGGAAATGAAAGCAGCTACCGTGTCCTGTCTATTCGACCAATGGGGAATGGATATTGTGGGTCCGTTTCCTATGGCGACCGGGCAGCGGAAATTTCTACTAGTGGCGGTCGATTATTTTTCCAAGTGGGTGGAGGCCGAGCCGCTAGCCAAGATCACCGAGCAGATGGTCAAGAAGTTTATTTGGCAACATATTATCTGCCGGTTCGGCATCCCCCGTCGACTTTTTTCCGATAATGGGCAGCAGTTCGCGGGAAAGTTGCTCGAAGATTGGTGCAAAAGCTATGGCATCGAGCAACACTTCACGTCCGTGGCGTACCCTCAAAGCAATGGTCAAGCCGAAGTAGCCAATCAGGAAATTCTTCGCATTCTGCGCGCTCGGCTCGACCATTTGGGAGGAAGCTGGGTGGATGAAGTGTCGGGCGTCCTATGGGCCATCCGATCAACCCCAAAGGAAGGAACGGGCGTCACGCCTTTCCACCTGGTATATGGTGGCGAAGCGGTTATCCCTGTCGAAGTCGGCGTCGAGTCCGTCCGGATCCAAAACTATGATGATGACAACGCCGAGCGGAGGAACATGGAGCTTGATTTGGTCGACGAAGAGCGAGCCAAGGCGTCCATCCGGCTGATGGCGTACCAGCAAAGAATGAAGCAGAATTACAACCGACGCGTAATCCCTAGAGCATTCCAAGTCGGCGATCTCGTTTGGAAGAAAGTAAAGCCGGTCGGCGACGTCGGCAAGCTGGAAGCTCCATGGGCGGGTCCCTTCAAAATCATCGAAAAGCTTCGTTCAGGTGCTTATTATTTGGAGGATGAAGACGGGCTGCAGCTGGACCGACCATGGAGCGCAAATCATCTCCAGCCGTATCGAGCTGGATAAGAGGTGCGATAATGTAATTTTACATATGCTGGGGTCGCCTATATACTTTTAATGCAGGGAGCAAAAATGATTAAAGGATGACCAATAGCTTCGCCGAACGGCCGTATTAAAAGATGGCAAATGACTTCGCCGAACGGCAGTGTTAAAGTTAGCCTTAACGGCCGTCGAGCTCCGACGTTAAAAATCGAGAGACGAGCCGGCGTCTATAAACCCTCCGAGCGTAAGACCGTCGAGCTCCGACGTTAAAAATCGAGGGGCGGGCCTATAAACCCTCAGCGGAAGACCGCCGAGCTCCGGCGTTAAAAATCGAGAGCTGGAGTCTATAAACCCTCCGAGCGGAAGACCGCCGAGCTCCAGCGTTAAAAATCGAGAGGCGAGTCGGCGTCTATAAACCCTCAGCGGAAGACCGTCGAGCTCAGGAAATCGAGATCGAGCAGTCGTCTATAAACCCTCCGAGCGAGACCGACGAGCTCCGGCGTTAAAAATCGAGGCGACTCGGTGTCTATAAACCCTCGGCGGAGGCCGTCGAGCTCACATTAAAATCGAGGCAGTGGGCGTCTATAAACCCTCGGCGGAGGCCGTCGAGCTCCAGGCGTTAAAATCGAGAGCGAGCCGGCGTCTATAAACCCTCCGAGCGGAAGACCGCCGCGGCGTTAAAAATCGAGAGTGGCGTCTATAAACCCTCCGAGCGGAAGACCGTCGAGCTCCGACGTTAAAAATCGAGAGATGAGCTGGCGTCTATAAACCCTCCGAGCGGAAGACCGTCGAGCTCCGACGTTAAAAATCGAGAGACGAGCCGGCGTCTATAAACCCTCCGAGCGGAAGACCGTCGGGCTCCGACGTTAAAAATCGAGAGACGAGCCGGCGTCTATAAACCCTCCGAGAGGAATAAGGCGATCAAGAAGACTCGTACTCGCTGTCAACATCGCTGGACCACCTATGCGTTCCGCTCGGCCCAGTACCCAAAGGTACTTCGTCAATATTCAGTAAATAACCTCTTCTGTTGAAGCAGGACATATTCGTCCGAGTGGAAATGTATTGCAAAATACTTCGTAAAAATACCTATCAAGCACGGGGGGTGTGGTAGAAGGCGAGCAGACAACACACACATTGACCAGCAAAAGGACAAAGCAAACGAAAGGAAAACGTTGCATTAAAAATAAAACTTTAGGCCAAGCGGCCTAATTACAAAAGAGGATCATTTTCTGGCTGAGCGACCGAATTACATATAAAATGTCTACTCAATATAATCGTAAAGGTCCTTGGGGATGTCGTTCAGGAGCGCCACTTGATCTGCAGCCGGGATGACGAGGGACTCGGGAAGTTTCCCCTTGGACTTCAAGTAGGTAGTGGTGGCGGCCATGGCAAGGTCGAAGGCAGTATACATCCGCTCGCAAACTTTTTCCGAAAATTCGGGCGAGCGGATGTAATTTTGTCTCAGAGCAGCGACCCGGCTCGGCTCGGCCTCTTGGTATTCTTTGAAGGCCAATTGAGACGCGGCTAGGGACTCTTGCAGAGTTTTCAGCTCATCTATATGCTTGACTGTGTCAGCCGAGCGGCATGCCTTCTCGCCATCAAGCTGGTCCATCAGCTCCTTTACTTTCTGCTCCAGGCCCCGAGCTTCCACATTCTTTTTCTCCAGGTCGGAGATAGTCGTGTTCTTCCGCTCGGTCGCCAAGTTTATCTTGTGATCCAGAGATTTTTTCACTCGCTCGAGCTCGGCCAAATGATGAGCCAGGTCGGCTGTTTTCTTCTGCTCGGCCGCCAACAAAGCTTGAGCTTTCTTCAGCTCCTTTTGCAGCTCGGCATATGAAGGGCCTTGAGAGCCGGACGAACCGCCTGCCACCTTCAGTTGCCTTAACTCCTCGTCCACCATAGCTAGGCGGTTGGAGACTGCTATCTCCTCCACCCATCTCTGATGAAAAAGGAGAAGTCGTTAATCGCCGATCGGTAAAAATGTATGCAAAGCTTTGAAGAAAACGAACTTACCCCAGTGGCCTCCTGCATGTGGATATTGGCCAAACTTCAAAGGGGGATTAGCACGACGTGCGCCTAAGCGTCGGCCCACATCTCAGCTAGGGGCCCTTTCAAGGTGATAGTGTGCTCGGGCGCGGTTGGACGGTCGGCCTCTGGCAGCAGTTCTTCAGTCGGGAGATGAAGAGTGACCCGAACCGTGCGGCCATGATCGGGGGTCGTTTGACCGGCGGTTGGAAGAGGATCAGAAGCCGGCGCCGAAAACTGAGAATGAATGGTTGAACGCTGCGCTGGTTGACGAGTGGGCGGAAGGGTGCTGACCGGAATAGCCTCAATTGGGGCTGCCGGCTCGTCCCATTCAGAAGGCGTCCGGCCAGACGAAATGGCCTCGACCTCTGGAGCCTTACCGCGAGCAGTTACGGTGACCCGCTCGGATGGTTGGACAGCGGAGGTAGCCGATCGCAGGGGAGTCTCCACTCGGCGTCTCTTTTGTCGAGGTTGCTCCTCTGTTACGCTCCGCAAGTGTACGGAAATGTCGCAAGTAATATAAAAGATTATCATATCCACAGGGACTGGAATAAGCACTAGAAATGTCTCAATGCGAATTAGCTAAACAACTATCCAATCGTTTCAAAAGCAAAGTAAAGGTAAACAAATCTAATATTAGAGATCAACAAACAAGAGTTTAGTGTTTTGGGTTATGATAAAGGGAGATTCTAGGAGTTTCGGTTTCTTTGTAAGATTTCTTGAATGTAAATGGTTCACCAATTCTTATTCCTCAATTTCCAAACATGTAGAAAGTTGTCGGTTCCCTCTTGCAATAGACAACCGGCTAAGGACTGAGAAATGTATCTAAATAGGATTAATTAGACATGAATCTACGTTGTCCTTACACAGAAGCGCACCTATTACTATGCCTTCCTCGGATATCAACATAGAAGCCCACAACTTATTAATCTATAAAGATACAAGAAGCTAATCATAGAATCCATCCTACTCTCTTGAATATTCCTATTTCCCCTTCAAGATTATCTCTCAAACGTCCTTACACGGGCTTGCACCTGTCACGTGGATCCCTCGGATGATCGAGTGAGAGTTTATCTTTACCAAGTCCATAAGAAATCCAAACAATCAATCAAGAATGAGAATTAAGCGCAAACCACCATCAATCATTCAAGATCTAATTGATACAAGCAAGATAATGTCATTGAAACAAGAAAATGACAAATCCATAAGAGATTACATCAATCCATCATACAAATACTCCCTTAATCCTAGAATACAAGATCTACTCCATGAATCGAGGAAGAAAACCCGAAGAAATAGAGATTACAAGCATTCCTTGAATCCCCCAATCCAAGAAACCAAGAAAAGGGAGAAAGAGAAAACTTATCTACAAAGAAGCCGTCTTCAGCCACGCTCCGAGTCGAAATCGTCGAGATCTCCTTTAGAATTGCCCAAATCCTCCCAAGAATGGGAGAAACCACCAAATCTTGCTTTCTCCCAAGGGGAAAGATCCCTTTCAATTCATGAAGAAGGTTTAAATAGAGGAGGATCGGGCCACACGGCCCGTGACACGGCCGTGTGAGATTCACGGCCATGCCCCTCTCCCTCACTACTGCAGTGTGACTCCACACGGCCAGAACCCCTCTGCTCTCTGGAAATGCTACTGCCGTGTGGTGCACACGGCTGCTGAGTCTCTGGAAGTCTCACTGCAGTGTAGATCCACACGGCCATGTAAGACTTCTGCCTGCAGTTGGCTTCAATCTTGACAGTGCGAGGTTCACAGCCATGTCATCTTCCTCTTGTTGGTGCCAAACTCCACACGGCCCGAGCTCCATCCCAGTGCATGGCCGTGTGAGGTACACGACCCGGTTTCTCCCTTCGTTTCCTCCAATGCATGCCCAAAGATGTAGATTCTTCACCAAATCGACTCATTGTACGGAAAATGCACAAAAAGCAGATCTCCGAACCAAAAGAGTAAATATGCTAAAAGGAAAGTCTGGAAGTATAAAAATGCATAGATCAAGCATGCTCAAAGTATGTAAATGTGCATAAAACATGCATAAAAGAGTATATAATCTCCGCACACCCCCAGACTTAAACCTTTGCTTGTCCTCAAGCAAAATCTGTAATCTAAATTTATATGTTCTACAACACATTCATAAAACCGTGCACTTTCCTAATTCTATCAAAAGTTTCATTAACAAGCATGATCATGAAACAAGTAAAGTATGGTTCAAGCATAAGAATCTTGTCCAAATGTAAAAGTAACTCAACACCCTTCAAGTTTCAATCCATGTCCTAGTCAAGTCGTCATCAAATTTGAATTCCTAATGTTTCCAGTGAAAGACAAGTAACCAGTGATAGACACTTACCATTCACTTGGTTCATATTTCTCAACTAACCCAAGGTCTCAAAGGTGTGCTCAATCTCAAGAGAAGCTAAGCAGTCATTTCCCCAATAACCTAACTCGGTCTCAAAGGGGTGACTTGCTAGATTCCACTCATGACAACTGTTTTTTATATCCTTTTTTTTTTTTATATGTGTTTGCATTGTGCAAAACTTATTCACAAATGTACTTTTAGCACACATGTTGGGATATTTTGATTTTTCCAAATGAGCTTTAATGATTTGAGCCTCATCCAGTAACCAAAATGAAAGTTGAGAAATCACCATGGAAACTAAGTACTAAGCAAACAAGATGAATCATGACTATTTCAATGACATCAACTATTCAAGCATCAAGCACAAGTGTAGTGAAGATAAAATCCTTAAGGTTGAACCAAAACTAAAACTCATCACCATAAGATTCTTAGCTTATTAATGCTTCCCAAGATAGAAAAAAGAACTACACAAAGTTTACTAGTAGCATCATGCGAACATCATGAATCGAGACAATAATCGTGCTAACATTTCACTTGAATCCAAGAAAGCATATAAGTGAAGATTTGATGTTCTCAAAATTTTTTTTGCCATGATTATTTCAAAAACAAGCAAAATAAAGCAACAAGCAATGAAAATAAGAACCAACATGAAAAACTAATCAAAAACTAAAAACTGAAGACCAAACTAAACAATACATGACACCCCCCCAGACTTAAACCTTTCATCGTCCCGATGAAATCAGTATGGTGGAGGAGGTGGAAGATCAGGAAAATCAGGGAAGGAAGATGCAAAATCCTTAACAAACCATTTAACTTCGTTTCTGAAAAAATTATGATATTCAAACAATTTATCAATATCATCCTGCACAAATCTCATACAACCTCTAAGATCTTCATGAAATTCCATTTTAGCCCTATAAGCATTCATCATTTTAGAAATCTTATCACACAATTCTCTTTCACTCTTGAAACAATCTTGTAGCTTTTTAAATAGTTCCTCCTCCATAAGCTTCTTATCTTCAAGAAATTCATTAGTTGAATCTAAATCACTATGAATATTCTTTAAAGCAGAATTAAGTTCTTGAAACATAAAACTATGAATCTCTTGGTTACCCTTAGAAACATTTTTTTGAGTAAAAGTTGACAAGGCTCTAGATTGTTGCCTAGCTAACTTTAAACACCAATTCTCTTTATTATGAATTGTAGTAAAATCATGATTGGGCAATTTTAAAGGGAAACCATTTTTAATGACTAAACTAAATCCATGCTCTTCATGCTTAATCATTTTCATTGCTAAACATGAATTGAAATCCAACGTACAAAAACTCTCCACCACCTCTAATTCACTCAAATCACATCCTAATACTAAGGCCAATTGAGTAAGTAATCCCCCCAAAATAATAGGTGTGGTAGAATTTAATTTCCCTAATTTTGCCAAATGTCTAAGAAAGAAATAACCAGAATTAATTGGAACATTTTCGACCATTGCCCACAAACAATACAAATCTACAAGTCTTACCGATCCCTCTTTGTCCTCCCTTCCAAATATAGTGTTTTTCATGACCAAATAAGCATATTTAAAAATAGGATTGATAATTTGGCAAACTCTGGAATTATGAGGATCAAATAACGGTTGTTCAGAGATTTGTTGCCAAAAATGTGAATTCTCAAATTGGGGCAAAATCACACACACATCATTCTTTGGCAACTCATAACAAGTATTAAAATCTCCCAACGTCCATTCATAATTTTCATTAAACAACCGGAATTTACACTTCCCCCCTCCTTGAACATTATCAACTTCTATTGAGCTTAAAAATTCAAGAACAATTCTAGGATAAGTAGGATATCTCATGTTCACTAAACCACTCCATCCTATCCTTTCAAATAGCCAAACTAAATCATCCTTAAACCCCAAAGTTTCTAAAGTTTCAACATCAAGAAACCTAGTGCCTAAAAGAGGTCGTTTACATAAAGACGAATATCTATACCATTGCTCATCACTAGAGAAAACAATACCAAAGTCATTAGAAATACCTTTAAAGCAAACATTCCTCTCCTTTCTTGCAACCACCTTCTCCTTCCCTTTTCTTGTGGCCGAAGTCTCCTCAATCCCGTTTTCCATGGAAGAAAATCTAATCTCCTAAAGAAGAATGAGAAGGAAAAATTGGAAGAAGTAATTCAATCCTTTAGAAATGGGGAGATAGGGAAAAGGAGCAAGCGGCGGTACACGGCCCCCTCCCCGTGCCCTAATTCCTTAAGAAGATGTGGATCGGGCCGTGTGATATCACATGGCCATGATCATTTCTCATCGCACGGCCGTATGACACGGCCCCCTTCCCTTTCTTCTCTGGATTCCAGACACGGGACGTGTCTGCGACACGGCCTAAACATCTTCTTTCACGGGTTTCTTCGCACGGCCGTGTCTGGGACACGGCCTATTCGTCTTTCTCCTCGGGATTCTTTGCACGGCCGTGTCTATGACACGGCCTATACCTTTTTCTCCTCGGGAGATCCCACACGGCCGTGTCTGGATGACACGGCCCAAACACTTCCCTTCTCTGCAACCTTTTCCTGGCCGTGTATAGCACATGGCCTGACTCTGTTTTGCACCTAACCTGAAAACAAAAATAAAAAACAAGTAAAAACCAACAAAATGAATTTATACTAGCTAAAAGAATTCAATCTGGAGGGCGAGGTTCAGAAAAATACAACCTTTGTACCTCTTCTATTTTCGTGCCATGAATATATTTTTTCAGTCGTTGACCATTTACCTTAATTATCCCAAAATCTTTGTTCCAAATATCTACAGCTCCAAAAGGATAAACCTTCTTTACCTCATATGGACCCGTCCACCTTGACTTAAGCTTCCTAGGAAAAAGTTTTAATTTTGAATTGAACAACAAAACCAAATCTCCCACATTAAAGTCTTTACGAAGAATGTGTTGATCGTGCCATTTCTTTGTCCTTTCTTTGTAAGATTTAGCATGCTCATATGCATCCATCCTTAATTCATCAAGTTCGTTCAACTGAAGCTTCCTTTTCTCCCCTGCTCCTTTTAAATCCATATTCAAATTTGCAATTGCCCAATAAGTCTTATGTTCTAGTTCAACTGGAAGATGGCAAGGCTTACCATAAACTAATCGAAATGGGGTCATCCCTATAGGAGTTTTATAAGCAGTTCGATAAGCCCATAAAGCATCATCTAGTTTCAACGCCCAATCCTTCCTTGAAGTAGATACAGTCTTTTCCAATATGGACTTAATTTCTCGGTTAGATATCTCAGCTTGCCCATTAGTCTGAGGATGATAAGGTGTTGCTACTTTATGCTTCACTCCATATCTTCTAAGTAAGTTTTCAAACTGTTTCTCTATAAAATGTGATCCTCCATCACTAATGACTGCCTTTGGCACCCCAAATCTTGGAAAGATAATACTCCTAAATAATTTGATAACTGTTCTCGCATCGCACGTAGGAGATGCCACAGCTTCTACCCATTTGGACACATAATCTACTGCCACAAGAATATACCTATTCCCATATGAAAGAGGGAAAGGTCCCATGAAATCAATTCCCCAAACATCAAATAACTCAACCTCAAGAATGTAATTTAACATCGTTTCATTTCTTCTAGTTATATTCCCAGTTCTCTGACATTGGTCACAGGATTGAACAAACAACTTAGCATCCTTGAATAAGGTTGGCCAATAAAATCCTGCTTGAAGAATTTTCGTAATCGTTTTTGAACTACCCAAATGTCCTCCATAGGACGAAGAATGGCAATGAAACAAGATATCTCTAACTTCTTCTTCAGGTATACATCTTCGATAAATCACATCATTGCACTTCTTATACAGGAGAGGTTCATCCCAAACATAATTCTTAACTTCTGAAAAAAACTTTTTCCTTTGTTGATGAGAAAAATCCGGAGGTAACTCCACTAGCAAGGAAATTCACAAAATCTGCATACCAAGGAGTTTTCACACTTGATAAAGCTAATAAGTGTTCATCCGGGAATATGTCATCAATAGGTAAATCAAAATCCACCTCATTTTCTGACTTTTGAGATATTCTAGACAAATGATCCGCTACTACATTTTCAGCTCCTTTCTTATCCCTAATCTCAAGGTTGAACTCTTGCAAAAGTAAAATCCACCTGATTAATCTAGGTTTAGCGTCCTTCTTTCCAAGTAGATACCGGATAGCTGCATGATCAGTATATACTATTACTCTTGATCCCACTAGATAAGATCTAAATTTATCAATAGCAAATACCACTGCCAATAATTCTTTTTCCGTAGTAGAATAGTTTACTTGGGCTGCATCAAGTGTTTTACTTGCATAATGGATCGCATGCAAAATCTTATTTCTTCGCTGTCCCAAAACTGCTCCTACAGCAAAATCACTAGCATCACACATTATTTCAAAAGGAAGATCCCAATCAGGTGCTTGAATGACTGGAGCTGTTGTAAGAGCACTCTTAATTATTGAAGGCTTCAATACATTCGCTATCAAAACAAAACTCAACAGATTAGTTAATGGCTTGGAAATCTTTGAAAAGTCCTTAATAAAGCGTCTATAGAAGCCAACATGTCCTAAAAAACTCCTAACTCCTTTTATATTGATGGGTGGGAGTAATTTGTCTATTACTTCCACTTTTGCTGGATCTACCTCAATACCACGCTCTGAAATTTTATGCCCCAAAACTATCCATTCCTTAACCATAAAATGACATTTTTCCCAGTTCAACACTAGGTTTGTATCTTCACACCTTTTTAGAACAGTAGAAAGATTTGACAAACAAGAATCAAAGTCATTCCCATAAACTGAGAAGTCATCCATGAAAACCTCCATAATTTTCTCTATTAAATCTGAAAAAACTGCCATCATGCACCTCTGAAAAGTGGCTGGAGCATTACAAAGCCCAAATGGCATCCGACGATAGGCAAAGGTACCATAAGGACAAGTAAAAGTAGTCTTCTCCTGGTCTTGAGGATGAATCAGAATTTGAAAAAAACCAGAATATCCGTCCAAGTAACAAAAATAAGAATGTTTAGCCAATCTTTCAAGCATTTCATCAATAAATGGTAAAGGGAAATGATCCTTCCTTGTTTCTTTATTCAACTTCCGATAATCAATGCACATTCGCCACCCCGTCACTGTTCGTGTTGAAATTAGCTTATCTTCTTCATTCTTGATAACAGTCATTCCTCCTTTTTTTGGAACCACGTGGACTGGACTCACCCATGCACTATCCAAAATTGGGTAAATAATCCCCGCATCAAGTAGTTTAATCACTTCCTTCTTTACTACCTCTTTTAAATTTGGATTTAGTCTCCTTTGATGCTCAATTGAGTTCTTGTACCCCTCTTCAAGTAAAATTCTATGCATACAGAGAGATGGACTAATCCCTTTTATATCATCTATTGTATATCCAATGACCTTTCTATGCAACCTTAACTCATCCAACAGTCTCTTTGTTTCAAACTCATTTAACTGAGCACTAATTATAACTGGATAAGTAGAATTCGGCCCAAGAAATTCATACTTAAGATTTGGGGGTAATGGTTTAAGTTCAAGTTGAAGTGGTACTATTTCTGGAAAAACTGGCTCTTGTTCTATCAACATAGTCTCCTCCTCAGCCAAGCTTTCTTCTAACAACTCTTCATTGTCTAAAGACAGATCTTCCTCCTTATGATCACCAAGACATACCCCCTTTTCTGTTGAAAATACTTTTTCACCAAATGTTTTTGATAATGATGCACAACACCAAGGAAATAATGTTTGGAAATCACTTTGATTCAAGATAAGCCCTTTTTCAACATCATCCTTTCCTCTAATGATATCCATTGTCAAGAATGGACTATCTTGCTCTGCCCAATCATTGGAATTTTGCGTGATTCTGTCAACTATCTCAAAAGTTTCTTCTAGACTTTTTTTCAAAAATGATCCTCCAGATGCTAAATCCAGTTGATTATTATTTGAGAAAGAAAGCCCAACATAGAACAAATGCATAATTAACCATTTCTCAATTCCATGATGTGGACATAACTGCAGAAGAGAAGAATATCTTTCCCAGGCTTGGTACAATTTTTCTCCATCCAATTGCTTAAAATTTAAAATTTGACTTCTCAAATAAGTAGTTTTCCTTGGAGGGAAATATTGGTCAAGGAATTTTTGCTCTAACTCATCCCATGTTCTGATACTTTGAGACTTTAGAGAATTGTACCATCTTTTTGCAGCACCCTTCAGACTAAAAGGAAAAGCAAGCAGCTGAATAATATCAGATGAAACTTCTTCGTATTTCAAAGTACAACAATATCTATAAAACTCCATCAAATGGGAATAAGGATTTTCAATATCTAATCCTCCAAACTGAGTTTTCTGAACCATGGAAACAAAAGATGGTTTGAGTATAAAATTTCTTGCTTGTATGTTAGGGTAAACAACTGCTCCCATTTGTTTTGCAGACTTCGGAGCTCCATAATCTCCTAGTGACTTGCACACCATGTTTAGATATTCCTGTTCTTCGATTTTCCTTTGCAGAATTCTTCTTTTATGGAAAGTTCTATCAATCTCAGGGTCAAAAGGAAAGAATTCCCCTGCAAAGTTAGATCTTCGCATACACAAGAACAAGATAGCAGATAGCAATTCGACACAAAAAGGAAAATAGAAGAATAAAAAATGCAGAATTGAATTTGTACAAAAGAATTAACAAGAAGCGAAAGTTATATAAGAAAGTAAAAAAAAAACAGAAATCTAATGATTAGTTACAACTATGCAATATGAAAGGAAAACAAATGTTATGTTTAGTCTAACTCAATTGATAATTCCTAATGTTTTAGCGCAGTCCCCGGCAACGGCGCCAAAAACTTGTTACGCTCCGCAAGTGTACGGAAATGTCGCAAGTAATATAAAAGATTATCGTATCCACAGGGACTGGAATAAGCACTAGAAATGTCTCAATGCGAATTAGCTAAACAACTATCCAATCGTTTCAAAAGCAAAGTAAAGGTAAACAAATCTAATATTAGAGATCAACAAACAAGAGTTTAGTGTTTTGGGTTATGATAAAGGGAGATTCTAGGAGTTTCGGTTTCTTTGTAAGATTTCTTGAATGTAAATGGTTCACCAATTCTTATTCCTCAATTTCCAAACATGTAGAAAGTTGCCGGTTCCCTCTTGCAATAGACAACCGGCTAAGGACTGAGAAATATATCTAAATAGGATTAATTAGACATGAACCTACGCTGTCCTTACACAGAAGCGCACCTATTACTATGCCTTCCTCGGATATCAACATAGAAGCCCACAACTTATTAATCTATAAAGATACAAGAAGCTAATCATAGAATCCATCCTACTCTCTTGAATATTCCTATTTCCTCTTCAAGATTATCTCTCAAACGTCCTTACACGGGCTTGCACCTGTCACGTGGATCCCTTGGATGATCGAGTGAGAGTTTATCTTTACCAAGTCCATAAGAAATCCAAATAATCAATCAAGAATGAGAATTAAGCACAAACCACCATCAATCATTCAAGATCTAATTGATACAAGCAAGATAATGTCATTGAAACAAGAAAATGGCAAATCCATAAGAGATTACATCAATCCATCATACAAATACTCCCTTAATCCTAGAATACAAGATCTACTCCATGAATCGAGGAAGAAAACCCGAAGAAATAGAGATTACAAGCATTCCTTGAATCCCCCAATCCAAGAAACCAAGAAAAGGGAGAAAGAGAAAACTTATCTACAAAGAAGCTTCGTCTTCGGATCCAATCCACGCTCCGGAGTCGAAATCGTCGAGATCTCCTTAGAATTGCCGAAATCCTCCCAAGAATGGGAGAAATCACCAAATCTTGCTTTCTCCCAAGGGGGATCCCTTTCAATTCATGAAGAAGGGTTTAAATAGAGGAGGAATCGGGCCACACGGCCCAGTGACACGGCAGTGTGAGATTCACACGGCCATGTCCGAGCTTCACGCAGCTGGTCGTGTGACTCCACACGGCCGGAACCCTCTGCTCTCTGGAAATGCTACGGTAGTGTGGTGCACCTGACCACGGCCTGCTGGTCTCTGGAAGTCTCACACGGTAGTGTAGATCCACCGCCATGTAAGGCTACTGCAGTTGGCTTCAAATCTTGACACGGCCGTGCGGGTTCACACAGCCATGTCATCTTCCTCTTCTGTTGGTGCCAAACTCCACGGCCGAGCTCCATCCCAGTGCATGGCCGTGTGAGGTACACGGCCCGGTGCTTTCTCCCTTCGTTTCCTCCAATGCATGCCCAAAGATGTAGATTCTTCACCAAATCGACTCCTGTGTACAGAAAATGCACAAAAAGCAGATCTCCGAACCAAAAGAGTAAATATGCTAAAAGGAAAGCTGGAAGTATAAAAATGCATAGATCAAGCATGCTCAAAGTATGTAAATGTGCGTAAAAACATGCATAAAAGAGTATATAATCTACGCACATCATCCTCCTCCCGAGCGGAACCTTCTTCTTGGACAGTTGGTCCTCCGCTGGGGGTGGCTCCGCTTGCTACGTTCTGATGGGAGGCCTGAGCGGCCGACTCTTCCTGAGTCCCGCTTTCCCCTTCATGCGATCCGACTGGCTGGATGCCGAGCGTTTCCATCTCCTTTGCTGCGCGGCTTCAAGCGATGCCGCCTTTTTCTTCAAAATTCCGGCCATTACCGACTCCATGACGATGTCCGCTGCAAAGGAAAGAAGAGAAATCAGTTAGCAATCAAAGCATATGCCCAAGTAAAATTCTTACCGAAGCTGCTCGGAAGAGGAGTTCGTATTGGACTCAGGCCGAAGATGTACATTACTCCTTCGTGAAGAAGCTTATTGATGTCAAGCCGCAGACCGGCTAGCATATTTGCAGCATGGAGGTAGTCCAGCCGGGTCTTGAATTTCTTCAGCTCAGGAGTGGGGGGTAGGTCGACCTACCACTTGGTCCGGAAATTGGCCTGATAAGGCATACGAATATAGAAAAAATACTCCTTCCAATGTTTATTGGAAGAAGGCAGTTTATTAAAGAAGACTAAGCCGGGCCGAGCTTGGAACATGAAGGTGCCCGGCTCGGACTGCTTGGGGTAATAGAAATAATAAAAGACCTCAGGTCGGAGGGGGATGTTGTGGATCTTGAACAAAACAACAACACCACAGAGAAGACGAAAGGTGTTGGGTACTAGACTGCCGAGCGGAACACCAAAGAAGTTACAAACATCTATAATGAAGGGATGTACAGGGAAACACAGACCGGTAGTAAACTGGTCGCGGAAGACACAGAAAGCTCCGCGCAGCGGCCTGTGTGGCCGAGCGGAGGGACCGGCTAAAAGAAGTTCAAAATCACTGGGGATTTCAAAATTATCTGTCAGAATATCAAAGTCACGATGATCGAATCGTGACTCCATGGTAGTGTACCATGGGCCGAGTGACTGGTCTTCAGGATAAGAAGAACTAGCCATGGTCCGATCGGAAAGAATCAAAAAGGCAAAGAAAGGCGGAAGAAAGAAGACAGTAAACGAAAAGAGGCCCCGAGGATTGGAATATGGGAAAGAAATGCAGAGAAAGCACAAAGACCAGAGAGAAGAGAGGAGAACCTTACGGGGAAGAGGGGGATCGAAGAAAGAACACCGGAGCCAGGAGAACACGATCGCCTAAACTCTGGAATGCGGGGAATAATCGGGGGCACGCGAGAGCAGAAGTGAGACGACGGAGGAGAAAGCGAAGTTCTTATAGGGCGGAGCTCGAGCGGCCTCCACCGTCGGATCCAGGTCACGGGATCCAAAGCACACATCCGGCCGTTCATTTCAAACCGCCTCGATCTCGTCGCTCGACCACGCCGCCGTCGTACGATGATGCCAGTACGCCACGTGGCATTCAGCCATTCGATGCATTTAATGAGGGCATGCTCAGCCTTAATGTCTGAGATTGGCGCGGATTACGAAGAGATTCGAGGAATGTTGCTGTTGACTAACCTTACGGCCATCCCCTCGGGAGGCCGAGCGGAGGATAATTGCATGAAGGAGCCGCCCGGCTAGACTCACAGTCGAGTCAATCGGACTAATCGCCTCCTTCGACTAGACTTGAAGGGGAGGCAAGTGATCCGGCGGTAAGAACAGGGGACCCCCGTTCTGGGGAGTCAACGCCACATGGAAGTCAAAGGGCCAGGTGGTTGATAGGAGAAGGATGAACCGACCGGACACCCGAGAAAAGGTTGGATCAATAGGCCGACCGGAGAAGGGTTGGTCGATCGCCCGGCCGGCCTACCGGTGTCCAACTGATGGCAAAAGGCACCCCGGCGGGAGTCGGGGTTCCGACGCTCGCTGAACAGGATCATATGGCCGAGCGGATGGCACGCTCGGTCGAAGACATAAGGTAGCATACTGTGAACAGTTCCCACAGAGCACATTACCGAGGATCTCCTAAGCATACCAGTGCATATGGATGGCCGGACGTGATGTGAGTGCCGGCCGGTCGGACGTGAGGTGAGAGCCGACCGTTCGGACGCCCCGGCATAGAGTAAGGAGAGAAGGACAAGGTGTTGGTGCAACCTTAGGTCAAGGTTGACCTGGTTGACCAGACTCGAGTTGACTTGACTCGAGTTGTGTTTTGATGTTTGACGAGTTATGTTTGACAATGTTTGACGTGAACAGAAAAGTTGTATCTTGATGTTTTACAAGGATACAAACTTGGGAGATTATGGGTGCAACCCGTGGTCAAGGTTGACCTGGTTGACCCGAGGTGAGTTGACCTGACTCGGAAAAGTCCAAGCAGGGAGTTTGGCACAGGAAAAGTCCAAGCAGGGAGCTTGGCATGGGAAAATTCCAAGCAGGGAGTTTGGCATGGTGAAAAGTCCAAGCAGGGAGCTTGGCACGGGAAAAGTCCAAGTATGGAGACATGACACGGAGAAGTCCAAGTATCGAAGCTTGGCACATGGGAAGTCGGAGAGGGCTCGGTAGCTCGTTCTCTGGACTGTGGTCAGAGAGGGCTCGGGAGCTCGTTCTCTAGACCGGATGGAAGTCGGAGAGGGCTCGGTAGCTCGTTCTCCGAACTGTGGTCAGAGAGGGCTCGGTAGCTCGTTCTCTGGACCGGATATGGGAAATCCTGATAAGTGAAGCCAGGTGAAAACCCTGGTGAGTGAAGCTAGGTGAAAGTCCTGGTGAGTGAAGCCAGGCAGTTGGAAAGTCCTGGTGAGTGAAGCCGGGCAGATTGGAAATCCTGGTGAGTGAAGCCAGGTGAAAACCCTAGTGAGTGAAGCTAGGTGAAAGTCCTGGTGAGTGAAGCCGGGCAAGGGAAAAATCCAGATAGATCAAGGGTGATCGGACATCTGGTGTTGGAAAAACCAAGTGGGTCAAAGGGATTGACTGGACACTTGTTGGGGAGTCTTAGCAGGTCAGGGGAGTGACCGGATGCTAAGCATGGAGTACCAACAGGTCAAGGTTGACCAGATGTTGGTTTGAAAGGTTTGGGACTTGGTTTGGGCAAAAACCAAGCTCTGGATCGATCAGTGGATCGATCCAGTGATACACTGGGTATCTGGATCGGTCTTACTGAGTGTTATCTGATCGGTCTGCAGACCGATCAGGAAACAACGATCAGAAGGCAAGAAGATCGGGAGAAAAGGAAGGGACATGCATGATGATCAGTCCCTGGACCGATCAGAGGAAGCTCTGATCGATCCCCAGGACCGATCAGGGTCTTCCTGGACCGATCAGGAGATGTTCTGATCGGTCCAGCGCTAGCCGTTGGCTCACAACGGCTAGTCTTCTGTCTTCTGTCTTCTGTTCTTTGCAGGTGCAGTGCAGGTTGAGTGTAGGATATAAAAGGAGTTCAAGGGTTTCTACAGTGGTGCTCTCTTCTTCTTCCTACTCTTGACTGTGATCGAGCTTTGCTGAGCTCCGAAGCTTCGTGTGAGCTTCTTTGACTGAGTTGCTTGTTGGCATTCGTCCGTGAAGTTGGTGCTTCATCCGGGACTTCAGTCGACGAAGAAGGCAAGCGAGTATTCGTACATTCATTGTGTATTTTGTTCTTGCTCTTCTTTGTATTTCCATATTGCTGTTGCAAGCTATTGTGGCGAGGTTTCTCCACCCACAAGGAGTATTTATTAGCCGATTCTCCGGGGACTCATCCACCGACAGATTGATAGGCTTCGTCCACCTTACGGACACGCCGAGGAGTAGGAGTTTATCTCCGAACCTCGTTACATCGCTGCGTATTGAGGTTTGATCTTCTTATCTTTGTTTCTTTGTTTTATTTTCCGCTGCGCTAACGTCAACTTGTAGAAAGAAACGAAGATTTGGGGTCGGCTATTCACACCCCCCTTCTCTAGCCGCGATCATCGATCCTAACAAGTGGTATCAGAGCGAGGTCGCTCTTCGCCGGATTAACACCCGAGGGAGCACAAGCTAGAGATGGATCAACTCGGAGAAGACATCACCATTCCACCTTTCTATGACCGCGACGACTTTGCGTATTGGAAGGTAAGAATGAGGTATTTTCTTATGACTAACCTTGAAAATTGGAGTTGTGTTCAATTAGGTTTCAAGCCTCCAATGGATAAGGAAGGAAAACCACTCGAGAAGAAGAAGTGGACAAGGGAACAAATCCACCATTCCACAATCAACGATGAGGTAATGAAAGTATTTGAATTCTCATTAACTAATGACATTCTATGTAAGATAGGTGGATACAACAATGCCAAGGAGTTGTGGAACAACTTGGCTAAGTTCCATGAGGGGAACTCCACTTCAAGCCATGAAGAGGAGTCAAGTGAGCCAAGGAGTTCACTTCATGGAAGAATGGATTTAGAAGTTGAGGGTCACTCAACATCTAAAGAAGAAGAGGAGGAGAGTTCTTCTTCAAGTTCGGAGCAAGAAGAAGAAGCTTCTACCTCCGGAAGGGATGAAGGAGAGAGCGTTCATCCATCCTCAACTCTAGGTAACTCAAGCCATTTAGTTTCTAGCAAATTACACATAATGTGCTTTGAGTGTAGGGAATTTGGACATTACAAGAGTAAATGTCCAAAGAGGGTTAGAAAGACTCCACCGGCGCCAAAGGTCAAGGAAGCCGGAGTCCCAACACGCAAGGGCAAGGAGCACGTGGTGTGCTTCCAATGCAAGCGAAGGGGACATTATCAAAGCCAATGTCCGAGGGGGAGGCAATCTCACAAGGACAAGAGACCGAGCACATCGATAGGGGGAGCTAAGGCAAACCCTAAGGTAATCTCTAAGGCACATTATTGCAATACTAGTAAGATGCATGCTAGTAGTTTGATTGCAATTGACAATAATGATAAGCATGATAATTATAGAAATCGATACACATGCTTAGGTGCCAAACATGTGAGCCTAGATAAGGATAACACTAGGAAAGCCAACCCTAGGATCAACTCATCTAAGGTTAAGGATAACGAAGGTAGAAATCCCAAATCAACTAGACATATGCCTAGGAGTACCTCAAAGAACAATGACAAATTAAAACTTGAGGTATTAGAAAAGGAGAATCAAGTCTTGAGGTCAAGACTTGACACTTTAGAAAAGACCCTTAAAAATTTAGAGAAGTCAACTCTAGGGTCTAAGGGTCAAAAACCCAAGTCCAAGGACATGAAAGGTTTGGGTCACAAACCTAAGTCCCAAGTGGTCAAGCCCACTTATCACAATGTTCCATTTGATTATGGAACAAAATCTAGGGCTAGGAAGACCATCACCAAGGTCTCAAGGGGAGTCACCCCTAGAGTTGATCTTGATGAGTCCCAAATGACCAAGGCTTCAAAGCCTAGGAGGGTCATTAGGAGGGTTGCTAGGGAAGTCATCCCTAGTGAATATTTAGTGAACCCAATGAGCTCAAATAGGTATTGGGTTCCTAAGAGCATGATTCCATCACGCTAGATGGATTAGAGTGTGCCAATATTAATTGAATAGGTAGTTAATCTATTCATGACAAAAGGTGGCACTTTAGGAATTTTCAAGGTGTAATCAAGCCTTGAAAATGAAATGAAAATTTATTCCTAAGGTGATTAGGATGTGCCAATCATATTTGAGGAGTGGTCTAGAGTCAATCTAATTGGAACATAGTGATCTAAAAATCTTTGGTATAAGATGCTAGGTCTATTGCACTTAGGAATATAGAACCTATGGCAAAATGATCAAAACTATCAAAAATGGCAATTAAGGCTAAAATTAGGTATCTTCTATACCTTTACATGTTATTTGCCATATATTGTTTGCCATATGCCATGTCATGACATCATATTTAATTTATTATCATTTGAAATGTCATGATAATGCTTAGGTTAGTTAGATGTCATGCTCTATTTAAGTTTTCGTACTTTATGCCATGACATCATGACATTGGCACATGTTTTTACTTATGATATCATTTTATGCCATGTCATCATTTCTTGCATTTATAATCAATGAAATTGATGTAAGGTTAAAAACATAATTTGATATGGAGATCAAATTGATGTTTAGAAAATGCATGAGACCTTAGCCTAAGATAACCTAAACCCATATCTCACATCAAAATTGACTTGGATGTGTTTGATACACCTTAGATGTGTGTGAGATATTAGGATGATGAGTTAGGAACAAGGTGCATAGTTCTTGTACCTAGATGAGCCTAATTCAAAAATGTGGATCATAGGGAAAGCTTATGTACAAGTCATGTACATTTAGCCCAACGATTGTGGTCCTAAATTAAATGGTTTAAAATCATTTCAAAATTGATTTGAAAAACCTTGATGAAGCTTTTCTAGTGATAGCATTCATCATTGAGCAAAGTGATACAAAGATGAGTTAACTTTGAGCTATTTCAAAGACTTTTGAACTTTGTATCAAGATTTGAAAATGGAACTTATTTTCATAGAAAACTATTTTTCCATGATAGTATATGTTATGAGGAGTGTATCCTCAAAATTTTACAATTTTTAGAATTTTCTGTGATTTTTTAGAGGTTTCTAAATTTCGGGAGAAGAAATCAGAAATCAGAAATCAGAGGTCGTGGACCGATCAGTAGGTTCCCTGATCGGTCCAGGTCTGTGTGGATCGGTCACTGGACCGATCCAGAGGGAGCCTGATCGGTCTAGTGGGTTGTCTGAAATTTCAGCTCCGGAGTTGGTATTTTGAAGGTTTGAAACTCTCCAAGACATTGTTGGTGCAATGGTCAAGGGGGAGTTGACCTTTAGGGGGAGTTTTACCTATTAGTCAGGGGGAGTTGACTTTTAGGGGGAATTTTTACTCCTAAAGACTTGAGTGATATGGGATTATCACTAAGTTAATTGTTGGACCTTAGTATCAAGGGGGAAATTAAGAGTTTCAATGAAAGGTATGAGACTTTCATTAGGAAGAAACTCTTGACCTTGATTCACTCTTTTTGATGTGTGTCAAAAAGGGGGAGAGTGTGGGTTTGAGGAGAATAGAGAATTTTCAAACCTAAGTTAGGTTATCGGGTTAACCTAACTTGATTATGGGTTTGATTATGGGTTTTGTCAAACATCAAAAAGGGGGAGATTGTTGGTGCAACCTTAGGTCAAGGTTGACCTGGTTGACCAGACTCGAGTTGACTTGACTCGAGTTGTGTTTTGATATTTGACGAGTTATGTTTGACAATGTTTGACGTGAACAGAAAAGTTGTATCTTGATGTTTTACAAGGATACAAACTTGGGAGATTGTGGGTGTAACCCATGGTCAAGGTTGACCTGGTTGACCCGAGGTGAGTTGACCTGACTCGGAAAAGTCTAAGCAGGGAGCTTGGCATGGGAAAAGTCCAAGCAGGGAGTTTGGCATGGTGAAAAGTCCAAGCAGGGAGCTTGGCACGGGAAAAGTCCAAGTATGGAGACTTGGCACGGAGAAGTCCAAGTATGGAAGCTTGGCACATGGGAAGTCAGAGAGGGCTCGGTAGCTCATTCTCCGGACTGTGGTCAGAGAGGACTCGGGAGCTCGTTCTCTGGACCGGATGGAAGTCGGAGAGGGCTCGGTAGCTCGTTCTCCGAACTGTGGTCAGAGAGGGCTCGGTAGCTCGTTCTCTGGATCGGATATGGGAAATCCTGGTAAGTGAAGCCAGGTGAAAACCCTAGTGAGTGAAGCTAGGTGAAAGTCCTGGTGAGTGAAGCCAGGCAGTTGGAAAGTCCTGGTGAGTGAAGCCGGGCAGATTGGAAATCCTGGTGAGTGAAGCCAGATGAAAACCCTAGTGAGTGAAGCTAGGTGAAAGTCCTGGTGAGTGAAGCCGGGCAAGGGAAAAATCCAGATAGATCAAGGGTGATCGGACATCTGGTGTTGGAAAGACCAAGTGGGTCAAAGGGATTGACTGGACACTTGTTGGGGAGTCTTAGCAGGTCAGGGGAGTGACCGGATGCTAAGCATGGAGTACCAACAGGTCAAGGTTGACCGGATGTTGGTTTGAAAGGTTTGGGACTTGATTTGGGCAAAAACCAAGCTCTGGATCGATCAGTGGATCGATCTAGTGATACACTGGGTATCTAGATCGGTCTGGTGACCGATCAGTAACCAAGCAGTAGCCTACTGAGTGTTATCTGATCGGTCTGTAGACCGATCAGGAAACAACGATCAGAAGGCAAGAAGATCGGGAGAAAAGGAAGGGACATGCATGATGATCGGTCCCTGGACCAATCAGAGGAAGCTCTGATCGGTCCCCAGGACCGATCAGGCTCTTCCTGGACCGATCAGGAGATGTTCTGATCGGTCCAGCGCTAGCCGTTGGCTCACAACGGCTAGTCTTCTGTCTTCTGTTCTTCGCAGGTGCAGTGCAGGTTGAGTGCAGGATATAAAAGGAGTTCAAGGGTTTCTACAGTGGTGCTCTCTTCTTCTTCCTACTCCTGACTGTGATCGAGCTTTGCTGAGCTCCGAAGCTTCGTGTGAGCTTCTTTGACTGAGTTGCTTGTTGGCATTCATCCGTGAAGTTGGTGCTTCATCCGGGACTTCAGTCGACGAAGAAGGCAAGCGAGTATTCGTACATTCATTGTGTATTTTGTTCTTGCTCTTCTTTGTATTTCCATATTGCTGTTGCAAGCTATTGTGGCGAGGTTTCTCCACCCACAAGGAGTATTTATTAGCCGGTTCTCCGGGGACTCATCCACCGACGGATTGATAGGCTTCGTCCACCTTACGGACACGCCGAGGAGTAGGAGTTTATCTCCGAACCTCGTTACATCGCTGCGTATTGGGGTTTGATCTTCTTGTCTTTGTTTCTTTGTTTTATTTTCCGCTGCACTAACGTCAACTTGTAGAAAGAAACGAAGATTTGGGGTCGGCTATTCACACCCCCCCTCTCTAGCCGCGATCATCGATCCTAACACAAGGAACATCTTCTGACAGCTGTCATGCTCTATGACTAGGCCATACTCCAAATCTGGCGACAAGGGGTTCTGCTGTCCCATCGAAGACATGCTTGGACTGTGGCAGTATGGTGTCAGGTAAGCCTTCTGACAAGCCCTTACCGAGGTATGGGCTGGGGACACGTATTCGCCTCGACATGTGTGCATGAGCTCCTTCCCAGCTCTATATAAGGGGCCTTACACTTCACCGGAGGTACGCATTCTATGATTCTTGGAGCCACTTCTTTGTTGTCGAGCTTTGCCTGACTTGAGCGTCGGAGGGTCGTCGCCGGGTACCCCTTCCCGGCCCGACTTCCTTGCAGGTTCACCGGAGGTTCATGCGACTGGTCGAAGATCGACGTCAGCCGGCGGAGAGCGCCACGTGCCCAGCGTCCGTTGATTCAGCGATTCGGACAGGATCACTGGTAGTTCTGTGAATATTATCTTCAAGAAAGCTTTTGATCAGCTGCAGATTGACTCAAGCGAACTTCAACAGATGGTGACTCCTTTATATGGATTCACCGTTAATGAGGTACAACCGCTCGGTCAAATAAAATTGGCCATATCTTTGGGAGAGGAGCCCCTAATGAGGACCAGAAGATCTTACTTCATGGTGGCAGATGCTCCATCTGCCTACAACGTAATATTGGGTCGACCGACCCTAAATGAGTTTAGGGCAGTCGTTTCTACTTTTTGTCAAAAAATTAAATTTCCCGTTGATGATCAGGTCGGGGAAGTTGATGTGCGTAGATTATATACTCTTTTATGCATGTTTTTACGCACATTTACATACTTTGAGCATGCTTGATCTATGCATTTTTATACTTCCAGCTTTCCTTTTAGCATATTTACTCTTTTGGTTCGGAGATCTGCTTTTTGTGCATTTTCTGTACACAGAAGTCGATTTGGTGAAGAATCTACATCTTTGGGCATGCATTGGAGGAAACGAAGGGAGAAAGCACCGGGCCGTGTACCTCACACGGCTGTGATGAGCTCGGGCGTGTGGGTTTGGCACCAAGAGGAAGATGACATGGCGTGTGAACCTCGCAGTGTCAAGATTGAAACCAACAGGCAGAGTCTTACATGGCGTGTGGATCTACCGTGTGAGACTTCGAGACAAGCGGTGTGGGTGTGCACCACTGCGTGTAGCATTCGAGGAGGCGGAAGGTGGAGTGAGGCTGGACATGGTCGTGTGAATCTCACACGGCCGCGGCCGTGTGGCGCTCGATTCCCTCCTCTATTTAAACCCTTCTTCATGAATTGAAAGGATCTTTCCCCTTTGGGAGAAAGCAAGATTTGGTAGTTTCCTCCCATTCTTGGGAGGATTTCTGGGCGATTCTAAGGGAGATCTCGGCGATTTCGACTCCGGAGCGTGGATTGGATCCGAAGACGAAGCTTCTTTGTAGATAAGTTTTCTCTTTCTCCCTTTTCTTGGTTTCTTGGATTGGGGGATTCAAGGAATGCTTGTAATCTCTATTTCTTCGGGTTTTCTTCCTCGATTCATGGAGTAGATCTTGTATTCTAGGATTAAGGGAGTATTTGTATGATGGATTGATGTAATCTCTTATGGATTTGCCATTTTCTTGTTCCAATGACATTATCTTGCTTGTATCAATTAGATCTTGAATGATTGATGGTGGTTTGCGCTTAATTCTCATTCTTGATTGATTGTTTGGATTTCTTATGGACTTGGTAAAGATAAACTCTCACTCGATCATCCGAGGGATCCACGTGACAGGTGCAAGCCCGTGTAAGGACGTTTGAGAGATAATCTTGAAGAGGAAATAGGAATATTCAAGAGAGTAGGATGGATTCTATGATTAGCTTCTTGTATCTTTATAGATTAATAAGTTGTGGGCTTCTATGTTGATATCCGAGGAAGGCATAGTAATATGTGCGCTTCTGTGTAAGGACAACGTAGGTTCACGTCTAATTAATCCTATTTAGATACATTTCTCAGTCCTTAGCCGGTTGTCTATTGTAAGAGGGAACCGGCAACTTTCTACATGTTTGGAAATTGAGGAATAAGAATTGGTGAACCATTTACATTCAAGAAATCTTACAAAGAAACTGAAACTCCTAGAATCTCCCTTTATCATAACCCAAAACACTAAACTCTTGTTTGTTGATCTCTAATATTAGATTTGTTTACCTTTACTTTGCTTTTGAAACGATTGGATAGTTGTTTAGCTAATTCGCATTGAGACATTTCTAGTGCTTATTCCAGTCCCTGTGGATACGATAATCTTTTATATTACTTGCGACATTTCCGTACACTTGCGGAGTGCAACAAGTTCTTGGCGCCGTTGCCGGGGACTGCGCTATAACATTAGGAATTATCAATTGAGTTAGACTAAACATAACATTTGTTTTCCTTTCATATTGCATAGTTGTAACTAATCATTAGATTTCTGTTTTTTTTTACTTTCTTGTATAACTTTCTCTTCTTGTTAATTCTTTTTGTACAAACTCAATTCTGCATTTTTTATTCTTCTATTTTCCTTTTTGTGTCGAATTGCTATCTGCTATCTTGTTCTTGTGTATGCGAAGATCTAACTTTGCAGGGGAATTCTTTCCTTTTGACCCTGAGATTGATAGAACTTTCCATAAAAGAAGAATTCTGCAAAGGCAAATTGAAGAACAGGAACATTTGAATATGGCAAATAGACCACTTAAGGATTATGCAGCACCCTATGCGAGAGGTTTTCGATCTAGTATTTCAAGACCTTCAGTGGAAGCTAATAACTTTGAGATCAAACCCGCAATCATATCTATGGTGCAGCAGAACCAATTTGGTGGAGGACCTCATGAGGACCCTAATCAACACTTAGAGGTCTTTTATGAAATATGTGGTACCATGAAAATGAATGGAGTTCCTTCAGATGCAGTTAGATTATTATTATTTGGGTTTTCTCTAAGAGATAGGACAAAGCAATGGCTGAATTCTTTGGCCCCTAATAGCATCACCACTTGGGAGCAGTGTGAGCAACAGTTTCTTGATAAGTTCTATCCACCAAGCAAAACAGCTCATATGAGGAATTTAATTGCAAGCTTCAAGCAAATTGACTCAGAATCTCTTTTTGAAGCATGGGATAGATATAATAGTATGCTAAGACAATGCCCACATCATGGGTTGGAAAGATGGTTAGTGTTGCACACTTTTTACAATGGTATCAATTATCATACCAAAGTGTCTCTTGATTCAGCTGCTGGAGGGGCACTTATGAATAAAAGCTTAGATGAAGCCGAAGAAATCATTGAAAGTGTAGCACAAAATCATCATCAATGGGCAAATGAAAGAAGTGGTGGCTATTCCTCTGTAAACCCAACAATTAAAGCATCAGGGAAGTTTGATGTGGATGCGGTCACTTTTTTGTCTGCAAAATTGGACGCTCTTACAAAGAAATTTGAGAATATGGGGACTAGTGCTAATATGGTCAATGCTATGAGTACATCTTGTGAAGTATGTGGGAGTTCAGAGCATTCAAATGACTCATGTCCATTGGGAGCTATCACTGCACAAATCAATCAACTTGAACAATGTGATGCAATCATGAGTTACAATCAAAGGCAGAACAACTCATACTCAAATACTTATAACCCTGGATGGAAGAGTCATCCAAATTTTTCTTACAGAAATAATCAAGATCAAGGACCATCTATGGGGGCAAGACCAAATTTTCAAGCTGGGCAACAAAATTTTCAACATCTATCTTCTCAAGGCTTACCAAAGTCAAATGTTGAAAAGATGCTTGAGGAAATTATCTCAACTCAGAATGAAATGAAGCAAGATATAGCAAAGCTCATTCAGAAAATGGATAATTCTGAAAAGCATCAAAAGATTCAGGATAGTCAAATTGCCCAACTAGCTTCCTCATCATCCAGAGCACCAGGACAACTTCCAGGAAAACCTGATGTGAATCCTATGGAGCATTGCAATAGGATTGAGTTTAGGAGCGGACGGACCTTGGGAGACTCCCAAGTGACTGCTTCAAAAGGGATACAAAAAGAAGAAGAGCTCCCTCCTCCTATACCGAATCAGATTCAAGCTAATGAGGAGAGTACCATTGAGGTTGAAGAGACTCTTCCACTGAACCATCAGAGCAAAGCTGTCCCTTTTCCTCAGAGACTTACAATGCTCAAGAAGGATGAAGAATTTGGCAAGTTTCTAGAAAAGGTTAAGGAGATTTGTGTAGAGGTACCTCTTATTGATGCTATTCTACAAATGCCTAGATTTGCCAAATTTCTGAAGGATCTCATGTCAAATAAGAGAAGAAGAGGAGAGGTCGAGACCATTGCGCTTAGTGAGGAATGTAGTGCTATTTTTGAGAAGAACACTTCTCCAAAACTGAAGGACCCAGGGAGCTTTTATATTCCTTGCAACATAGGAAAAGAATTTTTTGAAAAAGCTTTTTGTGATTTGGGGGCGAGTGTTAGCCTCATTCCCTATTCAATTTGTAATAAATTAGGTCTCAAAAATATTAAACTTACTACTATGGCACTTCAACTTGCCGATCATTCCTGCAGGTACCCTTTGGGTATTATAGAGGATGTGCCGGTAGAGGTGGATGGGAATGTTATTCCCACAGATTTTGTCGTGTTGGACATGGAAGAGGACCCTAGGATTCCTATTATATTAGGAAGACCTTTCCTTGCTATAGCTGGAGCTATAATTGATGTCAAAAATCATAAGCTTTCTTTGGTAATTGGTAAGGAAAAGTTGGAATATGATTTATCTAATATCTCTAACCATGTCTCGTCTCTTTTAAATGCTTGTAGCAGGACAAGCATTTATAAACTTGAGGAATGGAATTTTCATCCTCATGGAAGGCCACCAAATGAAGGAGACCATGTGGTGGAAGATGTTGGGAGAAGATCTCCCAACAGAAACGAAAAGTATATCTGTCCTCCAAGGGCGAGGAAAAGGAGCGAATGATTAAGTTTGGTCGAGCTAAAGACCTTAAACAAGCGCTTCTTGGGAGGCAACCCAAGGGTTCTTTTAGTTAGTTTTGATTTGTATTGTAATTTCTTTTAGTTTGATGCATTCTTTTGATTTTATTTTCAGGTTAGGTGCAAAACAGAGTCAGGCCGTGTGCTATACACGGCCAGGCAAAGGGTGCAGAGAAGGGAGGTGTTTGGGCCGTGTCATCCAGACACGGCTGTGTGGGATCTCCCGAGGGGAAAAAGGTATAGGCCGTGTCATAGACACGGCCGTGCAAAGAATCCCGAGAGGAAAGATGGAGAGGTCGTGTCATAGACACGGCCGTGCAAAGAATCCCGAGAGGAAAGATGGAGAGGCCGTGTCCCAGACACGGCCGTGCGAGGAATCCAGAGAAGGAAGAGGGGGAGGCCGTGTGGATCTACACGGCCCGTGCAAAGAATCCCGAGAGCAAAGATGGGGAGGCCGTGTAGATCTACACGGCCCGTGTAGGAGAACTACTAAAGTCTACCTCCTACCTCACACGGCCAGATCTTGGCCGTGTTCCGCACACCCCCAACTCTCCAAATCATATCTTTCTCTCCCAATTTCTTAAAAACTCCTCTCTAATCTCTCAAGATCTTTTAGATCCGATTCTCCTCCTCTCTAAGACTTGGACTCTTGTTCTCTTAACCTAAGATCTTTTGTTCTTTGAAGTTTCGTTCTTTGAGTTCCACAACTCTAGATAATTCTTCCCCTATCTAAACTCATCAAGATGTCCAATCTTTTGAAGAGATTTCGCAAAGGAGGTGGTGGATCTAGTGGAGACAAAGAGAAGGAGCCATCAAGAGACAAAGGAAAACAACCAGTGAAGGTCAAAGGCAAAAGGACTTCACGCGACGAAGGTAATGACAATGAATTCAATATTGTGTTCAGAAATGATGATCAAGTAACTAGATTTGCAATTCTTGTCAATAGAAAGATAGTGTGTACTAGATATATGGACCCAACTGTTCTTGATATGCTTGGAATTAGGGAAGATGTAGATTTGATGATTGGGTTTTTGGATTGGAGTGATATTATGTACACACATTTGCCTACATATCCTCGTCTTGTTTTGGAATTTTTAAGTTCATTGGATGTCCATTTTACTAATGAAGATGATTATTATGGAAAAATCTCTTTTAGATTAATGAATCAAGAATTTCTATGGCCATTTAGTGACTTTAATTCTTGTTTTGGAATAACCACCGGTAGCCCTCGTAGGTTTGATCCAAGGTTTAATTGGAATCATTTTGGAATGCAATAACTGGGTTAGATCAACCTTATGAGCCTTCAAGAGCTAAGGCCTCCCATATGCAAAACCCCATCTTTAGGTATCTACATAGAGTCATGAGTAAAACTATTTTTGGTAGGGGAGAGAGTGATGGGGTGGTTAAGAAGATAGAGCTTTATGCTTTATGGGCTATGCTTTATAAGGTTGAATTTGACTCTGGTTTTCATTTTGTTCAAACCTTATTGAGATCAGCTAGGGCATCATCGGGATCAATTGTTTTTGGTGGTTTGATTACCCGAATAGCTTGTAATTTAAATCTTGATGTTGATGGGTTGGAAATAATTCATGGTAATGACATGATTGACATTGATACATGTCTTGCTATGAAAATGATCGTTCGGGATGAGAATGGTTTCGCGTTTCCTAGGAGGAGTGGTTCTCCTTTACCACTTCCTTTTCCTGAACGAACTACTATTCGTAACCGGGCTAATTGGGTAATTTCTGAGTTAGATTTTGAGGATAACCCTTCTATACCTGGAGACACTGAGCCACATAATGAACCCTCGTCATCTGGACATACGCAGCCTTCTAGTTTTATGGAGCCTGCTAGGCATTCTTTTGCATATGGCACGGGATCTTCTAGGTTTGATTTTTCAGATTTTCGTACGTCTCTAGAATCACTTCATGAGAAGCAAGATTCCCAACGAAAAATGTTGGAGGGGCGCTTCTCTTTATCTGATGATCAGTTTAGGGAGGTACAAAATCATTTTCAGTTTACGAGGAATTTTCAGGGTCAAGTGGCTGAGTTTGTGCAGGATTATGATACTGATCAGGCTAGGATGAGAGATTTTATGCAGAATATGACGCTTACTAGCCAACAAGTTGATGCTTTATATGAGTATCATAGATCCTTGGGTGAGATTCCAGGTTTTCCTAGTTTTCCTATTGGCCAACCACGTCGTAGACCTCCTTTCCCTCGTCCACCTCCACCTCCTCCACCATACTGATTTAATCGGGACGATGAAAAGTTTAAGTTTGGGGGGGTGTCATGTATTGTCTAGTTTTTAGTTTTTTGATTAGTTTTTCATGTTGGTTCTTATTTTCATTGTTTGTTGCTTTATTTTGCTTGTTTTTGAAATAATCATGGCAAAAAAAATTTTGAGAACATCAAATCTTCACTTATATGCTTTCTTGGATTCAAGTGAAATGTTAGCATGATTATTGTCTCGATTCATGATGTTCGCATGATGCTACTAGTAAACTTTGTGTAGTTCTTTTTTCTATCTTGGGAAGCATTAATAAGCTAAGAATCTTATGGTGATGAGTTTTAGTTTTGGTTCAACCTTAAGGATTTTATTTTCACTACACTTGTGCTTGATGCTTGAATAGTTGATGTCATTGAAATAGTCATGATTCATCTTGTTTGCTTAGTACTTGGTTTCCATGGTGATTTCTCAACTTTCATTTTTGTTACTGGATGAGGCTCAAATCATTAAAGCTCATTTGGAAAAATCAAAATATCCCAACATGTGTGCTAAAAGTACATTTGTGAATAAGTTTTGCACAATGCAAACACTTATAAAAAAAAAAACACAATAAGGGATATAAAAAAACAGTTGTCATGAGTGGAATCTAGCAAGTCACCCCTTTGAGACCGAGTTAGGTTACTGGGGAAATGACTGTTTAGCTTCTCTTGAGATTGAGCACACCTTTGAGACCTTGGGTTAGTTGAGAAATATGAACCAAGTGAATGGTAAGTAAGTGCCTATCACTGGTTACTTGTCTTTCACTGGAAACATTAGGAATTCAAATTTGATGACGACTTGACTAGGACATGGATTGAAACTTGAAGGGTGTTGAGATACTTTTACACTGCGCACAAGATTCTTATGCTTGAACCATACTTTACTTGTTTCCATGATCATGCTTGTTAATGAAACTTTTTGATAGAATTAGGAAAGTGCACTGGGTTTTATGAATGTGTTGTAGAACATATGAATTTAGACTGCAGCATTTTGCTTGAGGACAAGCAAAGGTTTAAGTATGAGGGTGTGATATGCGAAGATTATATACTCTTTTATGCATGTTTTTACGCACATTTACATACTTTGAGCATGCTTGATCTATGCATTTTTATACTTCCAGCTTTCCTTTTAGCATATTTACTCTTTTGGTTCGGAGATCTGCTTTTTGTGCATTTTCTGTACACAGGAGTCGATTTGGTGAAGAATCTACATCTTTGGGCATGCATTGGAGGAAACGAAGGGAGAAAGCACCGGGTCGTGTACCTCACACGGCCATGCACTGGGATGGAGCTCGGGCCGTGTGGAGTTTGGCACCAACAGAAGAGGAAGATGACATGGCCGTGTGAACCTCGCACGGCCGTGTCAAGATTTGAAGCCAACCAGAGCAGAAGTCTTACATGGCCGTGTGGATCTACACGGCCGTGTGAGACTTCCAGAGACCAAGCAGGCTGTGGCCGTGTGCACCACACGGCCGTGTAGCATTTCCAAAGAGCAGAAGGGTTCTGGCCGTGTGGAGTCACACGGCCGTGCAGGTTTGGCAGAGAGGGAACTGGACATGGCCGTGTGAATCTCACACGGCCGTGTCACGGGGCCGTGTGGCGCCCGATTCCCTCCTCTATTTAAACCCTTCTTCATGAATTGAAAGGGGATCTTTCCCCCTTTGGGAGAAAGCAAGATTTGGTAGTTTCCTCCCATTCTTGGGAGGATTTCTGGGCAATTCTAAGGGAGATCTCGACGATTTCGACTCCGGAGCGTGGATTGGATCCGAAGACGAAGCTTCTTTGTAGATAAGTTTTCTCTTTCTCCCTTTTCTTGGTTTCTTGGATTGGGGGATTCAAGGAATGCTTGTAATCTCTATTTCTTCGGGTTTTCTTCCTCGATTCATGGAGTAGATCTTGTATTCTAGGATTAAGGGAGTATTTGTATGATGGATTGATGTAATCTCTTATGGATTTGCCATTTTCTTGTTCCAATGACATTATCTTGCTTGTATCAATTAGATCTTGAATGATTGATGGTGGTTTGTGCTTAATTCTCATTCTTGATTGATTGTTTGGATTTCTTATGGACTTGGTAAAGATAAACTCTCACTCGATCATCCGAGGGATCCACGTGACAGGTGCAAGCCCGTGTAAGGACGTTTGAGAGATAATCTTGAAGAGGAAATAGGAATATTCAAGAGAGTAGGATGGATTCTATGATTAGCTTCTTGTATCTTTATAGATTAATAAGTTGTGGGCTTCTATGTTGATATCCGAGGAAGGCATAGTAATAGGTGCGCTTCTGTGTAAGGACAACGTAGGTTCACGTCTAATTAATCCTATTTAGATACATTTCTCAGTCCTTAGCCGGTTGTCTATTGCAAGAGGGAACCGACAACTTTCTACATGTTTGGAAATTGAGGAATAAGAATTGGTGAACCATTTACATTCAAGAAATCTTACAAAGAAACCGAAACTCCTAGAATCTCCCTTTATCATAACCCAAAACACTAAACTCTTGTTTGTTGATCTCTAATATTAGATTTGTTTACCTTTACTTTGCTTTTGAAACGATTGGATAGTTGTTTAGCTAATTCGCATTGAGACATTTCTAGTGCTTATTCCAGTCCCTGTGGATACGATAATCTTTTATATTACTTGCGACATTTCCGTACACTTGCGGAGTGCAACAGAAGTGCGGGGTGATCAGAAGACAGCTCGTAAATGTTATGTAGAGATCGTCCGAACTGAAGCCAGTGTCGCTCGAAAAATCCAAAGAATGGAAGTTAATGTCATTCAAGAAAAGTCACTTGTTCTGGTTTATGAAGAAAAGGAAGAAGTCTAGATACAGACCGGTCGACCTGAAGCTACTACTTATGTCGCGGCCGATCTTGATCCTACATTGAAAGTCGAGCTGGTTCAGTGCTTGAATAAAAACAATGATGTCTTTGCTTGGACACCCAAAGAAGTCATGGGTGTTTCCCCTTCGGTAATGGAACATTCTTTGCATGTTTTCCCAGATACCCTGCCGGTCATGCAAAGAAAAAGAAATTTCAGCATAGAACAAAATCAAATCATCAAGGAAGAAGTGACTAAACTCATGGAAGCTGGCTACATCAGGGAGGTACAGTTCCCTAGCTGGCTAGCTAATGTGGTCTTGGTCTCTAAGCCAGGCAACAAATGGCGGGTATGTATTGATTTCTGTGATCTCAACAAAGCTTGCCCGAAAGATTATTATCCGCTGCCCCGGATTGATCAATTAGTAGATTCTACATCTGGGTGTGAATACATTTCTATGTTGGATGCTTATCAGGGCTATCATCAGGTCCCCTTAGCTAAGGAGGACCAAGAGAAGGGATGTAGAGGAGACCTGCAAGACATTGAGGCAATATGGGCTCAAGCTAAATCCATGCAAATGTTTATTTGGAGCAAAATGGGGGAAAGTTCCTGGGCTATATGTGTCTGAGCGGGGATAGAAGTCAACCCAAGCAAAGTCAAAGCTCTGCAGAACATGGAGCCGCCACACAACATGAGGGAAGCTCAAAGACTCACTGGTCGGATTACAGCCTTGTCTAGACTTATTTCAAGGTCGGCCGATTGTAGTCTCCATTTCTTCAAGATACTTCGGAAGGCTAACAAATTTCAATGGGACGAAGAATGTGACAAAGCTTTTCAAGAGTTGAAAGACTATCTGTCCACCCTTCCTGTATTGGCTAAGCCTGTAGTAGGAGATACCTTGTAGGTATATCTCTTGGCCAATGAAAATGTTGTAGGCTCTGTGTTAGTTAGACATGAAGGGAAAGAGCAACACCCAGTGTATTTTTCTAGCCATTTATTAAAAGGAGCTGAGTGTAGATATGCTACACTCGAAAAGTTGGCTTATGCATTAGTGTTGACTGCCCGGAGGTTGCACCCATATTTTTTAGCACACACAATTATTGTGTTGACCAACAGTACTCTCGGGCGGGTGTTGCTTAACCCAGAGGCATCGGGTCGATTGATCAAATGGACGACCAAACTTAGTGAGTATGACATACAATATCAACCTCGCTCGGTCATCAAGGCATAAGCTCTAGCAGATTTCATTATAGAAGTTTAAGGCCCTAAAGAAGAAAATACTTGGAAAGTTTATGTGGATGGATTATCAACCAGACAAGGTAATGGAATTTGTGTTCTCCTTATATCTCCGAGAGAAGATAGACTTCAACTTTCTGTCAGGCTGAATTATAGAGTCACTAACAATGAGGCAGAGTATGAAGCATTGATAGTCGGATTACAAACCACTCGACATGTAGGAGTAGCTCGATTTCTCATCTATTCTGATTCTCAGTTAGCAGCCCAACAATTATCAGGTAACTTTGAAATTATTAATGATAGGCTCAAGTTATATGCTGAGGCATTTGATAAATTGAAGTCTCAGTTTCAAGAAGTAAATATACAAAAAGTTCCTCGATCCGAAAATCAAGTAGCCGATGAATTAGCTAAATTAGCCTCCGCTATAACACCATGGAATCTGGATCAGCCAGTGGAGCAGACCCTATTAATATCTTGTATCAAAAGACAAGCTGACGTAGAAATACAAGGTGACTGGAAGGCACCAATCATATTATATTTGCAGCAGGGCATTCTTCCGAATGATGCAGAACAAGCAAGGATATTTAAGAAGAGGGTTGCTCAGTATACTATGATAGGGGAGCAGTTATATAAAAGAGCTTTCTCCAGACCTTTGCTTAAGTGTATTGGCACAGAAGATGTACAATTTATCCTGCAAGAGGTTCATCAAGGCTCATGTGGCAGTCATATAGGAGGGAGATCTAGTATGGAAACGTGTTAAGCCTGTTGGGGATGTTAGCAAGTTAGCACCACAATGGGGAGGACCTTACCAGGTGGTAGAAAAACTAGCATCAGGCTCATATTATCTCCAGGACACTGAAGGAAGAACTCTTAAGCGTCCCTGGAGTGCGAATCATTTACAGCCATATCGAACTTAACAAGCACCTATCATTCAAGAATATGTCTGAGATAACAAATCAAAATTACTTGAAGCAGTCTCCCTACGAACAAATGACAAGTATGCTCATAATTTATGTACTTTATTCAATTCGATAAATACAATGTAGGCCAAATATCGCCCAAGAAATAAATATGGTTCAAATAGCATGATGATTATTAAGCAAACATTTTTAATCTGTTCAAGCGACCGTCAACTGGGTTCTTTAAGGAAGAACCTATCAGGTTTCCTTAAGAAAATCTCAAAGACGTTAAACCATCACAAGGTTAGTGCAAGCATTTTGGTTTTATATAAAGCATAGTCGATCGGAAAATCTCATGAAGTAACTTGGACGGGTCTTCATGGGAGGAACCAGAAACTTTAAACTATCATCAAAATATAGTTGATCGAGAAATCTCATGAAGTAACTCGGATGGGTCTTCATGGGAGGAATCGGAGACTTTAAACTATCATCAAAATATAGTCGATCGGGAAATCTCATGAAGTAACTCAGACGGGTCTTCATGGGAGGAACCAGAGACTTTAAACTATCATCAAAATATAGTCGATCGGGAAATCTCATGAAGTAACTTGGACGGATCTTCATGGGAGGAACCGGAGACTTTAAACTATCATCAAAATATAGTCGATCGGGAAATCTCATGAAGTAACTCGGACGGGTCTTCATGGGAGGAACCAGAGACTTTAAACTATCATCAAAATATAGTTGATCGGGAAATCTCATGAAGTAACTCGGACGGGTCTTCATGGGAGGAACCGGAGACTTTAAACTATCATCAAAATATAGTCGATCAAGAAATCTCATGAAGTAAGTCGAACGAGTCTTCATGGGAGGAACCGGAGACTTTAAACTATTATCAAAATATAGTCGGTCGGGAAATCTCATGAAGTAACTCGGACGGGTCTTCATGGGAGGAACCGAAGACTTTAAACTATCATCAAAATATAGTTGATCGAGAAATCTCATGAAGTAACTCGGATGGGTCTTCATGGGAGGAACCGGAGACTTTAAACTATCATCAAAATATAGTCGATTGGAAAATCTTATGGAATAACTCGGACGGGTCTGCATGGGAGGAACCAGAGACTTTAAATTATCATAGAAGCATAATCGATCGGGATTATATTGTTAGTGGAAACTCAAAGTTTTGCGGATTTCTTCATAAAAATCATTTGGTATTACACTCCAGACCAATATTCAGGGTTCGAGGGGGGTGTTGTATATACATATATACATATAATCTTTCAAAATTACATTCCCTATCTGGAGTCCCGATCATATGAAGCTCTTTATCTAAAATTACTCAGAATGTTATACTCAACTAAAGCACAGAAATTCCATGAAGTTCTTTATATAAAATCGCTTAGAATTACATGCCCTTCTAAGATATTGCCAATGGAGGAGTTCATCAAAACAAGATCTAATTCCGAGGAATAAGGGAGGAATTCTTGAACAAGGTAGTACTTATTCTTACTTCTTAGAAGCATTTCAAAGGAAGCAATGTCAGGCTAATACAAACCAAAAGAAACAGGTAAGTACCAAACTTTCTTTCAATATTGTAGCTACTTAATTACAAGTCTTTTCATTACAAGTCTTCTAATTACAAGTCTTTTTTAACCATGCTTACTCAAAATGGCTCGTCAAATTTTTGGGTAATTCTTGGTTAAGTCTGTGACGGTTGATGAATAGAGAAGGAGGTTCCCTAGGTAGATATCCACCCTCTCTCAGTTGTTGAAGAATCCCTGCCACAGAATGATTTAAAGCCCCTATGATTCGACGAACATATTCGTTAACAAACGCCGGAGACCTTAGATAAGTTAGGCGTCTCTCTTCCCATCGGTTTTCGTCATGCTCCTTATAACTTTGAAATTCAGCCTGTAGTTTAGCAGCTTGATCTTTGAGAGTGTCTCTCTCCAATTTAAGCTGTTCCAATTCCTTTTGAAGTGATGATAGCTCGACATCCTGAGCCTTTCTTTGTTCTTGTTCCTATAGAATAGCAAAATCTTGTGAGGCTGAATCTTGAGCCTGCTCAAAAAGAAAGATATTATGAAGCCACTCTACTTTCTCTAAAACAATGCTTTTATGAGAAACATCTGAGAGGGCTTTTTCCTTCAAAGCGATTTCCATCCGGAGACTAGAATGTAATCGATCCACTTGTAGCTCTAAGGTTCTCCTTTCAAGCTCTTTGTTTTTCAGTGACTGCTGTAACTCCTGTAATTCTTTCCTCATAGCCTCTAGTTGTTGATCTTGTGAGGCTACTTTCTTGCGCAATTGAGCCATATCAATGTTAGAAGGAGGAAGAGCAGCTTTCAATATTTCTATTTGAGCTTTTAACTGGCCATTTTCCCGATCTCGAGCCATAAGTAGCTGGTCTAGGTGAAGACTTGAGGCAAGAAACTAAACAAAATAATAATACGGTTAGAAAGAATGATAAGAAGTTAGTAACATATAATTAAGAATACTTACAGCAATAGCTTGGCGACTGTGACTGTCAACCCGATTCGAGAGATTGGTGCCCCTTAATTGCTCTTAGCTATGTAGCCAAGATTCAGCCAACAGGCCTTGTAGATGAAGGGAGCCATAACTAGGGGGATCAAATGCTTGTCCCATCTGAGAAGGTAGACCCACAACTTGTCTTAATAAAGGTGGGGGAACTGAGGGTGAAGGAGGCAGGGAAGAAGAAGACACAATAGAAGGGAAAGAAGTAGTAGAAACAAGAGCAACAGAGGAAGAACTAGAGGGGACGGAAGGTGGTAATGCAAGAAGGGTTGATTCAATTGTTGAAGCATGGATTGTTGATGGCCTTGGACTTGGAGAAGATCTCCGACAAAGTGTTCGTTTAGCTCGTGGCCTAGAAGCCAGATGAGGCAAGGCCAATGCAAGAGGCTGAGAGGATACAGAGGGGGTAACGTCCATCTAGGAAGTAGAAGAAGCTGAAACAATAACAGAAGAGGAGGGGATGAGTAGAGCCGGTCTCATCATCCTAAGAGAAAGATTGGAGATAATGTGGGTAGGGGACATTGGTGCCTTACCTCTCTTAAAAGAAATAGGTGTCGGAATGACGAGGGCTTGCATAAAGGTACCAAAGAGGTCGCCAAAAGGAATATCCTCAGTAATCTTGGGTTTCTTGACTAAGGTAATAGAAGGTTGTTTCTCTTCCTCTTCCCTAGCCGCAACGACTTCTGCTTCTTGCTCTTCTTTAGATAATAAATCCAAAGTAGAGGAGGCGGGATCGGCTCGACAAGCTTGCAGTAATTGTTCTCCAAATTTATTCAGAAAAGACTTGGTCATGGCCAAATTCTTGTACATGAAAGCGGGTAGAAGAACATCAGCTGAAACATAAGAATTGAGCATCATTATAGAAGATGATTAGCAACCAACTAATAAACATAGTTCAGAATGTTTAGATATGCCAAAAGAGGCATCCAGGGGAGTGTCGATGTTACTTATCCCAAAGGGAAACATCAAGCCCTCCACAATCAAGGATGGTAAGCTGAATTTTACCCCCTTTAGTTTGGATAAAGTGAAAGAAACAGAGGGATCATTGAGGAGATTGTCAGTACTAGGAACTAGAGGGAGATTATATATCCAGTGGATAGGAAAATGAGGAGAAGAAGGGAGACGCATAAAGAATAATTTGTGATGACATTCCCCTTGAGGAGGAATTCGGTTGAACAAAATAGCCTTAGGGCAAGTTTGAAATTTGAAGACACTGATATCTACTTGGCACGGAATGAAGAAGTGGTGAAAAAGACCAGGGGATAGAGGCAAATCTAGCAGTTTAGACACCCCAACGAAACCCATGAGGATAGAAAAAGACTGAGGGATAAATTGATTAAGGGGAATCTTAAAGTAGATACTAACATCAGAGAAAAAGGGGTGAAGAGGGAATCGAAAACCTTGTAAAACTTGGTCCCGAAAGATAGATATACACCCTAAAGGAGGAAGATGTGGGCTATCCTGTGGGGTAGGGCGAACTATATAGGAAGGAAAACCATAGCTCACTTGTAAATCCACCTCCTCTGGCTTATAAGGTCAGAAGCGCATGAAAGGAACCATGCCGGAGAAGAAGTGGCCATGGCGGAATAACAGAAGGGAAGCAAACAAAGGAAGAGGTAGGGATAGTCAAAAAGAAGAAGATAGCATCTTAAACCTCCCTCTCTCTCCCTCAGGGCCTTATACCCAAAAACCCTTAAACAGGGGAGGAAGAAGAACTGGAAAAAAGGAAAAACCCGAAAGCATAGGGATATATAAAATGATAATGTCAATGACAGTTCATGTAGAACTTACGTATAAAAGTGGGTATAGAAAGAAGGAGTATGAATCCAATAAGGAAGAATACCCGGAATCATAACCGCCATAAAGAGGTAATGTCATCAAAGGATAGAATCGAATTCAAAAAGAAAGATGAATCCCAAGAAAAAAGGTATTAAGTTTGGTAATCTTCCTCGGGAAACGCGACCAAGTCTTTCTCGCTTGATTCTTAAAGAATCAAAGAAGTAGGGAGAAAATTGGTCGAGTACGAGGTTGATAAGATAATTTCATATTATCTATTCGATTAAAACAACAAACCCGGACAACCATACTGGACAGGACGAGATTTAGTTAAGTATAATGTATCAGTCGATATGTTCTAGCCTAATGGTATATCGACCACGTATAATAAACCAATTGATATTGAAAATAGCATATTATAGAGTACCATGTTATATCGAACGGGACTCGGTTAAAAACAAAGTATCAGACGAGACTTGTAAGCATAAGTATGAATTGGTTGGTTACGATAGACCGACCGAGATGGATGATATTATAATATAAGTATTTATAATGGCAAGTTAGGTGGCATTCGCCATAATGAATTGGATGAAATTTAGTTAAGTATAATGCACTAGATGGTATTCATAGACACAAGTATAAATCGACCGGTTATAATAAATCGAACGATATTTATAGTATTATGACAGGCCGCACTAAGTCAGAAAGGACTTAGTTAACTACAACGTATCGGATGATATTTGTAAGCACAAGTATGAATCGGTCGGTTACAATGGATCAGCCAAAATGAAGGAAACTATAGTAAAGAGATTACTATAGTGGCCAGCCAGGCAACATTTGACATGCTTAGGGAAAACGAGTTACCACCACGAATAAAAAGTAGCAGATTTAGTAATAAGGAGAGAAGTTTAACTTTACATAAATAAACCAGATTGTCATCACGAATTCTAGTTAATTTTACAAGGATCTAGATTCAAGTAAAGAAATTATTCTATAGTTAACTGAGGAAATAGATCAGCGGGCCTATTATCAAGAAGTTTACGTCGGTTCAAGAAGTGAGGAGGGGGATCGTGAGATAAGAAGTCTTCTTCTCGCAGTTGCTTCACCGCTCCTATAGCTTCGGCAGTGTAGGCCACCAAGATAGACCTTACGATTGGCCTGTTGAACTCGAGAGACTGGATCAATATGGTAGCTCGATCCTTGAAACGACCATCTTCACCAGCTTTGTAAACCACTAAAGCCGTCTGGGAAGACTTCAACTCAGCTTCTTTGGTGGAGACCTCAGTTTTAGCTGAATTTAAAAAGGTATTTAAGGAAGTTATTTCATCATCCTTCAGCTGCAGGGCCTTGAGTTTATCAGCCAATGCAGACACATAATCATATTTTAACTTGTCGAGCTCAGCCGTCTGTTTCTCTAATTTGGAAGTTAATTCCTTGTTGAGATCCGTAGATGATTTGAATTGCGATTAAAGACTCTCAATTTGAGATTCATATTGTCTCTTGGATTCTTCTGAAACTTTAGCAAAAGACATCTCAGCAACTTGCTGCTTCAATTTCTTGTTCTCATTATACAAGTGATGCATCAGTCGAGACAGACCCATGTTTGCTAGCCATCACTGGAAACATAATAAAGGGTCACAGAATCATCAGAGATAAATAATAAATAAATATTCATAAACATACCCGGGTTTCCTTGTAAGAGAATTGATCGATTGTCTCAAGAGTAGTAAGCTCCCCAAAGAGAGAATGAATTTCCTCCCAAGCATTAGCAAAAGAACCCCTCCCCCCCAGCATGATAAGAAGGACGGGAATGGCAGAGGAACCCATGGAAAAAGAAGAAGTTGGAATAGAAGGGGGAGCGAAAACCAGATAAGAAGAAGGTGAGGAAGGTAAAGATCCAGATTCTGGAATAGACAGAGGAAAAGTGAAAGAAGTGCCACCAAGAGCAGTGGTACTAGAGGAAGGCGAAGAAGAGAAAACAAGAGAAGGATAAAGGTCAGCCAAAGTGGGCTTAGCAGAGGGAAGATCAGCAGAAGCAAAATCTTCTAAGAGCAATTCTTCAGCAGAAAGAATCAATCTCCTCTTAGGAGGAGGAGCTCTGGTAAGTTTGCGGCTGAGGCGTTTGCTGGGAGCAACCTCAGCCAAGGAATTTTCCGAGCTTAAGGGGGATGTAAGCTCGATAATGGGAAGGGAAGTAGTTGCTGGAGAAGCAACAACCACTGATGAAGAAGTGACTGGCAGAGAAACAGCAGGAATTTCTGCAGGTAAGCCCCCAGGAACCTTAGGAACCATCTGAGAGCTGGAGGCTTCCACCACAGGAACTGAAACCTCAGTCGAGGAAGGTTGATTAAGTGCGGCAAGAAGCTCTTACTCTTTTGCACGCAACTGAGCCTCCTCCAAACGTAGTTCCTCATCAATCAAAGCAGCATAAAACCCAGCCACTGCATAAAACAGGAGGAAGGGTTTTAGTTAGTAAAAATCAATAAGGGGAAAAGCAAAACTTTACCTAAAGAGCCTTGTGTATCAGGCTTGACAGGGCTTACACCAAATAGATACAGAAGATCAACTCGCAACCATCTAGGGATAGAAAGGTGGCGACATAGCAGTTTTTCGTAATAGAGAGGAAGGATGAAGGTGAAACTCTCTGACGTCGGGTAAGGGAGGTAAGGAAGATTTCCAGGCATGGGACCAAGGGATGGGTCCACGAAACTTTAGAAAGAAGAAGTGAAATTTCCAAGCCTTGAGAGATGAAGGCATATCCTCAAAAAGGACCATCTTAGTTCGAGATTGGAAAAGGAAAACGCCGGGCTCCGAACATTTTGGGTAAGAAAACATGAAAAAATTTTGGGGAGTAGGAGGAATATCTAACAGGCGGAATAACATGTAAGTACCACACAAATAACGAAAGGCATTAGGTGTGAATTGTTGCAAGGGAATGTCGAAGTACTGACTCACATCAATTAGAAAGGGAGGAATGAGAAATCTCAAACCCCCTATCAATTGATCCCTAAAAAAAGTCATGCAATTATCGGGGGGGCGATGAGGATGATCATCCGGCTTAGGGATTAAGATACTATATTTCTTGAGAATTTCATACTGATTGCGAATAGCGAGCCTAGCATTTTTGTCAAAAGAAGATGAAATTTGGGCATACCAAGGGGTAATCGTTTCTTCAGCCATAGACAGAAGTAAAGGTCGGTAGAATAACAAGTTACTTACTTGAGTCAAGAAAGGAGATCGCCGGAAAGCGGTGAGCGCGAGGATTGATCAAAGACTGCAATGAAAGAAGAACACTAAGGCAAGGAAGAAAGGGACAAAGTCGGCAAAAAGATGAAGGATTTAGGGTTTAGAAGACACACAACCATCGTCAGATCAAAACACTTTTGTTTCAATAGATGACGTGGATTATAGAAAAAGGGCAAAGGCCCGTGTTATGCAGCAGAGAGAGAAGACATGTGTTACATAATCATAAATGAGCATTTATGTTGGACGCGACAAATCGAATCACGTTGGGGTTGGTAACACCTTGTCGTGCACCTCCAACATTCTCTTACCGTTGAAAAGTCAATCATAATCAAGGAAATTCTGGGAAGAAGAGGCAGTTTACTAGGTGTAATAAAGGGAGAGAGATTGAGTTTGACAGAACCCGGGTCGAGGACAAAAAATAATGAGAGCTATTTAGACGTAAAGCATGGTCCGAACTAATGTCATTATAAAGCACAAACTAATATCGATAGAGATAATCTTGTTTGTCATGGATAAATTAATATCAGTCGGGTGACATATTGAGAAAGGGAATATCAGTATTCATAAAAAAAATATTTAAAAAAGGGGGGTTAAGTATCTTGAACAAATTGAAGAGCCGGTTTATTCTCATAAACCAAAAAGATTCAAGAGAGTCACCTAATTTAATACAAAAAATCATTCAGTTTTACATTTAAGGCATGATCAGATACATAACATTACATCTTCCTCTCAAAATGCTAAACCCTGGGATGCCAGTGTAGATTATTAATCTAAAATTCTCAGAGTACTTAGAAGAGTTCAATCCCATCGGAGCCAAGCTTGCTAAGGCACAGAAGTGGAAATATTTTGCCTGACACGAAGGAAGCTTGCCCGGGCTGCAGAAGTGGGAATATTTTGCCCGGGACGAAGGAAACTATGAAGCAGAGTGGTCTCATGAACAAGGGGGGGTAAATTTATTCATGCCCTGGTGGAAAGGTGACTGAAGAGTCCCTTTCCTGCTTGAGCCTTTGAACTTTGCTTCTGGAAGGTCAGCCCTAGCCTGCAGGTAACATGGGCTATGCCTTCATAGTAATGCCCAGAGACTAGGCACTGGAATCTCCATGACTAGCGTTAACCCCACTGAAACCCGTCGGGTTTGCGGAATAGTCAGGCTTTTGGCTTGAGATTCCAGATCTTGAGGAATTTTATTCCCCAGGGCAGTTTTTGATAGTACTTGAAACTGGATGATCAACAGAAATGCCTTCAGCTCTCGTGGATCCAAAACTTGGGCAAACTCATATATAGATCTCGCCTTGTCCAACAAGAATTGCCCCCTAGAAAGGGGGATCTAAGGCCATACCCTCGGTAAGAAGAAGTGAACAAGGAAGAAAAAGAACTAGGGTGAATGGAGGACGAAGAGAGGATAGTAGCCCTATTTAAAGGATCAAAAGATTCACGGGATTACAGTACTTGAGTTCACGGGATGGCCATATCAGAGAATCACAAGGCAACTACAGTACCCATGGCAGAGTCACGGGTAAAGACAGGTAAAGAAATAAAAATAGACTTGTGTCTAGTCAGTCGGCTACACCTCCTTCGACTAGACTTGAAGGGAAGGCTAGTGATATGGGTTAGGTTTAGCAGGTCTCTGATGAAAAAGGGAAGGGAGATAGCAGAATTAAGAAGATAGATCAATCCCGGCCAGATAATACCTTAATGAAGGAGGACCAATATCGATCAAGATATACAATTAAGAGGATAGGTCAATATCGGCCGGGCTATACATTAAGAGAGGTAGGTCAATCCCGGCCAGATAATACCTTAATGAAGGAAGACCAATATCGATCGAGATATACAATTAAGAGGATAGATCAATATCGACAGGGCTATACATTAAGAGAGGTAGACCAATCCCGGTCAGATAATACTTTGATAAAGGGAGACCAATATTGACCGATATATACCTCAAGGGAGGTAGGCCGGTATCGACTGATACATACCTCAAGGGAGGTACGCCAATATCGACATAAATATGCCTCAAGGGAGGCAGGTCAATATCGACTGAGATATACCTTAGGAGAGGTAGGTTAATATCGACCGATATATACCTTAATGAAAGTAAGCTGATACCGATCGAGAAATATCTTGAGAAGAATAGGCCAATATCGGTCGGGATACATCTTAGGAAGGGTAAATCAATATCGGCCGGGTTTACACGTTTGAGATAAAAAAGCTAGGATTGTTTAAAGTGGCATATCTAAAATTAATTAAGTATACATGATCGCCTGGTAATGAAAAGATCTAAGACTTTATAGAATTGGTAGTATATTACTGAACGATTAGTTGAGTGATAATAATAAATCGACCAAACAAGGTCTAGCTTTAATATTCGATCAATACAAAACATAGTATGATACCAAGCTGTCTACAACATAATAAAGACAAGACGAACAGGTAGGAGTGATAAATATACTCCGATATAACTTATAAGTTATAGCAGGAGCAAATATTTCAAGAATACTCATAATTAATTTAATAAAGATATCTATATGTGATTGTATAATAGGTTTACTTATTGGCGGGAAGTGTGCTTCTAGACTTTTCTGCAGGTACTAAATGACAAAAGAGGTACATCTAGGGTACAAAAAAGATTCCTTAAAAGTCATTTGCCACAAGTACGCAGCTTACGTCATCTCATAACAAACTCTAACAAACCGGGGTCCACTTTATGATTATAGAGGTTATATGAAGTGGTATAAAAAGGAGAATCCTCTCCGTTGGCCAGGTAAGTTCACATGACTGCTCGCACTCACAAACCCTAATTCTCAACTACTGTTCTTCTTCTTCTTCCTTCTTCCACACCAAAAGAGATTACTGACTTGAGCGTCGGAGGGGCTAGCCAGGGATTCCCACCCCGGTCTTAGGTCACTAACGATAGTGTTGGTTGGTCTCTTATGCGTAGGAAGCCTAGGAAGCTTAGGATCTCGGTTTTCTTCAGTTAGATTTCTATCTCGTCATTGAATCTTCACAGGAGGAGGGCATTCGGTGACTTCATTCTCCTCGATCCGCTTTGGGTTTCTTGGATCAGTATTCAGTCAGTCAGGTATTACTCTTCATCAGCAGTAGGTTTTCTCCCCAGCTTTTCATTTTGTTAAGTTTCTCAGTCAGGATCACACATCAAAAAGGGGGAGATTGTTGGACCTCGTGATTGTTTTGATGTGATCAACCAAGTTAGGTTAGGTCCTGTTTGTTATTTGATCCCTGTGTCTAAGTGTACAGGAGCTTGGAGCATAGGAAGTCGAGCGGAAGACACAGCTACGAGAAGGACGACATGGGAAGAGAGTTGACGGGCTTGGTGCATCCGAAGGACGAAAGAGCTGCGGAAGAGTATACCGGTGGACGAGAAGACCATGTGCGGCGTTCGAGGGATGAGAAGCTGGGACAGAAGCCTACTCGAGGAGAAGGCCGGAAGTTGGGTTCGGGTGAGCCCTATTTCGGTTGGCCGGAATCACCCCAAATGTGTGAAGCTTCGGAAGTCAAAACAAAGGAGAAAGCAAGCTGGAAATGAAGCTCAAGGCGCCTTCACCAAGTATTGTAGGCGCCTCCACCTTGGAGGTGCCTTCATGCTTGTTTGAGGGGCCTCCACCTTGGAGGCACCTTCATGTTTGTTTGAGGCGCCTCAGCCCTGGTCAAAATGATCGTTGTCAACTAGATAGAGTTCTATCCATTCACCCGAGTTGAGGCGCCTTGGACCTCAGTTAGAGGGGCCTTCAACCTACGGGATAGACTTTCCAAGGACTATAAAAGGGCCCCTGTACCTAGGAATGATGATCAATCAAGTATTCAACTCTGTATTCATTTCTAACAATAGTTCTGAGCTTCTAGTGTGTAAAAGGCTTCTCCGCCTTCAGAGAAGGAGATCGTTCAGAACTTTTTCTACTACCTTGGATTAACAACCCCCTGGGTTGTAACCAAGTAAATTGCTGAGTCTTTTTCTTTTAGTTTACTTTATTATTGTTGCATTTTCTTTTGAGTTGAAAGTCTTGAGGAGGGTATACTCTCTTATTTTTCAAGCAATTCACCCCCCTCTTGCAGGCCTCGCTGCATCAACATTTATTTCTTTAATTTATCAATGGATGAGATTTAGTTCATTAAATCAAGAGATCCGATAAGTTGGGAAATAATATTATTTATATGATGTGTTGTTGATTATATAAGGAAACTGTGTCCTAGTTATCTAGGTTGATGATGTCCCCTTGAGGAACTCATAAGGATTGTCATGTAAACCCTGTAGGTGGACTTAGTCCTGTATGACAATAAAGTTGAGTGGTACTACTCTTAGAGCTAGATATTAATTAAGTGAGTGTTAGTAACTCATTTAATTAATGGACATTCGATATCTTAAATACAGGGAGATTAACGCATTCATGATAAGGAGCCCATAATATAATTTGGGAATGGTGCGGTAATTCAATAATAACTCTTTAGTGGTATGAGTTATTATTGATGAACTTGAGTTAGGTGTTCGGGGCGAACACGGGAAGCTCATACTCATCGGGAGACCAAAGTCAATTCCTCCTCTAGGTCCCTATTGTAGCCTCTCATATAAAGTCTTATACCCACCTAAAGCCTAGCTTCTTAAGCCTAAGCTAGGGCCGGCCAAGCCTTGCTTGGTGTCCAAGCAAGGGGTCGGCCAAGCCAAGCTTAGAGCCCAAACTAGGGTCGGCCAAGCCTTGCTTGGTGCCCAAGCAAGGGGTCGACCACACATAGAAAAGGAAGTTTTATTTTTTGTAAAATCTTTCCTTTTATAGAGATCCATAAAAAGGATTTAAAAGGATGATTTTAATTATAAAACTTTCCTTTTTTAGATCAGTCACAAAAGGAAATAAAAGGAGTTTTTATCTTGTTAAATCTTTCCTTTTATAGAGATCCATAAAAAGGATTTAAAAGAATGATTTTAATTATAAAACTTTCCTTTTTTAGATCGGTCACAAAAGGAAATAAAAGGAGTTTTTATCTTGTTAAATCTTTCCTTTTATAGAGATCCATAAAAGGGATTTAAAATAGAGATTTTAATTATTGAAATCTTTTCTTTTATTGACATCCACAAAAAAATTTAAAAGAGAGATTTTAATTTTATAAAACATTCCTTTTATAGCTATTCATAAAAAGGATTTTAAAAGAGATATTTTAATTTTTGTTTGAAGAAGAGGGTTTTGGCCAGCCATAATAAGGGAATTAAAGGAAGTTTTAATTCTGTTTTAAATCTTTCCTTTTTTGCATTCACCAAGGATTATAAAAGAAGAGAAGGTAGTGCCTTATGGTTTAACACATCTTCTATTCCTCTTCTCTTCCTTGGTGGCCGACCCTCCCTTCATCATCTTCTTCTTCTTTGTGGCCTGCGGCATCAAGCATGGAGCACTCTTGGTGGCCGGATACTTGGAGGTGAAGAAGAAGAGAAAGGAAGCTCTCTAATTGTGACATTGCTTGGTGGTCGAAAGCTTGGAAGGAAGAAGAAGGTTTGGGTGGATTTCATCTTGGTAGATCGTCGCCCACACGACGTCCAAGAGAAGGAGAAGAATACAATAGAAGATCGAGAGATTATTAAATCTTCAAAGAAAGGTATAACTAATTATAAGTTTCCGCATCATAATTAGTTCATATTCTTTGAATGGATCCTGAAATACCAACACAAGAGGCTATCAATTTTAGACTATCGGTTTTGTGTTATCGATTTTTGTTTCGATTTCATGTTTTGATCTTATGCTTCTATTGAGGTCTCTTTAATTAAACTGAGGGTTACTGTAAGAAGTTTAAACATTGAATTTCTTTGAAAGACTTTGTCTAGAAAGTGGTGGATGATCCCATACCCAAGAAGGCCTAGTGCCTCGTCATGTTTAACCTGGAAGCCAATCTTTGAAATAAATATTTAATCATCTTCTGTAATATGGTTTAATTTAAGAAGATCACATCAGTTAAACTTGGAGTAAAAATGTTAAGTATCGTTTCCAATCCAAGTTTAACTTCTGAAGAGAAACTTGGATTAATAATGTTAAGCATCATTTGCAATCCAAGTTTAACTTTAGTAGAGCACATGGGTAGCTAGGTTAAGTTCTGTGCTTATATAAATTTTTGTACAGGGGAGCATAACGGAATCCAGGTGTAGCAACCAACAATTGGTATCAGAGCTAGGTTTTCTGTCTCTGTGTGTTTGGTTTTCAGTTTAATTATGCACATGTCATACATAATTTAGGCAGGATAATAGTAGGATGTGCAAATAGATTAACTCTGTGGTTGCAGGCATCCTAGGTCCAACTATTATGACCCTATTATATTTTATGTGTGATTAGACCCTCGGACATGTCGAGGGAATTTTATGTGTGTGCATGATTGTATTTATTAAATACAGTAGAAGCTGTATTAGTTTTAGGATTTTACATTTTTGTACGATCTAGATTACATGTACATTCCTTCGTGGAATATAGGATCGATAAATGTAAAACTTTATTTTTATCGCAGATCGTATCCTTGCACGGCATGGTACTAGTTGAGGACCAAAGGCGCAGCGAAGAAGGAAGCATGATAGACGTAACGACATAAACCCTAGGGCTGGCGGCTAGGGTTGGCAGCACATGGAGGATAGCTAAGGCCATAATAGTTGGAAAATATTTTTCATATTTATTGCCTTTTATGCTATGCATGTATGATGTGTTTACATGTTAAAATTTCTCATCTTAAATAACTAAGTGGGAGAGGAATTTAAGCAAATTCCACAGTCTACATTACTGGTTTGTAAGTGATGCATTCAAACTTGCGTGTTGGCTTTGAGTGTTTTCCTCCACATCGAATGAGTTTATTTGCGGATCACTAGATCAAACTTCCTTTATGGATGATTATAGGAAGTTATTTAGATACGTGTGATCTTCTCCATCTGAAGGGACACAATCCTATTTAATGGATTAAGTATCAAGTAATGGTATACACTTAGGTGCATTTAATATTATCCTCCCCATCGGAGTCACTGTTATTATTTGTATGACCGAAGAAAACCAACTATTAATTTTATTTGTCATAAAGTTAACATAAAAATATAATAAAATTAATGGGTAAGACCTCCTCTTACAAATGTTAGAATTTGTATACGTCCACACTATCGTGACATACAAAATTCACGGTGTTTTGAGGTGTTGATGAGTTTAAATGATATTGTTTCAGGAATCAATATTATTTTAAATTCTTAAGTTTTGACCAAAATTTATTTTGTGATTCTTATGATGACCTTCAATCCATTTGCTGTTATATTAAAAGAGAACAAACTTACTGGTCCCAATTACATTGATTGGAAACAAAACCTGGACATTGTCCTCACTGCTGAAGGCTATAAGTTTGTAATTCTAGAGGTCTGCCCTAATGTGCCTAACAATGATTCTAGTGAAGAGGAGATTGAGAGTCATAGAAAATGGGTCAAGGCAGATGAGATGGCACGGTGTTATATTTTGGCTTCTATATCAAATGTGTTGCAACATCAGCATCAAGCCATGCCTACTGCCTATGACATGATATACAATCTTAAGGAACTCTTCGGACACCAGAATCGGGCTACTAGGCAACGGGCTATGAGAAACTTAGTGACAACCACCATGACTGAGGGGGCACCCATAAGGGATCATATCCTCAAAATGATGGCTTATTTGAACGAGATACAAATCCTTGGAGAAAAAATTGATGGGGAAACCCAGGTCGATATTATTCTCCAAACGCTACCTAAAAGTTTTGAGCAGTTCCGCCTAAACTATAACATGAACAAAAGGATTATTCATTGGCGGAACTTCTGACAGAACTTCAAGCAATAGAAGGGCTATTTCGTCAAAGTTCTCACATTCATATTGCTGAAAATGGTTCTACTTCTAAGTCGAAAGGCAAGAAGAACAAAAAGAAATAAGTTGGTTCAGCAAAGAAAGTGAATCGATCTCTAGGACTGAACCAAAAGCAGGTGTGAAGAAGCCGAAGGGCAAGTGCTTCACATGCAAGTAGTGTGGATATTGGAAGGTGGACTATCCTCGTAGGAAGGAGAACAATAAAGGTATATCTTATTCTCTAGTAGTTGAAACATGTTTAGCGGTGTTATCTACCGGTACCTGGTGTGTAGATACGAGAGCCACTAATCATGTCTGCAATTCATTGCAAGGGTTCCAGGAAATCCGACTATATGAAGGAGAGATAACCGTCTATATGGCAATGCTATGAAAGTGGCGGCTATTGTAGTGGGAGATGTTTACTTATCTTTTGATAGGAATAGAATTTTGATTTTGAGAAATTATCTTTATATACCAAGTTTTAGAAAGAATTTAATTTCAGTTTCTAAACTGTTTATGAATGGATATTCTGTTTCTTTTGATGACAAAGTGGTTGTCAAAAAAAATAGGGTAGTTATCTGTTCTGGTACGATGGTTGACAATTTGTATACTCTAAATCCAATAACTCCCATGATGTAACAAATAGAAATTAATAATACATCTTCTAATTTTAATAAGAGAAAGCAGCCTTCGGAAATGAATCAAACATATCTTTGGCATCTAAGGTTTGGTCATATTAACTTAAGTAGGATTTAAAGGCTTATAGCTTATGGACTTTTAGGTTCATTGGTGGTGGAAAACTTTCCAACCTGCGAGTCTTGCTTAGAAAGGAAAATGACCAAGAGACCTTTTAAGACAAAGGGGTATAGAGCTAAAGATGTGTTGGAATTTGTTCATTCTGATTTGTGTGGACCTATGACTATCCAGGTGAGAGGTGGTTTCGAATATTTTATCTCTTTTATAGATGATTATTCGAGATATAGGAATATTTACTTGATGTGCCGTAAGTTTGAGTGCTTTGATAAGTTAAAAGAATACAAGACTGATGTGGAGAAGCGTCATGGTAAAAGTATCAAGACACTACTGTCTGATCGTGGTGGCGAGTACCTCTCAGGAGAGTTTAGGAATTACTTATCAGAGGTCGGGATTCAATCTCAATTGTTTGCACCTGGTACACCCCAACAGAATGGTGTGGCAAAATGAAAGAATAGGACTCTTATGGAAATGGTTAGATCGATGATGAGTTATTCTGAATTACCAAATTCATTTTGGGGATATGCTCTAGAAACAACAGCTTACATTCTGAACTTAGTACCTTCTAAATCAGTATCCTCTACTCCTATAGAACTGTGGAATGGGCGTAAACCTAGTCTAAGATATGTTCGGATTTGGGGAAGTCCAGCACATGTGTTGAAGGGAGACGCTGATAAGTTAGAATCACGTACAGAGGTTCGTTTGTTTGTGGGATATTCTAAAGGAACGAAAGGTGGTTTGTTTTATAATCCTAAAGATCATAAGGTCATTGTTAGCACCAATGCCCGATTTTTAGAAGAGGTCTATGTAATGAACCACAAGCCCATGAGTAAAATTATTCTTGAAGAAATTAGAGAGGACATGTCTAATCTAGTACCAACAGTACAAGATGAGATACCACAAGAAACTGTAACATGTGTCACAAATGATGCACAATTATAAGCAGTGTCATGTCGTAGTGGGAGGGTTGTTCATCAACCTGATAGATTCATGTTTTTAGGAGAGTCTTCGGACTTGATCCCTGGTAAACATGAACCTGATCCCTCGACATATGACGAAGCACTCCAAGATAAAGATGCAGCATCTTGGCAAAGTGCAATGAACTCTAAAATAGAATCTATGTATTCTAATAAAGTCTGGGAGCTGGTAGAACCACCAAATGGTGTAAAAGGCATTAGATGTAAGTGGATCTACAAAAGAAAAAGAGGGGCAAACAGGAAGGTGGAAACCTTTAAAGAGAGGCTTGTTGCGAAAGTGTATACTCAGAAAGAGGGAATTGATTATGAGGAAACATTTTCATCGGTAGCTGTACTTAAGTCTATTCAGATTCTTTTATTTATTGCTGCTCATATGGATTATGAGATTTGGCAAATGGATGTCAAGATAGCTTTCCTTAATGGAAGTCTTGAAGAAAGTATCCATATGAAGCAACTAGAGGGATTCATTGCAAAGGGCAAAGAGAATCTTGTATGTAAGCTTAATCAATCTATTTATGGACTAAAGCAAGCTTCAAGATCTTGGAACACCCGATTTAATGAAGTAATCCAGTCTTATGGATTTATTTAGTGTCCGGATGAGTCTTGTGTATACAAGAAGAGTGACGGAAATGTGGTGGTATTCTTTGTACTATACGTAGATGATATTTTGCTCATTGGCAATAATGTCAAAGTATTATCAGACGTAAGGGTATGGTTGTCCAAACAGTTTGATATGAAGGACTTGGGAGAATGTGGACATATTCTTGGGATCAAAGTAATAAGGGATCGCAAGAAAAAGATGTTATGCTTATCCCAAGCTTCATACATCGATACTATCCTTGCTCATTTTAGTATGCAGAACTCCAAGAAAGGTTTCTTACCTTTTCGGCATGGAGTACCTTTATCTAAAGAGATGTCTCCTAAGACACCAAAGGAAATAGAGGAGATGAAGGCAGTTCCTTATGCTTCGGCTGTAGGAAGCCTAATGTATGCAATGCTATGTACGAAACCTGATATCTGTTTTATCGTAGGCATGGTTGGCAGATATCAAAGTAATCCAGGACAGGGACATTGGACTATCGTAAAGCATATATTAAAGTACTTGAGAAGGATTAGAGATTATATGCTGGTTTACCAAGTAGATGACTTGCTCCCTATAGGTTACACGGATTCTGACTTCCAATCAGATAGGGACAATAGTAAGTCAACCTCAGGTTATGTGTTTACTTTAGGAGGTGGAGCAATAGCCTGGAGGAGTGTTAAGAAGAAGTGCGTTTCATACTCCACCATGGAAGTTGAGTATGTAGCAGCTTCCGAGGCAGCCAAAGAAGTTGTATGGCTCAGGAACTTTTTGATGGACTTAGATGTGATTCCTGATTTTCCCAAAATTATCATGGTTTATTGTGATAATAGTAGTGCAGTAGCAAACTCGAAGGAACCACGAGCCCATAAGGCAAGTAAACACATTGAGCGTAAGTACCACCTGATACGAGACATCGTAAAATGAGGAGAAGTTGTTGTCGCCAAGATTACATCAGCAGATAACCTGACAGACCCTTTCACTAAGGCCCTTCCGGAAAAATCTTTTGATGGGCATGTTGAGGGGATGGGAATGAGATGTATGGCAACATATATGGCAGCATAGTCTTTTAAAATAAGTGGGAGATTGTTAGAATATATGCTAAAAGTCTAACTTTTTGTGTAAATATTTGTTTTGAAATAAGAATCATGTTGGTCAAATGTCTTTATTTATGTTAAATATAGTTGTTCATTTAATTTATATTATAAATAGCATGGTGTGTGGTGTCACACAGAAGATCATGTTATCAGTTCCTTATAAATTATAAATAGTAGCTCACGACCAAAATGGATAGGGACAAACCATTAGAACGGTCGTAATGTGATTTAGTATTAGTTTATCTTGACTATAAAATTACACTAGTTTACTCTGAGTGTATTGAGTAGGACCATTTGAGGTTGTTCTTTTTATATTGATTGCATAAAAGAACAAGACCTCTGTTATTATGGAAGTACGTACTCTTAATCCCGATATAATGACAAACACATATATTTAGTATTTATTTTTTTAATTTATCAATAGGTGAGATTTAGTTCATTAAATCAAGAGGCCCGATAAGTTGGGAAATAATATTATTTATATGGTGTGTTGTTGATTATAGAATGAAACTGTGTCCTAGTTATCTAGGTTGATGATGTCCCCTTGAGGAACTCATAAGGATTGTCATGTAAACCCTGCAGATGGACTTAGTCCTGTATGACAATAAAGTTGAGTGGTACTACTCTTAGAGCTAGATATTAATTAAGTGAGTGTCAGTAACTCATTTAATTAATGGACATTCGATATCTTACGCATTCATGATAAGAAGGATCTCATAATATAATTTGGGAATGGTGTGGTAGTTCAATAATAACTCTTTAGTGGTATGAGTTATTATTGATGAACTTGAGTTAGGTGTTCGAGGCGAACACGGGAAGCTCAAGCTCATCAGGAGACTAAAGTCAATTCCTCCTCTAGGTCTCTATTATAGCTTCTCATATAAAGCCTTATATCCACCTAAAGCCTAGCTTCTTAAGCCTAAGCTAGGGCCGGCCAAGCCTTGCTTGGTGTCCAAGCAAGGGGCCGACCAAGCCAAGCTTGGAGCCCAAGCTAAGGTCGGCTAAGCCTTGCTTGGTGCCTAAGCAAGGGGTCGACCACACATAGAAAAGGAAGTTTTATTTTTTGTAAAATCTTTCCTTTTATATAGATCCATAAAAAGGATTTAAAAGGATGATTTTAATTATAAAACTTTCCTTTTTTTAGATCGGTCACAAAAGGAAATAAAAGGAGTTTTATCTTGTTAAATCTTTCCTTTTATAGAGATCCATAAAAGAGATTTAAAAGAGAGATTTTAATTATTAAAATCTTTTCTTTTATAGACATCCATAAAAGGATTTAAAGGAGAGATTTTAATTTTATAAAACATTCCTTTTATAGCTATTCTTAAAAGGGATTTTAAAAGAGAGATTTTAATTTTTATTTGATGAAGAGGGTTTTAGCCGGCCATGATAAGGGAATTAAAGGAAGTTTTAATTCTGTTTTAAAACTTTCCTTTTTTGCATTCACCAAGGATTATAAAAGAAGAGGAGGTAGTGCCTTATGGTTTAACACATCTTCTATTCCTCTTCTCTTCCTTGGTGGTCGACCCTCCCTTCATCATCTTCTTCTCTTCTTCTTCTTTGTGGCCGACGACATCAAGCATGGAGCACTCTTGGTGGTCGGATACTTTGAGGTGAAGAAGAAGAGAAAAGAAGTTCTCTAGTTGTGACATCCCTTGGTGGCCAAAAACTTGGAAGGAAGAAAAAGGTTTGGTGGATTTCATCTTGGTAGATCGTCGCACACACGACATCCAAGAGACGGAGAAGAATACAATAGAAGATCGAGAGGTTATTAAATCTTCAAAGAAAGGTATAACTAATTATAAGTTTCTGCATCATAATTAGTTCATATTCTTTGAATGGATCCTGAAATACCAACACGAGAGGCTATCGATTTTAGGCTATCAGTTTTATGTTATCGATTTTTATTTCGATTTCATGTTTCGATCTTGTGCTTCTATTGAGGTCTCTTTAATAAAACCGAGGGTTACTGTAAGAAGTTTAAACATTGAATTTCTTTGAAAGACTTTGTCTAGGAAGTAGTGGATGATCTCATACCCAAGAAGGCCTAGTGTCTCGCCATGTTTAACCTGGAAGCCGATCTTTGAAATAAATGTTTAATAATCTTTTGTAATATGGTTTAATTTAGGAAGATCACATTGGTTAAACTTGGAGTAAAAATGTTAAGTATCATTTCCAATCCAAGTTTAACTTCTGAAGAGCAACTTAGATTAATAATGTTAAGTATCGTTTGCAATCCAAGTTTAACTTCAGTAGAGCACATGGGTAGCTATGTTAAGTTCTGTTCTTGTACAAATTTTTATTCAGAGGAGCAAAACGGAATCCAGGTGTAGCAACCAACATTAAGAACTTTGTCTGTTAACAGTCTAATTGTCTAGGCTCTACGAAGCCTCTTCAAGAACCTTGGCTACATCCTTGTATATTTTTCTTTCTGCATTAAGAAGCTTTTATGTCTTGGACCTTCTCTGTATCTCATCCTTTCCTTTATTTAACTTAGCATTGTTCGCTTGAACTTCCACTAATAGTATTTGAACATCCATCCACCTGGGTAAGGACACTTAGATCTTTTAAGAGACTTTGAACGAATAGCTTCTTGATCGAAGCGTCAAGAAAAATCAATGACCATTCATTCTTATGTGTGTTCAAGACTTAGGCGCGAGAGAAAGCTCAACTTTAACTCGGCTTAATGATGCGAGAGTCCAGAACTTGGGGTTAAGAGCAAGGTCACTTATAATTCGATCGATCAACGTGAGAGTCTGGGACTTAGTCGTAAGAGCAAGCTCACTTATAACTTGGCTGATCGACATAAGATTCTGGGATATAGTCATGAGAGTAAGCTCACTTTTAATTTGACCAAATGGTGCGAGAGTCTGGGACTTGGTCGTGAGAGTAAGTTCACTTATAACTCGGTCGATCGACATGAGAGTCGAGGACTTAGTTGTGAGAGCAATCTCACTTATAACTCAGTCGATCAGCAGAGAGTCTAACTTGGTTGAACGATGCGAGAGTCTGAGACTTTGTCGTGAGAGAAAGTTCACTTATAACTCAATCGATCGACACAAGAGTCTAGGACTTAGTTGTGAGAGCAATCTCACTTATAACTCGGTCAATCGGTACGAGAGTTTAACTTGGCCAAACGACACGAGAGTCTGGGAGTTGGTTGTGAAAGTTAGTTCACTTATAACTCGACCGATCGGCACGAGAGTTTAGGACTTTATTGTGAGAGCAATCTCACTTATAACTCGGCCGATTGGCATGAGAGTATAACTTGGCCGAACGACGCGAGAGTTTGGGACTTGTCGTGAGAGTAAGTTCACTTATAACTCAGCCATCGACACTAGAGTCTGGGACATAATTTTGAGAGCAATCTCACTTATAACTTGGCTGATCGACACGAGAGTCTGAGATTTAGTCATGAGAGCAAGCTTACTTATTGTTGTGCCCAAAGGATATCAACATATCTCCATAATGATATGATATTGTCCACTTTGGGCCTATGCCCTTATGACTTTGCTCTTGGGCTTTTCCAAAAGATCTCATTACAATGGAGATATCTTACATCCTTTTAAATTCATGATTTTTTTTCATATCTTTCCAATGTGAGACTTTAATTATATCCCAACAATCCTACCCTCAAATGAAGGACCATAATTACTCTTATAGTTCAGGCCTCCCGGGGAGTATCTGATCACTCTCGACCTATTCCAGGCCTTCCCCCATGATAATCCGATCACCCTGACTTGCTCCAGGCCCACCCTCAACTTTATTCAAGGTCACCTCATATGGCATCTGTATAGATCATGACTCTGATACCATTTGTTGTGTCCAAAGGATATTAGATTGGTAATTCCAAAACTAGTTCACACACTTAATTAGGTATTTAGAAATTTTTCGGGAATTAAACGGAGGTCGTATGACATGTTTAAGGGGATGAATTTATTAGGTTTAAGGAAAGTCTGTTCAGAGCACCAAATTAAAGTGGGAGTTGCTTGAGTTGATTAAACCTTAATTAACTTAAGTTATATATATTAACCTAAGTATAAATTATGGAAACCTAAGGGGGTGTTTGGTTTGATTATTTTCTATTTTCATTTTCTAAAAAAATAGAAAATATATTTGGTTGATAATTTCTATCTCTGTTTTCAAAAAATGAGATCTCATTTTTCATAAAACTAGAAAATGACTAAAAGTCATTTTCAGAAAAAAAAAATGCGATCGAAAATATGAAAATGCAATCGAAAAATAGGAAAACGCGGTCAAAAAATTGGCATTTTCTTATCGCCAATTTCTTTTTTCCTCCTATCCCTTCCTCCTGACTCCCGTGCCTCTCCCCGTGCCCTAAAACGCCACTTCTGCCGCTCCTTTCTCCATGCTCTAAAACACCACTTCCACCGCTCCTCTCCCCATGCCCTAACTTCCCTTTTGTGGTGCTTTCATCACGCTTTCGTCGTGCCACCGCTCCTCCTTCGCCACATGTTGCTCATACACCACCAACCCTTTGCTGGTCCCGGATCCCCATTTGTTGGGCTCGCCTCCTCCATATTTTTGTGTAATCCCTTCCGTTTGTTGCCTCCTAGACAATTTGTGCGCGTGATCCCTTCCGTCTATCGCCTCCTCCACAAATTGGGTGTGTGGTCCCTTCCATCTATTAGGCTTCCTCTTCCCTTTCATCACGATCTTGCTGTGTCAAAATTCCAGTCATAGGCATTTATCTGCACCCACCTCTACTTATTCCAGATCGTGTAAGCATCAAAGTCATATTTTGAATTTGTTCCATGGCATATTTTCAACCTTTGACTTAATCTCGTATGTTATTAATTTTTAACATCATGTATCTTATTCCTTTAGCTCAAACAATTACTTCCCTGATACAAACTGATCATGTTTTGAGTTTCCACATGAAGATGAATGGATCAGAGTTGAATGCTAATTTTTTTGCTTTCTTAGTTGAATTCTTTATAGCTCGCAAGGAATTCTGTAAAATATCGCCATGACTTGTGGAGTTAATCTTGTATTGAAATTTGAATATACTATTTGCATGCATTATTTAGAAAGAGATAAAGAGATCTGACATTCTTTTCCATTTTTCCTTAATTCTATTGTTCTTATTGTTCTTCATTCTATTTGTGCACTTAAATATGAAGGCAAAGTTTTTTTTAAAGAAGACATTATGGGAGGGCATAATCCCGGTATCGATGTAGAGAAATATGAGTGGTCAAAGGCTAATGTTGCCATGTTTGTCGAAATTATTTTATGATAAAGCGAAGCAAAATAAGTTACAAACATCTACCTTTAGTAATACGGTTTGGGAGGAGATCAACAAAGAATTATATCTAGCTACGAAGATGAATTATGGTGTCGATAGGCTCAAAGGTAAATGAAATCGTCTATGCACCAGGCAATGACTCTTTGCTGCATTGCTTACTCATACTAGCGTTACAATGGATCCAGACACCGGTAAAGTGAATGCTCCAGAGGAAGTGTGGGTAGAATTTTATATGGTATATATTTTAGCCATTCAAATATATATTTTTATTGTATGCTAGTGTATAATAAAATGCTTTCCTAATCAATGGTACAGAAAAATAAAAGGGAGTACAAGGCAATACGAAAGGAAGGTTATGATCATTTTCACATTCTTAGTGAAGTTTTCGGTGAGACAACTGCAACAGGTGATATGCATAGGGCTTCTACTCAATTACCTCCCACATCTGATTAAGAGAGAGAGCTCGAAGAAGCATTCATTAATAGAGGTGTTAACTCATATGTTGAAGTCGTTGATGATGAGAATGAGGATGTTGGAGGGGAACCTATAAATTAACGGCAGCGTATTGCAGGATCATCCATTAGTCGGTGACGTAAAGATCCTAAACTTTCAAGAATTGAAAAATATGAGGCTTGTATGGACAAGTGGAGTAATACCATGGAACAACTGAGTGGAGAATCTATTTATAGGTAAAAATACCTGGAGTTGAGGGCTGCCAAGTTAGAATGTGAACAAGATATATCCTACTCTTCTGGAAAACCTTGGTGAAGGTTATCTTTTGATAGGAATCACCATTGTATAGTTAAACATAAACTAGAGCAAAACATTGAAGTTTTCAATAATTTCAAGTTTTGTGTCAATATTTAAAAATATGAATTATTTTCTTAGAAAACTATTTTTTCATGATAGTATGTGGCATAAATAATGTCTACGTAAGATTTTATAAATTTTTGATAAACGTAGAATTATTTAGAAATTTCTAAAATTCGGCTAAAAGTTAATTTCAAAAATATCAGAAACCCAATAGATCAGCAGATCGATTGCACATGTTCAATCAATAAGTTGATCGATTGAACTAGGATTTCTATGAGTAGAGGCTCACAGAATTGATTAGTTGATCGATTGACCCTGACTTGATCGATCAGTTGATCGATTTAAGTATTTTTTTTTCCACTAACAGAAGTGTGCGAATGGCTTTGATCTATTGAATCCCAACTTCAATCGATTGAAAAAAATGATTTTAGCTGAAATTGTCTAATTTCAGTCCATTAAGCGTGTTTAGTCATGCTAACCATCTCTAACCCTATGAAATTCATTTATGAACATTTAAGGGTGATTTTTCTTAATGAAAACAAGAATGGAATAGTTAAGGAAGACTAAATTGGAGTTTAGGTAGAGGTCTGCATTCAATATTGATTCTTGAACTTCAAAACTTTAAATTCTGGATTTCCTAAAGATTTAGGAATTCTAAGTCATTGTTGGTGTAATGGCAGAAGATTAGAGCATGTTTTGAGGAGGAGCTACTCCTTAAAAAATGTATTAGATTTTTTTTTAACAACGAAACAATGGAAGGTTATAAACTTTCATTGTAGTGAATGTTCAAGGTTGAGCATTTGAAAATAATAGAAGATTGGAAATCCTCATTGATGATGAATGTATGCTCTAAGATGAGCATGTGGAGACAAATGAAGAGTATGAGACCTTCATTGTGATGTTGTGAATAACAAGTAAGGTTGTGAACAACATGTAGATAACTCTTCAGGGGGAGAGTTTTTGATGTATACCAAAAGGGGAGAATGTAGGGTTTAAGTTTGGAAACCTTCATTACCCAAATTGGGAGATTACCCTCTTGTTAAGGGGGAGAATGAAAGAAACCCTTATTCATGTTTTGGCATAAAGAAGAAGTTGAGGCTAGTGTGAGCCTAACTTAAATGTATTGTCAAGGATTAGAAAGGGAGAGATTGTTGGTATAATTTCCCCTAAGTCAATGTTGACCAGGTTGACTAAGTTTGAGTTGTCTTAAGCTTGAGTCTTAATATTTGAAAATATATGGAGATTACATGTACAATTGTCCATATGGGATATTGACGGTCAAAGGTTGACCAGAAGAGTCAAGTAGGTCAAGGTTGACCGAATACTTGACTGAGAAGTCCTAACTGGAAGTTAGGCAAGGGCAAGACCAACGGAAAGGTTGGAAGAAGAAGAAAATCCAAGTAGATTAGTATTGACCAGACACTTGGTGTGGAAAGTCCTGGTGAATAAAACCAAGCAGATTCGAATGTCCTGGTGAGTGAAGTCAGACAGCTGGAAAGTTCTGGTGAGTGAAGCCATGTAGTTGAAAAGTATTAGTGAGTAAAGCTAGGCAGTAAGAAAAATCCTGGTGAGTGAAACTAGGTGAAAAGCCCTAGCGAGTGAAGCTAGGCAATGAGAAAAGTTTTGGTGATTAAAGCTAGGTGAAAAGCCCTAGTGAGTGGTGAGTGAAGCTAGGTGGTGAAAAGTCTTGGTGAGTGAAACTGGGCATGTGGAAATCTAGGTGGATCAAGGCTGATCAAACATCTGGTGTTTAGAAGTCCAAGTGGGTCATGGAGGACCAGACACTTGGAACGAGACGGTAAGTTCAAGTGGGTCAAGGTTGACTAGACACTTAGCATGATGAGAAAAGTTCAAGTGGGTCAAAGGATTGGTCAAATACTTGGTGACAAAGTCCCAGTAGGTCAAGGTTAATTGAATGCTAGGCAATAAGGAGTCCTAATAGGTCCTGGTTGATCGGACGTTGGAATCCTAGACTTAAGTTAAGTAAGTTTGGGTTGGTCAATCAATCAGGTGATCGATTGAGCCAGAGCCCAATTGATTAGTGGATCGACTGGGTAGTGTGTTTTTGACTTAAGGAACTCAATCGATTAGTTGATCGATTAGGGGGAAATCGCGAGAGCACACTGTGCTCCCCAACTGATCAACTGATTGATTGGGAAACTCCAATTGATCAGTTGATCAATTGGAGATGGTTTTTCTCGTGATGATACGAGGCAGACGAAATCGATTGGTCTGATTCCAGGGTCTTTTGTGAGAGCACTGAAGATATCTGAATCAATCAGTTGATCGATCCAGTTGCGATAATCGATCATCTAATCGATTGGGATATGACCGTTACACAGGTTGCGAGGTTCTCCTAGATCTGATATGAAAATCAATTGGGAGTAAGCCTAATTGATTGGTAACCCTAGATCACGAAGGATAAAGTCGTTAGTGAGGTTCAAATGCAATAACACATACACGATTCTTCTCCACTACTCTTCGCCGGACTCTGAACTTGAAAGATAAGTGTTGCTGCACTTTTCAACTGATCCAGAGGCATCTTCTTCAATAAGAGATCAAGCAAAAAGAGGTTTTCATTTATATTCTTGTATTTATCTTTGTTGTTGAGTTGTATGAGGTTTCTTTATCTTCGGATTGTTTCGAGAAAGAGTGTTTACATAGTAGAGAATGTACTGAGTGTGGATCATTGGATTAGGCACCTCTCCTTGAGGTGGATACCAAATAAATCTTTGTGTTAGCATTGGTAGAGGTTCGCTTCATGTTTTCCACTGCAAATCATCATCAACGAAGCGAGACGAGTTATTCATCCCCCCTCATAGCTTCCAGAGTGTTCTAATAGAAAATTATTTTCGAGTAAGAAAAGAAAATTATACATTCACCTATCTTCGCAGAATCTTATATAATCATGGACAAAGACAGATCTAAAATTTTAAATTTAGGGGGAAGTAAAGAAAATAATTATTATACATCGTATTCGAAGGATGTGCAGCCGGTATAATGAAAATATACATTTAGAAGGTGTTTGGCTGAGCTTATAAGCTCTCTAAAATAGCTTATAAGCTGTTTTAATTTGGAGCTTATAAGTTCTTTAAATTTGTTTGGTAAATTTTTTTTCAAACAGCTTATAAGCTGTTAAAATAAGCTGTTTTGGAGTTTATAAGCTGTTTTTAAAAAAGATGGAAGACTCTACTTTTTTTTTAAAAAAAAAAATTTTTAATAATTTTCTTCTCTAAAATATCCTTATATAATTTCATAAATCCTCATCTTATCCTCCCTAAATTTTTATAAACCTAATATCTTTCTATCTCCGTCGACTTCTCTTTCAACGCTGTGTTATCTTCTCTGCCAAAGTCTCTTTCCAATTTTCTCTCCCCCAGTGCAAAAATTCGCCCAAAACCCTCTATTAATAAAAAGCCCAAAATCCTCTATTAATAGTATTACACCCTTTTTGGTAATTTTATTAATAAAAAGATCTTATAATATCAAATACATCAATATCTTTAAGTTGATTGTAGTAAGTCCACCCAAACACTTTAACAGCTTATTTTTAAAATAAGACCTAACAACTTATAAGCTCCTAAAACAACTTATAAACTGTATGAACTTATAAGCTGTTTTTGATATATTTAACCAAACACCCTCTTAAGCTACTTAATTTTATTTTATTCATATAATTAAGTATTAATCTTTATATTTTGTTGGAGGTTACATACAGTGATTTTAATTAGTAAATCAGTAGTCATACACGTGCTGAAAATATCAATTAGGACATTGAATTGTCTAAAATTAATTTAAATATATCAACAAAGGAAATCAAAGTGAATGTAAATTATCAATAAATTTAATATATTTTTTTCTTCTTAATGTTATTAAAAAAAATTAAAAATACAAGACAAAATTATTTTTTATATTTTTTTCGTATTTAACCTTGGTTGGGTTAAATATTATTTTTAAATAAGGGGTAAAATGTTATTTGATAGAAAATATAGGGGTTAAAGAGATTTTTCCCTAAATTTTATTGTTCCTTATTAATCCAAGTTTGAACAGGCTGAAAATCACAGTCAATCTGAACTTGGACTTTTCAAAGAAATCACTGTCAATCGTCAAAACACGTCATGTGGAGAATTAGAAGTCAAACGTGGAATTGGAAAACCGATCGATCATTGTGCTCCGCCAATTTGTTAAATTACGTTGAAGCAGATCGATTGCATACGCAACTTCACGCTCTCTGCTCTGTCTCAGGTTCAAGATGTGGAGAAGCAGAGACTTGATCGTCCTCCTCTGCCTGATCCCCTTCCTGCTCCTTTGTCAAGCTCCCACAGCTGCCATGGCAGCAGACCCTTTCAGAGCAACCTGCGGCGGCGAGGCCTACAACTCGAGTAGCAGCTTTGGAAGAAGCCTAAGCGAACTCTTGTCCTCCCTCAATTCTCTTTCTTCCACCTCTAACTCCGCCAACGCAACCGCCGGTGCCGGTAGCGACACCGTCTACGGCTTATACATGTGCCAAGGCGACCTCTCCGGCTCCAACTGCCAGAGCTGCCTCCAGACGGCCGTCGCCGGCGCCAACCAAAGCTGCCCAGGAGTTCGCCAAGCGATCGTCTACTACGACCAGTGCCACCTCCGCTACTCCGACGCAAACTTCTTCGGCGTCGTCGACGCTGACGGATTCAACATGGCCAACCCCTTGGAGGTAACCAGTTCGCGGGTGGCGTTCAACGTAGTGTCCGATTTGGTGCAGGCGGCGCCCCTGCGACGGCCAGTCATGTTCGCCACCAACGTGTCGGACATGTATCCCCTGTTCGCCCTGGCTCAGTGCACGGCAGACCTGAGCCCCGACGGCTGCCGGAGGTGCTTGACGGCGAGTCTAGCGGCCATCGAGAACTGTTGCATCCAGAGGAAAGGGTGGAGGTATCTCTCCCCGAGCTGCTGGATAAGGTACGAGCCCACTCCGTTCTTCGGCAATTACCCCAACAACTTGAGCACGTACATCATCCGGAGCCAGTGCTCGAACCTCGACATCCAATCCAACAGCCTCAGCGCTAGGACGGCCAATTTAAGAGGCCTCTTTGACGACCTGAGTGCTCAAGCTCCGGCGACGGGCTTCTACAACGCTTCCGCCGGAGACGACGGCAATAGGATGTACGGCCTCGGGCTCTGCGCCGGGGACGTCGCCACGAGCGACGAGTGCGCTTCGTGCCTCGCAACAGCGGGGCGAGCCATTGCGGAGGAGTGCCCCAACAAGACGGAGGGGTACATGTGGTACGGCCAGTGCTTCTTGAAGTACTCGCAGCAGCGCTTCTTCGGTGAGCTAGACGCCGACGAGCACACCTTCTGCGGCGGCGCGGCGCCGGTGACCGCGGAGTTCGGTAATGCGACAGAGGCGGGAGCGCGGAGCATCGCGCAGGCCGCGTGGGGCAGCCCGTCGATGTACTCCGCCGGCGAGGTGGTGGTGAACACGACGGCGAGGAGCTACGTGCTGGCGCAGTGCACGCGGGATTTGACGGCCAACATATGCCAGATTTGCTTGGGTGGCGGGATCGGGAGGATGACGGCGTCGTGCGGGGCGCAGAGCGGCGGTTGGCAGTACTTGACCGGCAGCTGCACCGTCCGCTACGAACAATTCCGCTTCTTCAACGATCCATCCGCTTGGACCACGCAAGGTATCTCTTACTCAGTTGATGATCTTATCAGAAAGTCTGCATCACATGAACTATTCAGATTCGAGAGGAAATAGAAATTCCTTTCTCTTGCTGAATTGATTTCAAAAAAGTCTATAAATAGTGATCTTTTTTTGACAGGAGGGAAATCATCAAGAGGTAAAGTCATTGCCATTGTTCTTCCAATTGTGGGAGCTGTGCTATTTGGAGTTGTTCTCTTGCTTTTGTTGATTTTGAGGAGAAGAAGAGGTAAACCCCAATTAGTTTGATGATTTGCTGAATATATCATTCAATCTGAAGACAACTTGACTTTGTTTTCAGGAAAAAAAAGCTTCCAGGAAAGTGAAAATTCTAAACTAAACTCTCTCAAGAGGCTGCAAGACAAAGACCTAACCCTCATGGATCTGGATGTCATACAAGCTGCTACGAATAACTTCTCCGATGAAAACAAGCTCGGAGAAGGTGGATTTGGAGCCGTTTACAGGGTACTCATCTTCTTTTCGATTGTTCATTTCGAGTGAAGCAATGACTAAATTCATGTCATGTTTCAGGGAGTACTAGTCGATGGAAAAGAGATAGCAGTGAAAAGGCTATTGCAAAAGTCGAATCAAGGTTCTTCTGAGTTCAAGAATGAGGTGAAGCTTATAGCAAAGCTTCAGCACAAGAATCTTGTGAGGATGTTGGGATGTTGTGCTGAAGGGCAAGAGAAGTTACTAATCTATGAATTCCTCCCCAATAAAAGTCTTGATGTCTTTCTATTTGGTTAGTACCACTTCCTTTTTCCCTCCCATTTTCTTTCAAAGTATGTGAACTCTAAACTTCTAAGGCTATGCTTCCTATATAGATCCAAACCAGCGCACACAATTGAGTTGGCAGAGAAGGTTTCTCATAATCTCAGGAATCGCCAAAGGCCTTCTCTATCTCCATGAAGACTCACTCCTCAAGGTCATCCACAGGGATCTTAAAGCGAGCAACATCTTGCTGGACAAAGACATGAACCCGAAGATATCAGACTTTGGCATGGCGAAGGTTTATAGCACAGAGGATAGTGATGTAGACACAAATCGGATTGTTGGAACTTAGTAAGCTAGCCTATCCCCTATCTACTATCGATTTCTTAAGAATCATCATTAGTATTAGTTCGATACGTTAAGCATGATCTTTTGATATAAACATAGCGGATATATGGCTCCCGAATATGCCATGAGTGGATTCTTCTCTGTAAAGTCGGATGTGTTCAGCTATGGAGTCCTTCTCTTGGAAATTATAAGCGGGGAAAGGAACGGTCGAGCATACACAGAGAAACATGGCCATAACCTACTTACACATGTAAGTTAATTATATTCTTCCATTACTAATTCTCAAACAGTTGAGCATCCACTAAGATTTTAATTTTAACAGGCATGGAACCTATGGAATGATGGCAAGGCATTGGAGTTCATCGATTTGCTGCTTGAGAAACAATATGGGGCTGATGAAGCAGTGAAATGTATCCAAATAGCTCTACTATGTGTTCAAGAAAGAATGGAGGGAAGACCTACTATGTCCGAAGTTGTTCTTATGTTACGAAGTGATCATATCGCGCTTCCTAGACCTGTACCACCTCCAAACTTTATGAATAGAAGGCAGTTTGAATCTGAGTTGCCTTTTTCTAGCACGATGAATCCAACGACACTTATGTCTATCAACGAGGTTACCGACTCGTATGTTGTTCCTAGATAACAAACTGAAAGAAAGGTTGGTTAGGCAATGTATGCTTTATGAATTTCGTCCAAGAAGAAAATTTATGTAAAGTGTATCTTGTTCCTTGAGCAAAGGCATAAGCTTGTGTATTTTTTTTATCTTACAAATGATTGATAATCTTGAATAGTTTTGATTATATGGAATAGAGGAAGCTAAATTGATCTTAGTGCCCTTCACAAAATTTATATCCTATGTTGCAAACCATCTTGAATGCATTCAATGAAATGGAATAATGGGAGTAGACTTGGGATAAAACTTGGGTGAAGATGGTAATCTTCATTTAGGAAGTTCACCAACTAAATAGATGTATCATTCTAGATTCTAAGTCTAAGATGTACCAATTAGTTAAGTAGACATAGCAGCACCAATCCTATACATTTGTATAGAGTAAGCACATACGATAAAAGATATATATTACGCTAAATTATTAGTGCACCGGTATTATATTTTTAAGGATCATCAATTTGGTTGACTTGAATACATGAATGTTTTATTGCTTATACATGCATACTAAACATGCGTGCTTGCAAAGGGGTAAAGTTCATTGTTTTTTTTTTCCATCTTCAATTAAAGTCGGAGCATGGATGAAAATAATGTTAGTACAGTTTATAAAAAGTCTAACTTAAATTTTAATGAATGATAAATGAATTAAATTAAATATTTTTTTATCTAAGTATTTTATCAAATGTATAGGAGATGATGGGTCTGGAGGACGTACTATGAAGTTAAAATCCAGCTAGATCTGTGGGACCTGATCGTTGGTATGAAAACCAGATAGATCAAAGGGTCGACCTAATATCTAGTAGGAAGTCTAGCTGAGTCTGCGAGGCCTGACAGTTGGCAGAAGTCCAGTTGGGTCGGACTTGACAACTTGCATGAAGACCTGATGGGTCAAGAAGCTAGTTAACCGACTACAAGTTGGTAAGTGAAGGTAAGTCACTGGAGGAAAGTAACTTAATGAGGACGCGCCTCGGTTGAGGGACAGTAGACGTCGGTCCAATTTAGGTCCATTTTGGATCCCTAAACTGAGGCTTTGACTAGAGACAAAGTCTAATTACTACTCATTATTATTGTGCTAACACTTGTCTTGTATGTTATTGGACTAACACTTTTTGCAGGGAAAAAGGAGCACAAAAGACCTCGGGTGAATAGTGCCCAAGGCTCCTTCAAGCAGTAGAAGGCACCTTCACACTGTTCATGGAAGGCGCCTTCAAGGCTATGGAAGGTGCCTTCCACACCCTTTATAAGGGCATCTCGACCAAGCTTCAATACACAACTCATTTACAAGCTTTTACGCGTCTGATTGAGGTTTCGACTGCTCCGGCTTCCTGCTGCAACTCTACCTTGACGTTGCTACGCCTGTCTACCGCTAAGAAGCCGCCTAAACACCAAGCTCAAGCAGACCGTCTCCGAAAAAGTGTTTGGTAACATTAATTTTTGTACTTAATTATTGCAAAAGAGCAAGTGTAGTGTGTTGCACTTGTTCCTACTTTCTTTGTACTTGATCTCTTCTTCCGGCGGTTCCAAAAGAGGCACTTTAGTGGATTACCCATCGATAGGTCCACAGGACCTAAGTCTTGGAGTAGGAGTTATCGAAGGTTCCGAACTAAGTAAAACTGACTGAGTTTTCCTTGTGTGTTATTTTTCTTTAATCTTTCCGCTGTAATTTTACCCTGATTTAAATTTTAAAAAGAAAAACGTGATCCAACAAATAAGACTTACAAGGTCATTAAGATTTGACCTAATAAGGAATTCTAACTTTAAAGGCCATCAAAAGTAGAAGAAAATGAAAATAAATGACCATTGATATGCTCGGGGAAGATCCGCTTGAGTAAATGACTTGCCCGGACATGATATACCTTAAAGGTTACCTAGGACACTCGGACTGATATGTTCTAAAGGTAACATAGTGTTAGATTATATAATTTTATTAGAATTATTTGTTTATAGCCTTAAGGGTAATTTAATTTTTTACTTTTTCAATTTAGGATTTAGGTTTTTCTTGTAATTAACTATATAAGACATTGTACTCTTTATTTCTTAATTACATTTGAGATTCATTAAATCAAGATGGCTACTTTTCTTTGGCGTCAATTTCTACATGGTATCAGAGCTTTCATCTTTATGTTTTTTGATAATTTGATTGAAGAATTGTTAATTCGATCCATAGTTTTCGCAGATTCACAGTTTTTGTTGAAGAACCATACAATTTTGATTGAGTTTCTTTTGTTTTTGTAATACTTAATTTTATTTGGTCTTCAGTTATTCGTGAACACAATTCATTCAATCATCATGAGTAGTCGCACAAAAGATTCGCTTCAATCGATCAGTGTTCGACTTGATGGAAAAAATTATTTATATTGGGAATATGTTATGAAAAAAATTTTACGAGGAAAATCTATGTGGAGATATGTTTCAGGTGTGCGAGTTCAACCTACAGACATCAATGTTGATAATTATATAAAGTCGTTGGATGTTTGGGGGACCGATAATGTGAAGATTATTATGTGGATCAATAATTCTGTTTTACACTCTATTGGTCCTCAGTTGGCCAAGTATGAGACAGTCAAAGAGGTTTAGGATCATCTGGAAAGATTATACACGCAGTCTAACTTTGCCAAACAATATCCATTGAAAGCATATATCTGCGTACTTTGACAGCAAGTTATGGGCATCCAAGATTTTTATTCTACCATGTCGAAACTATGGGACCAGTTAGCACTCACAGAATCCTTAGAATTAAGAGCATTCCCACCTTATATCACTCGTAGAGAAGAACAACGTCTGGTCTAATTCTTGATGGCTCTTCATGATGACTTTAAAGGATTGCATGGAACAATTTTACGTCGTAGTCCTCTCCCTTCCATTAATTCAAGAGTACATGAATTGCTAGTTGAGGAGATTCGTCTTAAGTCTTAGGTTGATAAGAGGACTGTTGCACCATCTACGCTATCTATTTTTATAGCACCATAACGATCTATGCCACATAATCAAAGTAGGTTGACTTCGAAGGTTTCTAGTGATGAATGTGCTTATTATAAAGAAAAAGGATATTGGAAGTCTCAGTGTCTATTTTTGTTAAACAAAGGTAAACTACCACAGCAGCAAAAACAACCACCACAATAGTAATTTCAATAGCAATGACCTTAACAACCACCATTGCTACATCAGAATGCTTCATAGAAATCTAGTAATCAATCACAACAGTTGCCAAATGGACTATCTCAATCTACTAATACAGTGGTTGTCTCCTCTTTAGATCCGCATATGCTTGAGCAATTTCAACAATTTCTTGCTTCACAATCCTCTGTCATGTCTGCTTCTTCTTATATAGGTTTGTCATCCTCTGGTACATCAGATATATCTTCCTCTTTATCGATCTTAGATTCTGGAGCCTCTCATCATATGTCACCTAACTTGTCATCTTTTATTTTCTTATCTTCTAATTCATCTTTATTAGTTATGACGGCTGATGGTACTCCGATGCCATTATTAGGTGTTGGTTCTGTTATTACAACTTGCTTGTCTCTTCCTAATGTCCATTATATTCTTAGTCTTACACTTAATCTTATTTATGTTAGTCAATTGTTTGAGTCGGGATATTTAATCTCTTTTTTTTCATCTAATTGTTATGTGCAAGATCCGCGATCTTAGAAGGTAATTGGGATAGGCCTTAGGCAAAGGGAACTCTATGTCTTGGATAAGATTCAAGTACCAGATGTTACAGCTTCTTGTGTCGATTTGTCATTTTTTCGATTTAGTCGTTCTTCTTCTTATTTTTATTTTTGGCATACTCGTTTAGGTCATGTTTCAGCCTCTCATTTACAATTTTTATCTTTGTCTGGAGTATTAAAAACTTTAAAAAGTCATGATATTTCAGATTGTAGTGGTTGTAAACTGACAAAATTTTCTACATCACCTTTCAATAAAAGTCTATCTTTTTCTCCTAATCCTTTTGATCTTATTTATTCTGATGTGTGGGGGTCTTCTCCTGTTACCATAAAAGGGGGATCAAGATATTATGTTTCTTTTATTGATGATTGCACTCGCTATATTTGAGTTTAGCTTATGAAACATAGATCTGATTATCTTACCATCTTCAATAACTTTAAAGCTCTTGTCAAAACTTAACATTCGACATTTATCAAGTGTTTTCGTGGTGTTTTAGGGGACGAATACACTTTCAATAATTTTCTCATTTACTTGCATCAGGACGTATTATACATCAAACCTCATGTTGAGAAACACCTGAACATAATGGGGTTGCAGAGAGAAAGCATAGACATCTTGTTGAGACAACCTGTTCATTCTTATTATCTGCAGATGTTCTTAGTATTTTTTGGTGAGAAGAAGTTCTTACTACTACTCATGTAATAAATAGGATTCCAACTTCTCATAATCTAGATTTGTCTCTTTTTCAAAAAATGTATAATCATGCTCCTGATTATTTCTCTTTACGTATTTTTGGTTGTACCTGTTTTGTTCTCCAACCACACGTCAAGCGTGATAAGTTGTTCTCTAAGTCTGCTTTGTGTGTCTTCCTTAGTTATGGTGTTGGTCAAAAGAGATATCATTATTTTGATCCAATTAGTAAAAAATTATATGTCTCTCGTCATGTTGAATTTCTTGAGCATATTCCTTTCTTCTCCATACCTCTTCTACCATCTGACATGACTCATGTAAATCATGTTCGCATTGATCCCTTCAATACCGACACCGACGAAGCCTCCCCCATGGCTACTCTTCCACATGACGACTTCACTGAATCTGGTATTCTTGAGACATCTCCTCCACCTCCCCCTCCCCCTCCTGCAACTGTTCCATCACCTCTAGAGATTGCGGACAATCCTATTTATCAATCTACACGTCCTCCTAAGTCTACTAAATTACCTGATTTTATTTATTCTTCTTAGTCTACTTTCTTTGCTTCTTTTGTTAGCTCTGTTCATCATCTTTCTGAGCATTTGTCCTATAGAGAAGTTGTTGATAATCTTCTTTGGCAGAATGCTATGGACGAGAATTTAACTGTTCTGCATCATACTCATACTTGGGATTTAGTATCTCTGCCACCAGGGAAACACGCCATTGGTTCTCGTTGGGTCTATAAGATCAAAACTAAATTTGATAGTTCTATCGAATGATATAAAGCTCGTCTTATTATTAAAGGTTACTCTTAGGAGTATGACATGGATTATGAGGAAACTTTTATCCCTATTGCTAAAATAACCACTGTTCGTATATTAATTATCGTTTCCTCTATTCGTCGATGGAAAATATCTTAGATGAATATCAAGAATGCTTTCTTGAATGGTGATCTTAAGAAGAAGTGTATATGGTGTCTCCTCCTGGAGTTACTCACCGATCTGGTGAAGTTTGCAGGCTTTGCAAAGCTCTCTATGGACTCAAACAAGCACCATGTGCTTAGTTTGTAAAGTTCTCCATGATGATTACCTCGCTTGGTTTTCATCCCAGTAATCATGATTCAACTTTATTTGTCAAGAGTACGCATGCAGGTCATATATTTTTGTCTTTATATGTAGATGATATGATAATTACTGGTGATCCTGTCCGAGAGCTGAGTCGATGGACGCTGGGGGCGTGGTGCTCCTGTTGATTGGTTGAAGACTTCGAAGACGTAGATCCTCTACCGTCGTAAGCCTGCAAACACAATGCCGAGCCGAGGAGGGGTTCCCCGGCGATGGTCATCCGACGCTCAAGTCAAATCTCCGGCAGAAAGAAGTATAGCAAAGAAGAAGCGAGAACTGTAGCTATAGTAATGAAGTGAGTCTACCTCCGTCGAAGTCTGGGGGTCCTTGTATAGGGCTCCCCAGAGGTGCGTGCGCACTCCTCGAGGCGTGCACGGTCATCAAAGCATACCTGGAATAGATGTGTCAGGAAAGCGCGTCTGTCGCCATACCTCAACAGCACGAGAATATCTCTGGCGTGACAGTGGAAGCTTCCGTCGTACGATTCTCTGTCTGACCATGCTGCTGACCCTGCTACTGACCATGCCTCCTGTCAATGGCACTGGTCCCTAGGAAGATATCTCTAACAGCTCTTTCTGTCCTTTATCGGTCCGCATGGATGGTCCGCTCGGCTAGTCCTTTCCCGAGCCGAGCGGAGGCCACGTTAGCTACCGCCTTCCAGGCCGATGCCCACTTGGCCGGATGCTGTGTCTACTGTTAGCCGAACGGCATGGCTGCTCGACTTCCGTTTCTTTTCTGCCTCTGTCTTATGAACGTCGGAAACTCGGTGTCAGGCCGAGCTGTCGAAATGTCGGGTCGGCTGCTCCTCCTGTTGATCAAGAAGATAATCCGCCCGGTTGAACGTCTGCAGTGTGTTGACCACTTTGACCTCCGGCCAGGACCCCCCCCCCCCTTTACCACCGGATCACATGTCTTCCCTTCAAGTCTAGTTGAAGGAGGCTGAAAGTCTGACTGACTGGACTAGGGATGACAATTTCACCCGAACCCAATGGAGGATACGACATCCGACCCGAGTGGAGGAGGGTATGGAGGGACTACTAATACCCGATACCCGACCCGAATACCCGATTAAATAATACATATACATATATTAAAGAAAATTTTATTTTTCTAAAATCAACTTACTATTTTTTTTATATCAGTAGGAGACTGTATAGATGTTTAATCTATTTTTTTTAATTATATATATATATATATATATATATATATATATATATATATATATATATATATATATATATATATTAATAGGATGTTAATTTTAATATATTTTTGTTGAATGATAATAGTTCGATAGAAAGAAGAAAAATTATACGTATAGAAGATGTCCGATCCTTTAATGGGATGGGTATACCCATCGGATATCCTATACCCGATGGGTATGGGTACGGAGGATATAGAATCCGACCCGAACCCGACCCATTGCCATCCCTAGACTGGACAAGTAGCCTGGTGAGAAGTTGGTCGGTCGGCCAGCAGATGAGCTAGATCCCGCCGATTTCCGTAGGACCAACCTTTTTCTCCTGGTCGGTGCTTCATGCCTTTGTACTTGGTCATTTTGGATACTTTTCCTCATCGCTGTCGAGGGGGTGCAGGCCGGTCAGCTACTGCTGACGTCGTCCGAATCTCCTCGTGATGCGTGCAGATCACTTCCATTAAGGCCGAGCACGCGCCCATTAAATGCTGCCCCATGGGGGACGCCACGTGTCGCCGACGCAGTCGCCGCACACCCGAGGTGACAGCTATTGATGTGACATTTGACGGTTCGAATTCAACGGTCAGATGTGCACTTCGATCCATGTGCCCTAGATCGGACGACTCAGCTCGGTCGCGCCCATTTTTAAAAAGCTTCAGCATCACCGCTCCCTCTGCGTTCTGTTTCTGCTCTTCTCCTGTTTGCTTCGACAACCTTGTCTGCTTTCGGCGCTCCGGCGACTCCCAGCTTTCTCCTCCGGCGCTCCATTTTCCTGTAAGCTCTAACTTCCGTTTCCTTTCTTTCGGCCTTCATCGCTCTCCGATATTCCGTCATTCTGCTTAGTGAACCCCTTGTCGATCCTGCTTTATTCTTCCGTCGACTCCCTTAGCAAATCCTTCTGCCTCTTTATTTTCTGACTATGGCCAGTTCCTCCCAGCCAGTCGACTCGGCCCCTAGTACCTGGTATACCACCATGGAGACCAGGTTTGATGCGGGCGACTCGGCACACCTCGTCAACGCTTTTGATCTCCCGCCCGACCACGAGATCATCCTGGCTGGACAATCCGATCGGTCGCACAACCCGCTGACCGACACTATTTGTTTCTTTCGAGACCAGTTTGTGGTCGGACTCCGATTTCTCATCCATCCGTTCATAACCGAAGTTTGTAATTTCTTTCGCATCTCGCTTGCCCAGCTCGTCCCCAATTCCTTCCGCTTGTTGTGTGGTGTAGTCGTGCTGTTCAAAGTGCACAACATCCCACTGACCCCTCGGGTCTTCCACTACTTCTACTACCCCAAACAGTCCGAGTTGGGCACCTACCTATTCTAATCTCGCATCGGCCTAGTCTTCTTCGACAAGATGCCCACCTCCAACAAGCACTGGAAGGAGTATTTCTTCTATATCAAACTCCTTGAGCAGTCAAGCTTCCAGACCAGGTGGCAGGTCGGGCTTCCCCCTCAACCAGATTTGAAGAAGTACAAGACCCAGCTGGACTACCTTCACGCTGCCAACATGTTGGTCGGCCTGAAGTTCGATATTCACAAATTGCTTCCGGAGGGCGTAATGTACATCTTCGGGCTAAGCCCGAGCCGAGTGAAGCTCCCGAGCAGCCTAGGTATAAGATTTCTTTAACCCTCTTCTTTTGAGTCTAACTGATTCTGTTCTTCTTTAGCAGCTGACATCATGATGCGTGCCCGAGTAGTGGGTATAATGAAGGCTAAGCAGGCCGAGATCGAGGCAGCTGCTGCCAAGGAGATAGAGTGGCTCGGCCTGACCCCGGTCGGCTCGCAAGAAGGCACGGTTGGGGAAACTGCAACTGCTAGAGAAAATACAACTGCGAGCGATGGGACTGCCAAACGGACGCCCAGCGTGGGAGGAGCTACCATCCTAGGGGTGGTCCAAGAGGTACCCCCGCCATCCCCGCTGAGGGCTTAGGGTCCTCGGGCGATGATGTGTCGCTCACCCGCAAGCGACGCTGTGCAGACGTGCCTTCCTGAACTGCCACTTCGGCCATCCAGGCTTCGGCAAGGGGGGCGTCGCATCTCCGACTCCCGTAACAGTGGAGGCCACTTCTTTCGATCGGACCCCGTCTGTGGCCGAACTACAAGAGCCACTCCCCGTGCAGCCCCTCACCTCCCTTCCTCCGGCTAGGCGGAGGATAACCCGATACTCCATCCTTAAAGTCCTCCCTGCCCAAGCGTCCGACCCTTCCGCTTCTGCTCAATCGGCGCCGGGTGGAAGACGATCCATTACCGCCACCCTTCGCCTGCCGATCGAGGATCTTCTTGCGCTAGGCAACCAGCCCATCTCTCCACAGCATCAAGTATACATCAGAGGTCGGCTTGCTCGCATCTGGGAGGAGGCGAGGGCGCGAACGACCTTGAAACCTCCGGGCGCGCTGGCAGACAATCATCTGTTGATTTCCATCGGGGTTAGTATTTTTAATAGACTGCAATATTACTTCCGCTCGGCTCTAACATTTACTTTCAGTACTGGGTGGAGAACATCGCTATGTACCAGCGGCTGACACAAGTGGAGGATGAGTTGAAGAGGCTCAAAATCTCTGGAGAAGGCTCCTCCCAGGGACCATCAGCTCGTCTGAAGACCGAGCTGGAGAAGACCCAACAACTTCTGGCAGAGGAGCAGCAGAAATCGGCCAAGTAGGCCAGTAGGCTGAGCCAGATCGAGACTCAATTGAAGATCTACAACCAAAAACTCGATCTAGCTTCTACACAGAAACGGCGCGCCATCGCCGATTTAGAAGAGAAGAACAAAGAGGCCCAACAGTTGGCCGAAGATCTGAAGAAAGCAAAAGACTCCTTATCGGCCGAACGGGAAAACCGCTCGGCAAAGGAGACTGAACTTCAAGGCCAAGTGAAGCGCCTTGATGAAGAACTAGAGGCTTCGCGTGTTGCTCTGAAGACATACCAGGAAGCCGAGCCGGTTCACTTTACCGCCATGAAACATCAATACCTCCGCTCGGAGCCATTTTTGGAGAAGGTGGCCAACCGTATCGTCCATTCGTTCGAGCTGGCCATTGACGCCACGCTCGCCCAACTGAAGGCGAACGACCACCTCTCTGAAGCTTTTTTCGACCGGAATGTTGATCGAGTCCAGCTCCTGGAGGGTATTCTTGACGAGGCCTTTGACTGCATCGAGTGAGCAAGGAGCCGATAGTCTTTTGAAGCCTTGTTTTTTTTTGTAAGCCTTAACGGCATTCCTGCCGTTCAGCAATGTCTATTAATGAACTCCCTTTGCGTCTCTTTCATATGTTGTTTGTTTGCTGTGTATTTGGTTGCGTAGTCCCGATCGACAGTGGCACCCATGCTATTATTGAAATATTCGCTTAGGATTATACCTCTAGGGTTTATAGTCGCCGCTCGACTTCAGTTTTAGTGTCTATGTTATACGATTTTTTTAAGGTCGGGGTCTAACGTCACCGCTCGACGGTCTTCGAAACAGATGTTTATAATCGTCATTCGACTCTAGGGTTTAATGTCGCCACTAGACGGTCTCCCGAGCGGGGCTTTTATAGTTGCTGCTTCGACTCTAGGGTTTAACGTCGCCGCTCGACGGTCTTCAGAGCGGGGTATTTATAGTCACCGCGTCGACTCTAGAGTTTAACGTCGCCGCTCGACGGTCTTCAGAGCGGGGTATTTATAGTCACCGCGTCGACTCTAGGGTTTAACGTCGCTGCTCGACAGTCTTCAAAACGGGGTATTTATAGTCGCCGCGTCAACTCTAGGGTTTAACGTCGCTGCTCGACGGTCTTTAGAGCGGGGTATTTATAGTCGCCGCGTCGACTCTAGAGTTTAACATCGCCGCTCGACGGTCTTCAGAGCGGGATATTTATAGTCGCCGCGTCGACTCTAGGGTTTAACGTCGCCGCTCGACGGTTTTCAGAGCGGGGTATTTATAGTCGTCGCGTCGACTCTAGGGTTTAACGTCGCCGCTTGACGGTCTTCATAGCAGGGTATTTATAGTCGCCGCGTCGACTCTAGGGTTTAACGTCGCCACTCGACGGTCTTCAGAGCGGGGTATTTATAGTCGCCGCGTCGACTCTAGGGTTTAACGTCGCCGCTCGACGGTCTTCAGAGCGGGGTATTTATAGTCGCCGTGTTGACTCTAGGGTTTAACGTCGTCACTCGACGGTCTTCAGAGTGGGGTATTTATAGTCACCGCATCGACTCTAGGGTTTAAAGTCACCGCTCGACGGTTTTCAAGACGGGATGCCCGCTCGGTGTTAACTTTGTGAACCTCTGCTTTTTTAATCCTGCAGCCGAAGGACGCAGAAAGAATGAAAATTACATGGTGTTAGTCACATCAGCGCACCTCTCACCCAGTTCAGTACGGTTGGAGGTGGTTTGCACTCCATGGGCGCTCTAGCCTCCGCCCGTCCTCGTCCTCTAGGTAGTAAGCCCCCGACCGGAGCTTGCCACAACCTTGAAGGGTTCGACCCAAGGAGCCTCCAGCTTGGTGACATCTCGGACCGGCTTCACCTTCTTCCACACAAAGTGGCCGACCTGAAAAGATCTAGGTATTACCCTCTTGTTGTAGTTCTGGCGCATTCTCTATCGGTAGGCTGTCAGCCGAATGGCTGCCTTGGCGAGCGTCTCGTCCACCAAATCCAGCTCCATAAGTCTTCTCTTGGCGTTGTCCTCGCTATACTGCTACACCCGGTCAGATTCGATTCCGACTTCAACAGGGACGATTGCTCCGCCTCTGTAGACCAAGTGGAATGGTGTCACTCCCGTCCCCTCCTTTGGAGTCGTGCAGATTGCCCATAGTACGCCTGGAAGCTCGTCTGCCCAGCTGCCACTGACGTGATTGAGCCGAACTCAAAGAATTCACAGAATCTCTCGATTGGCGACTTCAGCTTGTCCGTTGCTCTGGGGAAAAGCTACCGAGGTGAAGGCCTGCTGAATCCCGTAACCTTCGCACCATTCTTTGAGACGTTGTCCGACGAACTGCCATCCATTGTCGGAGACGAGTCGACGCGGAATTCCGAACCGGCATATGATGTGCTTCCAGATGAACTTTTGAACCATCTGCTCAGTTATTCTGGCAAGCGGCTCGGCCTAGACCCATTTGGAGAAGTAGTCCACTGCGACGAGCAGGAACTTTCGCTGGCCAGTCGCTATGGGGAAGGGTCCTGCTTTGTCCATGCCCCACTGATCGAACTGGCAGGATGTTGTGGAAGCTGTCATCTCTTCTGTGGGTCGGTGCGATAGGTTGTGGTACTTCTAATAGGACAGGTAGGTAGACACTGTCTGAGCCACGTCTACTTGGAGGGTCGGCCAAAAATACCCGGCCAGTAATATCTTTCTGGCTAATGACCAACCGCCTGGGTGTCCTCCGCAAGTTCCTTGATGCACTTTCTGTAGAATGTAATCAATGTCCTCTGGTCCGCACTTGAGAAGGGGTCGGGAGAAAGCTTTCTTCTACAGTTGATTCCCAATCATCGTGAACCTTTCTGCTCTCCCTCTTAACAGGTGGGCTTCCTCCCGATCGGATGGTGTAGTCCCCGACTGCAGGAATTCTATTAGCGTCGTCCTCCAATCATTTGGGAAGGTGAGCCTTTCCATTCGATCGACGTGTGCCACTAAGGATACCTGCTCAATCGGCTGTGGTATAACAATTGGCGAGAGGGAGCTGGCTAGTTTAGCCAGTTCGTCCGCCACTTGGTTTTCCGCTTGGGGAATCTTCTGAATAGCCACCTCCTGGAAGTTGGCCTTTACAGCGTAGAGCCTGAGCCGTGCGTTCCTTATCTCGAATGTCTCGGTGAGCTGCTGCGCGGCCAACTGAGAATCCAAATGAATCAAAACCTTGATTGCTCCGATATGCCGAGCAGCCTGCAAGCCGACTATGAGTGTTTCGTATTCGGCCTCGTTGTTGGTTGCTCGGTATTCCAACCGAACAGACAAATGCATCCATTCTTCCTGCGGGGAGATCAGTAGTACACTGACTCCTCTTCCTTGCCGAGTGGACGATTCGTCCACGTATATCCTCCAAGTGACTTCTCACTCGTGATTCTGTACCTCGGTGACAAAGTTCGCTAAGGATTGTGCCTTGATGGTCGTTCGGGGCTGATACTGTATGTCGAATTCGCTGAGCTCCGTTGTCTATTTAATCAGTCGCCCAGATGCCTCTGGATTGAGAAGGATTCTACCCAGAGGGTTGTTCGTCATCACTATGAACGTATGTGCGAGGAAGTACGGTCAAAGCCTCCGAGCGGCGAGCACCAACGCAAAGGCAAGTTTCTCGAGACCGGTGTAGCGGGATTCAGCATCTTTTAAGATATGGCTCAAGAAGTACACCGGTTGTTCCTCGTCGTTCGATTGTACCAGTGCCGAGCCGACAGCACGCTCGGTCGAGGATAAATAAATGCGAAGCGGCTCACCAGCAGCTGGCTTAGCTAATACAGGCAAAGAATTTAGATATGCTTTTAGTTCTTCAAATGCCTTGTTGCATTCTTCATCCCATTGGAACTTAGTGGCTCGGAGCAATATCTTGAAGAAAGGAAGGCTCCGGTCAGCAGACTTAGAGATGAATCGAGATAAGGCAGTTATTCAACCGGTGAGACGCTGAACTTCCTTCAAATTCCTTGGTGGCGGCATATCTTGCAGTGCCTTTACTTTACTAGGGTTCACCTCGATGCCTCTCTTGGTGATGATATAGCCGAGGAATTTTCCACCCTTTGCGTCAAACAGACATTTGCTCGGGTTCATCTTAATTCCGTATGCACGGAGCGTCTGACAAGTTTCTTCTATATCGGCGCAGAGGTCGACAGCTCGGAGAGACTTAATGAGTATATCGTCGATATACACCTCCATGTTTCGTCCAATCTGGTGTCGGAACACCTTATTCATGAGCCTTTGGTAGGTAGGCCCGGCATTCTTCAGTCCAAACGACATCACGTTGTAACAGTAGGTGTCGTCTGCTGTTATGAAACTCACCTTCTCTTGGTCCTCTGGTGTGAGCGGCACCTGATGATACCCCTGATATGCATCCAGCATGCATATCAGCTCGCACCCCGCTGTGGAGTCCACCATTTGGTCGATCCTTGGCAGTGGGTAGAAGTCTTTTGGGCAAGCCTTGTTGAGGTCTAGAAAGTCGATGCAGACCCTCCACTTGTTGCCAGGATTGGAGACCAGGACTACATTCACGAGCCAGCTCGGGAACTGGACCTCTCGGATGTGGCCTGCTTCCAATAGCTTCTCGACATCAGCTCGGATGATCTGATTCTGCTCCGCGCTGAAGTCCCTTTTCCTTTGTTTCACCGGCCTAGCATTCGGTTGGACGTGAAGCTCATGCTGCGCTATGCTTGGGGAAACGTCGGGCAGTTCATGGGTGGACCAGGCAAAGACATCATGATTTCGCTGAAGACATCTGATCAGCTTGTCCTTCCGCTCAGCTTGCAGGTCGACCGCTATGAAAATCGTTGCCTCCGCTCGGCTAGGGTGTATCTGCACCTCCTCTTTCTCTTCATAAACTAGAGTAGGAGGTTTTTCGGTTTTGGCATTTACCTCATGTCGGGGAGCTTTCCATGCGAACTTAGCCTCCGCCTTTACCATCTCGACGTAGCAGCGCTGAGCCGTCAGTTGGTCTCCCTTAACTTCCCCAACCCGGTCCTCCACGGGGAACTTGATCTTCTGGCAATAGGTCGAGACTACAACCTGGAATTCGTTGAGGGTCGGCCGACCCGGGATGACGTTATAGGCTGAAGGGGCATCTACAACGATGAAGGTGGTGGTCATGGTCCTTCGGAACGGCTCCTCTCCGAGTGATATAGCCAGCCTTGTTTGACCGATCGGCTGGACCTCATTGCCGGTGAACCCATATAAAGGGGTCGTCATTGGTAGCAACTCGGCCCGGTCGATCTGAAGCTGGTCGAAGGCCTTCCGAAAGATTATGTTGACTGAGCTCCCTGTATCAATAAAGATGCGATGAATAGTCTAGTTGGCGATTATCGCACGGATGATGATGGTGTCGTCGTGAGGTACTTTAATCCCATCAAGATCCTTGGGGCCAAAACTGATTTCAAGCCCGTTCACCCTCTCTTAGCTGCATCCTACAACATGGATCTCCAGTCGTCTAGCGTATGACTTCCGAGCTCGGTTGGAATCTTCGCTGGTCGATCCCCCAGCTATGATGTTAATTTCACCCCGAGCGACGTTGCTTCGATTTTCCTCCTCCCAAGCAGAATGTCCAACCGGCCCGCGCGAGGTTGGGGTGCGGTCGTCATTTCTTGCTTGATGATGATGCCGTCGCTCGGGTGGCTGCCTGGTCTCGCCGTCCGGTACTTGGCCGCCCGTATCGCAGTTCGAGGGAAGTTGATCGGTGGCGGTAACTCCGGGGGGTCGGCTGGGCGACTGCGGGGACTCCGCGACAGTCTCAGATGTTGTGGGTTGCGGATTGATGGAAGGTACAGAACATAGGAGTCCATACCTTTCCCTTGGGCCTTGGCCGTTTAGCCGCCACATGTTGGACAGCGTGTGGTCTTGTTTCCTGATGTGGTCATACCACATCGACTCGGGGTCCTCTTGGAGGTTGATGGCTGTTTGGTGGCCTCCGCTCGGCCGGCACAGACAGTTCTGATGGCGCTTCTTTTCTTCGGGCAGCTTGGGTTTCTTCCACGTTGATATATTCGCTGGCCTTCTTCAGCATATGGTCATAATCGCGGGGCGACTTCCGAATGAGCGAGCGAAAGAAGTCCCCGTCGATGAGCCCTTGGGTGAAGGCATGCATCATAGTTTCAGATGAAACCGTGGGGATGTCCATGGCCGCCTGGTTGAAGTGTTGAATGTAGGTCCGCAGAGTCTCCCTCGGCCCTTGCTTCATAGAGAACAAACTGACGCTGGTCTTCTGATAGCGTCTGTTGCTTGTAAAGTGGTGGAGGAAGGTCGTCCAGAAATTCTTGAAGCTCTGAATCGATCCGTCCGACAACCTTCGAAACAAACGTTGTGCCGAGCCAGATAATGTAGTGAGGAAGACTCGACATTTAACTCCATCCATGTACTGATGAAGGGTTGCAGCGTTGTCAAACTTGCCGAGGTGGTCGTCTGGGTCAGTTGATCCATTGTACTCGCCGATCGCCAAGGGTGCATAGTGCCTTAGCAGAGGATCCTGCAGAATCGCCTCAGAGAACTGGCGATTGATTCGCTCGGGGGATGAGTCAGCTTGAGGTGCTTTACCCTTTCTCGCGTCCCGAGCGGGAGCTTCGTCCGATGAAGACCAGTCTCCATTCGCTTGCGCGATCTCGGTGGGCGTCTGGAACAAGGCCCGATGGAATGGGATCGGGGCGAGTGGCGCCTCTGCTTGTGTACCAGTCGGATCTTTGTTTTGACCCCATATGGAGAGCTGTTCCGGCCGATCTTCATGCGCCGCTCGGCCTCCAGATGCTAAAGTTGCTTGTTGCACCAACCGCTCGGCTAGCGCCTTTTGTTGCTGCTCTATTATCTTGGTCGCTCGCGCTTGTACGAGCGCGTCAAGCTCCTCTTGGGAGAGTGTCACAGTGTGCTGACGTCCAACTTCTTCCATCTCCTCGACTCAGATTCAGGTGCGTTTCCACAGACGGCGTCAATTTAATCCTGTCCGAGAGCTGAGTCGATGAACGCTGGGGACGTGGCGCTCCTGTTGACTGGTTGAAGACTTCAAAGACGTAGATCCTCTGGCGTTGTGAGCCTGCAAACACAATGCCGAGCTGAGGAGGGGTTCCCCGGCGATGGCCCTCCGACGCTCAAGTCAAATCTCTAGTAGAAAGAAGTATAGGAAAGAAGAAGCGAGAACTGTAGCTACAGTAATGAAGTGAGCCTACCTCCGTTGCAGTCTGGGGGTCCTTATATGGGCTCCCCAGAGGCGCGTGCATGCTCCTCGAGGCATGTACGATCATCAAAGCATACCTAGAATAAATGTGTCAGGAAAGCGCGCCTGTCGCCATACCTCAGCAGCACGAGCATATCTCTGACATGACAGTGGAAGCTTCCGCCGTACGATTCTCTGTCTGACTCTGCTGCTGACCATGCCTCCTGTCAATGGCACTGGTCCCAAGGAAGATATCGCTAACAACTCTCTCTGTCCTTTATTGGTCCGCACGGATGGTCCGCTCGGCTAGTGCCTTTCCCGAGCCGAGCGGATCCCACGTCGGCTACCGCCTTTCAGGCAGATGCCCACTTGGTCGGATGCTGTGTCTACTGTTAGCCGAGCGGGATGGCCATTCGGCTTCCGTTTCTTTTCTGCCTCTGTCTTATGAACGTCGGAAACTTGGCGTCAGGCTGAGCTGTCGAAACCCTGGGTCGGTTGCTCCTCCTGTTGATCAAGAAGATAATCCGCCCGGTTGAACGTCTATCGGGTGTTGACCACTTTGACCTCTGACCGGGCCCCCCTCCCCTTTACCACCGGATCAACTGGTAATGATTTTGATGTAATTGAGTCTTTAAAGTTTAAATTAGCTCGTTATTTTACTATGAAAGACTTGAGTTTATTATGCTATTTTCTAGGAATCAAGATCGCCTCTTTACCTAAAGGTTATTTTTTGTTTTAGTCAAAGTACATAGCTGATCTATTTAAACGTTCAGGTCTCACTGACAATAGGGTAATTGATACTCCCCTTGAGACTAATGTTAGGTACTCTCCATCAGATGGTTCTCCTTTGCCAGATCCTAACCTCTACCGTATAGTTGTGGGAAGCTTTGTTTATCTCATTGTGACTCGTCCTAATATTACATATATTGTACATGTGGTTAGTTAGTTTGTCACTGCACCGACCATAATTCATTGGCTGCTGTTCTTCGCATTCTTCGATATCTTTAGGGAACTCAGTTTCAGAGTCTCTTATTCTCTTCTATTTCCTCATTAAAGCTCTGTGCATATTTGATGCTAATTGGGCGAGTGACCTTACAGATCGTAAGTCGATCACCGACTTTGTATTTTTCTTGGAGATTCTCTTATCTCTTGGAATAGTAAAAATAAGATGTTATTTATAGATCCTCCACATAAACTGAGTATCGTGCTATGACTACCACCACTGGTGAGATTGTTTGGCTACGTTGGTTCCTTGTAGATATGGAAAATTTTCTTCAGAAACCTACTGCTCTTCATTGTGATAATCAAAGTGTCATTCAAATTGCACGGAATATAATTTTTCATAAGAGAATGAAACATATTGAGATAGATTGTCATTTCACTCGTCATCATCTATAGCTTGACACTATCACACTATCTTTTGTTCCTTCCTCACTGCAGATAGCTAATATGTTTACCAAGGCTCATTCTGCTTCGCGCTTCCGATTTTTATTTGACAAACTCTCAATGCTTCTGGATGTAGTATCGTGAGTTTGAGGGGAGATGTTAGATTATATAATTTTATTAGAATTATTTGTTTATAGCCTTGATAGCAATTTAGTTTTTTATCTTTTTAATTTAGGGTTTAGATTTTTCTTGTAATTAACTATATAAGGCATTGTACTCTTTATTTCTTAATTACTTTTGGGATTTATCAAATCAAGATAACTACTTTTTCTTTGGCCTTAATTTCTACACATAGGACTCTAGCCATTCACGTACCCCTAAGAACATCTCCAAATAGATACATTGGACTTCAGCCGTGCAGTTATTTGAGAACATCTCTAATAGAGAATATCCTCAAATATATTACATAGGATTTCAGTCGTGCCCTCACTTTAGGACACATGAATATTAGTACCTCTAGCTATATAAGGATAGGTGAAGCTGGAATCAGTATGTCCCGCTGAACCAAATTTGATCGTTCCTCACAACAGTGGCCAACAATCACTGTCAATAGCCTCGTCTAATAGGCCATAGGGCAATTGATAGGTCCCACAACGGTCTGGGGTCTGGATGGTAGTAGGTGTACGGTCGTGGTGTTATCGCCTCTACTACCCCGCACAGCTCTGCCAGCTGGGCTACCCTGAGGTGGCAGCCCACATGGACATCAGCACCTCCAACTATATAAGGGTAGGTGAAATTGGAATCAATTTATCCCTCTCGGCTCTCTCTCTTACACTCACTTTAATTTCCTTTAGAGCATCCACAGTGGTTAGAGCTCATTGAGAGCTCCTTCGTTGCCACGTCTGCGCCACATCAAAAGTTTAAAACCTCACACCTCTTTCCACTATAAAAAAAAACCTCTCAACAACTCCTTCATGGGTCTCACACTTTTCATTATATATAATTTTTATTTTTCCTTCATATTTTACATTATACACCATTAAATTTTTACAAATTTTAAATTTATAAATTGCTAACATAAAATAACATTAATAATTAAAAAAATACATAAATATTAAGTGCATCAAATAAAAAGACATAAATTATAATAATATATAAAAATAAATGTAAACTCATCTACACCAGGTCATGTCTCTGTTTAATTTTTTCCACCATTTTCTCATGTAAATAAAGTTGTCTTGGTGTCATCTCACTGGTATCCTTTATAAGAATTTCATAATCCTTATGAAAGATCTCGGCTTCTCGTAAAGTCATTTTTTGTATTTGATATTCTTTAATATCTTGTCATTCTTTGTCGATGCTATGTTCCATTGTGTCGCCCTCTCTGGCTTTAGATTTGCCCTTTCTCTTCGTTGCCTTTTGCCCTATCGGACGAATGCGGACTTCGATCATCTAAATCAACATTTGTATCTGGATTTGATGTTGAAGTGTTTCTCCATGGTTCGGATGTCCTTGCCTTCTTGTAAGAGTAATGAGCAACTGGTTATGGAGTATATTTCTCATATTCTTTGAGAACCCTCCACACATGTATATACTTAAAATCCTTGTTATTGTTGTTGACTTTCCATATATTCAGTGCATTCTCCAACACATTCTCGTCACTCCAACCGCTTTGCCGATGAATATAAAAATTATTATAAGGTGTAGAAAATTCATTTACTATCGGTGCAAACCTATAATAATGTGATTTCAACCGCTGATAATTTCTCGTCATAAATCCAATGGGGTGATGTTTGTTGTAGTAATCAGCTATACGTTTTCCAAAAAGCTTGATCTTTCTGGTCATTACCAATGATTGCATCAGTGCTTATAGTTGTCCATGACTTCATAAGGACTGCATCTTCATCGAGAGACCAAAATCATCGTTTCGATTCATTTTCCTCCAGCTCAACTTCACGCTCTTCTTGTAATGAGTGTGGTGGCAACTGAGTTGCTGGAACAGATGATGGTGTTAGAGATTCTTTGTCGTTGATAGATAGATCAATAGTTACCCTTCTTGATTCATTTGAAAGTATGACAAGTGGTTGAGTAGGAGAAAATACGTACGGATAAGACATCCCAAGTTGGCTACCCATTGCTTGGGATGGATACATACCAAATGGAGCTGCGGCGACGTTACTTGGATTCCATGTTTGCAAAAAATTTTGAGAACTTTGGGAATTTGGGAAATTTAGAGAATATTGTGGAACATATGAAATATTTTGAAAATTTGGAGGATATTGTGTGTGAGAGAAAATATGAGGATATTGGATATTTGGAGGAATGCAAGTATTTTGAGAAGATGTATTTCCTTCTGTATTTGAAGAATTCAAAAGATTCGTAAAAGAAGTAATGAGATTTTCATCCATATCGAATACAAATATGGAATGAAAGCAAGAAATGAGTTGAGAGCAAAGATAACAATGAAATGATTGAAATAGATCTCATATTTATAATTTTTTTTATATATTAAAAAATTAAATTATAATCGTTGAACAACGGCTAAAAATTAGCCGTTGTTCAACAACATACGACGGCTAATATTTTAGCCATTGTTCTATTTTTATTTTTTTACGATTATTTAAAAATAATATAAAAAAATAAAAAATCGAAGAAACGACTCCGTAACAACAACGGAGCTATTTCTTCGATTAAAGGGAAAAACCTCCCTCCAATATAAGAGAAAGATTTTTCCCTACTGTCCTCTCTCTCTCGCACTTGCTTTTCTTGGATTCTCTTCTTTTTTTTCTTCTCAACCCAACGCGGACTTAATTGTGAGAGGGGTTAGGCCATCGTTGGCGCCGGCTGACGTTCGTTAACGTGCAGGCATAGAAGCATCTAGGACGGGAGGGAGTAAAGGCTCTATTAGTCAGAACTCCTGCAAGGGCGGGAGGAGCAGTTGAAGGAATTTTCTGAGCATGAATTGTGCTAGCGCATATGAATTGTAAAGAATTCAAACAATTCTATACAGGATCTTGTCATCTATATACAGCAATTTGTGAAAAATAGACGAAATAAATATGAAAGTGATAAATCCATACCTAAATCGATATATGTCACCATTTCTTGATGTTGCAAGAGCAACTTGAAACAGGTCTCGATAAGAAGCAGTGGAGTTTGATCTTCTGTAGGAGTTAGGACGACGACAATCATATTCTGCTCTCCGAGTGGAAGAAAGAAGAGCAGGTCTCGATCATATACAGCCTTGATTCAATTCCAAACACCATCAATAATAACGGAAAGCGAATTAATAAGCTTCCACACATATATAATCCACATTTAATAAATCAAACTCATAATGAATATATCTATTAGATTATTTTATTGGGTTTGTCCATAATGACAAATTCATGTGTTACAAAATAACATATAAGTTCATCCAATCGAGAAATGAAATAACGGAAGGAGAAACGAAGCCATGTAAGAATAGTCCTAGAGTATAACCCAGTCCTTAAATTGGTTGCACCTTCCTTGTCATTCATTAATATCCATATACAATTAGTAAGTATTGAATTTTAAATAAATTAAATAAATAAACTAATTGAATCATCAAACACTGTTAAGTATTTAAAAAAAAACAAACAAACAAATACACCCATGTCATCCAAGTGCACAAACCCTCCCCCATACCCCCCTCCTTTTTCTTCTCTTCCCCATCGAAGCCTCAAACCCTTCCCCCTCCGTTCTTCTTCATTTTTCTTCTCCAGCGACAACGAACGAACAACAGGGCTCTCCCTGTTCTTCCTCTCCAAGCTTGAAACCCCTTCTCTTCTGCTTTTCTCTTCTCCAACAGCCACAAGCAACAAGTTTCTTCTTCCTTGTTGATGTCCTGCTTCTCGGCAGCATCGTCGGAGCTCCTCAGAGTGTGGGGAGCCCCGGCCGGGGGGGGGGGCGGCAAACAAAGCCCTAGTTGCTCTCTCCTTTTCCCCACCAACAGCGGCACCTTGCTGCCTTTTGTTTCCTCCAACAACAGCCCTAGCTGCTATCCTTTTCTTGGCAGCACCGTCGGAGCTAACTGAGACGGCCAGCGACAAACCCTAGTTGCTGCCCTCTTCTTCCAGCAACCATAGTGATCCATAAAAGGTATATTTTATATACCTTATGTTGATCGAATTGTGGTTAAGATGGGTAAAGAATTAGATAATAATGGAGGTGTCTTTTAAGAATGTGAAATGGTACCAGAAAGCAAGATCAAAGTTGTAGATAAAAAATTTAGATGTTCATGTCAGGGTTCTTATTAGATAGTATTTTGACTATTTGAGTTATGTTGTATTATATTTGTAGACACGAGCTCGAGTGGAGCGCGGTGACCTGCCGACACCCGCATATTTTGCTGTATATAAGGTGGATACATCTACTCTTGTATATTTCCTTGTGCATGAATAAATATATAAATTGTATTATGTATATGTTGTATCATTGTTTTCAAAATGGGAATTAAAATGATACTTAAATAGTGAAATGGGCATTAAAAATTAAATCATTGGAGGGTAAATAATTGATATTATTTCTTGTTCACATGTGGGTTCATACTGGGATTTATATGGGAAGGGTTGTTTTTAAATTTAAAGAAATATTTTGAATTACTCTTTTGTTGATACTTTGTCTTTTTGACTTGCTTGATCTCTTATACTTCATGCTTTTAATACTCTATCTGTTGATACTTGTAGCTTTTTATCTGTACCCTATAATGATAAATTAATAGACTTGATACGAAAATATTACCTTGATTGACCATTCAATTTGAAAAGAAAATAATTATGATAAATGGATGAATATAATCATAAAGGTGGAATAATAAAGATAGTAAATGAAGAATTAAAAAGTGAAGATTATGAGTCTAACTTTATACCAGAGCTCTATATTAGAATACTGGACCGCCCACATGTTATTGTGGTAGCGCGGCGGTCGCGATCTAGAGTACCTGACCGTACACCCGTGGCATGATATAGCCCTCGGTCAGTGTTTATTATGTCTTCCACTGGTGAGGGCTGATAGCCCGTACGTCAGATGACGTATGCGACAGTTTTATACTCTGAGGAGACTTTTAGCCTATCCATATGATATTACACTCTGATGATGTTAACTCCAGTGATTCACTTTTTAGTTGATTTATCAGATTCAGACTATTGATATACATGTTGATATTACGATGATAACTTATAACCGAGTGATTAAATAATAAGATTGAAAAATTGATTTTATTAACGATGACAAGTGATGATAAGGTGAAGATCCTAAACTCTAATATAAAAATCTTACCTGATTATAGATAATAAGAAAATGATTATACATATATATGTATAAATGTAGAACTTTAAGAATAACCTAAAGTTGTAACAAAAGATTGTGATTTATTCTACTTCTTTGACCTCTTCAATAAGATTAAATTCATGTACATCTTTCTTGAGTATCCACTTAGCCATTTGGCTAAATTTCTACATTCTTTGGCCTCTAGTTTTGCAGGCACGGGAATTCTTTTGATATTATAGTTGATTTTGGACTTCCATAGAGTTGCTCAGAGATCTTGACGTGCTAATTTTTCTGGTTTGTTTTACTTTTGTTCCGCTATATTTATATTTTGAAATTTTGTTACAGATGTCGTTTATCTGTATAGTAATTATAGTTTACAAAAACTATGACAAATATATAAATTTGATACATTTCGTGGTTATGTTATTTTTATTTTATATATATTCCAGCCGTGTGGGCTGATGAATATGTTGCTTATGTATATATATTGTGATGTATGTATGTATGTTTCATATTGTCATCGGTACAAGGGAGATGCTGTCGGATTTTTGTCTGGCAGTGACTCCTCTGGGGGCGTGACAAACACACTAAGTGAAAATACTATTTAAAATAGGATTGAGGTTAAACAAAATCTAAACCGGAATTGATTAGCAAAGTTATGATTGAATTAAACTGATTTAACCTATTTTCTTTCTTTTTATTCTCTTCGGCATATAAAGACTCGGTCCATCGCCTCACGGCCAAAACTCCCCCCGCTGACTTATTATCTTCTCCTTCTCCTTGTTTTTGTTCTTCCCAAACCCAACCATAGTTTAGATAGCAACTAGACCGAATCCTATTATTTATTTCTAATGGTGATGGTTGTTGCTAGATAATTCTATTACCATGCATGTAGAATAATGGAGTAGTCAAGCAAACTATTGCCCCCTTGCATTATATTTTTCTTTTGACAAACTAGTATTCTATTTCTCCCTTTAGTCAACCAGCAGACAAAGCCTTTTTTGATCATTCTCTACCCTTAGTCAGAAACAGTTTGTCACAGGAAGATTTAAATAAGTTCCTTTGACAATGCAATTGTGTTGACATTTCAGAGCAATCCATCAGAACTTAGCGTCCCAATCAAAAAGTCTTGTTTCTGCCGCATCGAGTTTCAATCTTCATTGCTCATCCAAACGGCCATTCAAACTTCATTCATCCTTTCGTCTCTGTTTCTGCAGCACTGTGATTTCTGAAAGATGTGGAGGAAAAAAGATTGGAGCTTGCTCATCCTCTATCTAATTCCATGCTTGATCTTCTTCAGTGCGCCCAGGACTTGTGCTGTCGACTACACATCTGACTGCAGTGGAGGCAACTATAGTCGAAGCAGCGGCATCGGCGAAAGCCTCACGCTCCTCTTCTCCTCTCTCAGCTCACTGTCTTCGAGCTCCAACTTCGCGAATACTACCGCGACTGCGAGGGCCAACGCCGACACTACTGTCTATGGCTTGTTCATGTGCCAAGGGGACCTCCCTCGTTCAGACTGCTACAATTGCATCAATTCGGCAATCCTCGACATCAACCAAAGCTGCTCCAACTCGCGCAGCGCCACAATTTGGTATGAATTCTGCGAGCTCCGGTACTCCGACATCAACTTCTTCTGCATCCCTGTCACCGAGGGGCACTTCACTACCAATCCTTACGAGGAAACAAGCTCGACAAAGCCTTACCAGGTGGTGTCGACCCTGGTGCAATTGGCTCCCTCAAACAAGCCTCTCATGTTCGCGAGCAATGTGTCGAACATGTACCCCTTATTTGCTCAGGCACAGTGCTCGTCGGATTTAAGCGTGCAAAACTGCAGCGTGTGCTTGACGACCATCTTGGCGACCATCAACGGCTGCTGTGTTCAACGGAAAGGGTGGAGGTACTTCACTCCCACTTGTTGGGTTAGGTACGAGCCAACTCCCTTCTTTGGCAACTACCCGAACGCAACTTCTCCATACATCGTCCGGAGCCAATGCGCATCGTATGACTTCCTCTCCAGCGAGGTCAGCAGCAAGCAAGACAGCCTCAGAAGCCTCCTCTCTGATCTACAATCCAATGCACCTGCAACTGGCTTTTACAAAACGTCGGTGGGCGAGAATTCTCTTCGGATGTTTGGCCTCGCTCTCTGCAGGGGAGACCTCGCCGCAGACAGCAGGGAGTGCAGTGATTGCCTTGGCACAGCAGGGGCTGCGATAGTGGACGAGTGCCCCAACAAGACTGAAGGGTTCATGTGGTATGGCCAGTGCTTCGTGAAGTACTCAGACCAAAATTTCTTTGGCACTCTGGACAACAGCAACTACACATACTGCAGCAGAGGACTGGTCTCCCAAGAGATTGATCAGACAACGAGTGCAAAGGCTCTCAGCCTCATTCCACTGGCAATCAACAACTCCTGGCTGTTTGCGGCCGGTAAGGTTGCGATCAACGACACGTTGTCGAGCTATCTGCTGCTTCAGTGCACCAGAGATCTTACCAGCCAGAGCTGCCAGTCATGCTTGGAGATAGGGATCTCTCAAGTGACCGATGCGTGCAACCAGATCAAAGGGTGGCAGTACTTGTCTGGCAGCTGCACTGTGAGATATGAAACCTTTCCTTTCTATAATGAAACAGCTGCAGCCAGAATTCTTGAGCTGCAGCCAGAAGGTAAGATATTCACAAACAGTATATTTGTTGTAAATTTGATCTCGACCAATTAGTTCTTTGACAGAAGGAAGAGGATCATCAAACGTTAACGCCATTGCTATTGCTCTTCCAATTGTGGGAGCTGCAGTCTTGGGAGTCCTTCTCTGTTGTGCATGGTGCATATGGAGAAGAAGAGGTAGGAACTGATGATCTGAAATTGTAAGCTTTCTCTGGTCTGAAATTTGAACTCAGTCTCACTTTGTTATTATACAGGAAGTAAAGGCCTCAAGCCAATTGATCTGGAGACTCTGCAAGATAGAGACTTAACCTTCATGGATTTGGATACCATTCAAGTGGCTACCAACAACTTCTCCAATGAGAACAAGCTAGGAGAAGGTGGATTTGGACCTGTTTACAAGGTATCAATGTCTTTTTCAATTGTTGTTTGAAGTCTTTACAGATGAACATTGACGGACTGAATTGTGTGATCATGTTTCAGGGAGTGTTGGTTGATGGAAAAGAGATAGCCGTCAAGAGGTTGTCGGGAAAATCTAAACAAGGTATTTCCGAGTTCAAGAACGAGGTGAAGCTGATTGCACAACTCCAGCACAAGAATCTTGTGAGGATATTGGGGTGTTGTTTCGAAGAGGAAGAAAAGCTTCTGATCTATGAATACCACCCCAACAGAAGCCTTGATGCCTTTCTATTTGGTCAGTTTTCTTTCTTTCTTTCTTTCTTTCTTTCACTTCTTTCATCTAAGAATATAGATTCTGAATTCTTTGACCTTTGTGTTCATTGACAGACCGAAAAAAGCACGAGCCGTTGAATTGGAAGAGTAGATTTCTCGTAATCTCAGGAATCGCCAAAGGCCTTCTCTATCTCCATGAAGATTCACTTCTTAAGGTCATTCACAGGGACCTTAAAGCTAGCAATGTGTTATTGGACAAAGGCATGAACCCCAAAATATCAGATTTTGGCATGGCAAAGATCTATAACCTAGATGAAAGCGAAGTAGATAACACACACAGAATTGTTGGCACTTTGTAAGCAAATCTTAACCCTTATATACTAATTGTCCAAGACTCATCATTGATTTCATATACTAATAAATTTCTTTCGATATCAATCATAGTGGATATATGGCTCCAGAATATGCGATGGACGGGATCTTCTCTGTGAAATCCGATGTGTTTAGTTATGGTGTTCTCCTCTTGGAAATCATAAGTGGCCAAAGGAATGGACGAGCATATGTAGAGCAACATGGGCAAAGCCTTCCCATGCATGTAAGTGAATTGCATTCCTATTCACTAATACTTGGCAAACTTTATGCAATTACTACTATGGCTAATGTTTATAGGCATGGGAGCTATGGAGCGCGAACAAGGCATTTGAAGTCATTGACTCATTGCTTGCGAATCGATACGAAGCCGATCAAGTATTGAAGTGCATCCATATAGGTCTCTTGTGTGTTCAAGAGAACATAGAGGAAAGACCCACCATGTCGGAAGTTGTCCTTGTGCTACGAAGTGACCATATCACACTTCCTCAACCTACACAACCTCCAAATTTCATTAAGAAGAGTAGTCAATTGGAGAGTCCTCATTCTTCTCCTATGATTCCATCATCGCTTCACTCTATCAATGAAGTGACCCAGTCGGATGCCATTCCTCGATAGAAAAGAGAAAATTTGAAGATGTAAGCATAATGACAATGAAGTGTAGTCTTAAGTTGTCGAATGCATCAAACTCTCTGAGTCCGCTAGGTCCACGCGATCGAGTCTACACCATGTAAGCAAAATCTATCTTAACTTCATCGAATCAACAAGCTTTTATGAGTTTTATGTGCATAATCATCCACATAGTAGAAATATAGATACGATATAATTGATGGCCAATTGATAGGTTTGAAAACTTTAGAGGATCTTTTAAAAATTATTTAAAATTGTAGAGGAAAATGTAAAAGTTTATGATTCAGTTGAGAGGGATAAAGTGAAATTTAATAAATTATTGGGGTGCAATGAAAAAGCCAAAAATGGAAATCCTCAAAATATTGGAACTTGCAAGTAAATAAACAGAACATGAAGCCCCGATCGCCGTCCTGCCTCTTCGCCTTCTTCATCAGACCAACCTAATCGGAGCATTGCCGCCATCACCGCCGTTGGCGCTTCCTGCTCAGTTGCCTTCCTCTCTCTGGAAGAACCGACCCCCACCCGCCGTTCTCACCAGTCCGTTCGATTGATAGTTCCACATGCATGAGGGAGAAATTAAGAATTTGTTAGTAGATCGTCGACTTCAATTTCCGCGAAATATACAATTTTTATTGCATTAGCGGATTCATCTCTTCCTTTATAGTATCTGAAGTTGATAATTTGTTTTAGCCAAATTCCTCCGTCGAATTGATCCTTTGTTTCTTTTTTTATCACCGCCATTTGTTGTAGGCGATGAGAAATATTTTCTTTGTTTGACCACTTACAATCAATTCAAGCCGCCTTCACGGAAAGAAATGGTAATTTTCTAACCTTAATTGTGCTCACCTACCACAAGCTAAGATCCTTTGACTTTATCATTCTGGTGTTATTTTAACAAATGCTTGCGTGTAGTGACTTCTCAATCACAAACTTGCATTCCCTATCAATATAGTTTCTGTCACATCATGATTTGAGAAGTATCTCACTAGGTTTTACAAAAATTCATGGACACCAATGAGTTGCTTGACTCGATATTTTTTTTTCCATGTCCTGACTATTTTATTGATAGAGAGGAAAAAGACTGTAATTGAAAGAGATTTCCTGCTAACAGCCTTTCTTTCTTTTTCCCATTGAGGGGAAACATACTTCAACTTGTTATTGGGAAAAAGTGGCAAGTGGATTGATTGTGTATATTCCTCTATTGTATCTTCTCTTTTTAACACAATATTTTCTGAAAGATGTTCAGGAAAGAAGATTGGAGCTTCCTCCACTTTCTAATTCTATATTTGATCTTCTTCAATGTGCCCAGAACTTGTGCTGTCAATTTCACAACTAATTGCAGTGAAGACCGATATGATCAAAGCAGCGGCTTCGGTGAAAGCCTAACCAGCCTCTTCTCCTCTCTTAGGTCACTCTCTTCCACCTCCAACTGCGCGAATACCACCGCTGGGGCCAATAGCAACACTGTCTATGGGTTATACATGTGCCAGGGTGATCTTTCCCATTCTGACTGCCACAGTTGCATCACTTCTGCAATCGGTGTCATCAACCAAAATTGCTCCAACTCACGCACAGGCATCCTCTGGTATGAATTCTGTCAGCTCCGATACTCTGACCATAACTTCTTTGGTATCCCTGTTACTGAGGGGCACTTCACGATTAATCCCAAAGAGGAAACCAGCTCAAATAAGCCATATGAGGTGCTGTCTAGTTTGGTGCAAGTGGCTCCCTTGAGTAAGCCACTCATGTTTGCAAGGAATGTGTCAAACATGTATCCTTTGTTTGCTCAGGCACAGTGCACTTCAGATCTTAGCACGGAAAATTGTAGCATGTGCTTGAGAACCATCTTGGAAGCCATCAAGAGTTGTTGTATTCAAAGGAAAGGGTGGAGATATTTTACTCCGACTTGTTTGGTTAGATATGAACCAACACCCTTCTTTGGCAACTATCCGAATGCCAATTTTACCTATATCATCCGAAGTCGATGTTTGCCGCATAATTTCCTCTCGAGTGATATCAGCAGCAGGGAGGCCAGCCTTAGAAGTCTTCTTTCTGATTTGCATTCCAGGGCACCTACAACTGGCTTTTACAGCACCTCTTCAGGAGAAAACTCTAACCAGCTATTTGGACTGGCTCTCTGCAGGGGAGATCTTGCCACACCCAGCGGGGAGTGCACTAACTGCCTTGATACAGCAGGTGCTGCAATAGTGGACGAGTGCCCCAATAAGACTGAAGGATTCATGTGGTATAGTCAATGCTTCCTAAAGTACTCGGACCAGAACTTCTTTGGCATGCTGGATAACAATGGCAGCATATACTGTGATAACGGGCAGGGGTCCTCAGAGATTGATGCAACGACAAATGCAAAGGCTCGTAGTCTCGTTCCATTTGTAGTAACTAATTCGTTGATGTTTGCTGCTGATAAGGTTGCAATCAACAACACATTGTCAAGTTATCTCCTACTTCAGTGCACTAGAGATCTTTCTATTGATAACTGTCAGTTATGCTTGGAGACAGGGATCTCTACAGTGACTACTGCATGCAAGCTAACCAGAGGGTGGCAGTACCTGTCTGGTAGCTGCAATGTAAGATTCGAGACCTTTCCTTTCTATAATGAGACTGCTGCATCGAGAGTACTTGAGCTGCAGCCTGAAGGTAAAGCATCAACTAGATTTTTCAAGTAAACAGTTGAAATTTTGATTGGTGGCAACACACATAGGCATACTGAGATATTTGATAGCGGCTAGTAGTTTATGCTAGGCCTTGAAACAATTATAATACCCTCAATTGCGTTTAGTATACCCTGAATATTTATTACATCAACTAATTTAGGGCCTTGATCTTTAACAGGAACAACAAGATCGAGATCACGAAAGGTCAAAATCATTGCAATAATTCTTCCACTCGTGGGAGCAGTACTTCTGGGTCTGTTTCTATGGTGTGCACAACAGCTCAAGAGAAGAATAGGTAGATGACTATCTGCTATATTGATATGTGAAGCTTGAACTGCTAAGAGTTTAATGATATATTTACTAAACTCATGTTCACTATGATTCTTTAGGTAAAAGGAAACATAAACTCGATGACCACAAGAGCCAAAAAAGTAGAAGCTTGATCTTCATAGATTTGGCTAGCATAAAAGTTGCTACTAATAATTTCTCTGATGAAAACAAGCTTGGAGAAGGTGGATTTGGACCTGTTTATAAGGTATTGCTACTTCTTTTCACTTGGTAAAAGACTTAACAGACCTAACAACATGACTTTGACTGCATTTCAGGGAGTCTTCCCTGATGGAAGAGAAATAGCAGTTAAAAGGTTATCACAAGAATCCCAACAAGGTTCTACTGAATTCAAGAATGAGGTGGAGTTAATTGCAAAGCTTCAGCACAAAAATCTTGTTAAGATGTTAGGATGCTGTGTAGAAAGGGAAGAGAAGCTACTAATCTACGAGTACCTATCCAATGGAAGTCTTGATAGTATTCTCTTTGGCAAGTTTCTGCTTATCCTCTCTATTTGCTTACCGGTGTAATTATTTCGACATTCTTGACATACCCTCTTATACTTTAGCAACAAACTACTCTTTTTCATTTGCCAATCACTTGTCTTAAACTATGAACCGTTCGTTTCATAGCATGGAAAAGGGTGTGCAAAATCAAAATGTGCTTCTTTTGATTCACCATTGATCAGTGGGTACTTAATGTATTATGTGTTTTTGACATTTAGATTCTTATGTCGTCTTCATTATGCTTCCCAGCGGATCCCGACAAGCGTATTCAGTTGGACTGGGAGAGAAGATTTCACATAATTTCAGGTATTGCCAAGGGCCTTCTCTATCTTCATGAAGATTCACTTCTCAAGGTCATTCACAGGGACCTTAAGTCCAGCAATGTTTTGTTGGACGGCCAAATGAACCCGAAGATATCAGACTTTGGAATGGCAAAGATTTATCAGCCAGAGGATAATGAAGTGGCCACCAGAAGAATTGTTGGAACTTAGTAAGTGAACCTAATAACTCTCTCTTGCACTTGCTCAACAAGTGCCATCTCTGACCATGTATTTTGCAATCGACAGTGGGTACATGGCCCCAGAATACGCCATCCATGGAGTTTTCTCGGTCAAATCTGACGTATACAGCTACGGGGTTCTACTCTTGGAAATTGTATGTGGGTTAAAGAATGGCAGAGCACATTTTGCTGAACACGGCAAGAACCTTCCGCGGCGAGTAAGTTATTCATGTTCTTCCATTACTTGCAGACAATGAAATCAAACTGAACATGGTCTAAATAGGTATGGGAGCTCTGGAACGAAGACAAAGCAGCTTCAATAATCGATCCAGTGCTCAAGATCAGTTGCTCAACTGATGAAGCACTGAAATGTATCCACATAGCCTTGCTATGTGTGCACGAGAAGGCCGAGGAGAGACCTACCATGTCCGAAGTTGTTCTTATGTTACGAACTGAAGGCATGGTGCTTCCTAAACCTAGCCAACCTCCAGACTTTGCAAGGCGGAGTTCTGGGTCAGATGGTTTGCTGTTTGCATCAGTAACACCTCCATCATCACTCAAGTCTATCAATGAAGTGACTGACACTGTGGCTATTCCCAGGTAGCATATTGTTGAAACAAATTATATTGTGTTACTTTGACTGTTTGACATACCAGAATCACATTGTGTCCTTCCAAGAAATTGATGACAATTTGTGCTGCGATGATGGATTGTGCTGTAGTATCATCGATATGACTGAATGCCAATGCAAAACAAAACCCATTGCAGGGATTCAATGTTGTGTGAGGTTGATTATCGATTCATGACTTGTTCGTTAGAAAGTGTCTCTCGGCTAAATAGAATGAAAACACGGGCTATGTTTGATCAAGCCTCGGGGTATAGTTCGAGTACCCTACTCGGTGAAATATAATGCAAGAAATACTAAAAACCATCTAAATAGAATGATCTAAAATTTCATCATATATATATATATATATATATATACACAAATTTGATATCCTGCGCGCCTGCACAGTGCGCGACTGTGCGCGCGCGCAGGATGGTTTTAGTATTTTTTAAAAAAATTTGAATTAAAAAATAATAATTAAAATATTTTTAAAAAAATTTATTTTTAGGGTTCATGCTTTGGGTTATAGTATCAAAGTTATTTTTTTTTTAGATTTTATCTATAGGGTTCCGACATTGGGTTATAGTATCAAAGTTATTTAGGGTTCAGGCTTTGAGTTATAGTATCAAAGTTTTTTTTTTTTTTTTAGATTTTACCTCTAGGGTTCAGGCTTTAGGTTATAGTATCAAAGTTATTTTTTTTTAAGATTTTACCCCTAGGGTTTATACTTCTCAATTGAGTTATAATGTTTAGTAAAAAGAAAAATTAAAAATAAAATAAATTTAAGTATTTATGGAGTATTGTAATGTGTTTAGGAGATATATTTATGTATTAGGGATTTGTATAAATAAATATTGATTTTTTTAATTAGAATTTTAAAAAAATAATTGAAAAAAAAGTCGGATATGCTGCGCGCGCGCACAGTCGCGCACTGTGCGGCGCGCAGCATATCACGACTATATATATATACAATGAGTTAGCACGTCGAAATCTCAGAGCAACTCTATGCAAAGTCAAAATCAAATTTAATATCAAAAAGGTTTCTGTGCCTGCAAAATTAGAGGCCAAGGCATGCAGATAGCAAACCAAATGACTAAGTGGGTAATAAGGAAAGATGTGCATGAATTCAATCTTATTTAAGAGGTCAAGGAAGAATCACAATATCTTATTACAACTTTAAGTTCTTTAAGTTATCAAATAATATACATAATTGTATGTTATGATCCTCACATTTATTTGTTGAAATTAAAATTTATTTTCATATATTATCATCAATTAATTAAGATAAATTCTCATATCTTACTTTTTAATCATGTATACAGTTCATCCATGGTATAATATCAAATGAGTAAATATCATAAATCATATGAGTATCAACATGTATATCAATGGTTTAAAGCATATAAATTAACTAAAAATGACTAACTTGAGTGTGTGCCTATATATATACATATATAGGCTAAAAATCTCCTCAAATTATAATACTATCGCATACACTATCTAACGTATGGGCTACAAACCCTCACCGGTGGAAAACATAATAAACATTGACCACAGACGACCGCGGTACCATAACAACATGTCGGTAGTCAGTTACTCTGGACCACGGGCAGCCACGCTACAATAACATATGAGCGGTCAAATACTCTAGTATAAAGCTAGGCTCATAGTTTTCACTTTTTAGTATTCTCCATTTTTATTTTATCCATTTATCATAATTACTTTCTATTCATATCGAATGATCAATCAAGTTAACATTTTCGTATGAAGTCTATTAATTTATTATCATAGGGTTCATATATAAAAAGCTTCAAGTATCAATAATATGAATTAGTATTAGGGAGCATGAAGCATGAAAGATCAAGCAAATCTAAAAGATAGGTATCAACGAAAAAGTAATTTAAAATGTCTATTTAATTTTTAAAACATTCTTTCCCATCTTAATTCCTCATATGCACTCATATGCGAACAGAAAATAATATCAATTATTTATCCTCTAACCATTTTATTATTTAACTCATTTTTCTCTTTGTAATATTATTTTAATCTCCTTTTTTAAAACAATTATACAAGCATATATAATCTCATTTATCTTTATATTCATGCACAAGTGTAAATGTATAAGAGTCAAAAGATAGATGTATCCACTTTATATATAGCAAAATCTTCGAGTGTTGATAGATCATCGTGCTCTACTCGAACTTGTATTTACAAATATAAAACAATAACTCAAATACTTAGAATGATACTCAATAAGAATCATAACATAAAATCTAAACATTATCGATCACTCGAAGCCGTTAAATCATTACTTTTGATCTTGTTTTCTCATACCATTTCGTATTTCTAAATGAAACCTCTCGTTCCAATCTAGATAGTCTTCCTAACTACACATCGATTAACATGAAGTATAAAGTATACCTTCTAAGGATTGTTGTGGTTGCTGAAATAGAGGGCAGCAATTTCCTCTCTTCGTTGGCAACTTTGGCAAGCTACGACAAGCTCCGATAGTCGCTGCCAAGAAGCAAGGACAACAAGAGTGGCATTCGTTGGGAAAAGAAAGGCAATAGTTAGGGTGTTGTTGTTGAAACTGTCGGAGAAGGAGGGCCCAAAATAAAAGAAAACAAAATGGAGAATCTTTCTCTCTTTACTGGTAGCCTTGGCGAGCTCGGCGTGACCACTGCTAGCTTTGACGAAGCTCCGACAGCTATGATTGGTTGGAAAAGAGAGCAACAACTTGCTGCTTTTGTTGTCGGAAGAGGGTAACAACTAGGGTTCCTTTTTCCCAGCTTTTGTTGGCAGTCCGGCAAGCTCCGACAAACTCCAGTGATACTATCAAGAAGTAGGAATAGTAGGGAAGGGGAAACAAGGGATGATGACTAGAGAAAGGGCAGCGGCTAGGGTTGCTACTATCGGTGCTATTGTTGGCCAGAAAAATAATGAAAGGAGGAGAAGGGTTGAGGGTTTAGGGTTATGTTGTTCTTGCCGTCGAAGGAGAGGAGAAGAAGAAGCGGAGAAGAAAGGAGCAATAATGGCAACAAGTTGCGGTGGGGAAGAGGTGAAAAGAGAATGAGAAAAGAGGAGGTATGTGGCGGTATGGTGGCGGCATGAGGTTGTTCTTTTCTCTTTATGTTTTTTTTTATATTTAACATCCCCCATTAAAAGGAATTTGGTCTCCGAATTTAAATAATCAAAGATAATTAATACTTGAGGGGAATAAGTGAGGATATTTAGTATGCATATCATCCCCACACTTCCAGGTTTCTTCTTGATCGAAATGGTGTTGTCATCCAATATTTACGAGATGGATGTTAGTATAAACCCTAGTATTAATTATGAAATGATTGTAAAGGGCTCAATTTTATATCATATTTCATTATTAATAAAAGATAAATTTGGTTATTATACTTCAATTTAGTGCCGATTGAATAAGTATAATAATGTCTTTACAACATATCAATTGGTTGAATTGATAATGAGATATTGTAGATATATATAGAACACTACTCTTAACTATTCCTAGTCAAACATTAATACACAAGGACAATATTAATACGTTGAGATTAATATGTAGGTCAACGGATGACTTAATCTCACAAGTCATGGATATGAAATATTATGTTGACACATGGGTATATATTAGAGAATATATATTGAATGATCCGCCATGAGAATGTTTCATTGATCGTTATATGAGTGTCATAAACATATCATGTGACTATTTGTATGAATAGTCCTTAGACCTGAAGTCACTATGGTTTCCTACATAAGGAATTGTGTAATTTGGTATCGGCAAACGCCACTTGTAACAAGGTGGATAATAAAGTCGATTACTAGGTATGCAATGAATTATGTGGAGGGATGTGAGTGATGTAGATGGGATTTATCCCTTCTATATGATAGAAGCGTATCTGTGGGCCCTTTGATTAGTAGGACACAAAAAGGCATAACCATGCTTAAATAAGTCAATATGAGATATTGAGCTTATTTGATTGAGTGTGTCTACTTAAAGATCAAGAAACACAAAGGTTGATAAGAGGATGACACGGTCTATGCTTCATTGATCAATCTAGATATCAAGGATAGAGAGACCAAGTCATACAAGATAATAGCCACAGACAGGTTAGGTCAGATCTCGACTTTCTCGTCACTTGGGTAGCAATGATGCCTTGCTAGATGTCACTCATTGCCTATGTATCTAAATGTTGATTTGGGTACATTGCCAACATTACGAGAACCTATTGGGTCACATACAAAAGAAAAAGTAGATATGGAGATGGGTTCATTGGATTAAGTCTAATCCGAATTAGACTTATTGAGTATGACTCAATTGGATCTAATTGTTGGATTAAGTCTAATTCAAATTAGACTCATTAAATCAATTCAAATGATTGGAATGGTGATTTATTGAATTCGAAATTGCATGAGAATCAATGAGTTAGACTCATTGAATGAACTTGAGTTCACCAAGAAAGTTGAATGGTCAAAATTGAACCATTGAATTGAATGGTCAATTTTGAGACATTGGATTGGAAGATGAAAGGGTAAAACCCTTTGATATTCATGAGATGGGTATATATATCTTTTTGGATGATATTTTCATGATGAGAAAATCTTTATTCTTCTTCTTCTTCCTCCTTCCCTCTCTTGGTCGAAACCCTTTATGTGGTTGCTAGCACAACCTTAGGTGGTTTCCATCTCTTTCTTGTGAGTTTGTGAGACAAATGAAGGCAAGACTTGTTTGTGTGGATATCGTAGAGGCGCGAACGTGTGATCGTGCTGAGATCCAAGCTATCTGGAGTTCGTGAGCACACATCAAAGGTATAACCACTATCATGCAACTTAGTATAGATTATTTTAAGCAATGTTTCTTCCCTTCATATGGATCTGCTGGATAAAGGAACTAGAAATTTTCCACTGCACTTTTGCATATTTAGCGCCCTAGTCCCTTACAATGGATGCATTCGTTCCTCAACCATTGTTCTTTATGATCCAGAATACCAACAAGAAGTTCTTCGTATGTCACATTAGACTATAGTAGAACTATAAGATCCTTAAGGACATGTGTTGGATCTAGAACATGTTGACCATCTGCAAGTGCACAGAATAGTCGTGAAATAATAAAAATATCAATCTTCAAGGACTAGTGGTAAGCACCAAGGATGTTGCAAAGCAGATTGTCTAGACTAACGAAAAAAGTGATGGTTCATAAACTAGAAAAAGAGTTGAAGCTAGTAAGAGAGAGAGGTCCGGGGAAAATCACTTGAGGAAATTTGTTTTAAGAAGGAAGTTCTAAAATCTTAGTTTCATTATGATGCTCCTTAATGAAATATGGATTGTCAATTCCTTTTTCTCCAAGTTTATGCTTCATAGGGAACCTAAGTATTTATCGATGCTATCCCATAATGGTGTCATCCGAGTATTTTTCCCATTGATATCCAATGCTAATAAGTAAGTAGGTTAACATAGAAAGTTCAATTTAATGATTATCCTATTGTCATCTAAGGACCCTTGGTCATACAATCTAAAGCACACTCATCACATATTAATATGAATTAAGAAAAACCCTTTAAGCACGAATTAAGTTCCTCCTTGCATGAATTTGACCTTCGTTTCGAGGGAATCCACAAGATGTTCTGTTTGATGTTTACCCTTGTCACATAGGGACCACCTAGCATACAATCTTGAGGATTCCCGCTACAATCCCCAGGGTGTAGCGCAGACGATGGGTGCATGACATCTTTGGCTAATGACTAGAGGTCGATTCTCATAAATTGACGACCTGGGGTTTACCCCACCATGTGCCTATGACCTGTGTATCTGCATTTACCTCCCTCCATATCCATGGGGCCGATACTAGGAGGGCTGCTAAGATAGTGGATCTACCATTTTTTTTTTTGAGTATTGCCGCTACATGGTGACTAATTCATACATCCATTTAATTAAACAACAAGTAGTAATAAAGATTCACACATGTATTTAATCAAATAAGAATAAAGCGTAAACTTGTCATTGAAACAAAATAAGAGCATATCCATAAAGTTTTACATTAAGTCACATCACAACTACTCCCTTGGTCCTAGAACTAGAGGAATTTACTCAATAACCGAAGGAACAAGATTCAAAGACATTAGTAAAAGCATTCTACAACCAAATCAGAGAGAGAGGAAGAGAAACACTTAGCCAAGATGAGTGCAGAGTCTTCAAGATCTAATCCTTCATTCGTAGAGGAGAGCGGATGGTGGAAAACGGCTTCAAAACGTCCAAAATCTCCCTAGAATTCTGACGGTTGCTCCTCGACAGGCCTCCTTTGAGAGAGAAGCTCCTTATGCTTTTATAAACATGGGGTCCTGTCACCCCTGCCCTAAGTGCACACAACTGTGTAAATTAACATGGTTGTCCTGCATAGGTTGCACGACTAGAGGTATGGTCATGCTTGGTAGGCACGACAAGACCGTGTAGAGATCGGCGCTCGGTGACACGGTGGTGCAATTTGGCACGGCTTGCTCGTGTGGCTTCTTCGAATAAGGGCCACGACCTGCCCATGTGGATGTCTGGATGAGTGGCATAGTCATGTCTAAAGGCACGACCTACCCATAGTTGAGTCCTAGGAGCCCTTCGTCTCGCATTGCTCATCCAATTTCGCTCCTTATCACACCTTATCATCAAAAACATAAAAAAGAGTAGATCTTCGAACAAAGCAAGTAGCATACTGATAAAATGAAGAAAAGGAATGTGATAACATAGATCAAATACGAGAAATGTAAGTGAATGTACGTAAATAATGGTCAAATGCCTATATAATCGACGCACATCAGAACATACTTCTGCAGCATAGAAACATGGAAGATATTATGCACTCCTGCTAAAGCTAGGGGTAACGCAAGTTGATATGTAATAGCACCAATCGGCTCAAGGATCTAAAAAGGTCTAATGAATCTAGGAGCCAACTTCCCTTTTGATGTGGTGGCAAATCCGTAAGTGTACGGAAGCGTTGTCAAGTAATAATAATATCGAATCCACAGGGATTGGGGATCAAGTACTAGTTTACCAATCAAACTTAACAATCTTGACATAATCAGAAGTGTTGGTTGTTATGATTGTAAATCAGAATCTAAATGTGAAAGAGAAGCGAGGGGGGGGGGGGGGGGGGGGGAATCCAGGGAGATCACAAAAGTAAGCTAGAATGTGATCAAAGCAAGTATACAGTGGAAAGACAGTCAGAGAGAATGATCCTAGGGTTTCAGTTTCAAATTCATGCTCGCAAATACTTGATCTATGTCTTAATTCTTGTCCTCAATATTGACTTATTTAGGTAGACAATCCTAAGATATTCGATGTGAATTTTTACTTTTACAATGGCGTACCAACCCTAAGCATTGAACGTATTAGACATGATCCATTAAGTTCTATAATTGTCTAAGGTTCCTCACGGTAAGCCAGGTTGCACTTTCGTATCCAACTCTCTACATCTTGGTTGTCTACAGATCGGAGGGTCGGATTCTTCTTTCAGTTTATCTCCAAACCCTTGTGGGATACAAATCTCATACTTTTGGCATCAAGATTGTATTAAAACAGTAGATCCAGACCACAATCCAATATATCATAGAAACAAGATAGAAAGCATGCATAGATTAAAGCAAAGAGTTTAAATCACATAGAAATTACTCCCTAGCCTTAGAATACAGCAAAATTACTCCATAATCAAGGGGTAACAACCAGCAAACATGATGAATAATAGCAATCAAACAGCTTTGAAATCAGAGAAAGCAGAGAAGAGAAAGAAAATGCTCAAATTGCTTGAAGGATCTTCCTCCTAGATGCTCTCGATGGCTCCTTCGTGCATGGATGGCTTCGGAATGACTTCAAAGACTCCTTCTCTACTTCCTTGGGGTCCTTACGCAACCCCAAATCGAGATCCCCCATTTTGATGAATGAATCACCTTTTATAGTCGTTGGGGTTAATTGCTCGCCACAAGCCGTGCTGCTGGGCATGGTCACCCATGGTGAGGTGTTGCACATTCAGATTCTGTGGCCACGGTCCGTGGCGCTGGCCACAAGTACCCATGGTATGGCGGCTAAGTTTGCCACGAGCCATGGCACTAGCCACGACCAAGCTGTGGCGTAACTTGCCATGGGTTGTGGCGCTGGTCACGACCGCCCGTGGTGCTGGCTACGACAGCCCGTGGTAGGGCGACAAAGCCTTCCACGGGCCGTGGCACTGGCCACAACCACCCGTGGCAAGGCAGAGCTCCTTGCCTCGGTCTTTTTGCTCCTTGTTTTGCTCCAATCTTCACTCCTGTCATCTACAATAAATGAGAAGAATATCTAGGAGCAATAAAATATGAAAATAAAGTATAGAATCACATTACCTTGAATTATATGTGCAAAAATGGGTCTAATGTAGTGTGAAAATATAATAAAACCTTATATACTTCACACTTATCAAATCTCCTCGGACTAAACCTTTGCTTGCCCCCAAACAAATACGAATCTAAAAAGAACATGTGAACATTATCCCCTGATCCGGTGGTAAGAACAGGGGACCTCGTTCTGTGAGGTCAACGCCACGTGGGAGTCAAAGTGGAAGGATGCCCGTCTGGAGATGGGACGTCTGAACGGCCGACCGACCGTTCGGTGGAGTCAACGTCCGTAGAAGGCTGGGTCAGACCGGACGGCCATCCAGCCGTCCGGTCGGTATCGGGCAGATGGTTAAAGGCGCCCTGTAGGAAGTCAGGGTTCTGGCGCTCAGGGGGAAAGATCGCAGGGACGAGCGGACTGCACGCTTGGCCCAGGCCATAAGGTAACATACTGCTAATGGTCTCCACAAAGCACGTGATGGAGAATCGCCCAAGTAAATCACCGCATAATGTCGGCCGGATGTTGAAGGAGCTGGCCGACCGGACGACAGATCTGAAGCAAAGGGGAAAAGGTCAAGGAACGTCTTTTTCTGACAGCAGGTATGTTTCACGAGCAGACCATGCTCCGAATCTTATGACAGGAGATTTCGCTGTCCCATCGAGGACATGCTTGGACTGTAGGAGTATGGGTCAGGGAAGCTCATTGACAAGCCCTTACGGGGGTATGAGCCATGGACACGTGTACACCTCGGTAGGTGTACACCCACTTCTTCGCTGCCCTATATAAAGGCCCTCTTACTTCGCCGGAGGTACGCACGCTACTAGTTTTTGAGCCCCTTTCTTTCTATTGAACTTCGCTTGACTTGAGCGTCGGAGGGTCGCCGCCGGGAACCCCTTCCCGGCCCGACTTCTGTGCAAGTTCGTCGGAGCTTTGGAGTCCTACGCCATCGATTAGGAGAGCGACACGTTCCCAGCGTCCTTTGGTTCGGCGATTCGGACAGGATCAATTTGGCGCCGTCTGTGGGAACGCTCCTGCTTCCGACCGGAAACAATGGACGAAGCTGGACGACAACATATGGTGACGCTCTCGAATGAGGAACTCGACGCTCTGATCGAGATAAGGGCCGCCAAGCTTGTGGAGCAAAAACAGAAAACAACAGCCGAGCGTCCAGAACAGCAAGCAACATCAATGTCTGGTGGCCGAGCGGAAGCACCGCAGACCACCGTTGCATTTCATCGAGCCTTATTTCGCACCCCCGAAGCCATAGCAGCTCATAGAGATCGGGGATCCTCTTCGGATGAAAAGGAAAAACCCCCCAAGCGGACGCATCGCTCGAGCGGATCAATCGCCAATTTTCAGAGGCTATTCTACGAGATCCTCTGCCCAAGCACTACGTACCCCCGACGATCGGCGATTACAATGGGACAACCGACCCGGATGATCATCTGGGTAAGTTTGACAACACAGCTACTCTCCATCAATACACAGATGGAGTAAAGTGCCGAGTTTTCCTCACCACCCTCTCCGGGTCGGCTCAACGGTGGTTTCGGAGATTGCCGGACGGATCTATCACAAGCTTCAAAGATTTCCGAACGGCCTTCCTCCACCATTTTGCTAGCAGTCGACGTTACCAGAAAACGAGCGTGAGCCTGTTTGCCATCAAACAAGAAGCCCGTGAATCGCTTCGAGCTTACATCCAGCGGTTCAATCAAGTGGCGATGGACATTCCAACGGCCACCTCGGAGACCATGATGAATGCCTTCACACAAGGCCTAGTGGATGGGGATTTCTTCCGAGCGCTCATCCGAAAGCCGCCCCGAGATTATGATCACATGCTACACTGGGCTAACGAATACATCAACGTGGAAGAAGCACAAGCGGCTAGGAAAAAAGAAGCTCCAACCGAGCGGGCTCCCCAGGCCGAGCGGAAACCACACGCCACTCATCAGCCGCCCAGAGGACCAAGGGCCGAAGCAATTCGATCCCTCCATGTCCGATCCCATGTGCAAGAGGTAGCTGCCGCTCGGCCAAAGCCAAATAAGAAATGGACCCCGATGTTCTGCTCCTTCCACCGGACGGATACGCACAATACAAGGGATTGTCGAAGTCTCCCCTTCGTGGCTCACCCCGTCCCCCGGAATACCAGACGACGATCTCCCTCCGTCGACAGGAGACAAAGAGCTCATGAAGCCGGTCGGATGCAAGCTGATAGGCCACAGCAGCAACAGACTCCCGATCGGCATCGTTCTCCAAGGCAGGAGAATCGCCGAGCATCTAGAGAACGGTCCCGACCGTCCGCTCGGGAAGAGGAAAATAGAAGTAATACTTCCCGAGGCGAGATCAACGTTATTGCTGGCGGACCGACCGGAGGAGACTCCAACCGAGCTAAAAAAGCAAGCATCCGGCAGCTCCAGATTCATGCAGTCGGCTGTAGCCGAGAACGAGCGGACCGGAAATCAGTTTCGGGCCAGGGGACTTGGAAGGAGTTGAAGTACCCCACGACGATGCTCTGCTCATCAAAGCGGTAATAACTAATTACACAATTCACTGCGTATTTGTTGACACAGGGAGCTCAGTCAACATCTTATTCAAGAAGGCGTTCGATCAGCTGCAAATTGATCGAGCCGAGCTGGTACCCATGACAACTCCGCTCTACGGGTTTACGGGTAACGAAGTTCAGCCGGTCGGACAGATCCGGCTGGCTACCTCGCTGGGAGAAGAGCCCCTCAGAAGGACAATGACAACAAATTTTGTGGTGGTCGACTCTCCCTCGTCCTACAACGTCATTTTGGGACGACCGGCGCTCAGCGAATTCCGAGCGGTCGTCTCAACCTTCCATCAGAAGATCAAGTTCCCAGTGGAGGACAAAGTGGGAGAAGTACGGGGAGATCAGCTAGCAGCTCGGCGATGCTACATCGAGATGGTCCGAGCAGAAGCCAACTCCGCTCGGAAGACGCCCCGGATCGAGGTAAACGCCATCACTGAGAAGCCACCTTCTTTAATTTATGAAGAAAAAGAGGAGGTACAGATTCACCCAATCCGATCGGAGGCCACGACTTTTATTGCGTCCGATCTGGAGGAGAAGCAGAAAGAGGAGCTGATCCAATGCCTCCGAAGAAATCACGATGTCTTCGTCTGGTCGACACATGAGCTGCCCGGAATTTCGCCGAGCATAGCGCAGCACGAGTTACATGTCCGACCGGACGCCCGGCCGGTAAAGCAGAAAAAAAGAGATTTCAGCGCCAAGCAGAATGCCATCATCCGGGCGGAGGTGGAGAAGCTTCTGGAAGCCAGCCATATACGCGAGGTACAGATTCACCCAATCCGATCGGAGGCCACGACTTTTATTGCGTCCGATCTGGAGGAGAAGCAGAAAGAGGAGCTGATCCAATGCCTCCGAAGAAATCACGATGTCTTCGTCTGGTCGACACATGAGCTGCCCGGAATTTCGCCGAGCATAGCGCAGCACGAGTTACATGTCCGACCGGACGCCCGGCCGGTAAAGCAGAAAAAAAGAGATTTCAGCGCCAAGCAGAATGCCATCATCCGGGCGGAGGTGGAGAAGCTTCTGGAAGCCAGCCATATACGCGAGGTGCAGTTCCCGAGCTGGCTGGCGAACGTAGTATTAGTCTCCAAGCCGGGCAACAAATGGAGAGTGTGCATAGATTTCAGGGATCTCAACAAAGCTTGCCCGAAAGACTTTTACCCCCTACCCCGGATAGATCAGCTGGTGGACTCTACGGCCGGCTGCGAATTAATATGTATGCTTGACGCTTACCAAGGCTACCATCAAGTGCCGCTCGCCCGTGAAGATCAAGAAAAAGTCAGCTTTGTGACGGTCGACGGCACCTATTGCTATAAGGTGATGCCGTTCGGGTTGAAGAATGCGGGAGCCACTTATCAGCGCCTGATGAACAAAGTGTTCAAAGAGCAGATCGGGCGGAACCTAGAAGTTTATGTGGACGACATTCTTATCAAATCCGTCCGAGCGGCCGATCTCCTGGAGGACATGGAGGAGACTTTCCGAGCACTGAGGAGGTATGGCGTCAAACTAAACCCCCAGAAGTGTCTGTTCGGAGCAAAGGAGGGCGTTTCTTGGGTTACATCGTGACCGAGCGGGGTATTGAAGCAAATCCCAGCAAGGTGAAAGCTCTGCAAGACATGCCGCCACCGAGAAGCACGAGGGAAGTGCAGTGTTTGACCGGTCGGATAACAGCTCTCTCTAGGTTCATCTCCAAAACTGCCGACCGGAGCCTCCCTTTCTTCAAAATATTGCGAAAGGCCACTAAGTTTCATTGGGATGAAGAATGCGATCGGGCGTTCGAAGACTTGAAGGCCTATCTGAACTCTCTCCCAGTATTAGCCAAGCCGACTGCTGGTGAGCCACTTTATATGTACTTATCTTCAACTGAGCATGCAATCGGCTCGGCTTTAGTGAGGACGAGCGAAGAGGAGCCCGTGTATTTCCTTAGTCATATTTTAAAAGATGCTGAATCTCGCTACACTGGGCTTGAGAAGCTGGCTTTTGCCCTGATCCTCGCCGCTCGGCGCCTCCGTCCATACTTCCTGGCGCATACTATCATCGTCAAGACCAATAGCCCGCTCGGACGTGTGTTACTAAATCCAGAAGCATCCGGGCGGCTCATCAAATGGACGACGGAGTTAAGTGAATTTGACATCCAATATCAGCCCCGCTCGGCGATCAAAGCGTAATCCTTAGCCGATTTTATGACTGAGGTGCAAAGGCCGGAGCCGGAAGCTATGTGGAGAATATATGTGGATGGGTCGTCTACTCGGCTCGGAAGTGGGATTGGAATATTGCTGCTCTCCCCACAAGAAGAAAAGATGCACCTATCCGTCCGGCTGGATTATAAAGCTACCAACAATGAGGCGGAGTATGAGGCCCTCATAGCTGGCTTGCAAGCTGCCCGGCATGTGGGAGCCGGTCGGGTAACACTCCACTCGGACTCGCAGTTGGTTGCTCAGCAACTCTCTGGTACCTTCGAAATCAATAGCGCTCGGCTCAAGCTCTACGCTGAAGCCTTCGAGAAATTCAAAGTTGATTTTCGAGAAGTTATTGTTCAGAAGATACCCAGAGCAAAAAATCAAGCGGCTGATGAGTTAGCCAAGCTCGCGAGCTAAATAACGCCGGTCGCCATTCAGCGGCCAATCGAAAAAGTACTGTTGGTGGCGCATGTCGACCGGATGGAAGGCCTCACATTTCCAAGCGACTGGCGGACGCCCATCATAGAGTTCCTCCGCTCGGGCGCCACACCATCCAATGAATATGAAGCACAGCTGCTAAGGAGGAGAGCCGGTCGGTTCACACTCATCGGCGATCAGCTATATAAAAAGGCTTTCTCACGCCCGTTGTTGAAATGCGTGAGCTCAGAGGACTCGGCTTACATCCTCCAAGAAGTACATCAAGGATCGTGCGGAGGATATCCGGGCGGACGAGCACTAGCTAAGAAGATCCTACTAGATGGATACTTTTGGCCGACTTTACAAGCAGATGCCGCTCGGACAGTGTCAACGTGCCTTTCATGTCAAAAGTACCATAACTTCAACCATCGACCGGCAGAAGAAATGAAGGCATCAACAGTTTCATGTCCTTTCTATCAATGGGGAATGGATATTGTTGGTCCATTCCCGATGGCGACCGGGCAGCGGAAATTTTTGCTAGTGGCGGTTGATTATTTTTCCAAGTGGGTGGAGGCCGAGCCGCTAGCTAAGATCACCGAGCAGATGGTCAAAAAATTTATCTGGCAACACATCATCTGTCGGTTCGGCATCCCTCGCCGATTGGTCTCAGACAATGGACGGCAATTCACAGGGAAGATGCTAGAGGATTGGTGCAAAAGCTACGGCATCGAGCAACACTTCACGTCCGTGGCTTATCCCCAAAGCAACGGTCAAGTGAAGCCAATCGGAAATTCTTCGTATTTTGCGTGTTCGGCTTGACCATTTGGGAGGAAGTTGGCGGATGAAGTGTAGGGCGTCTTATGGGCCATCCGACGACTCCAAAGGAAGGGACGGGCGTCACACCTTTCCACTTGGTGTATGGCGGCGAAGCGGTTGAAGTCGGAGTCGAATCCGCTAGGATCCAAAGCTATGACGAGGGCAACGCCGAAGGCAGTGTGGATCTGGTCGAGAAGAGGAAGAGCTAGGCCGTCTAAATGTATCGGCAGCGGATGAAGCAAAATTACAATCGCGCGTAATCCCGGATCATTCGGTCGATCTTGTGCGGAAGAAAGTCAAGCCGATCGGACGTCGGCAAATTGGAGGCACCGTGGGGGGGCCTTCAAGGTTATTGAAAAGCAGCTCGGCGGCATTGCTTGGAGGATGAAGCGGGCGTGGATCGACCGTGGAGTGCAAATAATCTCAGCCTTATCGTGGATGAAAGGTGCACAAATGTAATTCATTTTTGTGTATGTGCTAGTCGCCTATGTACTTGTAATGCACGAAGCAAAAGATGAAAACACATTAAGCATTCTCCGCGAACGGCTTAATGCGTGAAGACCCCGTGCCGTTCGGCCATATTATCCGAGTCACATGCTCGATAACGAAGACCCCTCGCCCCTGGGCGTATATAATCGGTTAGCCGTAAAGGTCGTCGAGCTCCGACGTTAAATATCGAGGCAGCAAGTGTCCTTCCGAGCGGAAGACCGCCGAGCTCCGACGTTAAATATCGAGAGGCAGTGGCGTCTATAAACCTTCCGAGGCGGAAGACCGCCGAGCTCACGTTAAATATCGAGAGGCAGCGGCGTCTATAAACCTTCGGCGGAAGACCGTCGAGCTCGATGTTAAATATCGAAGCAGTGGCGTCTATAAACCTTCCAAGCGGAAGACCGCCGAGCTCAACGTTAATATCGAGACGAGCCAGCGTCTATAAACCTTCCGGCGGAGGCAGACCGTCGAGCTCCGGCGTTAAATATCGAGAGGCGAGGGCGTCTATAAACCTTCCGGCGGAAGACCGTCGAGCTCCGGCGTTAAATATCGAGACGAGCCGGCATCTATAAACCTTCCGGCGGAAGACCGTCGAGCTCCGGCGTTAAATATCGAGAGACGAGCGGCGTCTATAAACCTTCCGAGCGGAAGAAGACGTAAAGACGTAGAGACGAGGCGGCGTCTATAAACCTTCCGGCGGAAGACCGCCGAGCTCGGCCGTTAAATATCGAGAGACGGCCGGCGTATAGACCTAGCGGAAGACCGTCGAGCTCCGACGTTAAATATCGAGAGCGAGCCGGCGTCTATAGACCTTCCGGCGAGAAGACCGTCGAGCTCGCGTTAAATATCGAGGCAGCGGGTCTATAAACCTTCGGGGAAGACCGCCGAGCTCCGGCGTTAAATATTGAGAGGCAGTAGGCGTCTATAAACCTTCGGCGGAAGACCGCCGAGCTCCGGCGTTAAATATCGAGAGGCAGGCGCGTCTATAAACCTTCCGGCGGAATACCGTCGACTCGGCGTTAAATATCGAGAGGAGGCGGCGTCTATAAACCTTCCGAGCGGAAGACCGTCGAGCTCCGGCGTTAAATATCGAGAGGCAAGGCGTCTATAAACCTTCGGCGGAAGACCGCCGAGCTCGGCGTTAAATATCGAGGCAGGCGTCATAAACCTTCGAGCGGAAGACCGCCGAGCTCCGGACGTTAAATATCGAGGCGAGGCGGCGTCTATAAACCTTCGGCGGAAGACCGTCGAGCCGGACGTTAAATATCGAGGCAGCGGCGTCTATAAACCTTCAAGCGGAAGACCGTCGAGCTCCGGCGTTAAATATCTAGAGGCGAGCGTCTATAAACCTTCAAGCGGAAGACCTTGAGCTCCGGCGTTAAATATCGAGGCAGGCGGCGTCTATAAACTTTCCGAGCGGAAGACCGTCGAGCTCCGACGTTAAATATCGAGAGACGAGCCGGCGTCTATAAACCTTCCGAGCGGAAGACCGTCGAGCTCCGACGTTAAATATCGAGAGACGAGCCGGCGTCTATAAACCTTCCGAGTGGAATACCGTCGAGCTCCGACGTTAAATATCGAGGGACGAGCCGGCGTCTATAAACCCTCCGAGTGGAAGACCGTCGAGCTCCGACGTTAAATATCGAGAGACGAGCTGGCGTCTATAAACACCCGAGTGGAAGATCGTCGTGTGGGTGAGGCCAATAAGAAGGATGCAATTCCTCCGGAAACTCGCCTTCAATATCGATAAAACCGACTCCACGTCCTGCTCGGCTCAGAGCACAAAGGTACTTAAGCGGAAGGTTATGCACTCGAAATAAATAGCCGAGCAGAAAGGTAACTCCAAGTACTTCGCTACACTCCCTTTCGAATGCCAGAAGAGTGATAATAGGCGAGTGGACGACACACTCACTAACTTAAAAGGACAGCGTGCAAAAGGAAAACACTGCATTCAAATTAAAACTTTAGGCCGAGCAGCCTAAGTACAAAAGGGATCATATCTAGCCGGGTGGCCGAATTACAAAAGTTACTCTATGTAATCGTAAAGGGTCTTGGGAATGCTTTCCAGGAGCGCCACTTGATCGCCGGCCGGAATGGTAGTGGATTCTGGAAGAAGACCCTTGGACTTCAGATAGTTGGTGGTCGCGGTCATGGCCAAGTCGAAGGCTGTGTACATCCGCTCGCAGATTTTCTCCGAGAATTCAGGCGAGCGGATGTAGCCCTGTCTTAAGGCAGCAACTCGACTCGGCTCGGCATCTTGATATTCTTTGAAGGCCGCCTGGGAGCCAGTGAGGGCCTCATTCAGACTCTGAAGCTTTGCCGCGTCAGCCGAGCGGCCCACCTTCTCTCTATCAAGCTGCTCCATCAGCTCTTTTATCTTAAGCTCAAGGCCCCGAGCCTCCACGTTCTTTTTCTCCAAATCGGAGATGGCCGTATTTTTTCGGGTGGTGGCCAGGGTTAATTTTGTGTCGAGCGACTTGACTTGTCGCTCGGACTCGGCCAGGGCGTGGGCCTGATCGGCCGTTTTCTTCTGCTCGGCCGCCAACAGATCTTGAGCTTTCTTCAGCTCCTTTTGTAGCTCGGAGTAAGACGGGCCCTGAGAGCCGGACGGACCGCCTGCCGCCTTCAGTTGCCTCAGCTCCTCGTCCACCATAGCCAGGCGGTTGGAGACGGCTATCTCTTCCACCCATCGCTGATGCAAAAAGGCGAAATTGTTAAAGGCCGAGCGAAAAAATGCAAGTAAAGCTTCATAAAAGAAAACTTACCCCCGTGGACTCCTGCATGTGGCTATTGGCCAAGTTCCGGAGGGGGATCATTGCAATGCGCGTCCGAGCGTCGGCCCACATCTCGGCCAGGGGCCCTTTCAAGGTGATGGTATGCTCAGGCGCGGTTGGCCGGTCGGCTTCTGGTAGCAATTCCTCAGAAGGGAGATGAAGGGTGACCCGTACTGTGCAGCCGTGACCAGGGATCGTCCGACCGGGATCAGAAGCCGGCGCAGAAAACTGCGAATGGATAGTTGAGCACTTGACCGAGTGCCGAGCGGTCGATTGGCACAGCCGGCTCGTCCCATTCAGAAGGAGTCCGGTCGGACGAAATGGCTTCGACCTCTGGCGCCTTTCCTTGAGCGGCGGCGGTTGCTCGCTCGGACGATTGGACTGTTGATGTGGCCGAGCGCAGAGGAGTCACCACTCGGCGCCTCTTTTGTAGAGGCTGCTCCTCCTCCTGAGCGGAACCTTCCTCGGGTGCAGTTCGTTCTTGGGGAGGGGTGGCTCCGTTGGCCACATTTTGTTGAGAGGCACAGGCTCGGCTGAGTCCCGCTCTCCCTTCGTGGGATCCGAGGCCATTTGGATACCCAAAGCTTCCATTTCTCCGGCCATGGCTTCGGCCGCCTTTCTCTTCAAGCGGCCATCACAGATCCATGACGATGTCCGTGCAAAGAAAGAAATCGGTTAGCGATCAAGCAAATGTCCAGTAAAGTTCTTCAGAAGTGGAGAGGAGTCAGTATAGGACTCGGCGAAGATATACATCACTCCTTCATGAAGGAGCTTATTGATGTCAGTCGCGAGACCGGCTAGTATGTTTGCGGTGGAGGTAGTCCGGTGAGTCTTGAACTTCTTCACTCGGGAGTAGGGCAAGGTGACTTGCCACTTTGTCGGGAAGGTGGCCTGATCGGGCATATGGATATAGAAAATAATCCTTCCAATGTTTATTGGAAGAAGGAGTTGTTGAAAAGACCAAGCCGGGTCGAGCTTGGAACATGAAGGTGCCCGCTCGGCTTGCTTGGGGTAATAGAAATAAAGAAGACCTCCGGTCGGAGGGAATGTTGTGAATCTTAAACAAAGCGACAACACCGCAAAGGAGACGGAAAGTATTGGGTACTAGATCGCCGAGCGGAATAAAAAATTGCAGACATCTATGATGAAAGGATGTACGAGGCGAAGGCCGTGATGGCGGTCTCGGAAGACCTGAGCTCCAGCAGGCGTCTATGGGGCAGGGCGGAAGGACCGGCTAGGCAATTTTGAAATCCTCAGGATTTCAAAATTGTCTGTCGAGAATATCAAAATCATTGTTGAATCGGACGCATGGTGGTGTACCATGGTGGCGGCGGTGTCGTCGGATTGAAGAACTAGCCATTGGCCGATCGGAAAGAATCAAAAGGCAAAAGGCGGAGAAAAGCACCAAGCGAAGGAGGTTTCAAGGATCGAGGAAAAATGCGGAGGAAACACCGGAAAGGAGGAAGGAAGATATAAAGTCTTCTGGCGAGGAAAGGGATCGCGAAAAAGGCGGAGGAGGCGTCGGGAGAGCGAAGCAGGATCTGGGAGCTCCAAAGCCTTGGAGGCGGTGGTCGAGATCGCGGAAGCAAATGAGGGAGAGAAGGAAGCGAAGTTGGGTGAGGGCCGGCCGGCCTCCACCATTGGATCCAGGTCACGGGAATCAAAGTGTGCATCTCACCGTCCATTTCGAATCGCTTCGATCGCATCAAAACACCATGCCGCCGCCGCCGTAGGCTGATGGCATTGCGCCACGTGGCATTCTACCATTCGGAGCATTTAATGAAAGCATGCTCAACCTTAATGTCGGAGATTGGCGCAAAACCCGAGGAGATCCGGAGAATGCCATTGTTGATTTATTCAAGGCCATCTCTGCGGTAGGCCGATCGGAGGATACTAGCACGGAGGAGCTGCCCGGCTAGATTCGCAGTCCAGTCAGTCGGACAATTCGCCTCCTTCGACTAGACTTGAAGGTGAGGCAAGTGATCCGGTGGTAAGAACAGGGGACCCCGTTCTGTGAGGTCAACGCCACGTGGGAGTCAAAGTGGAAGGATGCCCGTCTGGAGATGGGACGTCCGAACGGCCGACCGGCCGTTCGGTGGAGTCAACGTCCGTAGAAGGCTGGGTCCGACCGGACGGCCATCCGGCCGTCCGGTCGGTATCGGGCTGATGGTTAAAGGTGCCCTGTAGGAAGTCAGGGTTCTGGCGCTCAGGGGGAAAGATCGCAGGGACGAGCGGACTGCACGCTTGGCCCAGGCCATAAGGTAACATACTGCTAATGGTCTCCAAAAAGCACGTGATGGAGAATCGCCCAAGTAAATCACCGCATAATGCCGGCCGGATGTTGAAGGAGCTGGCCGACCGGACGACAGATCTGAAGCAAAGGGGAAAAGGTCAAGGAACGTCTTTTTCTGACAGCAGGTATGTTTCACGAGCAGGCCATGCTCCGAATCTTATGACAGGAGATTTCGCTGTCCCATCGAGGACATGCTTGGACTGTAGCAGTATGGGTCAGGGAAGCTCATTGACAAGCCCTTACGGGGGTATGGGCCATGGACACGTGTACACCACGGTAGGTGTACACCCACTTCTTCGCTGCCCTATATAAAGGCCCTCTTACTTCGCCGGAGGTACGCACGCTACTAGTTTTTGAGCCCCTTTCTCTCTATTGAACTTCGCTTGACTTGAGCGTCAGAGGGTCACCGCCGGGAACCCCTTCCCGGGCCGACTTCTGTGCAGGTTCGTCGGAGCTTTGGAGGCCTACGCCATCGATTAGGAGAGCGACACGTTCCCAGCGCCCTTTGGTTCGGTGATTCGGACAGGATCATCCCCAATTTCAATGAACTCATATAGTCCTATCGAATGATATCATCTTAAAGTGCAAGTACTCAATTAGTTTCACCAAGCCTATAAGCTAGTTAAATGCATAATACATGATTTGTTTCCTAGATTTTAAACTCCTTCCTTGTAAGTCATCATTCAATCGTGTTCCCAAGATTTCCAGCATTAGACACTTACCTGTCATATGAGAGGTTCTTCCCCTTTTCCTAACACAAAGTCTCAAAGGCATGCTCGATGATGAAAGAAATAGGTAGATGTTGTTGGAGCAATCTAGTGACCCTAGGTTTTGATGTTTGGGCAAAGGTTTAAGTTAGGTTTATTATTATATTTGATATGCATTGTTAGTATGTAGGATACAAGTACAACAAGGAAAGTCCAAGTGTGATCTTGGCAAAGGAGGAAAGTCTAAGGATGAGTCTTGGCGGTGTAAGTCCAAGCATGTAGTCTTGGCAACGTAAGTCCAAGTGTGACTTGGCAATGGATAAAGTCCCGGAGGTGCAACCTCTTGGCAAAGGAAGAGCCGTCAACAATAACAAGGCCAATGGAAGCTCCAGAAGACAAGACGTGAAGGATGGGGAGGCATCTGAGGGACCCAAGGCTGATGGAGGAGGCTAGAAGGCTAGGTCGAGGTTGGTCGGGCGAGGACGAGTACTGAGTGAATGTACTCGGGGGTTAAATCCTAGGATTAGGATTTTACTGTAGTGTTACTGTAACATTACTATAGTAGTATTGTAGCATTACTATAGCAATCGACTGGTGTTTTCATCAGTCGACTGGTAGCGGACCGTTGGCTTGTAACGGTCAAATTTCACTTAGGACCAGTCGACTGGTGGTTGTACCAGTCAACTGGTGGCGGGAAAAATAGTAGGTGTTTTCCTCCTGAGCTCTATTTAATAGAGCTCGAGGTGCTTGGCCAAGGTTGACGAAATTAGTGGTGGCTAACCCTAATTAGAGTCTCTAAGTGCTCAAGTGATCTAGAGTGCTTATACGAGGCTGTGGCAAGGTTCCTCTACCCACAAGGAGCTACACGAGCTAGCTGGTAGTTCTCCAGGGAATCATTCACCGATGGATCGGGATCGTCCACCTTACGGACAGCCATGGAGTAGGAGCTTTATCTCCAAACCACGTTAAATCAACGTGTTAGGTTTGCTTTCTATTATTAGTATTTATTTTTGTATTCCGCTGTGCGTACTAACCATTGTAGGAAGCGATATTTTGGGTGAAATACTATTCACCCCGCTAGCGGACGTCAAGGTCCCAATAAGTGGTATCAGTGCGAGATTAGCTCTTGTTAGACTAATTGCCAAGAGAGCGACTAGAGGAAGAAGATGGAGTCAGAGGGACCTCTCGGATGGGACATCCGAATCCCACCTCCATACGAGCACGAAGACTTCGACTATTGGAGGAAGCGCATGGAGATATGGTTCCAAATGAATTGGAACCAATGGATTATGTTGGAGGACCATTTAAAGCTCCAACGGATAAAAAGGGAAAGCGTCTCTAACCTTGATATTGGACCGAGGAGCAAAGGGAGCAATCGGAGACAGACAAAGAGGTAATTAGAATTTTAATTAATTTATTACCTCCTAATGCGGTATTGAATGTAGGTGAATATGAGAATGCAATCAACCTTTGAAAAAAGGTAATTGCGCTTCATGAGAGTCCTACACAAATCCAAGAAGAGGAGGAGCACAAGGAGAAAGGCTCATTGGTCAAAGAAGAGAATGACCAATCGGATGTTGACATGGGTTCAACATCCGAGGAGGAGAAGGAAGATGAGAATGTATCATCCACATCTTCAAAAGAGGAAAAAGTGGAACCATCCACATCTTCAAGTGAAGAAGAAGAAGAGCAATCCAAGGAAGAGGAGATCTTGGAGGCTCAACCCTCCACCTCAAATACGAAGAAGAGTGCAAAGGATCACATCAAATGCTTTGAGTGTAGCAAGATGGGTCACTACAAGAGTAGGTGTCCTTCACTCAAGAAGGTAAAGGAAGTAATCCCAAAACCTAGTAAAGTTGTCTTAAGAACTAATGTGGGTTGTAGGGATGGAGTCAAGGAGAAGAAGTATATTCGATGCTTCACATGTGGTGAGTGGGGTCACTACCATACAAAGTGATCAAGAAGAGGAGAGCTCAAGAAATTGGCGCACTTAAAGAAGTGGGAGAAGAAGAGAGCTTCAAGGGTATGGGAGGTAAACCCTAACTTGAATTCAAGTTCAAATTTAAATTCCTCCATGTATGTTAGAAATAATATGAATTATTTGTCCATGCATATTTATGGTTTTAGATATAATGATAGGAATAGGGTTAATGTAGGCGATAACCCTAGGAAATCATTTTCAAATGATAGACCTAAAAGGAAACAACCTATCTTGCCTAAAGAGGAGAAGGTGGTTGAAAACCTAGGCATTAATCCCAAGAAAGGGAGACATATGCCTAGGAAGGGTAGGTCTAAGAATGTCCATGATGAACATGTTGATTCTAGGGTTAAAACCCTAGAATTGGAAAATCAAGCCTTGAAGGCAAAGCTTGAGGAAATGGGGAAAGTCCTAGAGATGTTCATTATTGGACTTAAAGGACTTGACATATATTTGGGTGGTCAAAGATCCAAAAATATCAAATTGGGTCTCTCCAAGACTAAAAGGAGGTCAAGTGCTAAGGTAGCACATGACATTAGTAAGGGAGGAGTGACCAAGGACAAGGGAAAGTCATCCACGCCCAATAAGAAGGAATATGTTAGGGTGACATATAATTACGGCAAGGATGAGGTGTCTAAGGTTAAGGACAAGAAGAAATTAACCAAAGACAAGGTGTCTAAAATTAAGAATGTGAGTTTTGTAGGCCAAGTGTCACCCGAGGTGCACCAAAGTGGCCTAGCCATAGTGGATGAGTCACCTAGGAAGGTGGCTAAGACTAAGAGCTCTAGTAGGAGCTTAAAGAGTCTTTGGGATATATGGTAAATTAATCTCAAGCGGACCATGCTTGTGACTAAAAATGGGTCATCAAATGTACCAAAGTAGTTTAGAGACAGACTTGAGTCTCAAATACAAGAAATTGACACAATTGGTTGAGTATCATGCATGAAAATATGAAAAAGGTTTCATATTGCATGAAAATTAGTTTTGGATGTATATATGTCATATAAACCAATTTTAGGGATGCATTGTCGTTTAGTATGGGCAAATATATAAAGAGGAAGCGAAAACTAGGACTTTAGGTTAAAGTTCAATTAAACCATTTATATCGTTTTAAATTTTATGTCAATATTGGAATCTGTAATATATATATATATATACATGGATAAAATAGACCTCTCCAAAAAATTTGAAATTTTTTGGAGATATGTGGAATTTCTAGTGCATTTATGAAATTGGGTCAGAAAGACTTATTTTTATAGAAATAGAGTACCAGTCGACTGGTAACTGTACCAGTCGACTAGTAATTTTGAGCACAGAATATGTCTATAAGTTCATTTTGATGATGACAATCGGCTGAGACTTATATCAGTCGACTAATACGTCTGAAAATATTTTTCAGCATTAGAAAATGACCAAAAGAGTGGTGAACATGTATGTAATCTTATGGGGGATTAATATATGATGTTTATGGTCATTAGAGGTCAAAGAGTCCAATAATTAGGATATTATTGAAGCTCTTTTTTGATATATAGCAAAGGAAGAGAAGTTTAGGTTTAAGTGGGAAACCTACATACCTTTGCAAGAAATCCTAACTCAAGGGGGAGCTTAGGTGAAGGGGGAGCGATTGCTCATTTATTTGTAAAGGGGGAGAAGTTTACCTTTTATGGGGGAGCTTAGGTGAAGGGAGAGCCTATGATTAGGTTCCATGATTTATACATGTATAAATTACATGTTTATTTGTATTATTATTGCTATATTGTTTCCCTAATTTAAACAGGTTGCCAAATATCAAAAAGGAGGAGATTGTTGGAGCAATCTAGTGACTCTAGGTTTTGATATTTGGGCAAAGGTTTAAGTTAGATTTATTATTATATTTGATATTCATTGTGAGTGTGCAGGATACAAGTACAACAAGGAAAGTCCAAGTATGATCTTGGCAAAGGAGGAAAATCCAAGGATGAGTCTTGGTGGTGTAAGTCCAAGCATGTAGTCTTGGTAACGTAAGTCCAAGTGTAACTTGGCAATGAATGAACTCCCGGAGGCGCAACCTCTTGGCAAAGGAAGACCCGACAATAATGACAAGACCGATGGAAGCTCCAGAAGGTAAGACGTGAAGGATGGGGAGGCATCCGAGGGATGCAAGGCTGATGGAGGAGGCTAGAAGGCTAGGTCTAAGTTGGTTAGGCAAGGACGACTGCTGAGTGAATGTACTCGGGGGTTAAATCCTAAGATTAGGGGTTCACTGTAGCGTTACTATAACATTACTATAGCGTTACTGTAGTAGTACTGTAGCGTTACTATAACAATCAACTGGTATTTTCATCAGTTGACTGGTAGCGGACCGTTGGCTTGTAACGGTCGAATTTCACTTAGGATAATTTAACTGGTGGTTGTACCAATCGACTGGTGGCGGGGAAAATAGTAGATGTTTTCCTCCCGAGCTCTATTTAATAGAGCTTGGGGTGCTTGACTAAGGTTGACGAAATTAGTGGTGGCTAACTCTAATTAGAGTCTCCAAGTGCCCAAGTGATCTAGCGTGCTTGTACGAGGTTGTGAAGAGGTTCCTCTACCCAAAAGGAGCTACACGAGCTAGCTGGTAGTTCTCCGGAGAATCATTCACCGATGGATCGGGATCGTCCACCTTACAGACAGCCATGGAGTAGGAGTTTTATCTCCGAATCATGTTAAATCAACGTGTTAGGTTTGCTTTCTATTGTTAATATTTATTTTTATATTCCGCTGTGTATACTAACAATTGTAGGAAGCGACATTTTGGGTGAGACGCTATTCACCCCCCCCTCCTCTAGCGGATATCAAGGTCCCAACAGATGCTTCCCCAATAACCTAACTCAATCTTAAAGGGACTTTTTATCATTTCCACCCATGACAATTGTTTTTATCCCTTATTCTTGTTCATCTTGTATCCTGTTATATATATATATATATATATGTTGCCTAATGCCTCCTGTGCAACCATGAGCAAAATCTGACGTGAGCTATCTGAGGCGGCCAAATTCTAATTTTTTTTAATAACTCTCTCATTTATATGCAACAATTTTTCTCTCATATGCATACAATAACTTGACTTAAATTAAAATAAAAAATTCTTATTTCTCTCTCATATAATTGCATGTAATAATCACTATGCTGCTAATTTTTAAAGGTGGTGTAGCTACTACAACGTTGTAGCAGCTGCTACACAATAACTGCTACACGTTGTAGTAGCTACTATAGTAGCTGTTATAATGTGTAGTAGTTATTGTATAGTTACTGCACCATTATAGTAGTTATTGCACCGTTGTAGCAGTTACTATACCATTGTAGTAGCTACTGGCCTGTTATAACAGCTACTGTACCATTGTAGCAAATATAATATTGTAGCATCAGTACCATAGTGATTATTATATGTAATAATAGGAAAGAAGATATAATTTTATTTTAATTTAAGAGGAAAGATAAAAAAAGTTGCATGTAAATTAGAAAGAGATTAAAAAAAATTGAGTTTTAACCGCATCGATCGCCCACGTCGGATGTCGCTCACCGTCGCATAGGAAGCATTGGGTAGTATATCATCTCTCTCTCTATTCTCACACATTTCATGTGTGATCTTGATTTTTCCAAATGGACTTACACACACAAGCATAGTCTAGTAACTAAAATGTTGGAAAAAAAAGGTCACCTGTGGTTATCATGGTACTAGTCTAACTAAATGAATAATGACTAGTTTGTACTATCTCACCCCTTGGAATTCAAACTGTTAGTGTAGTGAAATATCAAACTATGAAGTAGACTATAGTAAAAACAAACCAATTCAATACACTTTATAAAGATTCTACCAAGAGATAGGAAAACATCATCACCAAAAATAAAAGAATAAGTCCATATGAGACCAACAAAACTCCATCACATAAATCATGCTTTTAAAGGACACTTTATATTTTTCATACTTCAAGATCATTATAAAGAATAGCAACCTAAGCAATTCTCACTCAATAACTCAAAACGTGAGCATGCTACAGAACGAAAAAGTAAAACTCCTAACTATAGGTGCCACTAAACAATATGTACAAAAGAGTTTGATATGTCTTAATACTAGTCACTTGGCTCGAGTCAGGAGGTTCACAAACATGTTGTGCTTCCCTTTACTCTGCTTGCATGTCGGAATGATACTTTTTCAACCTTTGCCTATTAACTTTGAATGCCTTACCATCTTGATTTTATTTTTCCAGGGAAAAGTTTAAGCCTTGAATTAAATAGTAATACACAGTCCCCCTCATGGAATTCTCTTCTCATGATATGTTTGTCGTGCCATATTTTGGTCTTTTCCTTGTATTCCTTAACATGCTCATATGCATCCTACCGAATTTCTTCCAAATCGCTTAGTTGAAGCTTTCTTCCCAAATCATAGTTCAGTCGTCTAATAACCCAAGAAACATTATGCTCAAGTTCCACGGGTAAGTGGCAAGGTTTTCCATAAACAAGTCTAAATGGAGTCATTCCTATGAGAGTTTTGTATGTGATCTGATATGCCTGTACATCGCTTCATTTAATTTTAGGGACCAATCCTTTCGAAATGCTAGCACTGTCTTCTCCAGTATACTTTTAATCTCCCTATTTGATATCTCTACTTGACCACTTGTTTGGGATGATACAGGGTGGTTATCTTATATCTCACTCCATATTTCTTCAATAAATTTCTGAATTGCCTTTCAATGAATGTGCTTTGCCATCACTAATCACTGCTCATGATATTCTGAATCAGGGAAACAAATACTTTTTTTGAAAAGGCTAATGACCATTTTAGCATCATATGATGGAGAGGCTACAACTTCAATCCACTTTGAGACATAATCCACAGTAATTAAAATGTATTTGATCACCTCCGATGTGGGAAAAGATGCCATAAAATTTATGCCCCAAATATCAAAGAGCTCCACCTCCAAAATAACAGTTCGTGGCATTTCTTGACTCCTAGTAATGTTCCCGGTGCTTTGACATCTATCACATGTCATTACAAAAACTCTTGTATCTTTGAATATGTTTGGCCAATAAAAATCAGTTTGCAAAATTATTACTATAGTCTTCATGGCTCGTGCATGCCCTCCATAAGTTGAAACATTACAATGGTATAAAATGTCACGAATCTCCTCATCAGGAATACATTTTCTATGGATACTATCTGCGCACCTCCTATGCAAAAATAGTTCATCCCAAATAAAATATTTTACATCCACTTAGAACTTCTTCCTCCATTGAAATATGTACTCTGATGATGAAATTCTACACGTTAGAAAGTTTGCTAAGTCTATGTATCATGGAGCTCCTGAACTTTTCCTGTCTCTTTTTTATCTTTAATTTCCGGATCAAATTTTTGGAACAATAATATCCACAGGAGGAGTCGGGTGGATAAACAAAATATATATACTCCGCCTAATAATTTGTTCCGCCAAACACATAAAAATAAATAAATAAATAATTTTTCTCATTGTTGATAAATTAATAAACAATTATGTACTAAAATATTAATTATCGTGGTAAAAGATGAACACGCTCGTTCTCAGTGGTAAAGTTGTCCGCGGTATGCCAATAGGCCATACCCCCATCCAGATTGTCCTAAAATGATTTCTAATTAAAACAAAATTAAATAGTTTGAAGATTATCCGGCAATTTTCCAAAAACACACTTAAAGTTTGGTACTGTGTAAAAGACGTCCTAAGTTTTGAAAATGCCTAAAAGACACTTTTGTTTTGTTTTTTGTTTTATCCGTATATCAAAGTTGACTTTTTCTTATGCTCTAATAAATTTTGTCATTAAACAAGGAAAAACAAAGGCTCGCCGATTGAATATTTCGTTGTAATTATATCGATGAAGGAGAGAGTTTGCTGATGGAAATATATGGAAAAGAGTTTGTCAGAAGTTGATTCATCCGAAATAATTTTACCCATAGAATATAGGATCCGCTGATAATATCATTTAGTATCACTAATAGAAACTATGTTTTTCATTATCGACAGAAACAAATTTTGTCAAGTCTATCATAGTAATCATACTCAATGTTACTATTATCCATAGATCTTTTGATGTAAATATCAAAATTATAAGTTAATCTCCATGAATCTTATTATGTCACATATAATTTGAGACGATGAAGATAGTAACTAAAGTATACCTTTATTTTCTGGAGGGATTCTGATGTAATATTTTTTTATCTATCATTTTGCACATTTGATATCTAACTATTTTTCACCTATATTAATAATTATGATATAAATTAGGGCATTTCTTAATGCACACGAATTAATTTTTTTTACAAATTATCTAACTTTTATATATATATATATATATATATATATATATATATTTTGAAACCATGATATAAATTTGGCCTTTAACTGTACGACTACTTCACTTGCACCCATTAATAGATTTTGTAGTTATAGTTGTTATTTGTACAAGCTAAGAAAGAATGTAATTTTAAGACAATTTGGATATCAAGCAAACAAATTAAACGGAGGATAAATGTTTGATTAGAGAAGTTAATTTACTTTATGTATAATTTGACCTTACATAATTTAAGAGTATGTATGTTCTTACAGTATGATATTCTTCTTGTGTCATACCTCGGAAGTATACTTGTCTGATAGAACAGACGGTACCCCTTAGTGACAATATATGATATAACATGATATGAGACCACAACACAAACTTAAAAGTACAACAGAAGATATAAAATATAACAACAACACAAATAGAGGGATTTACACAATCCACTCACAAAAACTAAAAGTGACTACATGCTGGCATGACTTAACACAATAAATATCACTATCGGATATAAATACACCTGAAGACTAAAATCCACAAATAAAACTGAATACAAATACAACGCAACAAGACATAACGTCGAAAACATGATCTCGAGTGCGATGTGGGACAGACAGACAGTCAGTATCTCTGAACGACATAACACATCCTTTACCCACTAACTTGGAAATAAAAGGAAAGCAAGGGGTAGTTAGTACAAAATACTTAGCAGATATAAGAAGATAGTGCAATAAACTATATATAGGGAGATCAAAGGATACAATCTCAGAAGAAATACTTACTATAAAAGCAAGAGTATCAATATAATCATCTACTAAGTAAAAGTATAACTTATAACGTAACACCCACTAACCTGCTCAACCAAATATAACCAATAAATCGAGAGTACCTACAATATGTCCAAACCCTGCACAAAAAAAATGCATAACCAACAAATAACAAGTCTTGACTAACACAACAATATACTACCATGAATAAGGTCTAGTGGATGGTCAGGATATGTAAATAGTCACTGCCCGTGGAAGAACGCTGTATTACGGATGGCCCCATGGGAAGACAGGATGAGGTAGCTATCTAGCTCCTCAATCACTAACTATAGAAGAACACTCTGTAAGTACCCCGGGGTAGTTTTAATTATGTGGTCAACCAAGTTAAGTTAGGTCCTGTGTGTATTTGATGTCTTGTGTCTAAGTGTGTAGGAGCTTAGAAGCACAAGAAATCGGGCGAAAGATGCAGCTAGTGAGAAGGATGACATGGGAGAGAGTCGATGGGCTTGGTGCGTCCGAGGGATGAGGTGTTGCGGAAGAGTACACTAGCAGATGAGAAGAGAGCGCATGGTATTTCTGAGGGAAGAGAAGCCACAGCAGAAGTTTGCTCAAGGAGAAGGCCGGAAGATGGGTCCGAGTGAGTCCAATTCAGGATGGACGAAATTACCCAAGCAATCGATGCAACGGAAGAGCCAACGAGGAGCTGCAGAGCTGCTGGAGGAGCCTTCAATGTGGTTAGAGGTGCCTCCGTGCCTTTCTGTGGGAAGGCATCTTCAACAGGGTTGAAGACGCCCACCTATGGAAGGAGCCTTCAACCACCGATGGAAGGTGCCTTCAACCCTTTGAAGGCGCCTTAGATCGGCAAAATTAATTGTTAGCGAAGATAAAACCTTATCTTCGCTTGCCTTACTGGAGGCACCTTCCACCTTGTTAGAGGGATCTTCCAGCCTCAGATAAGATTTTCCAAGGACTATAAAAAGACCTCTGGACCTAGAAAATATTCAACAACTGAATAACAACTTTTGTGTTAAATTTTCTAGTCATTTCTGAGCTGTCAACGTGTGTAAAGGGTTTCTCCATCTTCAACGAAGGAGAATTTTAATGAGCTTTCATTTGTCTTGGATTAATAACCATCTAGGTTGTAACCAAGTAAATTCTAGCCTTTTACCTACTCTTTTAGGTTGTTATTTCTTTATATCAATTATTTTTTGATTAATTAACTTATGCTACTAATCTAAGTCAAAAGAAGAAGAAAGAGGTTATTTTTATTTTATAAGCAATTCACCTCCTCATGTCAGCACCACTACACCAACAATTGGTATCAGATCCAAAATGCCTCAGAAGGACTAACTGCAAACTGAAGCACAAAGACGATGACTGAAATTAGTATTCTTCCACCAATATTCGAGGGGGAGTTTGTGTTTTAAAAGCGACAAATGGAGGTATTCTTTAAGATAGATTTTAATATTTTATTAATAATGAAATATGATTTTGAAGTACCAAAGAACATGAATGGAGAAGAACTTGAAGAACACCGCTGGACTAGAAAGCAACGCGGCAAATTTATGGCAAACGGTAAGGCTGAATTTCACCTTGTAAGCGTACTATCGGTTGAGGAACTTGATAGAATTGGCAACTACAAAAGTGCAAAAGAACTTTGGGAAAAGTTCTTGAAGCTCTATGAAGAACTAAAAGAAGCTGAATCTAACTCTTCGATGGACACCAAGTTATCGTCCGAAGAACATGAGATCGATGAAATTGTTGGAACAACATTTATAGCGGAATAACTATCTGAAGACAAAGAAAGCTGATCAAAGATAAGCATCGATGAAGGGAGAGAGTTTTCAAAAGAAAGTAGCGACGAAGGGGAGTATCAGACTACGAAATCGTAATGGTAAGTAAAGTATGTTCCCGATCTCTTAAGGAATTATTAGAATTCATTGAAATACTTCCTAAAAATATGGTGGATTTAGGAAAAGAGAATGCAAAGTTAAAATTGACTTTAACAAATGCATGTGGTCTGGAAGACTTTGATAAATTGCAATTTGAAAATCATAAATTAAAAGATAAAATAAAATTGCTAGAAAAAGATAATTCATGCCCAAATTCTTTACATGCTCCAGAAAGAAATTACAAATATCATTGAAAGCTTAACTGGTATTTTAGATACCATAAGGATCAAATTATAAAAGTAGAAAGATAGTTAATTCCCAGAAAATATTTGGTTAACACAATAGGATACAACTTATTTTGAGTTTTTAAATCTTGTTTAGATAATTAAATAAATTTTTGTCTGCATGCCTAAATTATCTTTATCTTATTAGACAAAGTAATGCATGCTAGAAATTTACCTGATTTATTCTTGTCGATAAAATTAATCATTTTTGTTAACTTTCTGGTAAAATTTTTTTGCTCAAAATTTTATCTATACAAAATAAAATATTCTCAAAATTATTTTTCATTGAGTTTTTTAACGGTATTTTAAAAATTAAAAATATTTCAGAAACTTAATTTTGGAATCTTTTATTTTTTCTATAATAGAACACCATCCATTATCATTATAAAATTCTTTGACATTTTTCAAATTTTACTGGAATCATTACAAATTTTTTTCCGAAAAGTTGTTTTTTAGAAGAATTTTTAGAGTTGAAAAATATTTTTTATGAAAATATTTCTACTGGTTATTTCTAAACCATGTTAGTTATTGATAATTTATGTTAAGTACCCCAAGAGAAATATTTCAATTTTTTTTAAAGTTTATTTTATCTTTTTCAATTTTTTTTGTTATAATCAAAGGGGAAGAAATAGGTACAAGTTTAGGGGAGGTAAGATTTAGAATTTTTACTTATTTATTTGCAAGCAATTTGTTATCACTTTTATTTTATTGTAATTTTTACCCTAACTTAAAATTGAGTTGATGCACATCAAAATAGGGGAGATTGTAAGTACCGGGATAGTTTTAATGTGGTCAAATAAGTTAAGTTAAGTCCTGTGTGTATTTGATATCTTATGTCTAAGTGTGCAGGAACTTAGGAGCACAGGAAGTCAAGCGAAAGGCGCAGCTAGCGAGAAGGACGACACGAGATAGAGTTGATGGGCTCGTTGCGTTCGAGGGATGAGATGTTGCGAAAGAATACGCTTGCAGACGAGAATGGAGCACGCGACATTTCCAAGGGACAAGAAGCTAGAGCGGAAGCTTGCTCGAGGAGAAGGCCCGAAGATGAGTCCGAGTGAGCCCAATTCTGAATGAACGAAATCACCCAGGCAATCGACGCAGCAGAAGAGCCAACTGGGAGTTGTGGAGCTGCTAGAAGTGCCCTCAATATGGTTGGAGGCACCTCCGTGCCTTTCTATGTCAACATGGTTGAAGGCGCCTTCAATCCTTTGAAGGCGCTTTACACTGGGCAAAATTAACTGTTAGCAAAGATAAAACTTTATCTTTGCTTGCCTCGCTGGAGGCACCTTCCACCTTGTTGGAGGCCTCTTCCTACCTCAGATAAGATTTTTCAGGAGCTATAAAAAGACCCCTGGACCTATAAAATATTCAACAACTGAACAACAACTTGTGTTAAATTTTCTAGTCATTTCTGAGCTGTCAACGTGTGTAAAAGGTTTCTCCATCTTCAACGAAGGAGAATTTTAATGAACTTTCACCTGGATTAGATTAACAACCATTTAGGTTGTAACCAAGTAAACCTTGTCCTTTTACTTACTCTTTTAAGTTGTTATTTCTTTATGTCAAATATTTTTTTGATTAATTAACTTATACTACTAATCTAAGTCAAAAGAAAAAGAAAGAGGTTATTTTTATTTTATAGGCAATTCACCCCCCTCTTGTTGGCTCAACTGCACCAACATACTCTACCATAGATAGTTCTGTGGACAGTCAAGATATGTAAATAATCACTATTTGTAGGAGAACGTTCTATCAGGGATGGTCCTATGGGCAGATAGGATATATAAATAGTCATTGTCTGCAGGAGAATGCTTTGCCATAGATGGTCCCGTGGGCAGACAAGATATATAAGTGTATAGACCAAAAATGCTAAGTAAATAATGACAATTACATCCAGGCGTAAGCTATGTTAGCTACACTATGGTATAATCTCACCAATGTATAGACATAAGCTTAAATAACATATAAAGGTCTAGAAGGATACTTAGCTATCTAGCTACAGTCTATTTGCGATAGCTCAATGCAACTATCTAGTCTAATGGGTAGTTCAAATGCATAGAAATGCAATAAGTAACAAGTCTAACAACATGTATCTAAATACAACAATAGCAAGTACCGTAGTAACAATCTTAATCCAAGGGAATCCTAGTCATTTAGTTATGATATATCATCTAACTCCATAGTATCATCATACATATAATAAACAATGGGATCAAGATCAAGTAGTCCTAGATGTTGATCCAAAGAGAATAGCTTAGTGCGATACGCTATCCCTCTATTAGGGAGTGATTTTCATCAAATATAGATAAGTATAATCTCACTAACATATATGCGCTTATACAAGTATACAACTATACTACATATGATTTCAATAACCTGCAGACGCAAACCTAAGTATATAATCACACTATAATATAAATACACAAACATAAGCCTATAACTTGACTATGGTCTGGTAATATCATATATATGTATATATATAACCAACTCAATCATGAATAACATATGAGACTACATAGATAATAAAATAGATTAAAATTTAAGGACAAACGATAAAAGTATCAAACTCAAGAAATAACTAGAGTGAAGTCAAGATAAGTAAATGTTACCTAATCAATATATAGGCGGATATAATCATGCACTAAGATCAAAGATCTAAAGAAGATAAAGTAAGAAGTACCTACCTTTATCTGTAGTTTGTATCAAAATATATCCCACGTCAAGATGTCCGTCTCAAAATCAGTGTCATGCATCACTATGTGTTATTTATCTAATTTTATATGCATCAATTAGCTAACCTAAATACCAAAACCAAATAGATACACATATTCCCTTTAATTAGGTTAGGGTTTTTAATCATAACAAGAACCCTAATCCATTCATTAATTCATCCATTTGTTGACTCACTCCATTAAGTCATTCACCTATATAGGTAATCCACCTAATTGATCTCAACAGCAATTTAATTATTCAATTAATCACAACATCATTTTAACTAATAAATCCAATGCAGAAAATTCCACAATCACACTTGACATTAGAAACTAAACATAATTATTGATCAATAACCTCTTAAATTAGAGATCTTACCCTCAAATCAAATCTACAACCATTCGATGAATAAATCTGATGTTGCTATTGTGAAAATGGAGCTCTCCTCTTCAAATCCAAAGAGGAGATGGTGTCTCTGATGATCATCCTCCCCTCCAAATCTGGATAGAGAACAGATGGGGCTCTAGGGCATAGCAGTGAGAGGAGATAGCAGTGATGAATCAAAAAGAGGAAGACTCGTCGATGGCTGTTGTGGTGCTAAGTCGGGGAAGAGGAGAGGGCTAGCAGTCCGTGGCTGGATTCGGTTAAAAAAGAGTGATGGCGCTCTCTCTCCCAGCCGACGACCGCAGTGTCATCGAGGTGGGCAGTGACAATGATGGATTGGCACAGGCAACACGATTGGGAGATCCAAGAGCTCCTTGCTCATGGTTGGACATGAACCGGTGGTGATGCTCACACCATGATCTGTCGATGACATCGAGAGTGAAGAGGAGAAGGGGAATTGGGAGTAAGAGAGATTGGTGAGGAGGACTCCCGCTTGGGCCGACAGTGTTGTCTCCCGCAACTGCTGTTGTGTCGTTGGTGGGTCTCGTGCGAATGGTCGACAACTGTCGAGTGGCACAGGTGATGGCATTGAGTGTGGTGTCGGCAGAGTTGGCAATGGAGGTTAGGAATCGAGGATATGAGAAAGGAATTGGACAATTAACGTATTTATAACTTAGGTTAATATTTATATCTTAGGTTTAATTAAATCAATCGATTCCTACTTAATTGGTACTCCAAACAGGTTTTCTCTAAGCCTAATTGATTCATCCCCTTAAACGTGTTATATAGACTCTATTTAAATCCTAGAAAATTTCTAAAAAAAAATCTTAGAAAATTCTGTAAAGTTACTACTTGAATAACGCTTATCATTTTATTATTATTTATTATTGTATTTTACATCTTGAGTTAACCATCTAGAAAAAGATGCTCCCATTAGCTTACTAGGAATTTTGAAAATAGAAAACATCGATGGGTCTATCGGTTGAGCATCATCAGAATTTTTAGGATACTTGCGATGCCCAGTTTTCACATTATCAGCAAAATATTAGGAACAGAAAGAAGATGCTTCTTCAACCAAATAAGCATTATATATTGACCCCTTAACTCTTACTTTGTTGCAAATATTATTTTTTAATTTCCTCAAAAATTGTTTGAACAGATACATCCATCTGTATTATTTAAGACTAGCTATTTGTGCATCACATGGTAAATATACTAGTAGATGTTCCATTGAATTAAAATAACTGAGTAGAAATATGCGCTCTAGCTTACATAGTATGAGGAGAATGTCTGTTTCTAGTCAAAACATATCATCCATCATAATATACATCACTATCAAATATCTAAAAGATAAACTCAATTCTATGAGTATTTTCCAAACATTTTGAGGAAGTAAGTCATGGAAAGCTACTAGAATAAGTTTTTGCATGAATACATAATAGTCATAACTCTTCATTCTAAATATCTTCAACCTGTTCATATCCATCCACACATCGAGCCATATTTGAGGCATATCCATCTGAGAATTTTATTTTTTTCAACCAACTATATAAAACTTGCTTACCATCTTTGTCCAAGGTATAACAAGCCTTTAGAAATCTATTGGTTATTTTATTCTGATGTCACTCTGGTCTATTGACTAGTTCATTTAATTTCTCATATGATTTTGTAGTGTCTTTAGTTCTTCTAAGCATATTCATCACAGTGTTAAAGAAACTATCAAAAAAAATTTTCTCAATATGCATAACATCTAAATTATGTCAAATAAGTAGATACTTTCAATACGACAACTCCCAAAAAATACTTATTTTCTTCCAACCACACTTGCATATCCCAATGATGTATTTATCTATCTCATCGGAACCGAGTTGAAATACTGGTAGAAATCCATAAGTATATATTTGTTTAATGATGTCTTCATCTGAAGCATGAACTGTTGGAGAAGGTTTTTTTACTACAACATTCTTTAGGATTTTTTTTATTTTTCTTGAAAGGGTAATCAACTGGTAAAAATTTACAGTGATTATTAAATCAAGATACCTTCCCACTACAAGGTAATGAAAATACATTAGACTTTATCATGTAGTGTGGGCATGCTAATTCACCAGCCGTGTTCCATCTCAACTATTGGATTGTAAGATTGCAAACAAAGTCTCATATAAAAAATACATGGGAAAGATCATAGATTTATAAGGAAAAGATATCTTCATTGATATGAGATCTTTGGTTATAGCCCAAAAATAAAACCATGAGGGCTTAGGCACAAGTAGATAATATTATGTCATTATGGAGATAACCAGATTTCTTTTGGTCCTAATAATTGGTATCAGAACCCAGACTTCCAGAAGGTTTAACTACCGATTGTGCACAAGAGCTATGGTATAATTGAGGCATCTGAGTAGAATATTGAGTTTGAACAAAAGAAGTGAGAGCTCCCATGTTTGAATCAAGAGGACTAGACACTAGACAGGAAGTCCTAGTTGCGGCTAGGCAAGGAAGTCCTAGTAGGTCGGGTGGACTAAGGGGCGGAAAGACCTAGTGGGTCGAGGATCAAACGTGGGAAGCCTGTGGCCCTTCGTTTGAGGGAGGAATTATTAGGTTGTAAGGTTGCAAATAAAATCTCACATTAAAAATATATGGAAAAGATCATAAATTTATAAGGAAAAGATATTTTCATTGGTATGAGACCTTTTGGGTAGAGCCCAAAAATAAAATCATAAGGGTTTAGGCCTAAAGTGGATAATATCATGTTATTGTGAAGATATCTAAATTCCTTTTATTCCTAACGTCAACAACATTGAGTATGCTAGAAAATCACTAATCATCCATAATAATGTAACATGTAATCTAAAATGAATTTTACTTGCAACATCATAAGTTACTGACCATACATTCCATAATTCATTCAACTCGGCAATCAAAAGTTGTAAAAAAATATCTATCTTCTCTTTGGGATAGGTTAGACTAGGAATAAGAATGGTAAAGAATATAAATTCATTTTTCATGCACATCTATGATAGTAAATTACACAGTGTTAATATTACTGGCCAAGATGAATATATTGGTGTAATTTGTACTAATGGTCTAACTACAGTTTTGATGAATGACAAGTGAGTTAAGTTAGATGTTATCATGATCTAACCTTGGTACTGAGTGTACAGGGTTGATTAACTTAATCGGTCAAGAGGACCTGACACCAGACAGGAAGTTCAATCAGGATGTGTGATTCCCAAGTGGCGAAGTTCGAATGTGCGATTCTTACAAGAGATTGGGATGTGCGATTCCTGAATGACGAAGTCTGGATGTGTGATTCCAGCATGAAGACCTAGTGGGTCAAATTAACGTCATGAAGGTAACTTAACATACGGTAAGTGAAGTTAATGGAGGAGAGTGACTAGTGAAGACGCGTTCAGGTTGAGAGACAATATACGTCTGTCCAATTTAAGTTCATTTTTGAAACCTAAATTGAGACCCTGGCTAGATCTTGGTCTAGATGTTAGGGTCTAAGTCATAAATTAGTTATATTATTATTGTACTAACTTTGTTTTATAGGTTAGATATTGTTGTGTTGGACTAACCTAACTTGTAGGGCAAAATGAGCAAAAAGGTGTCGGGTGAACAGTACTCGAGGTGGCTTCAAGCATTGGAAGGCGCCTTCGTACTATTCATGGAAGGCGCCTGCGGTGCTATGGAAGGTGTCTTCCAATGGATAAAATTTAGAATTTATTGACGATAAGGAGCAACAAATTTGGGATCAAATTTCACACATTGGAGGTGCCTTCAAGGTTGTGGAAGGCACCTTCCACACCCTTTAAATGAGTGTCTCGACCAAGCTTCATAACACAACTTTCATATGAGCTTCTACTTGTCCGATTGACTTTTCGACATCTCTAACTTCCTACTGCTACTCTACTATGGCGCTGTTATGCCTGACTACTGCTAAGGAGCCGTCCAACATCGAGCTTGATCCGATAATCTTCGAAGGTGTTGGGTAACGAACGATTCTATACTTAATTATTGCAAAAGGAAAGTGTAGCATATTACACTTGTCCTATTCTTTCTCTTGTACTCAATCCCTTCTTCCAGCTGTTTCAGAAGAGGTGTTTTAGTGGATTATCTGTCAATAGATATGCAGGACCTGGGTCTTAGAGTAGGAGTCACCAAAGCCTCCAAACCAAGTAAAACTGAACCGTGTCTCTTACCTTTACTTGCTTTTGCTTTTGTATTTTCTTTCCTCTACGTACTTATTTCAAAAAGTAAAAAGTATTTAAAAACCACATGATTCACCCCTCCCCCCTCTCACGTGCGTTTCGATCTAATAAATAGTATCAGAGCAAGGTTCTGCTTTGAATTGATGTAACCACCAATCAAGCAGAGGGAATTATTTTATTTCTTTTTGGATTTTAGTTTCTCGTACCTTGATTGAATTAGTAAAAATTTACCTCTTTAGATGATTATTTTAAGTTTAGTTTTTATTAGAAATTGGTACAACATCACTTGAGTCATTGACATTTTTCCAAGCACAACTAATCCAAGACCAAGTCTTGGTACCTCCTCTTAGTTTTCTATTTTCAGTAATCAATGGCCCAACTTGAGGGATTCAGTACCACTCGTCCTCCTCTCTTCGACAGAAATGATTTTCCATATTAAATGAAGAGGATGGAAGTTTACTTAAAGACAGACATTGAGCAATGGTTCACCATCCAACGAGGGTACCGGGCGCATGTAGATGAAGCAACAAAAGTACCACTCAATCCTGAAAGATGGGAGTCCAGAAGATAAGAAGAAAGCTCATATCGACTCAAAAGTGTTGAATATGATCCAGTGTGGACTTACAAAAGAAGAACTCAACTGAGTTGGCCTGCACGAGAATGTAAAGGAACTATATGGAACAAGTTCATCAAACTACATAAGGGAAGTACCAACTCAAGGGTAACGAAGCATGATTTATTATTGAATTCTTTACTTAATATTAAAATGAAGGAGGGAGAAATCGCAAGCGAACTATATGCGAGGATCAAGGATATTCTCAACTGCCTACACATGATTGGACATCAACTCGATAATCGTGATGTTATCAGATATGCTCTGAATTCATTCCCTCGAAACTCATTGTGGGCATCAATCATAGATTTCTATACAATTTTGAGGAACCTCTCAAAATTAAAGCTAGATGAATTATTCAGTGAATTAGAACTGCATGAACAAACTAACGACCCAAAAGTCAAGAAAGGAATTGCATTTCTTATAGGTACTTCAAAGGGAGCTAAACCTAAAGTAGAAATTGAATCCGAATCAGAATCATACGAAGAAAAGCAACTAGTGAAAAAGGTAGGGAAGATGTTCACTAGACACAAGAAAAACTTTACCAAATGCGATATGAAGAAGATGTCCAAGTCTGCATCCAACAACTCAAAGGCAAATGTCACATGCTACAGTTGCAACAAGAAAGGGCACTTCAAACATGAATGCTTGAATGAAAACAAGATTAAGAAGCAAAAGAAAGCACTAAAAGTGACTTGGGACGAGTCTTCTTCAGACGAATCAGGAGCAAACAAACCAAAGCAAGCGAGTTAACTTGCACTGATGGCAATCGAAGGTGAAACATATCAAGACGATGAGTCAGAATACGAGTCAAGCAATGGATCTACATCCGGTTCAGATGAACCAACTGGGGTAAAGTAAAATTTAATTACACTACAAATTTATTTAAAATTATTTCATGCCTAAACAAAAAGTTAACTAAAATTGAGGAACACGCTAAACTCCTCCTTAAGGAAAATAATATCCTTAAGCAACAACTGAGCTTGATCTCGTTAACTGACCAAGTGCAAGACAAAAGTTTAACTCAAGCCGTAAATCTTGAGGAAAAAAAATTTTGTATAGAAAAATCAAGTTAAAGAGTTAAAAGAACAGTTGGAAAACTTTATCTTAGGATCCAAGTATCTAAATGTGATACTTGGATCCCAAAGAACTGTGTATAATAAATCTGGACTTGGATACAAGTCTAACTCAACATTTAAATCATTCTTAACTCTAACTCAAAATAAAAAATTAATTAAAGTTTGGGTTCCGAAAGCGTGCCTAATCATGCAAATAGGACTCAATCAATACTATATACCAACAAATAAAATTCACTACCTAAATCAAAATAAACCAAATAACTCACTTTTAAAAATTAAACCTTCAAAAATAAACTTAAACCTAAAGAATAAAATAAAAACAAATAAACCTAAATAAAACAAAAACAAAATCAACTTAAACTCAAACTATAACCAAGTCTATTATAACTATAAAATAAATTGGCACAAGCCTAAAACCTAAAAGTTTAATAATTCAAGGGGAGGCTCCAAAATTAGTTGGCACATCTAAAAACACTGACTGGGTAATTCGAACTAGCATAAATAGGGATAAAAGTTTAACCTGATAAATAGTACTAAAGAAGTTTTGAATGATAGTAGGTTAGGAAAGCTCTACCTATGCATGTCTAGGAAGATATGACTTCGACCTGATGCATTTGGCTTAATGGAACTAACTAAAGTTATCCCTTACTAAGCATAACTGGTTAGACTAAAGTTTTGTACTAAGTTCAGTAGGACTATTTAAAATTTTTTGAAGGTGTGGTTACTCTAATGATGTACAGGTGACTCAGCACATATTAGAAGTTTATCCAAATAATGCATGTTTATTGAATCTAACACAAGTTAAACCAAATCTTGAAATTCAACGTAACTCATCTCACAAAATTATAGGATTTTCGGATTGAAAATATAGATTAGGTGAGATAAATAAGAATTAAACTTCAAATTAAATTCAAATTAAAATCAAATTAAAATTAAATTCACATTAAGTTCAAATTAAATTAAAGTTAAATTTAAATTTAAATTATATTATATTAAAATTAAAACTTAAATTAAATTCAAATTAATTAACTCAAAATTTAAGCTCAAACTTAAAACTAAAAACTTAATAAATTAACTTTAAAAAATTATTATCGCCATCGAAGGCACCCTTGATACAATTGGAGGCACCCTCAAAAGGACAGAAAAAATCCCGCTCCACCCAACTGACTGCAGGTGCCTTCAGTCGGTTGAAGGCACCCTCCATAGCACATGGAAGGTGTCTTCCATCAAGCTGAAGGTGCCTTCAACCATCATTTGTACAGAGAACAGAGCCTTTGCTCTGTTCACATTCACCTCACAAGAAGGTGCCTTCTATCAGTGCTTCTCCTCTTCTTCTCCATCTTTCTCCTTCCTAACCCCAACTATGCCTCGTAGGGACCTTCTAACTCAACCTATCTAGTAATTTTCTTCATTTATATGTTTTTTTTTATTATTTGCATGTATAAACTATGTTAGAGAAAAATGAAATGTTATTCCATCCCAGGTTAATTTCAGCAATACCCCATCTACTGATGCTATATTTCCCACTGAGAAACTTAGGCTAGATTTTCTATAGTATTCATATATTGCACTTAAATCTAGGTTTCTGAGTAGGTCATTATTCACTTGATATTGTGCCTCTATCATAGAGGTCATTGATTATTAGCTAGTTTATTGTAGTTATTCAGTAAACTTAGACTTGTGTGCATAGTTTTATAACAATCTAGTTAAAATTGATGCTTTGACATACTCCACTAGAGTTGGTGGGAAGGACTTTAGCTTCTCCCCCACTCTATTGTATGATAGCTTAGGACTTAGGAGGTATGCCTATCTATTTTTTTGTTATCCTAGGAGGGATTTGTCATTTGGTGAACTCTACTCCTACATTACATTGGATATTATCCACATATATTTTTTGGGGAAGGAGAGACTACCTATTATTACTGACTTTAGGTCACTCTCTCTTAGGGTATAAGACTACGTCTTGTATCGAGTCATGATCACCTGCATTTTGTCGATCATATCTTGCGATATTGTGATGATGCGACCCTCTTACTCTTTCATTTTGTATGCACAATACTAGCGCATAGACATCAACATTGTATTACATATATTCTTTGGTTAGACATTTAAGGCTATAATTTTTTAATACTTGTTAAAATATATTAGGTTTAGAGGGAGGACATTTAAAACTACTTTCAAAATGACTTAATTCCAATCTTACTCCTTTTTGAAACTAAATAAGATTATGAAACTTACTAATTTTTTTTAGTTAATTATTTTAAAATTTAATTAAAAACCCTTTGTAAATTTTGTTTGAAAAAATAGTTTTGCAAAAGAAATTGGTTTGATAAAAACTCTTTTTTTTGAAAAAATACTTTCAAAATTTGCTTTATGAATTTTTTTAATGTCTGTTTTGAAAATAAAAGTATTTTGAAAAATACTTGAAAAACTGCTTTGGTAGAAAATATGTTGCAAAGAAAATTAGAAAAATCTTTTGAAAAAGTATCCCGTTGAAAACTATTTTTAAAAGTACTTTTGAAAATCATTTTAAAAAAATTATTTTGTCTCTGAATTACTTTGATCAAAATTTAATTGAGCAACTCTCTTCAAAAGTGTTTCTTACAAAATCACACTTTCCGAACTGATTTTGTAAATTGTTTTGAAAAAGGTATTGAAATTTGTTTGCAGACTTATTTTTGCTTAACTGCTATTTGAAAATATTTTCAAACTTATTTTGCTTAACCAGATCTCCTTTAAACACTTTAAAGGAGTTAAAACCCTTTTGAAAATTTCTTTTAATACTTGCCAAATTTTGATTAACACCTCCCTCTAATAAACCTATAAATTTTTGTAACTACTTTGAAAGTTTCATACTTATAAAAGTTTCATAGTTTGCTACATTTATCTATGTTTATTTGATGAATGCTAAAGGAGGAGGGTAAGTAAGGGTTAAATAAAAGACACTAAATCTTGAGGGTTAAATAAAACAAACTAAATCTTGAAACCCAAGAGAATAAAATAGCAACTGATCTTACCTAAGTTTTATCTCTTGAATCATTTGTTATTACTATTTTTCTATTTTTTTCCTAACTTTAACTCATATTATCATTGTATCAAAAGAGAGGAGATTATTGATGCAATTTGCACTAACAGTCTAACTTAGATTTTGATGAATAATAAGTGAGTTAAGTTAAGTGTTAACATGATCTAACCTTAGTATCGAGTGTGTAGGTTTGTCTAACTTGACGGGTCAAGAGGACTTGACACCAGACAGAAAGTCCAGTCAAGATGTGTGATTCTCGAGTGGTGAAGTCCGGATGTGCAATTCCGACAAGGGATCGGGATGTGTGATTCTCAAGTAGCAAAGTATCCAGTAGGAAGATCTAGTGGGTCAGATTAACATCAAGAAGGTAACTTGACACACGGTAAGTGAAGGTAAGTCAATGGAGGAGAGTGACTAAGTGAGGACGCATCCCGGTTAAGGGGACAATAGGCATCAGTCCAATTTAAGTTCATTTCATAAACCTAAATTACGATCCTGACTAGATCCTGGTCTGGATGATAGGGTCTAAGTCATAAATTAATTCTATTATTATTGTGCTAATTTTATTTTGCAGGTTAGCTATTGTCGTGTTGGACTAACCTAACTTGTAGGGCAAAAGGTGCAAAAGGGCCTCGGGTGAAAAGTACCCGAGGCGCCTTCAAGCATTGGAAGGCGCCTTCGTACTGTTCGTAGAAGGTGCCTTCGGTGCTACAGAAGACGTCTTCTAATGGATAAAATTTAGAACTCGTTGACAATAAGGAGCAACGAATTTGGGATCAAATTTCACACATTAGAGGCACCTTCAAGGCTATGGAAGGCGCTTTCCACGCCCTTTAAATGGGTGTCTTGACCAAGCTTCATAACATAACTTCCATATGAGTTTCTATGCGTCCGATTGGCTTTCTAACTACTCTGGCTTCCTACTGCCGCTCTACTACGACACTGTTGTACTCAACTACTACTGAGAAGCCGTCTAAAATAGAGCTTGATCCGATAATCTTCGAAGGTGTTGGGTAATGAATTTACGATTCTGTACTTAATTATTGTAAATGTGTAGCGTGTTACACTTGTCCTATTCTTTCTCTTGTACTCGATCGCCTATTTTGACGGTTCCGAAAGAGGTGTTTTAGTGGATTACCCATCGATAGGTCTACGGGACATGGGTCTTGGAGTAGAAGTCACCGAAGACTCTGAACCAAGTAAAATCGAACCATGTCTCTTATTTTTATTTACTTTTGCTTTTGTAGTTTCTTTCTACTGTGTACTTATTTCAAAAAGTAAAAAGTTTTTCAAAACCACGTGCTTCACCCCCTCTCACATGCATCTCAATCCAACAGAATATTACTGCACTGACTAACCAAATGGTTGAAATTCATCTACGGAAAGTCTCAATCTCATATTACGTGGTTCCATTGTAAAGGAAGAAAATACAATATCAAGATGTTTCCATGCAGAGAAATCACAAGGATGATATATAATACCTCCTTTGTGCTCATACTTGTGATGTCACATCATGTGGTAAGCTGTAGCGGCAGATGCATACAAATGTTGAAGTCTAGTAGCTAAGAGAAAGTAATACATCAATTTCCAAGTAATATTTTTCTATGTGAGTTCGATGCTTATAACGAGAGTGATTACATATTTTGCATTCACTCAGTTTATTATCTTCCTTTCAAAATATCATACAGTTGTTTATACAATAATCAAACTTCTCTACTGGTAAACATAAACCCCTAACCAATTTCTTTGTACTGTAGAAGCTATTAGTCAATATGTTATTAGCAAGGAACAACTTTGACATAAATTAACATATGTCATCATAACATTTTTCTAAAAAATGATGTTCTACTTTCATATTTAGTAATCTTATAGTAACTAATAGTTGAGAATGACCAAAAGGAATGTCTTTTTATACTTCTCTTTCACTTGCTTTTAACATTTTATATAGTTGTTGATATTCAAGTGTTGACATTTTATCTATGTAGGAATAATCAAATGCATTCATCGCATCATGAACCATTTATTCCATTGCAATATCATTAGTTGATGATTCCTTGACAATAGTTGTGCCAGAAAATGAATCACCAGAAGACCCAATTGGTTCACATAAATGAGACTCTCAATGACAGTACCAATTGTAGTAATTTTGCACAAAATTATTTCTACATATATGTACTTTCACGATATCCTCATCACGGAAAGTTGTATTTTTTTTCATTTCGAATGATTACATGGGCACCGTAAATTGACACCATTCTAGATAACTCTTAGCAAAGTTCACAAACTCTTCAACTTTAACAATAAAATCATCTCTAATAAATCTATTTTCTAATCAATATTGTACATCCAAACTTTATCCATAAACATTATCACCTAATGAGAATATAATTTCATACAATTTATTACAAAGTATATGGGTTGTTAAAAAGTATTCAATTGAGAATTAAAAATATAATTTGTGAAATCACACATTGAACTTATTGTATATATCAACCTAAATCATAAAATAACAAAGAAATAAGTTCTAAGATGATCTTAGATGTAAATAAAGTATACCTGAAAATGAGTAGTATAATCGTAGAAGAGCAGCAAATACAGTATACCTAAAAAATTAGAACTAAAATTAATAACAAACAATAACAAGATAGTACAAATTCATGACAGGACCAAGCTAGTGGCCGAGCAAGCTTCTAAACGCGAGCTAGCGGCCGACCAAGACACTGGCCACGACCACGTTGCCAGTCGTGTGTTGGCGGTCGGGAAAGGCGGCAGCCAAGTACTGGCAGCCGGCAAAGTCACCAGTCGAGAGTTGGCGGTGGGCAAAGCCGCTAGCACGCGACTAGTAGCGCGCGAAGCTACCAGCATGCGGTTGGCAGCTGGCAAAGCCACCAGCACTCGGTTGGCGGTCGGTGAAGCCACCAACATGCAGATAGTAGTGACCGAAGCCGCCAGCACATGGCTTGAGGAGGCCGAATATAATCCACCAGCACACGGCTGGCATCCACCCAAGTCGCCAACACACGGCTGGCGGCCGACGAAACCACCAGCACGCGACTAGTGGCCTGCAAAGTCGTCAGCACAGAGCTAGTGACTGGCAAAGTCACCAGCATGAGGCCGCCCACAGAATACGACCAGAGAAGGGAAGAGGGAGACAACAGGACTTACCTGAGAATCGTCGGAGTAGATTTGGGAAGAAAGGAGCAAGCACGTAAGGGGAAAATCAGGGTTGTACCCTAATTTTGACTAAGGGTTACTGATAGACTATAATTTTTGTCAGTAGCCCACTGATCTTCCTGACAGAACTTAAATTCCTTCGAGAAAGTGGTATCATCCCAATGGAATATATTCTGTCGGTGATTAAGTTATTGATGAAATATTAATTTTGTCGATAAACCATCAGTAGATGTCATCCCAGATTGAAGCTTTACCGACGGAAATCATGTTTCGTCAGAGTTTTCCAACGGAGTGTGAGTTTCGTCCGTAATCTCCAATGGAACATGATTTCCGTTAGAGATTTTCGACGAAAATAATTACCGTCGAAATTTGCGTCAATATTCTAGATTATTTTTTGTAGTGTGGGATCAATTCCCAATGGCTGTAAAATATCTCGTTGGGTATCTGATCTCTCCCATATAAAGAGCCGCTACACTAGGGTTAAAATATTCTCATAATTTACTTGTCTTTATCTTACTGTGAGGCCAACGATACTAGATCGCTTAAGATGAGTGATATCATCTTTTTGCTTAAGAATCATTGTAGTACTAGTTTTTAAAAACCAGCACCATAGTTTATTTATACTAGCACCCATGTGATGCTAATTTTTGAATTTCAGCACCGTTATCGTGCTGATTTTTAAAAATCAACACCACGATGATACTAGTTTCTAAAAAGAAACATCATGAGAGTGTTGTTATGTTAAGCTATGGTGCATGTTTTATTTTAAATAATAAAGAAGTACATATTTAGACTCTCGATCGGAGCACTACAAAGATCCATAAGAGTTGAAATGAATTGATTCAGAGTTCTCCATGTCTATCAATAAGTTTTGACTAAAATTTATTGATGAATTAGGGGATTTGAATTTTTAAAAAGTTGGCATGTAAAGGAATATGATAGGGCAGTGAAAATATTTATGATGTATATGTCTAGTTCTGATAACCGGACGATAAGTTATGTATATATGTTAATTATCTAAAATTATAAATTTTGAAAACCTTCTTATCACTATTGTTAACGACTTCAAATTGCTATTTCTAGATATATATAATCTTCAGGATACTTTAGAAACCTATAAAAAATATGATACTGCTATGACAGCAATCCCTTTTTATTATGCCACATCATTAAGAGCGAGTTTAGCAAGAATTTAAATTAGCAAACACATGAGTGGAGATTTATAGAGTTATAAATTAAAATCTCCTATCAAATTTTGACCTCTGACCACTATAATTATTATTCCATATAACTGAGCCAGCCTGGGAATCTACTTTAGAAATCCATAATGTGAGTTCGATCGAAATGGTCTAATTTTTAAAAATTAGTATAATAGTAGTTGGTATATATCTAAATTTAATTTAATTTAATTTAAGATAAAATTGTTGAGAGTGAGATGAACGCTCTCAAATTTTAGCTGCGCCTTTATTAAATTGCCGACGATTATATCAAGTAAACTGTTTTTCCCACAATCCAGCTCTCTTATATCAAGTGATCTGCTGACTTTTTTTTTGAAGTATTTATGGGAGAGTTTGAAAGTCACATCAAGATTAATTTTTTAAAAAATATAAAATTATAAATCCAATATTTTGAGGATCTGGTTCATTCTGTTGTTTCATTATCACGAAGAAGATCCCACGGATCATCTAAGATAAGATGATAAATAATAATATGTTTATCACATGAAGTTGTGCATTAAATCGTAGAATTATGAGAGTATAAATCTTCGAAACCTGTGTAATTTATCCTATCATCATTTATTCTCTCCTTATTTATCCTCTCGACTATCATGATTTATATTTATCCTCTTATCATTTATCCTTTCGATTATTATGATTTATGATACTCGTAATAATCTGGGTTGAGTGCGACAGGGCACTGGAGACGACTTTTGCCACATGATTATTCACGAAGAAAAACACAAAATTTGATCCTTTTGTTTTTTGTTTTCACAATGAGAAGTTCTGTTTTAATTCTGTTTCTGTTCGTCGCTCTTCCTGCCGCCACAGGTCAAGTGCTTCCCGTCTCCAACTGCAGCAGCGGTGGTGGCGGCGGCGGCCGATTTGGCGAGAGCCTCGGCGCCCTCTTCTCCTCCCTCGCGTCCCTCTCCTCCTCCTCCAACGCCGCGAATGACACCACAGGCGCCGGCGCAGACGCAGCCTACGGCCTCTACATGTGCCAGGGAGACCTCTCCGGCCCCGCTTGCCAGGGCTGCTTGCTGACGGCGATCGCCGGCATCAACCAGACCTGCGCCGGCGCGAGGCGGGGCGTCATCTGGTACGACATCTGCTTGCTCCGCTACTCCGACAACAACTTCTTCGGGGAAGTGGAATCCGGCGGCATCAACATGAGCAACCCCCGCCAGCTGACCAGCTCCATGGAGCCCTACCATGTGCTTTGGATTTTTTTTTTTAATTAAAATTATACATATTTATCAAATTAATTTTAAAAATTCAAAAAAAAAATTAATATATTATAATTAAGCAGGTGATGACGGCGCTGGTTGAAGTGGCGGCTTCCCGGCGGCCGCTGATGTTCGCGGCCAACGCCTCCGACCTCTACCCGATCTTCGCCATCGCCCAGTGTACCTCCGACCTCACCTCCGCTGGCTGCCGGCGCTGCCTCACCTCGATCTTGGCCTTCATGCGGACCTGCTGCCTCGGTCACAAGGGCTGGCGCTACATCGCCCCGAGCTGCTGGATTCGATACGAGGCCACCCCCTTCTTCGACGTCACCGTCTACAACGAGATCATCCGCAGCCGCTGCTCCGCCGACGACTTCCCCGCTCCTCTTCTGGCCTCCGATGAGACGAAGCTCGAAACCCTAGTCGCACAATTGGGATCCAGCGCCCGTTTGAGCGGCTTCTACAACGCCACATCAGGGGATCGGAACTCCAGTAATCTGTTCGGCCTTGCGCTTTGTCGCGAAGACTCAGCGGCACTTCCGAGCGGAGCGTGCACGAGTTGCCTCTACAGAGCAAGCACCGCTATGGCGGGCGAGTGCCCGAATAAGACGCAGGGGATCATGTGGTACGACGATTGCTTGTTGCGGTACTCAAATCAGAGCATTTTCAACGTGGTGGACGGCAACGGGCAAACGTTCTGCAGCGAGCAGAGCGTCTCGCTGGAAACCGACAATTTAACCATGAGCGGAGCTTCGGCTCTCGTCGGAGTGGCGGTTGGCAGGGCGTCGTTGTTCGCTTCCGTCGTTATCACGATTAGCAACGCTGATACGAGCTACGTGAGTGTGCAATGCACGAGGGATCTTAGCAGGGAGAGTTGCCGGACCTGCTTGGCGAACGGAATGAACAGGATCGCGACTGATTGCCGCCAGAGGAAAGGGTGGCAGTTCTTGTCGGGGAGCTGCATGATTAGATACGAGGTGTATCCTTTCTTTAACCTGAGTACAGCTCCGCCACAGGCCGCCCCTCAGCTGCCACCTAGTGGTGGTGGTGGAGGCACTTCGCAAGGTTTGCATCAATTTGAAGTTGGAACTTGTGCGACATGATTAAGGCAGCTCGAAGCTGCTCTCTTGCAGGAGGGAGACGCAGGAGATCATCAAATGTTAGAATCATTGCTTTCGCTCTCCCAATTGCTGGACTTCTTCTGCTTGGAATTCTTCTCTTCCATGCATGGAAGCTGAGAAGAAACAGAGGTAGCTAGCTAACTATTAGTTCTTTGGTGTTTATGAAGATTGAGCTGTTAAGAATTTGGAGATTGAATGACATATTTTTCCTATGTTTTTTAGTGAGCAAGAACCTTAAGCTAGAAGATTTCATTACTGGAGATGTGTCCTTGATAGATTTGCACATCATCCAATTGGCTACTAGCAATTTTTCCAATGAAAACAAGCTTGGGGAAGGTGGATTTGGACCTGTTTATAAGGTATTCAACTGATTAAACATTTCATCAGAGAACATCCAGTCTGATGCATTAAGCATTTCATTTCCAGGGGGTGTTGCATGATGGAAAAGAAATAGCAGTAAAAAGATTGTCACAGAAATCCAAACAAGGCCCTACCGAGTTCAAGAACGAGGTGAAGCTGATCGCGAGGCTTCAGCACAAGAATCTTGTGAGGATGTTGGGTTGCTCTGTGGAAGGGGAAGAGAAGCTGCTGATCTATGAATACTTGCCCAACAGAAGCCTTGATGCCTTTCTATTTGGTCAGTTTTGTTTTCCTTTTCAAATTTGTTCTTTGTCCAGATAGTTAGACCTTATCATGCTTCATCTATAGATCCAAACAAGCGCGTGCAATTGAATTGGGAGACAAGGTTTCAGATAATCTCAGGGATCTCCGGAGGCCTCCTCTATCTCCACGAGGACTCGCTCCTCAAGGTCATTCATAGAGACCTCAAGGCCAGCAATATCTTGTTGGATGATGAAATGAACCCCAAGATATCTGACTTTGGCATGGCGAAGATTTATGTGCCTGATGAAAACGATGTCAACACGAATCGAATTGTTGGAACTTAGTAAGCAAATCCCAATCCTACACCATGACTCAAACCTGATTCTTTGTCCAAGCTTGTGGTTTAGTATGCATGTTTCATTTGAACAGTGGATATATGGCTCCGGAGTACGCCATGGATGGAGTTTTTTCTGTGAAATCGGATGTGTACAGCTTTGGTGTTCTCCTCTTGGAAATTATAAGCGGGGAAAGGAACGGAAGAGCACATCTCGAGCAACATGGACAGAACCTTCTCAGAACAGTAAGGCCCAAAGTTTCTTTCTCCATTCATTTGGCTGTAACAATTTGCATTCATTTTTATAGGCATGGGATCTGTGGATGCAAGACAAGCCTTCTGAATTCATCGATCAATTGCTCGATTGCGAAGTTTGCAAAGCAGTGAAATGCATCCACATAGGCTTGTTGTGTGTCCAGGAAAATGCTGAGGAAAGACCCACCATGTCTCAAGTGGTTGTCATGTTGAGAACTGAAGGCATGGTGCTTCCTCAACCCGCACAACCCCCAAACTTTCAGAGGAGGACGACCCTCGAGCCAGAGGCATCCTCGCATACATCAACAACAATTCCATCAGCTCTTCAATCTATCAATGAGGTAACAGAGACTTTCGTTTTCCCAAGATAGCAATCTGTGAAGCAAGCTCAGAGGATTTAGTTGTGGTGTTCATCTGTAAGTATGGATTTGTTTAGATGGAGTTGCAATTATTTTTTTATTATCAGTTGGAGTGAATTCTGGAGTACCATCATGGTCACGATGAGTGTTTGATGTTTTCTTCAATCCTTCACAGAACGATATTTTAAAAAGTTTCAGAAATTATATCTAAATCTGCATTAACAGCTTTTTTCCTTTCAGAATGGAGTTCATTCAGGAACAAACGAGGAGAATACGTAACTTTAGTTGTGTGGAAACGCAACTGCAGCACAGGAACAACCTGTGCATTACAACCAAACATCCTCAGGAAAGAAAAAAATACTCCTCTAAACAAAGTGGCTTTCTATTCAAATTTGGACAAATAATTTTTTTTTGGGAAAAAAGCAATTCACCTTTAGTAATTTATGCTTTGGCTTTTTTTTTATTAAACAGTATTCAATTTTTAGAATCAATTAATCTTGAGTTAATCTTGGAGTTGACTGATGTTAACGTCATGGAAGAGGTTTCCCACCAAGTATCTTTGGCCTTTAAGAATTGGTGGAGGAGAGTGAGATATTTTAATTTTGATTTGCAAATAATAGGGGATAAAATGAAAAAAGATAAAATATTGGGGTAAAATAAAACGACTCACTAGAAGTCAACGACGACAACGAGAAATAGAAATTGTTTTTCTTTTGTCATTTTAAATTAGCATATTTTTGTTATAATTAATCTTTTCAAATCGTTTTTTTGGATCAAACTGATTGTGATAGATAAATTGCAACTCCAGCATTTCTATGATTTAATTCATTCTTCACTTTCGTGCTATATCGTCCTTTGTCGAAATTCCTCAACAAGATCAAAAATTGTTTTTTTTTTTAAAAAAAAATCTTCACGGCATGAGAATCTGTGTGTTAATTGTCTCCTTCGTTGTTGCTCTTCGCGCCGCCGTCGCCCAACTGCCGCTGTACAACAACTGCACCGGAGGCACGTTTGACTCGGCGGTCAGCGGCGGTTTCGGTGGAAGCCTCAGCGCGCTCTTCTCCTCCCTAGCTTCCGCCTCCTCCGCCTCCAACGCCGCGAATGACACTGCCGGCGCCGGCTCCGACGCCGTCTACGGCCTGTACATGTGCCAGGGCGACCTCTTCGGCTCCGACTGCCTCAGCTGCGTCCAGATGGCGATCGCCGAAATCAACCAGTCCTGCGCCGGCTCCCGGAGGGGAGACATCTGGTACGACCAGTGCTTGCTCCGCTACTCCGACCTCGACTTCTTCGGACAAGTCGATTCTGCCGGCCTCAACATGAGCAACCCCGGCGAGCAGACCAGCTCCATGGAGCCCTACGAGGTGGCGTAGATTGAGTTCTTTCCTTTTCCCTTTTCTCAAAGATGAGATTTTTAGGCGATTGAGATGGAAATTTAGTAGATGATGTCGGCGTTGGTTGAAGAGTCTCCTTTCCGGCGGCCGCTGATGTTCGCCTCCAACGCCTCCGACCTCTACCCGATCTTCGCCATCGCCCAGTGCACCTCCGACCTCACCTCCGCTGGCTGCCAGCGCTGCCTCACCTCGATCTTGGCCTTCACGCGGACCTGCTGCCTCCGCCACAAAGGCTGGCGTTACATCTCCCCGAGCTGCTGGATCCGATACGAGGCCACTCCGTTCTTTGCCGGAGGCGATTACAGCATCATCCGCAGTCGCTGCTCTGACGACGACATCCCTGCCGCCTTTCTCGCTTCCGAGCAGTCGAACCTCCAAACTGCAATCGCCGAATTGGAATCCAATGCCAATTCGAGCGGCTTCTACAACACCACAACAGGCGATCGGAGAGTTGGAGATTTATTTGCCCTTGCGCTCTGCCGGGAAGACCCCGCGGCACTGCCGAGCAGCGCGTGCACCGGTTGCCTCCACAGAGCCAGCGCCGCCATGGCGGGCGAGTGCCCGAACAAGACGCAGGGGATCATGTGGTACGACGACTGCCTCTTGCGGTACTCGAACCAGAGCATCTTCAACGTGGTGGACGTCGAAGGGAGTACCTTTTGCAGCGACAATAGCGTCTCGTCGGACACCGACAATATAACTATAACCGGAGCTTTGGCGCTCGTCGAAGCGGCGGTGGGAAGGGCGTCGTTGTTCGCTTCCGGCATTATCACGTTACGCAACTCGAATACGAGCTACGTGACGGCGCAGTGCACGAGGGATCTGAGCAGGGAGAATTGCCGTAGCTGCTTGGGGAACGCGATGAGTAGGATCGTGACGGATTGCCGGCAGCGAAGAGGGTGGCAGTTCTTGTCCGGGAGCTGCATGATTAGATACGAGGTGTATCCTTTCTTTAACCTGACGGCTTCGACGATAACAATCACGGCAGCCGCCCCTCCGCCGGCTCTTAGTGCCGCTCCTCCGCCGGCACTTGGTGGTGGTGGTGGAAACCCTTCGCGAGGTTTGCGTCTGCCCCATTGCATCAAAATTCGAACTCGAAAGATCAGTAAATCTTAATCTCTTGCAGAAGGACGCCGTAGTAGATCATCAAATGTTATAAGAGTCATTGCAATTGTTCTTCCAATTGTGGCAGTTTTGCTCCTCTTTGGAATGCTTCTCTTCTATCGATGGAAGCTAAGAAGAAAAAGAGGTAACCAACAATTAACTCTTTTTCTTGCATGAAGATTCAACTGTTAAGAATTCTGAGATCGACTGATATTTTCACTCTTTTTTTAGATCATAAGAATCTTTTGGATCAAGATTTCAAACCTAGAGAGATGTTCTTTTTTGATTTCGACAACATAAAATTGGCTACTAATGACTTTTCCAATGAAAACAAGCTCGGGGAAGGTGGATTTGGACCTGTGTACAAGGTATCAACACTTGGAACTTTGCTGCACGTTTCTAATGTCATGAAACAGAGCAGGGTTCATTGATGTTATCTCAATTTTTTCAGGGAGTTTTACGTGATGGAACAGAAATAGCAGTCAAAAGATTGTCAGAGAAATCCAAACAAGGCCCAACTGAGTTCAAGAATGAGGTGAAGCTGATCGCAAAGCTTCAGCACAAGAATCTTGTGAGGATGTTGGGATGTTGTGTGGAAGGCGAAGAAAAGCTACTAATCTATGAATTACTCCCCAACAACAGTCTTGATGCCTTTCTGTTTGGTCAGTTCTTTCCCTCTCTTCACTTAAACAAGTAAATTCTTAATTCTCATGATCTCCATGCTTCTTCGATAGATGCAAACAAGCGTGCACAGTTGAATTGGGAGAGAAGGTTTCTGATAATCTCAGGGATTGCGAAAGGCCTTCTCTATCTCCACGAAGACTCACTTCTGAAGGTCATACATAGGGATCTCAAAGCTAGCAACATCTTGTTGGACAGTCACATGAATGCCAAGATATCAGACTTTGGCATGGCAAAGATTTACCTCACTGATGAAAATGTCGTCAACACGAATCGAATTGTTGGAACTTTGTAAGTGAATCCAAACATGTCCAACTTTGTAGTTTATTGTATATGAATGTTTCATTCAATGCAGTGGATATATGGCTCCGGAGTATGCCATGGATGGAGTTTTTTCAGTGAAATCAGATGTGTACAGCTTCGGTGTTCTCCTCTTGGAAATCATAAGCAGCGAAAGGAATGGCAGAGCACATCTCGAGCGACACGGACAGAACCTTCTCAGAACTGTAAGTGATCAAAGTTTCTCCATTCTTTTGGCTGTACATGTTACCAATAGCATCAAACTAGTAAAATTGCTTGGATCTTTGGAGGCATGGGATCTGTGGAAGGAAGACAAGGCTATTGAATTCATCGATCAATCGTTCAGGGATCATTGCCCGGTTAGTGAAGTAGTGAAATGCATCCACATAGGGTTGTTGTGTGTTCAGGAAAATGCAGAAGAAAGACCCACCATGTTTACTGTGGTTGTCATGTTGAGAACTGAAAACATGGAGCTACCTCCGCCTGGACAACCATCAAACTTCGTAAGGAAGCCTCCGGAGGGCAATGCATCTTCGTCGTCGCCGAGCTCAACTCCTTCAGCTCTTCAATCTGTCAACGAGGTCACAGAGTCTCAGCTTGCTCCAAGATAGCAAACTGTCTAGTATTTGAAGTTCTAAATGCAGATATATTTAGATTTTACTAATCCATTTGCTTGATTTTCTCTAGTTTTTCTGATAGAGTTTGAATTTTGTGGAGTATCAAAAGACACCTTCATACTGAAAAATAAGAAAGAGATGAAACTTTAAGTGCTAAGATATGTGATTACCTGAGGAACTAGATTTCTGTCTTGAAATGATTGTTAAAGAACAGTTCAATTCATGAGGCACCTTCTTAAGTGGGATTTAAGGAATGCAAGGCTCTTGCTTTTGATGTAGAAGTTCATAGTATCTACTATTTCTAGTTAGCTCATGTAGAGAAACAAGAAGAAGCCATGAGCAGCTCCAAATGTTGGTTGATTTCATGTTGCCCAAAGACAAGTTCAAAGTCAAGACTACAGAGAAATTTAATAATTGGCTTGCAATTGTACTTATAAGATCAACCATAATAATACACATCTCAACCAATTGATTTTCTTCTTTTTTTTGAGATATAAGATTGTGACCAGAAAGAGAAAAAAAATGGGTGAGGAATGTGATGCAGGACAAAGTAACGATTATTCTGGAGATGAAAGTTTAGAGAAGAATTGTAAAGAAGACAAGAAATCACTAAACGTAGAGAAATCAGTCTCTAGGTGTAATTGAAATAAAATTGATTCAGAACTATAGAACTATACTGTAGTTGAGGTGGGGTCCCCCTAAGACAATCAAAGTCCCGGAGGCGGGCTAACGTGGTGGTCAAAGTCAAGAGGCTGTCAACATTCTGAGCCAAGGGTTACCATCATTTAGACCGAGTGCTTGCCCGACTGGACACTCTGGCACGTGGTGGTCAAAGTCAAGAGGCAGTCAACATTCTGAGCCAAGGGTTACCATCATTTAGACCGAGTGCTTGCCCGACTGGACACTCTGGCTGATCGGATGGTTGATCGGGCCCCGAGCCCCGTTCTCCCAAGTATTGATGAATCTTGAAGTCAAGTATTGGTTAGCTCACCCGAATGCTCCAGCCATCAGACATATGGTCCAATCGGACATATGATCTGATCAGACATATTGAATGCTTGGCCCATCCGAGTTCTCCTCTCAAGTGAAGGGGCCAAGCGAAGGCCGAGTCACCAACTGCATTCACCCAAGCCGAGATGGCTAGTCAGACTATAGTGGGAATTTGATTGGTTGGCTGAGTAAGCTTACTATGGGCAACTTAGCGCAACAGCCTCATATTCTTTTTTGGCATCTTGTGCCACGGAGAACAGAGAATATTTGCATGCAATTTGTACATTCGAAGTTTTTTCTTGGCCAAACGCAGAGATTGCGGATTCATTTTTGGAAAGGTATCAGAGCATCTTTATGGTATATCCTTTTTAAGAAACGCTTGAGATTCGTACATATACAAATAGTAACCCTATAAAAAGGGTCCTCAGCTACCAGTGCAAATACACGATACTACATAATTTTACACACTCAGTACTACTATTCTTTCTACTATTCATTTCCTCGAACCGATCATGACTTAAGCGTCAGAGGGTATACATTGGGATCTCTTCCCTGGCCCAGTTGCTAACACTCCTTTGACACTCAAGATAGCGAGGAGTCTTCGTTTGGTCAACATCAGAGCCACCTTTCCTAGCCATCCACCTTCACCATTTTTGGATAAGATAAAAAATAAAGATAATCTCTAACATCAACTAAACAAATATTTAAATAGACTCAAAATTCTAAGATGTAAAAAAAAATGGAAAATAATACTAACAAAAAGAAGAAAAAAATCCTAATAGAAAGAAAAATCTTAACAAAAAGTAAAAAAAAATCTTTGAAGCTTTCGAAAAAACTTTAAACGCACAACTGGACAGTTACAGGTTCAACCCGAATCAAAAGTTATAACCTCTGGAAGCTCGGGTCCTCCTGCATTAGTCACCCCGGATTGAAAAAAAATTCATCCTTAAGTTCAGAGTAATATCAACAGAATCCACAAAACAACAACTTAAGTGCTTCACATTAAAGATATTGGATGTCTTCAAATGACTAGGAAGGTGCAACTTATAAACATTTCATTGATCTTCTGCAATGTCTCTCAAGATTGAATCTTATGATCTTTAAGCTTATTATACTCATCAACAAGCAAACGATCACGAGTTAATACTGTAGGATTGATCGATACGCGCTAGAGGGGGGGGGGGGGGGGGGGAATAACGCTCCTGGCTTTCACGTTTGTTTAAAAATAATTGGAGTAAAGCGTAGCAGAATAAAGGAAAAATAAAACAAGCAATCGCTAAAACTTTGATTTACTTGGTTTGAAGTCTGTCACAACTTCTACTCCAAGGCCTGCGATCGTCGATCATTTTCGTTGGGCAATCATTATCAATCTGAATAAGTTACAGAAGTAATTACAATTGTGTATAAGTAACTTGAACAATTAAAGAAAATATCTAATACCTACGACTAAGAGGAAGAAATCTTCAACTTAGTTGTCGTCAGATTTTCGGGCGTCATGGAGACGTTTTTTGAGCAGCACGTAGAAGCAGAAGATGTTCGAAATGTTATGTTTGAGGTGCTGGACGAATCCTCCTTTTATAGCCCACTCCGGGCGCCTGAAACCTCCCCTGGGCGCCTCACAAGACTGACGTGGTGTGCTCTCGTCGAAACTTGATCTAAAAAATTATCCGTCACCCCCATGCGCTCGAACCGTGACGTAGGTCCGCCAGTCATTGTGCTCCAGCTTGCTGCGAGGATTGATTTTCTGTCATCCGGACGCTTGGAGAAACTTCAGGCGCCCAAACCGCGAGGGCGCCTGGCCAGGTACCCTGCTCCGGGTGAAGGCGTCTCGGGCACCTGGACCATCTTCAAGCTCCCAGACTCTGGATGCCCGGACCACCATTTTCTGCAAAACATGGTTAGTCTAGAAAAATAATATTTAAAGAATGACAAGCTTTGACCGCCTTTGGACTGTCCAATCATTGTGCTCCAGCTTGCTACAAAGATTGATTTTCTATCATCCGGACGCTTGGAGCAACTCCAGGCGCCCGGACCGTGAGGGCGCCTTGCCAGGTACCCTACTCCGGGTGAAGGCATCCCGGGCACCTGGACCATCTTCGAGCGCCCAGACTCTGGATGCCCGAACCACCATTTTCTGCACTTCTGTTTTCTGCAAAACATGGTTAGTCCAGAAAAATTATATTTAAAGAATGACAAGTTTTGACAGCCTTCGGACTGTCTGGCTCTGACTTTGAGTTTCGCTAAAACTCTAGGTTAGACCAATGTCTATTGTTCCCTCTTCAGGGAACACATCATCATCTACTCCTCTTAGGAAAAATTACCTTTTGCCAGATCGACCCTCTAGACTGTCTAGACTTTTGCTCACCATCCGTGGCTTCAGGACTTTTTCACTGGACGTCCGATCCTTGACTCGTCCAGTCTTCCGCCTAGTGTCCGCGACCCTAAGACTTCCACTTAGAATCCACGACCCTAGGATTTCTCCTGACGTCCTCGACCTGCCAAGATTTTGCCCAGTACCCCAGACCAGAACTTCGTTGCCTAACGACAGCTAGGACTTTCCTGCACACTTAGTTCAACTTGTTAGATCACAAGACAGCTTGACTTTGAACCTTTTTCCATAATCAAAACTTAGGTTCGATCGTCTGGTACTTTCTGCACCAACAAATACCACCCAAATAAAATCATTGACATCAAAAAGTACCTGATGACGATGATTGTCAATCTGAGTCTTGTACTTTGTATTGTTCTCATGAATAAAATGTTTCACCTATTTATGAGTATCCAAAGATGCTCTGTTATCTCATTTTCTTTAGAACTAAATGGTCCTATATGTGGGATAGGGGCTAAGTCCACTATCCTAAATGGGCATCACCCATAAACAATTTCAAAAGGACTTAAACCTGTGGTTCTGTTTCTGGATTTGTTATAGGCAAATTCTTCTTGGGGTAATGTCAAATCTTACTACTTCATCTTAGCTCCTACCAAACACCTCAAAAGATTGCCTAAGGTTCGATTCATCATCTCGGTTTGGCTATCTGTCTAGGGGTAATGTCAGATCTCACTGATTGCCAAAGGAACGGGTGGCAGTTCTTGTTGGGGAGTTGCATGATTAGATACGAGGTGTATCCTTTCTTTTCACCTGACTACAGCGCCGCCCCTCGGCTTCCACCTGCTGGTGGTGGAGGCTCATCACAAGGTTTGCATCAATTTGAAGTTGGAACCTGTGCGACATGATCAAGGCAGCTTGAAGCTGCTCTCTTGCATAAGGGAAGACGCAGGAGATCATCAAATGTTAGAATCATTGCTTTGGCTCTCCTAATTGCTGGACTTCTGCTTTTTGGAATTCTTCTCTTCCATGCATGGAACCTGAGAAGAAATAGAGGTGTCCCATTGCGACGGACTAGGCTAGCATAAGAGGTGCTACCAACTTGAGGTCTGAGGTTCGAATTTTGACATAGCTGAGGTAAATATTTTCCTCATGTGTCAGTCACTATTCCAAGGGATAGTAACCACCCGTGATGTACCTCCTCCGTGTTGGCCTGAGACGGATTGACGGGGACATTAGGAACGAGGGCAGTCATCTTTTGTCAACTTGAGGAAAAACAGAGGTAGCTAGCTAACTATTAGTTCTTTATTGTTTGTGAAGATTGAACTGTTAAGAATTTGGAGATTCAATGGCATATTTTTCCTATGTTTTTTAGGTAGCAAGAACCTTAAGCTAGAAGATTTCGATACTGGAGATGTATCCTTGATGTCCTTGATAGATTTGCACATCATCCAATTGGCTACTAGCAACTTTTCCAATGAAAACAAGCTTGGGGAAGGTGGATTTGGACCTGTTTATAAGGTATCGACAATTATTCATTTGCTGCAAGCTTCAATCATGGAACCAGCAATTCAACTGATTAAACATTTCATCAGAGGACATCCTGTCTGATGCATTATGCACTTCCTTTCCAGGGAGTGTTGCATGATGGAAAAGAAATAGCAGTCAGAAGAATGTCATAGAAATCCAAACAAGGCCCTACTGAGTTCAAGAACGAGGTAAAGCTGATCACAAAGCTTCAGCACAAGAATCTTGTGAGGATGTTGGGTTGCTATCTGGAAGGGGAAGAAAATCTACTGATCTACGAATACATGCCCAACAGAAGCCTTGATGCCTTTCTATTTGGTCAATTTTGCTTTCCTTTTTGAATTTGTTCATTCTTCATGTTGTTAGACCTTGTCATGCTTCATCTATAGAAACAAACAAGCGCGTGCAATTGGATTGGGGTACAAGGTTTCTGATAATCTAAGGGATCGCCGGAGGACTCTATCTTCATGAGGATTCGCTCCTCAAGGTCATTCACAGAGACCTCAAGGCCAGCAATATCTTATAGGACGAAGAAATGAACCGCAAGATATCTGACTTTAGCATGGTGAAGATTTATGTGCCTGATGAAAAATATGTCAACACGAATCGAATTATTGGAACTTGGTGTAAGAAAGGTGAATAGAAAAGGAGATGGAAAGGATGAAAGAGATTTTCTTGTGTATGAGTTTAGTTCTATATTGGAAGTTTCAAGGTACTATGGTTGGTTTACATTGTTACACATGCATTGATAATGTGAACAAATATATAGGAAGAGCCTCTCTCTTACACGTGGGTATGCAGGAGGGTGCAAATCCAAGGTCCAGATTTGCACTGAACCAAGTTGACTCATGTGTGAGTATGCGCGTCGAATGCCAGACCAGTCGAGGCACTATCTTCTTCCCTGTCGTGCATCTCTTGCTTGGCAGAGTACTCATGATAGTATTTGGATATCTCTCAGTTAGACCACCAGTGCTTTCAAGGAAACTGCTTGATAGCAGACCTTGGCATTTTCTTCCAACTCAGCACTTGGGAGGCAACTCTGCACTCGGACTTGGCAGTCAACCATACAAGACAGTCCAATCTTTCAGGCAGTTTAGTCATCCCAAGTAGCTCCTTCCTTGCTTGGAAGTCTAGGAGATTATCTGACAATCTTGAAACAAACTCATTTTTGTTAAGATGGTCACCGAAAGTGTTGAGGTACAACGAACTCATCACATAAAGGTCCTCTCGCTCCTATTCGAAATGTTCCAATCAATCATAGGAAAAAGATAGAGAAGTTCACTGTGTTAAACTTTAAAAGGTGACAGTAGAAGATGCTCTTCTACTAAACCATGCTCAATCTATCTCGATTCTTGATCGATGACTCTCCCAAGTATGTTGAGGATGTTGATGTTTAGACTATCAGTGCAGTGGAGGAAGAGACTCATTCTGAGTTTCTATGCTGAAATTACATCTTCAACTGCCTTTCCGACTCGTTGTATGTTGTGTACAACATATATAGAATGGCTAAGGAGTTGTGGAAGTAATTGGACAAGAAGTATAAGACAAAGGATCCAGGGCCAAGAAATTCATTGTGGGTTAATTCCTGGTGGAAAAAGGTGAATCGCTCACTCTCAACACCTCCGCCAGCCCATCCCCATGCCAACATGCATTGTGGACCAGTTCTTGAACTGCAAGATGGTTAACTCCAATATGGTGATCAGTGAAGTCCAGGAGCTTCAAGTGATCCTGTATGAGATTCATTCGAAAGGTATGACTCTAAGTAAAACCTTCTAGATGACTGCTATCATTCAGAGGCTACCTCCCAGCTGGAAGGACTTCAAGAACTACCTAAAGCACAAGTGGAAGGAGATGAACGTTGAAGAACTCATTGTTAGACTTCGATTTGAAGAAGACAACAAGAGTTCACAGAAAAAAATGTTCTCTCAGCTACTGTGAAAGCTAACGTGGTCGAGCACGGTAAAAACTTAAACAGAAGCACCCCAAAACTTCTAAGATGGGATCCAGAGGAGCATAAGCAAGAAATTCTCTAGGAAGTGCTTCAACTATGGCTGAGTCGACTACAAATCTTCAAAGTGCAAAAATCTAAAGAAGAAGCAAAAGGCTAACTTGAACGACGGACCAGTAATGGACGACCTCTGTGCCCTGGTCTTTGAACTGGACTTAATGGGCTCAAATCCACGACAATAGTGGATTAATATTGGAGCCACCAAATATATTTGCTGTAAAAAGGAGCTGCTCCACAACTTTAAAGAAATCAAAGATGGAGAGAAACTGTTCATAGGGAACTCAACAACCTCGGACATCATGGGCCAAGGAAAAGTGGTGTTGAAGCTGACCTCGGGCAAGGAGTTAATTCTCTCAACAATGTGCTATATGTTCTGGAGATTTAAAAGAATCTAGTGTCTGGATCACTGTTAAGTAAGCATAGCTTTTGAATTATTTATGAGTTGGACAGAGTTATTCTTTCCAAAACTGGAATATTTTTAGGAAATAATTATATAATCGATGAGCTGCTTAAGCTCATGTAATGATGATTATGCCTAAGGTTAATAAAATAGCAAACTCTTCTGTTTATATACTTGAGTCTTTGTATTTGTGGCATGATAGACTAGGACATGTTAACTACGATATATTGTATAAATTAATTAACATGTAAAGCATAGCTACATTTCACCTTACCCGAAAGACAAGTGTAAAATTTGTGTTGAAACAAAAATGACAAGGTTATCCTTTCAACGTGTTGAAAGAAGTAGTGAATTCACACTAATGTGTGCGACCTCAAAGGTATACTGACGCATGGTGGAAATAAATATTTCATCACTTTTGTAGATGATAACACAAAATACTGTTATGTGTATCTTCTCAAAATTAAGGATAAAGCTATAGAGAAATTTGTTCTCTATAAGAATGAGGTTGAAAACTAACTTAATAAAAATATTAAGGTGGTTCAAAGTCGCCAAGACAGAGAATATGTTTCACCATTCATTAAGTTGTGCGTTGAGCATAGGATCAAACAAGAAACAACAGCTCCTTATACCCCTTAGTAAAATGGAATTGTTAAGCAAAAGAACTACACTCTAAAAGAGATGATAAATGCTCTTCTATTGAGCTTTGTACTGTCAAAGTTCATGTGGGAAAAAGTTATGTTAACAACTAATTACTTTTTAAATAAGGTACCTTAAAATAAAATAAATAAGAGCTCTTATGAGTTATGGAATGGAAGACAATGTTCCTATAAATATTTGTGAATACAGCGGTGTCTTGCCAAAGTTTTGGTATTTGATCCGAAAAGAATTAAGATAAGACCAAAAATTGTTGATTGAATATTTATTAGATATACACATAATAACAGTGTGTATCAATTTTTTGTGTACGAGTCACAAATACAGGATATACATAATAACTAAATGATAGAATCGAGAAAAATATCGTTCTTTGAGCATGCATTTCCATCTAAGACCTGAGAGAAAACTAGCTCCTCTAAACGGGCATATGAAACACAAGAAGAAGATGATGATGAATCAGTTGAGATTGAGCTCAGATGAAGTAAAAGAGCTCGAATGAAAAAATCTTATAGAATAGATTTTATCACTTTCATGATGAAAAGTGAGTTCTATAGTTACTTAGAAGCAATAAGCTCTTCTAATGGACCTCACTAGGAAGAGATAATTACATCTGAGATAGACTTTATCTTGCAAAATCACGTCTGAAAACTTGTGGATCTTCCTTAGGGAAGCAAACTGCTAGATTGCAAATAGATTTTGAATAAGAAAATGAAATTAGATGGCACTATTGATACGTACAAGGTCAGATTGGTAATCAACGGATAACGACAATGAGAAGACCTCGATTACTTTTATATGACAAACAAATATGAGCATGATCTTTAATCTAAGTATGCATTACAATCTAAAAATTCAAGCAAGATCCTTGAAGCAAAACAAAGATAAAATATCACGTGAATAATTCATCTAATATTAATTTAATCCTTTTATTTAGACATGTATACTATCTAATTTAAACATACTTAATCATTTAAGCAAAATCTAAATAAAACTATTAACACATGCATCAATATATAACTGAATTAAAGCATAAGTGAAAGCATACCTTCCAAATAACCTTTGTTTAGGGATGGCTCCAAGTATTTCGTGTTTAGAGAAATAACTCATACTCTTCTTTGTTTGTCTTGAACTTGTGCTTCCTCCGTCTAATCTGGTCCATGATCGGAGTCTCCTTTCTAATGCTTGATTACACTAGAGATCAAATGTCGTTTTTCATCGAGACGGTCGTAACGACACAAGAAGAGGATACTTTTTTTATGGAAGATAAGGAAGAAGATTACTAAGGGAGGGGTTGCCGAATTCTTCAAGAAAAGGAGTAGGCTACTAAAAACTCTAAAGGAGTGGAGGAATAGATTGTCCACACAATTTTCTCCAAGGAGGGCTACTTATAACTCTCTAATGGGAAGATCAAGAGGTTGTCTTCTCAACTTCCCTAAAGGAAATAAATAGAGGTTGCCACCATAAACTCCAAGGAAAATTCAAGAATTAGTGGTGGATGAGGTGGAAAAGAAAAAAATAAATAAATTTTCTTTCTCTTCTCTTGATACATTAAATCTAGCTCTTTTTTTCCTTCCATTTTGGCCCATTGGATAGTAGAATTTTTCTAAAACCTAATAGTGTGAGTCTATCATAATCATATTAATGATAACATTTGATCATATAAAACTTTAGTTGTTAATTTACTATTTGATCACATCAATCTTTATTTGTTAAATTTAACTACCTGAATTTGACTTTCTCAATTGGAAATATGGAAACCAATTCTTGTGTGACGCTCAATGGTTCAGGGATATAGCTAGCCATGGGTTCACAACTCTTTTTGATTTAGGACGATGCTCATCTTTTAACAGAACTAATTCTGATTAGCACTAACGAATCATGGTAAGAGTGTCTAGTAGCACCATCCTATGACTCCCTAGGTATCATTGAATAGTACCTGTAAGAACCAATCAATTATGGTTAACGTGCAGTCTAGTCCCTTCATCTCATATATCTTGATCATATCTACAGCCATTGGTATATCGAGGGTTGTATATTGATTCGACAACCATGTGATATATCTTATAGTGGCATCGCATGTGCAACTAGGAAACTCCTTTCCTAAAGAACATCTTACAGTTCTGATTAGATACTTCATACATTATAGAACAATACATTACATAGGATATCCACACCTACAGGTGTGTGGTGAATCTTCGACTACAATGCACTGACTCTTATATGTTTTGTTCCGATACCCAATCTCACCACCTGATAATCCTAACGGAGTCGGTAAATGAGTCAAAGTGCAACCCCAACATATAGAGTCTCAGTGTTGTTCTGGGTTATAAGAACTACTAGTGTACAACTACAACTAAGGACTTATCCACTCAATAAATGATAACCACTTGGAAAGTCCATGTGAGGGTTGTTTGATGAACTCATTGTATAAGCATCCATCTGTATGCTTGAATATTTCTATGTTCTTACCAATAAGCATGATACACTATATAACAAATGCTAGTCTCTAACTCGAGTGACCTTTTATCCTTGTTTATTAGGCAATCCAATTGACTAGGAACATGTTTAGAATATCCAGTAAATATTGATATATTTCATGATGGTCATCATATGTACCACCACATCTCACTATGGAATATTTAAGGACTTTATCTATGCATCTAGCATGGGTATAAAGATAAAGTAAATGTCATACCAAATTAAATTATATTAAAATAAAGGATGTTTATTTACAAGAGTCAATAAAGTCCTAGCCAATAGTTGGCTTGTAGGGCACCTACTCTAACAAACAGATTTTCACAAAAGAATGTTTAAAGGTAAAACTCATTTGTCATATACTAGAGTCAACTGTTGAATGCTATCACATACCCTATTTTCATTCATGTAGAAGATTGTTAAAATGTGAATAGAAAAAAGAGGTGGAAAGGAAGAAAGAGACTCCTTTGTGTATGAATTTAGTTCAACATCGAAGTTTCAAGACACTATGGTTAGTTTATATTGTTGCATATGCATTGATGATGTGAATAAATGCATAAGGAGAGGCTCCCTCTCACACGTGGGTGCACAGAGGAGTACAAATTCAGGGCCTGAATTTATATTGAAAAAAGTTGACTCATGTACAAGCATGACCTGTAGGCGTCGAATGACAGACCGGTCGGAGCAAAATTTGTCCAAGTGAAATAACCTACATTTTTCTACATGAATTTGTTTTGTCTGTTGCTCAAATGAAATGGATGCATTAATCGACAATTAATGGAAAATACTAACTGATGGATGTTTTGATCGAGGTGGTAATGGCAATAAATATTCTTTAATCGACCATTTAATGCAGCAAAGGGGAGGTGCTCCTTTAAAAGAGGAGGTCATTTTCTTGAGCATGGGGGTGCAAGAAAAGAACCTCCATCCACGTACTTTCTTCTTGCTCTCTTCTTCTCTGTCGTGCTCGACAGAGTACCTGTGATAATACTGGTACCTCTCAGTTAGCCGCGAACACCAGTGCGTGGTGAGGATTGTGATTTACCATTGTATCTTGGGAAATAGATGACCCGAGAGGATCTCAAAATACAACCAGAGCTGGGGCAAATCTGTTTCAAGGAAACTGTTTGATAGCAAGCCTTGACATCTTCTTCTGACTCGGCACTCGGGAGGCATCTTCGCAACTCGATACTCGGCGAATCAACACTTGGCAATCTATGGCTCGACACTTGGCAGTCAGTCACTCGACACTCAACAGTCGGCGGTTGGCGACTCTGCATTCGGTTGACTCCACAGTTAGCACTCAGAGTTAGTACTCAGCTGAATCAACAGTCAACACCTGGAGTCAAACTCACTAGTCAAACTCAACAATCAGACTCGACACTCGGAAATGGCAATCAAACTCGGCTGACTCAAACTTGGTACTTAGACTCTACACTCGGACTCAATAGTCAGCAATACAATATAGCCCAGTCTTCTAGACAATTCAGTTATCCCAAGTAGCTCCTTTATTGCTTGGCAGTATGAGATTATCCACTCAGACCACTCTGATAAATAAGTTGAAGTTGAAGTTGTAATTTCAATTCAGCTAATTCCACTACAAAAAAACAGTTAATGGTGATAGAATTGGCAACGACCATTAAAATTATGTCGCTAAGTAGCGACGAAAATGTTAATGGCTGTCACAATTAGCAACTGACTAAAATGATTTGTCTCTACTTTATGTGCATGTAGTCGTTGGGGCGCTAAACCCCAATTTTTGACGTCGGTTTAGCGACAGATGGATAACTATTGCTATTAGCAATGGATTATTTTAAAATCCATCGCTATCAGTGATGGAATATACATTAATCCGTCGCTGATAGTGATGGATTATTTAATTATCTATCTCTATCAACAATGGATTATTTAATTATCCGTCACTATCAGCTATGAATAATTAAATAATCCATCATTGTCTAATTATTTGTCGCTAACCTTTCTATTTAGCCCAGACATCTATAATTTTTTGGAGGGCATCTTTACATGTAACTCGTAGCAACGCATATTAATTAAGCTGTCGCTAATAGAGACAGGTTTTTTTAATTATCCGTCGCTAATAGTGACAGATTATTTAATTATTTGTTGCCAATAATGACAAATTATTTAATTATTTGTTGTCAATAATGACAGATTATTTAATTATCCATTTGTATTAGTGACGGATTATTTATTTCCATCGATATTCCTTGCATGTTACTGACTACAAACTCTAAACCTAGCAATTTATGTTGGATTTATTAGTGGATTATATTCTATCGCTATATTTGGGATATTAGGGCTCGTACGCCTGATCTCTTCTCTACGTGAACTGCTCCTCCCTACTTTGGTGATTTCTTCCCTGCTCAGGTAATCAACTTCTACTCCTCCAGCATTCATGTACTCCTCTTCTCCTCCTCCTTGTTCTCCTCCTCTAGCACTGCACTGGCCGAGCAATGATGGTCGTGGCTTGCTCTAGCCCAGCCGGTAGAGCAGGGACATGACCACCAGTGCTGGACCATAGCCAGCACTGCTCGGCCTCGTCTTGCACTAATCGAGTGTAGCCAACATTTCTCGGTAGCGGTTGGCACTGCTCGAGTGTGGCTCGCATTGATCAGGCACGCTTAGTACTGCTCGGCCGCCACCAGCACTGATCGGGCGTGCCTAGCACTGATTGGGCGTGCCCAACACTGATCGGGTGTGCCAGAACTGATTGAGCATGTCTGACATTGCTCATGTTAGTGTAAGCCCTAAGAGTCAATCAAGAGTTGATTGACTTAAGACATATTGTATCATATTTCATTAATAAAATGCAAAGGTTAAGGTTATTATATTTACTTCAAATTTCTGCTGAATGAATAAGTATGATAATATCCTAGGGTCGTAGGTTCTAGTTTATAGCATATGAATTTATGTATATATATATAGAATACTACTCTAAACTATTCTTAGTCAAATACTAATATACAAGGACAATATTAGTGCATTGAGACTAGTATGTAGGTTAATTGATGACTTAATCTCATAAATCATAGATATAGATATAAGATATCAAGTTAACACATGGGTATATGTTAGAGAATATATACTGAATTAACCTTCCATGAAAATATTTCATGGATCATTATATGAGTATCATAAACATTCTCATAGTGAGTATTGGTATAAATAGTCCTTTGACTAGAACTCACTAAGGTTCCCTACATAAAGAGTTGTATACTTTGGTATCGACAAACGTCACCTGTAGTAAGGTGGAGTATAAAGTCGATAATTGGGTATGTAATAAGTTATGTTGAGGGATGTGAGTGATGTAGATGGGATATATCTCTTATCCCTTCCATGTGAAAGAAGTGATATCTGTGTGCCTTTTGATTAAGTAGTACACAAGAATGTATGACCATACTCAAATTAGTCAATATGATATATGGTGCTTATTTGATTGAGCGTATCTACTAAGTGATCAAGAAACACAAAGATTGATAAGTGGATGACACGACCTATGCCTTATTGATTAATTTAGACATCAAGAATAGAAAGACCAAGTTATACAAAATAATAGACACAGAAAGGTTAGGTTGGATCTCGACATTCTCGTCACTTGGGTAGCAATTATGCATTGTTAGATACCACTCATTGCTTTTGTATCTAAAATAGTTTTAGATACATTGCCAATGTTACGAGAACATGTTTGGTCACACATAAAGAACATGTTGATTTGGAATTATGTTTAATTTACTTTGACTAAATTATTATGGCTCTAGATTTTTAGGTTAAGTCTAATTTGAATTAGATTCATTGAGTTATACTCAAATTAATCCAATCATTGGATTAATTCCAATCCAAATTAGACTCATTGGATTAAATTGAGTCTAATTCGAGTTAGACTCATTGAGTTAGACTCAATTGAATCTACTCATTAAAGAAGAAAAATGATGATTAATTTGGATTAATCATGCATTGAAGGAATTATTATTATGTGGAAGATATAATTTAAAGAGAATTAAAATTAAAATATCTCTCTTATAAAAAATCTACAAAAGATTAAAGAAAGAGATTAGATCTCTTTCCTTATTTGTAGATTGGAGAGATGTTTTATTTTCTCTTTAAAAATTATTCACATGTTGATAAAATTAAAATTATAGAAATTTCCTTTTATCAACCATGAAGAGATTTTAAAGAGAAATTTTATTTTTTAAAATTTCCGGAAACAAATTAGGAAGTTTTAATTGTTGATTAAAACTTGTCCAATTTGTTCTCCAATGATGTGGCCGGCCATGTGATTGTAATTGGGGAAATTTTATTTTATTTTTCTCAATTAAATTATATCAAGAAAATTGAGGAAATTTTATTGTAATTAAATTTCCTAATTTGCCTAGGCCAAGGAATATAAAAGAAGGGGTGAGGGTGCCTTCATGAGACACAACATCTATTATTTCTCTCCCTCTTTTGTTCCTTGGTGTGGCCAACCTCTCCCTCTCTTCCTCTTGTGGTGGCCGAATCTCCCTCTTCCATTGGAGCTCTTGTGGTGGCCGGATACTACTCGGAGAAGAAGAAGAAGAAGGAGAGAAAGCTAGCATCTCTTGGAGCTTGGTTAGTATTTTGGTTTTCCTCCTTGGTGAAGTTTTTCCTTTGTGGCCGAACCTTGCTTGGAGGAGAAGAAGGTGGTTGGTGTTTTCTCATCTTGGTAGTTCGTTGCCCACACAACGTCCGAGGTTAGAAGAGGAATACGGTAGAAGATCAAGAGGTCTTTCTAGAAGGTATAACTAGTAGTTTTTCCTTTTCCGCATCATGCTAGTTATTTATGAAAATAATACCAAATACAAGAGGCTTGCGTTCTAGTATTTCGAATATGTTTTTCGATGTTGTGTTCTTTTGTTTCTTTCTTTTCCTTGTGATTTGATTGCTCTCTTTGGTTAACCTAAAGTTATTTTAGGAAATTAAATATTAGCTTTCTATTAAAGGTTTTGTCTAGTCGGTGGTGGTTGCTCCCATATCCAAGAAGGCCATGTGCCTCGCCACGTCAGTACTGGGAACCTTTTATGGAAATTAATATTTAATGGAATTAATAACTTAAGGAGACTTGGGTCGAACGTGTTAAGTTTCGCAGGAGATCCAAGTCAAAACCTAAAAGAACAAATAGATTAAGTTTTGGATCAAACGTGTTAAGTTCCGCAGGTGATCCAAAATTTAATTTAAAAGAACACATGGTAGCTAGAAAAAGGTTCAGATCTTTGTACAAAATTTTTGTACAGTGGAACCTATAGGTTTTCCGAGTAGCAACCAACAATTGGTATCAGAGCTAGGGTTTTGCCTCTGTGTATTTGGTATTTAGTTTAATTATGCACATGTCATACATAATTTAGGCAGGTTAATAGTAGGATGTGCTAACTTTGTGGATGCAGGATCCAACTATTATGGCTTTTAGTTATTATGTGTGTGATTGGACCCTTGGACATGTCAAGGGCATTTATATGTGTGTGCATGATTGTATTAAAATACAGCAGGAGCTGTATTTAGTTTTAATTAGGATTTTATTTTTGATCTAGATACATGTACATTCCTTTTATGGAATATAGGATCAAAAATGTAAAATTCTATTTATGTCGCGGATCGAATCTTGCAAAGCGTGGAACCTTCTAGGAACCAGAGGCGTAGCGGAACTAGGAGTAAGATGGATGCGACAGCTAGACCCGGTGGCGGTGGCCAAATATGGCAGCAGCTTGGGATGACAACACACGGAGAACAACTAGAGATAAAAGCCATAATAGTTGAAAATTAAATTTTCTATTTATTGCTTTTATATTGTGTTGTGTGTGCATGTTAGTTTACAAGTTTAGTAGGCTAGCATAGTTAAAATTCCTCATTTATAAATAACTAAGTGGGAGAGGGATTTTAAATAAATCCCATGGTCTCCATTACTGGTTTGTAAGTGATACAAACAAGCTTGCGCGTTGGCTCTGAGTGCCTTCCTCCATAACGGATGAGCTTGTTTGCGGATCACTAGAACAGACTTCCATTTTTGGATGACTATAGGAAGTTAATTAAGAGCGCGTGATCTTCCCCAACGGAAGGGGCATAATCTTATTAATGGACTTAGTGTCAAGTAATGGGATACACTTAGACACATCTAATAGTATCCTCCCCAACGGAGTCACTGCTATTATTTGTGTGACCAAATAATACCAACTATTAATTTTATTTGTCAAAAGTTAGGTTGACAAGATAATAAAATTAATGGGTTAAAACCCTCCTTTTACAAATGTTTAATTTGTATACGTCCACACTAACGTGGCATACAAAATTCACGGTGTTATGAGGTGTTGGTTAATTTAAAATAGTATTGTTTGAGGAATCAATATTATTCTAAATTTAGAGTTCTGACCAAAAGTTATTTGTGATTCTTAGGATGACTTTCAACCCACTATCCATCATACTTCAACAAAATAGACTTACTGGACCTAATTACATAGATTGGAAAAGGAACCTGGACATTGTTCTGACTGACTGAACCTTGTCCTGATGCACCCACTCGTGAATCTACCCAAGAGGAGATTGAATATCATAAGAGATGGGTAAAGGCAGATGAGATGGCGCGGTGTTACATTTTGGCTTCAATGTCAAATGTATTGCAACATCAAGATTTACCAGCTTATGATATTTTGAACAATCTCAAGGAACTCTTTGGTCGTCGGGATAGGGCTTCTAGACAAGAAGCTATGAGAAAGATAATGACCACCATGCAAGAGGGTACTCTGTGAGGGATCATATCCTAAAGATGATGGCTTATCCGAACGAGATACTGATCCTTGGAGGAGAAATTGATGGGAAACCCGGATCGATATGATCCTCCAACGCTACCTAGAAGTTTTGGGCAGTTCCGCTTGAACTATAATATGAATAAAAGGATTTATTCATTAGGGAAACTACTGACAGATTATTTCGTCACAATTCTCAAATTCACTATCTGAAAATGGTTCTACTTCTAAACCGAGAGGAAAGAAGAAGAAGAAACAAGTGGTTCAAAAGAAAGTGAATAAATCTCGAGTACGGGATTTAGGAGTGAAGAAGAAGAAGGGCAAGTGCTTCATCTGCAAGCGAAGAAAGGACTGTCCTCGTAAGAACCAAAACAAAGGTATATCTCATGCTCTAGTTGTTGAAACATGTTTAGCGGTGTTATCTACCAGCACCTGGTGTGTAGATACGGGAGCCACTGATCATGTCTGCAATTCCTTGCAGGGGTTCCAGGAAACCCGACGACTATCTGAAGGGGAGATTACCGTCTACATGGGCAATGCTACTAAGGTGGCAGCTGTTGTAGTGGGAGACGTCTACTTATCTTTTAGTAGAAATAAAAATTTGGTTTTAAGAAATTGTCTTTTTGTACCCAGTTTTAGAAAGAATTTAATTTCAGTTTCTAAACTGTTTTTAGATGGATATTCAGTTTCGATGTAGTTATTAAAAGAAATAAAGTGATTTTCTGTTCTGGTGCATTAGTTGGCAATTTGTATACTTTAAATTCAATTTCTTCCACAAAGCAAAACATGGAAATTTATAATTCATCTTCTAACTCAAATAAGAGAAAAGAACCTTCAGAAATGAACCAAGCATATCTTTGGCATCTAAGGCTTGGTCATATTAACTTAAGTAGGATTCAGAGGCTTATAGCCGATGGACTTTTGGGTTCATTAGAGTTGGAAAATTTTCCAACTTGTGAATCTTGCTTGGAAGGTAAAATGACCAAGAGGCCTTTTAAGGCCAAGGGGTATAGAGCCAAAGAAGTGTTAGAATTGGTTCACTCTGATTTGTGTGGTCCTATGTCCGTCCTGCAAGAGGAGGTTTTGAATATTTTGTCTCTTTCATGGACGATTATTCAAGATACGGATATATTTACCTAATGCGCAAGTCCGAGTGCTTTGATAAGTTCAAAGAATACAAGGTGATGTGGAAAAACGATTAGGTAAAGTATCAAGACACTACGATCGATCGTGGTGGCGAATACCTCTTAGGAGAGTTTAGGAATTACTTATCGGGATTCAATCCCAATTGTTGCACTGGAACACCCAGAATGGTGTGGCAGAGCGAAGGAATAGGACTCTTATGGAGATGGTTAGATCGATGATGAGTTATTCAGAATTACCAAATTCATTTTGGAAACAGCAGTGATATGTTCCGAACTTAGTACCTTCTAAATCAGTTTCTTCTACTCCCATAGAATTGTGGAATGGGCGAAAACCTAAGACATATTCGGATTTGGGGTAGTCCAAAACATGTCTTTGAAACCAGATCTTGATAAGTTAGAATCTCGAGTTCGCGTGTTTGTAGGATATCCCAAAGGCGAAAGGTGGTTTATTTTATAGTCCTAAAGACCGGAAGGTCATTGTTAGCACCAATGCCCGCTTTTAGAAGAAGACTATATAATGGATCACAAGCCCGATAGTAAAGTTGTTTTAGAAGAACTTAGAGGACATGTCTACTCCAGTACAGTACAGGATGAAGTACCACAAGAGACCGCAACACGTGTCACACATGATACACAACCACGGATTGTCGTAGTGGGAGGGTTGTAAAGCAACTGAAAGATTCATGTTTTGGGAGAGTCTTGGACTTGATCCGGGTAAACATGAACCCGATCCTGAACATATGAAGCACTCCAAGATATAGATGCATCTTGGCAAAAGGCAATGAATTCGAAATAGAGTCTATGTACTCTAATAAGGTGAGCTTGTAGAACCACCGATGGTGTAAAAGTCGTCGGATGCAAGTGGATCTACAAAAGGAAAAGAGGGAGACGAAGGTAGAAACCTTCAAAGCTAGGCTTGTTGCGAAGGGTACACTGAAGAGAGAATCGATTATGAGGAAACCTTTTCACGGAGTCATGCTTAAGTCTATCCGGATACTCTTATCCATTGCTCATATGGATTATGAGATTTGGCAAATGGATGTCAAGACAGCTTTCCTTAATGGAAGTCTTGAAGAGAACATCCATATGAAGCAACCGAAGGATTAATTGAAAAGGCAAAGAGCATCTAGTGTGCAAGCTCAATCGGTCCATTTATGGATTAAAGCAAGCTTCAAGATCTTGGAACATCCGGTTTAATGAAGTAATCCATCATATGGATTTATTCAAAGTCCGGATGAGTCTTGTGTATATAAGAAGTGTAACGTGGTGGTATTTCTTGTACTATCGTAGATGATATTTTGTTAATTGGCAACAATGTCAAGGTATTATCGGACGTAAGGGTATGGTTGTCCAAACAATTTGATATGAAGGACTTAGGAGATTGTGCACACATTCTTGGGATCAAAGTTATAAGGGATCGTAAGAAAAGAATGTTATGTCTATCCCAAGCTTCATATATAGATACAATCCTTGCTCGTTTTAGCAGGATTCCAAGAAAGGTTTCTTACCTTTTAGACATGGAGTAGCTCTATCTAAAGAGATGTCTCCAAAGACATCGAAAGAGATAGAGGACATGAAAGCAGTTCCTTATGCTTCAGTTGTAGGAAGCCTAATGTATGCAATGCTATGTACGAGACCGATATCCGTTTTGCCGTGGGTATGGTCGCAGATATCGAGTAACCTGGACAAGGACATTGGACTGCGGTAAAGCATATATTAAAGTACCGAGAAGGACTAGAGATTATATGCTAGTTTACCAAGCTGACGATCCGCTCCTGTGGGTTACAGATTGATTTCCAATCGAGATAGGGATAACGATGAAGTCTACATCGGGCTATGTGTTTACTTTAGGAGGTGGAGCCATTTCATGGAGGAGTGTGCGAAATGCGTTTCGGACTCAACCATGGAAGTGAGTATGTGGTAGCCCTAAAGAAGCAGTATGGCTCAGGAACTTTCTAATGGACTTAGATGTAATTCTGGTTTGCCCAAAATCATCACAATTTATTGTGATAATAGTGACGATTGCAAACTCGAAGGAACCACGAGCCCATAAGGCAAGTAAACATATAGAGCGCAAGTACCACCGATACGATATCGTGAAGCGAGGAGAAGTTATCATCGCCAAGATTGCATCACGGATAACTGGCGGATCCTTTCACTAAGGTCCTTCAAGCTTTCGATCGACATGTGGAGGAATGGGAATCAAATGTATGGTAGAAGAAATGTCAACAGTCATTAGTATAAGTGGGAGATTATTGGTGTACTGAAAGCCTAAGCTATGTAAACATTCATTATGAGTAAAGAATCACATTTGGTCAAATTGTCTACATTTGTTTGTAGTTGTTCATTTAATTTATATTGTAGATAACATAGTATGTGGTGTCACATACAGAAGATGATGTTATCAGTACCTTATAAATTATAAACAGTAGCTCACGACTAAAATGGAAAGGAACAAACCATTAGAAGGTCGTAGTGTAATTAGGTATTAGTTTATCTTGACTATATAATTACACTAGTACACTCAGAGTGTATTGAGTAGGACCATTAGAGGTCGTTTCTTTTATACTGACTTTATAAAGGAACAAAGACCTCAGTTATTATGGAAGTGTGTGCTCTTAATCCTTATATAATAACAAGCACATATGTTTGATATTTATTTCTTTAATTTATCAATGGGTGAGATTTAGTTCGATAAATCAATAAACTCGATAAGTTGGGAAATTGTATCACTTATAGTGTGTGTTGTTGATTATAGAAGGAAACTGTGTCCTAGAGATACTAGGTTGATAATGTCCTCAAGAGGAGCTCATAAAGATTGTCATGTTAAACCCTGCAGGTGGACTTAGTCCGACATGATAATAAGGTTGGGTGGTACTACTCTTGGACTTAGATATTAATTAAATGAGTTGTCAGTAACTCACTTAATTAGTGGACATTCGATATCTTAAACACAGGGAGACTAACACACTCATAATAAGAAGGAGCCCAAAAATGTAATTTGGGATTGGTGCGGTAGTTCAATGATAGTTCTCTAGTGGAATGAATTATCATTGATAAAATTAAGTTGTGTGTTCGGGGCGAACACGGGATGCTTAATTTTATCGGGAGACCAAAACCAATTCCTCCTCTCGGTCCCTATCGTAGCCTCTTATTTATAGAGTTCTATACCCACCTATACCCACCTTCTATACCCACCCAATAGGGGCCGGCCAAGCTAGCTTGGGAACAAGCTAGGGCCGGCCTAGGTATAAAATTGGGTGGCCGGCCCTAGCTTAAACCCAAGCTAGTAGGGCCGGCCAAATTAAATTAAAAAAGAAATTTAATTTTAATTTTTATTATTATGTGGAAGATATAATTTAAAGAAAATTAAAATTAAAATATCTCTCTTATAAAAAATCTACAAAAGATTAAAGAAAGAGATTAGATCTCTTTCCTTATTTGTAGATTGGAGAGATGTTTTATTTTCTCTTTAAAAATTATTCACATGTTGATAAAATTAAAATTATAGAAATTTCCTTTTATCAACCATGAAGAGATTTTAAAGAGAAATTTTATTTTTTAAAATTTCCGGAAACAAATTAGGAAGTTTTAATTGTTGATTAAAACTTGTCCAATTTGTTCTCCAATGATATGGCCGGCCATGTGATTGTAATTGGGGAAATTTTATTTTATTTTTCTCAATTAAATCATATCAAGGAAATTGAGGAAATTTTATTGTAATTAAATTTCCTAATTTGCCTAGGCCAAGGAATATAAAAGAAGGGGTGAGGGTGCCTTCATGAGACACAACATCTATTATTTCTCTCCCTCTTTTGTTCCTTGGTGTGGCCGGCCAACCTCTCCCTCTCTTCCTCTTGTGGTGGCCGAACCCTCCTCTTCCATTGGAGCTCTTGTGGTGGCCGGATACTACTCGGAGAAGAAGAAGAAGAAGGAGAGAAAGCTAGCATCTCTTGGAGCTTGGTTAGTATTTTGGTTTTCCTCCTTGGTGAAGTTTTTCCTTTGTGGCCGAACCTTGCTTGGAGGAGAAGAAGGTGGTTGGTGTTTTCTCATCTTGGTAGTTCGTTGCCCACACAATGTCCGAGGTTAGAAGAGGAATACGGTAGAAGATCAAGAGGTCTTTCTAGAAGGTATAACTAGTAGTTTTTCCTTTTCCGCATCATGCTAGTTATTTATGGAAATAATACCAAATACAAGAGGCTTACGTTCTAGTATTTCGAATATGTTTTTCGATGTTGTGTTCTTTTGTTTCTTTCTTTTCCTTGTGATTTGATTGTTCTCTTTGGTTAACCTAAAGTTATTTTAGGAAATTAAATATTAGCTTTCTATTAAAGGTTTTGTCTAGTCGGTGGTGGTTGCTCCCATATCCAAGAAGGTCATGTGCCTCGCCACGTCAGTACTGGGAACCTTTTATGGAAATTAATATTTAATGGAATTAATAACTTAAGGAGACTTGGGTCGAACGTGTTAAGTTTCGCAGGAGATCCAAGTCAAAACCTAAAAGAACAAATAGATTAAGTTTTGGATCAAACGTGTTAAGTTCCGCAGGCGATCCAAAATTTAATTTAAAAGAACACATGGTAGCTAGGAAAAGGTTCAGATCTTTGTACAAAATTTTTGCACAGTGGAACCTATAGGTTTTCCGAGTAGCAACCAACAGCTTCAAATTATTATAATTGGTATTGCCATGGAGAGCCGTATGTATTTGAAGAAATTAAACCTTCCATTGCTTCATCATCCTGCTCGATTGCTCCAAAGAAATCATCAAGGCATGTGAATGCAATGCAATCATGGTTTACGATGCAATGAATCCATATGATCAATCGAATATAGAGAAAACACCTACGCCCAAAATTCAAAAAATGCATGACATATTGAAGGCTAGTGAGAGAGAATTGTGGGAAGATTCTTTCTGGTCATTCTCAACTTTAGCTACTGTAAGATTATTGAACATGAAGGTAGAACATCATTTTTCTGAATGATGTCATGATGAAATGTGTCAATTGATATTAGAGTTACTCCCCACTGATAACTGCATGATTGATAATTTATATAATACAAAGAAATTGATTACAGATTTGGGTTTGCCAGTAGAAAAGATTCGTTGTTGTATCAATAATCACATGATCTTTTAGAATGAAGATAGTGAACTGATGGAATGCAGAATGTGTACTCACCCTCGTTATAAGCAAAGTAGTCGCATGTCTGGGAAGAAAAAGCAAAATATTTCCTTGAAAGTCATGTATTACTTCCCATTAACTGCTAGGCTCCAACACTTGTATACATCTATCACAATAGCACGCCACATGAGGTTGCATCAAAACTATGTACACGAAGAAGATATAATATGTCATCCTTGTGACTCACCTGCGTGGAAACATCTTGATACAATATTTTCCTCATTTGCAATAGAACAGCATAATGTGAGACTTGGACTTTCCATAGATGGATTTTAGCCGTTTGGAAGTTATGGACAACAATATTCATCTTGGTCAGTTATATTAACATCATATAACTTACCTCTATGGATGTGCATAAAAGACAAATTCATATTTTTTTACTGTGCTAACTCCAAGTCCTCATAATCCAAAAGGAAAAATAGATATTTTTTTACAATCTCTGATTGCTGAGTTGAACCATTTATGGAATGTAAGGTCTGAAACTTATAACATTGCAAGTAAATCAAACTTTATAATGCATGCTGCTTTGTTATGAATGATTAGTGATTTTCCAGCATACTCAAAGTTGTCAGAATGGAGTACGGATGGAAAGTTAGGATGTCTACATTGCATGAATCAGTCTGATGCATTTTCATTGCCTTGCAGTGGAAAGATATCCTGGCTTGATAATCATCAAAAAATTTTGTCAATGGATCACCCATTTAGAAGAAATAAGAAAATTTTCAAAAGGAGTGAAATGGTTAGGAAACTTCCTCCAATATCGAAATCAGGTGAAGAAGTTTTTGATGAAATTGATAGTTATAGATTTCTACTAGTATATCAGAATGGTTTTGATGATATAAATAAGTATATTGTTAGAGTGAACAAGTGTGGTTGGAGAAAAAGAAGCATATTTTGGGAGCTATCATATTAGAAGTATTTACTCATTTGGCATAATTTAGATGTGATGCATGTTGAGAAAAAATTTTTTGATAGCATCTTCAATACAGTGATGAATGTTCATGAGAAAACTAAAGATACATCAAAATCACACGACGAATTAATATAATTAGTAAACAGAACTGAGTTGCATCAGAATGAAACAACTGGTAAATATCTACAAGTATGTTATACATTAGACAAAGAAGGTAAACAAGGATTATGTACTTTGTTGAAAGCAATTAAATTTTACTGATGGATATACCTCGAATATGTCTCCCTATGTTGATACGAATAGATTAAAAATATTTTGAATTAAAAGTCACGATTGTCACGTGTTCATGCAAAGACTAATTCCAATAGCATTCTATGATCTACTTCTTAACAATGTTTGGCAAGCACAGTTACAAAATTGAGTATCTTTTTCAAAGATCTGACTTTAAGGGTTATTATGACATCAAATATGCTTCAGCTTTAGACAGATATTCCAATGATACTCTGTAAGCTTGAACAAATATTCCCACCTAGTTTTTTTTATTCTATGGAACATCTATCTGTTCATTTACCTTATGGGGCACAACTAGGTGGTCTTGTGCAATACAGATAGATGTACCCATTTGAATGATTGTTGAAAAAATTAAGGAATAATGTTTATAACAAAGCAACAATTAAGGGATCAATGTTTAATGCATATTTGGTTGGAGAAGTAACTTCCTTCTGCTCTTATTATTTTGCCAATAATATGAAAACTAGACATCGAAGTGTCTTTGAAATTATGATGATATTCAACCAATATACCTCAGAGATGCTTTCTATTTTGAAGTTTCATGGTATGACAATGGGTGCAATAGGGCATATATACTCTTGAATTGTGAAGAGATCAAACCATACATAAGGTAGTAGTTCAAGTATATATATAATATAGTATTGAAGAATATTTAACATGCTATCTAATATGTTCTCAAATTACCTTCTATGACAACTTGAAAGAACAACAAATATATCTACAAAATCTATCAATAAGTGCAAGTGAGGTAGAGACCAAGTTAGAGGATAAATTTGCATATTGGTTTCAAATTTATATAAGTTAGTGATTAAATTATTTATTACAATGCAACTATGTTATATATGCATCTAATTTATATATCACTACTGCTATAGGCGAATGCCCGTAGAATATCAAATGTGCAAGATAAAAGACTAAAAAAATCTTACATCAGGACCTCTCCATAACATAACAGTTTACTCAAGTTATTATGTTAATAGATTCAGATTTCACGTGGCCCAATGAAATATGCAAAGGCTTATGTATAATTATGGTGTTTGAGTAAAAGGATCCATAAACAACAATGATACTCAATGTGATTATTATGATAGACTTAAGGAAATGATCGAGATTGAGTATCCAACTTCACCTTTAGAAAGATGTGTATTGTTCAAATGCTCATGGTATGATCCAACTCCAAGAACAGACACTAAAATACATCATTTCTACAATTTAGTTGAGGTTAACACAAACAAAAAATTTAATAAGTTTGAACCTTTCATCTTTGTGGTACAAACTAGTTAACTATTCTATCTTGAGTATCCAACAACGAGAAGAAGGCCTAGTACTGAATGGTTAGTATTGTGTCGGATAAAGCCTCGATCAACCATAGAAATACCAAACATCATAACAACCCAAAACCATGATGCATATCAAAATGAAGAAGTCGAGATATACTCAATTGATTCAGAAAAATAATCCATATCACAATTACTTCTAGATGTTAATGTCACTTACGAGAAAATAGACGATGGAGAGATATGTAGCAGTGAAAAGGTTGATGTACAAATGTAGTTTAGCAGTGAAAACTTATAAATTGTTAATTTAGTTGATTCAGAATGACATCAGGTGATTAAAAATTATTAACAATATCATGGTATATTGTATGATTTTTTTTTTTCATCTCCCTAGTTAGAAGATAATATTATATCAAATGTATATATCTTATACTATGATTTTGCATATATAGTCATGCAGCTAGTACAGAGACCACATAGTGACCAAACTATTTTGTGAGTTGTTAGCGGCTGGTAAGAATTATATATTTAGTAATTATTTCAGGACTTTATCTTCTTTTTAATTATCACAATATTTTTCTATTCAGTTTTGTCCCAGATGGTTATCAGGTAGCATCGTATATATCAAAAAAGTTTAGAATGATTGTCCCCCATTGGTACTACATAGAAGCTTATAGTCCAAGAAATGAAGAATTTTTATTATGGTGAATTTTTTATAAGTATTTTGAATAAAAAACATATTTGTAGTTAACATGATATTAATTATCAAAATATATTCTTGTAGAAGAGATATATTTAGGAGGAGGACCAGGAGGAAATGTTCAAAAAAAAATTAGAACACCTACTACTCCAAACTGTATAGGGACATGTTGTACAAGTGGAGGTAGAGGAGCATCAGGCCATCCGAGGTCCCTGATACAGTTTGACAATCTTGGAGAGCCATTTGGACTGCAGTATTGGCATGACAATTCAACGATTGCTCATAGCAATCGCAATTCAAAGCCTCTTGGGTCGAGCACCAGATCCATAAAGCATACTACTGGATCTCGTTTGATTGTGAAGCGTGTCTCTGACTTGATATGTTTAAAATTAAGTTATACAAATAATTCTTACATATGTTTTATTATTAGTTTTAATATATTTATATTTTCTATACACAGGCTATTGAATTACAGATACCTCCCACTTGTTGGGAGATATTTAACAAAACTCATAAGAAGAAAGATGGGTCATTTGTCGATCGGTGTTCTTCAGTAATTAATGTAAGAACATTGAATTTCATTAATATATTTGTAGACTTTATGTGGAGGTTAATAAATTTATTATTTTGACACAGGAAATGATGTCCACTGGAGTTGCTGAGGCATCTCAGCCTAGGGCAGAAGTGTTGGTTGCTACTCGGAAAACCTAGAGGTTCCACTGTACAAAAAATTTGTACAAAGGTCTGAACCTTTTCCTAGCTACCATGTGTTCTTTTAAATTAAATTTTGGATCACCTGCGGAACTTAACACGTTTGATCCAAAACTTAATCTATTTGTTCTTTTAGGTTTTGACTTGGATCTCCTGCGGAACTTAACACGTTTGATCCAAATCACCTAAGTTATTAATTCCATTAAATATTAATTTTTAAAATTGGTTTCCAGTACTGACGTGGCGAGACACATGACCTTCTTGGATATGGGAGCAACCACCACCGACTAGACAAAACCTTTTAAGGAAAGCTAATATTTAATTTCCTAAAATAACTTTAGGTCAACCGAAAAGAACAATCAAATCACAAGGAAAAGAAAAACAAAAGAACACTATATCGAAAACAAATTAGAAACACTAGAATCATATGCCTCTTGTATTTAGTATTATTTCCAAAAATAACTAGTATGATGCGGAAAGAAAAAACTACTAGTTATACCTTTTAGAAAAACCTCTTGATCTTCTACCGTATTCCTCTTCTAACCTCGGACGTTGTGTGGGCAACGATCTTCCAAGATGAGAACCACCTAGGCACCTTGTTCCTTCTTCCTTCAAGTTTCGGCCAAGCACAAGAACTTCCAAAGGATGAAGAATTTTCCACCAACCAAGCTCCAAGGGATGCATGCTTTCTCTCCTTCTTCTCCTTCCTTGATCCGGCCACATCCTCCAAGCTCCAAGAGATTATAGATTTCGGCCACAACAAGAGGAGAGAAGAGAAAGGGAAGGGCCGACCACCACACCAAGGAAAAGAGGGAGAAAAATAGAATAGAGTCCTTCGCCTTGAAGCCTCCTCTACCCCCTCTTTTATAATCCTTGGTCTTGGCAAATAAGGAAAATTTAATAAAAACTTCCTTAATTCTTTTGCCATTGAAAAGGAAAATTTATTTAATTAAAACAATTTTCTCTTTTCAAATTACAATGGTTGGCCATAACAAATAAAATCTCCAAGTAAATAAAATTTTAAACACCAATTAAAACTTCCTTATTTGCTTCCGGAAATTTATAAAAATTTCTCCAATAATTTTTATCCCTTCATGATTGGTTTATAAAAAGGAAATTTAATAAATTAAAATCTTTCTTTTAAACATGTGGATAAAAAGAAAGTTATCTCTATAAATTAAAATCTCTTTTAATCAACAAATAAGGAAAGATATCAAATCTTTTCTTAATCTTTTGTAGAAACTTATAAAAGAGAATATTTAATTTTAAACTCTCTTTTAAATCATGAACATGATTAAAAAGGAAAGTTTTCTTAAAATTTAAAATCCTCCTTTAATCAACAAATAAGGAAAGATTTCAAATTTTAAACTCTCTTTTAAACATGTAGATGATTTACAAATAAGGAAAATTTTTACCAAAAATTAAAACCATCCTTTTAAACTACAAATAAGGAAAGAGATTAATCTCTTCTCTTAATCTTTTGTAGAAAGCTATAAAAGGAAATTTTTAATTTTTAAACTCTCTTTTAAAATCATGATATCCACATAAGAAATAATTTTAATAAAAATCCTTTTTAATATTCTAGTGGCCGGCCACCTAAGCTTGGGACCCAAGCTTTGGCCGGCCACCTACATGGCTCATCCACTTGGTCTTGGCCGGCCCTAGCTTGGGTTCCAAGCTAGCTTGGCCGGCCCCATTGGATGGGTAAGAAGGTGGGTATGCGGTGGGTATAAATCTCTATATACTAGAGGCTACGATAGGGACCGAGAGGAGGAATTGGTTTTGGTCTCCCGATAAAATTAAACATCCGCCCTGAACACACAACTTAATTTTATCAATAATAATTCATTCCACTAGAGAACTATTATTGAACTACCGCACCAATCCCAAATTACATTTTGGGCTCCTTCTTATCATGAGTGTGTTAGTCTCCCTATGTTTAAGATAACAAATGTCCACTAATTAAGTAAGTTACTAACAACTCACTTAATTAATATCTAGCTCCAAGAGTAGTACCACTCAACTTCATCGTCATGTCGGACTAAGTCCACCTGCAGGGTTTAACATGACAATCCTTATGAGCTCCTCTTGGGGACATTCTCAACCTAGATTACTAGGACACAGTTTCCTTCTATAATCAATAACACACTATAAGTGATATCATTTCCCAACTTATCGGGCTTATTGATTCATCGAACTAAATCTCACCCATTGATAAATTAAAGAAATAAATATCAAATATATGTGCTTGTTATTATATTAAGATTAAGAGCACACACTTCCATAATAACTGAGGTCTTTGTTCCTTTATAAAGTCAGTATAAAAGAAACGACCTCTAATGGTCCTACTCAATACACTCTTAGTGTACTAGTGTAATTATATAGTTAAGATAAACTAACACTTAATTACACTACGACCTTCCAATGGTTTGTTCCTTTCCATCATGGTCGTGAGCTACTGTTTATAATTTATAAGGTACTGATAACATGATCTTCTGTGTGTGACACCACACACCATGTTATCTACAATATAAATTAATTGAACAACTACATTTATCACAAATGTAGACATTTGACCAATGTGATTCTTATTTCTAGATAAATGTTTTATACCAAAAGCTAGGCTTTTAGTATACATTCTAACAATCTCCCACTTATACTAAAAGACTAAGCTGCCATATCTGCTGTCATACATCTGATTCCCATGCCTTTCAAAAAGCTCTTGCCTTAAGGACCTTAGGTTATCATCTGATGCAATTTAGGCGGCAACAACTTCTCCTCGTTAGGTTATCATCTTTTCCTAATAATTAAACTAATACCAAATACACAGAGGCAAAGCCCTAGCTCTGATACCAATTGTTGGTTGCTACTCGGAAAACCTAATGGTTCCACTGTACAAAAATTTTGTACAAAGGTCTAAACCTTTTCCTAGCTATCATGTGTTCTTTTAAATTAAACTCGGATCGCCTGCGGAATTTAACACGTTTGATCCTAAGTTTAATTTATTTGTTCTTTTAGGTTTAGACTCAGATCTCCTGCGGAACTTAGCACGTTCGATCCAAATCACCTAGGTTATTAATTTCATTAAATATTAGTTTCCAAAATTGGCTCCCAGTACTGACGTGGCAAGGCACATGGCCTTCTTGGATATGGGAACAACCACCACCGACTAGACAAAGCCTTTTAAGGAAAGTTAATATTTAATTTCCTTAAATAACTTTAGGTCAACCAAAAAGAACAATCAAATCACAAGGAAAAGAAAAAACAAAAGAACACAACATCGAAAATAAATTCAAAATACTAGAATCATATGCCTCTTGTATTTGGTATTATTTCCAAAAATAACTAGTATGATGCGGAAAGGAAAAATACTAGTTATACCTTTTAGAAAGACCTCTTGATCTTCTACCGTATTCCTCTTCTAATCCCGGACGTTGTGTGGGCAACGATCTTCCGAGACGAGAACCACCAAACCACCTTCTTCTTCTTTCCTTCAAGTTTCGGCCAAGCAAGACTTTCAAAGGAAGAAGATCTTTTTCCACCAACCAAGCTCCAAGGGATGCAAGCTTTCTCTCCTTCTTCTCCAAGCTAAGATCCGGCCACCACTTTATCTCCAAGAGAAAAGAAGGTTTCGGCCACAAAGATGGAGAGAAGAGAAAGGGAAGGGTCGGCCACACCAAGGAAGAAAAGAGAGAGAAAAATAATAGAGTTGTTCACCATGAAGACTCCTCTACCCCCTCTTTTATAATCCTTGGTCTTGGCAAATAAGGAAAATTTAATAAAAACTTCCTTAATTCTTTTGCCATTGAAAAGGAAAATTTATTTAATTAAAAATAATTTTCTTTTCATCATGATAATGACCACCTAATCCCTTAATTAAGGAAATTTTAATTCACACAAGAATTAAAACTTCCTAATTTGCTTCCGGAAATTTATAAAAATTTCTCAAATAATTTTTACCTTCATGGTGGTTAATAAAAAGGAAATTTTATAAATTAAAATCTTTCTTTTAAACATGTGGATAAAAAGAAAGTTATCTCTAAAAATTAAAATCTCTTTCAATCTACAAATAAGGAAAGATATCAAATCTTTTCTTAATCTTTTGTAGAAACTTATAAAAGAGAATATTTAATTTTTAAACTCTCTTTTAAATCATGAACATGTTTAAAAAGGAAAGTTTTCTTAAAATTTAAAATCCACCTTTTAATCAACAAATAAGGAAAGATTTCAAATTTTTAAACTCTCTTTTAAACCGGTGGATGATTTACAAATAAGGAAAGTTTTTACTAAAAATTAAAACTATCCTTTTAATCTACAAATAAGGAAAGAGATTAATCTCTTCTCTTAATCTTTTGTAGAATGCTATAAAAGGAAATTTTAATTTTAAAACTTTCTTTTAAATCATGATATCCACATAAGAAATAATTTTAATAAAAAACCCTTTTAATATTCTAGTGGCCGGCCACCTAAGCTTGGGACCCAAGCTTTGGCCGGCCACCAACTTGGCTCAACCATTTGGTCTTGGCCGGCCCTAGCTTGGGTTCCAAGCTAGCTTGGCCGACCCCATTGGATGGGTAAGAAAGTGGGTATGTGGTGGGTATAAATCTCTATATACAAGAGACTACGATAGGGACCGAGAGGAGGAATTGGTTTTGGTCTCCCGATGAAATTAAGTGTTCGCCTTGACACACAACTTAATTTCATCAATAATAATTCATTCCACTAAAGAACTATTATTGAACTACCGCACCAATCCCAAATTACATTTTGGGCTCCTTCTTATTATGAGTGTGTTAGTCTCCCTGTGTTTAAGATAACAAATGTCCACTAATTAAGTAAGTTACTGACAACTCACTTAATTAATATCTAGCTCCAAGAGTAGTACCACTCAACTTTATCGTCATGTCGGACTAAGTCCACCTGCAGGGTTTAACATGACAATCCTTATGAGCTCCTCTTGGGGACATTCTCAACCTAGATTACTAGGACACAGTTTCCTTCTATAATCAACAACACACACTATAAGTGATATCATTTCCCAACTTATCGGGCTTATTGATTTATCGAACTAAATCTCACCCATTGATAAATTAAAGAAATAAATATCAAATATATGTGCTTGTTATTATATTAGGATTAAGAGAACACACTTCCATAATAACTGAGGTCTTTGTTCCTTTATAAAGTCAGTATAAAAGAAGCGACCTCAAATGGTCCTACTCAATACACTCTAAGTGTACTAGTGTAATTATATAGTTAAGATAAACTAATACCTAATTACACTACGACCTTCCTATGGTTTGTTCCTTTCCATCTTGGCCGTGAGCTACTGTTTATAATTTATAATAACATGATCCTCTGTGTGTGACACCACACACCATGTTATCTACAATATAAATTAATTGAACAACTACATTTATCATAAATATAGACATTTGACCAATGTGATTCTTATTTCTAGATAAATATTTATACCAAAAGCTAGGCTTTTAGTATACATCCTAACAATCTCCCACTTATACTAAAAGACTAAGCTGCTATATCTGCTGTCATACATCTGATTCCCAACCCTTCAACATGCCCATCAAAAGCTCTTACCTTAAGGGCCTTAGTGAAAAGATCTATAGGTCATCATCTGATGCAATCTAGGCAGCAACAACTTCTCCTCATTTATACGATTTCTCGTATTGGGTGGTACTTGCGCTCTATTGTGTTTACTTACCTTATAGACTCATGGTTTCTTCGAGTTTGCTACTGCACCACTATTATTACAATAAATTGTAATAATCTTTGGACAAACCAGAAATCATATCTAAGTCTATCTTGAGGTTATTAAGTCATTCAGCTTTTATGACTACCTCAGAGGCTTGCCATATACTCAGCTTCTATGGTGAAGTCCAGAAAACACCTATGCTTATCACTCTTCCATAGTTATGACTTTACCTCCTAAAGTAAACACAAAACCCCGAGATTGACTTACTATTATCCCTATCCGATTGGAAGTCAAAATCCGTGCAATCCACAGGGACCAAATCAACTGCCTTGTAAGCTAGCATATAATTTCTAGTGCCTCTAAGGTACTTCAATATATGCTTTACTGCAGTTCAATGTCCTTGTCAAGGGTTACTTTGATATCTGCTAACTATGCCCTTGGCAAAACAGATTTCTGATCTCGTGCATAACATATATTAGGCTTCCGATAGCCGAAGCATAAAGATCTGCCTTCATTTCCTCTATCTCCTTTAATGTCTTCGAAGACATCTCTTTAGATAAAGCTACTCCAAGCCCAAAAGGTAAGAAACCTTTCTTTGGAGTTCTGTATGCTTAAAACGAGCAAGGATTTTTTTCGATATATGAAGCTTGGGATAATTAAAATATTCTTTTCTTGGATCCCTTATTACTTTGATCCCAAGAATATATTCATTCTCCCAAGTCCTTCATATCGAATTGTTTGGACAACCATACCCTTACTTCTGACAACATTTTGATATTGTTTCCTACTACCAAAAATATTATCTACGTATAGTACAAGAAATATCACCACGTTTCCATCACACCTTTTGTATACACAAGGCTTATCCGGTTACTAAATAAATCTATAGGTCAGGATTCCTTTGATAAACCGGATGTTCCAAGACCTTGAAGCTTTGCCTCAGTCCATAGACTGATTGAGCTTGCACACAAAATGCTCTTTGCCCTTTGCAATGAACCCTTCTGGTTGTTTTGTATGGATGCTTTCTTCAAGACTTCCATTAAGGAATGTTGTCTTGACATCCACTTGCTAAAGAATCCGGATAGACTTAAGCATGACTACCAGTGAAAAAGTTTCCTTTTTCATCAAGCCTTGCTTTGAAAGTTTCCACCTTCCTGTCTATCCATCTTTTCCTATTGTAGACATATTTTCACCCAATGGCTTTTACACCATCTGGTGGTTCTACAAGCTTCCAGATTTGATTAGAATACTTATATTCTAATTCTGTATTCATTGCTCTTTGCCAAGATGCTGCATCTTTATTTTGAAGTGCTTCATCATATTTCCGGGATCAGACTCATGTTCATTTGGGATCAAGTCCAAAGACTTTCCCAAAACATGAATCCTTTTGGTTGTTTGACAACCCTCCCACTATGATGATGTACTGTCTATAATTATGTATCAATTGTGATACGTATTGCAGTTTCTTGTGATATTTCATCTTGTACAGTTGGTACTAGATTAGACATGTCCTTTATAATTTCTTTAAGAACAAATTTACTTATGGACTTGTGGTTTATTACATAGTCCTTTTCTAAAAATCGATCATTGATGCTAACAATGATCTTCTGATTTTTAAGACTATAAACCTACTTTCATTTCTCTAGGATAACTTACAAACAAGTGAATTCCTGTCCAACTTATCATTGTCTCTCTTCAGCATATGTGTTGGACTACCCGAATCCGAATATGCTTCAAAATAGGCTTATGCCTATTTAGCAATTCTATATGAGTAGAGAGTTCTGACTTTGGAAGGTACTATATTCACTTCTGTTTCCATAGTATATCCTTAAAATGAATTTGGTAATTTTCCAAATAACTCATCATCAATTTCCATAAGAGTCATATACCTTCCTTTTTCTACACCATTCTATAGGGGTGTACCAGGTGCAGTTAGTTTGGATTGAGTTCCGACTTCTGATAAGTGACTCCTAAATTATCCCAAGAGGTACTTGCCAGTACAATCTTACCATAGTGACTTAATACTTTTACTTTGACGTTTCTCCGCATCATCCTTGTACTCTTTGAACTAATCAAAGTACTTAGTCTTGCGGCACATTAAGTAAATGTATATGTATCTTGAATAGTTATCTATAAAATAGATGAAATATTCGATACTACCTCTTGCCTGGATAGTCATAGGATCACACAAATCAGAATGAACCAATTCCAACATATCTTTGGCTCCATACCCCTTAGACTTAAAAGCTTCTTGGTTATTTTCCTTCCAAGTAAGACTCGCAGGTTGGAAAGATTTCCACTACTAATGAACCTAAAAGTTCATCAGCTACCAATGAATCCTACTTAAGTTAATATAACCTAGCTTTAGATGCCAAAGATATAATTGGTTCATTTCCGAAGGTTGCTTTCTCTTAAGAAGATGTGTTACTAATTTCCATTTGTTGCATCGTGGGAGTTATTGGATTATAAATTGTCAACCAACATACCAGAATAGATAACTTTCCTATTTTTCTTGATAACAACTTTGTTATCAAAATAGACACAATATCTATTCTATAATAGTTTAGAAACTGAAATCAGGTTCTTTCTAAACTTAGTATGTAAAGACAATTTCTAATAATCCATATTTTATTCCTATTAGAGAATAAACCTCTCCCACTGCAACAGCTACTACTTTTGCAGTAATGCTCATGTGGACGGTGTTTTTATTTTCATTTAGTTGTCGGGTTTCCTGGAACCCTGCAATGAATTGCAGACATGATTAATGACATCTGTATCTACACTCCAGGTTCTGGTAGATAACACCACTAGACATATTTCAACTAATGAATTAAATACACCTATATTGTTCTTAGTTCTATGAAGACAGTCAACCTTAATGTCCAAGTCATATTTCCAATCATTACAATTGGGACTACTAAGTCTTTTCTATAGTATAACAACAAGGGGATTGACAAACATTTTAAATCCTAAGAATCACAAAAATATTTGGTCAAGATCAATTCTTTAAAATCCCCATGAATTTTGTATGCCACGATAGTGTGGACGTATACAAAATCAAAGAGGAGATTTTATCCATTAATTTTATTTTCTCGTCAACTTTACTTTATGACGAATAAAATTAATAGTTGATCTGTCTTTGATCAAATATTTGGTCAAAACTTTTTGAATTTAAAATATCATTGATTCCTCAAACAATATTATTTAAATTCACCAACACCTCAAACACCGTGAATTTTGCATGCCACGATACTGTAGACGTATACAAAATTTAAACATTTGTAAGAGGAGGGTTTTACCCATTAATTATCTTGTCAATAAATCTTTATGACAAAATAAAATTACCTCAAACACCGTTGAATTTTGTATGCCACGATAATATGGACGTATACAAAATCAAACATTTGTAAGAGGAGTTTTTAATTTTATTATCTTGTCAACCTATTTATTTGAAAAATTAATAGTTGGTTTTCTTCGGTCACACAAATAATAGCAGTGACTCCGATGGGGAGGATACTATTAGACGTGCCTAAGTGTATACCATTACTTGACACTAAGTCCATTAATAAGATTATGCCCCTTCCGATGGGAAAGATCACACGCTCTTAATTAACTTCCTATAGTCATCCAAAATGGAAGTTTAAGCTAGTGATCTGCAAACAAGCTCATCCGATATGGAGGAAGGCACTCAGAGCCAACACGCAAGCTTGTTGCATCACTTATAAACCAGTAATGGAGACCGTGGAATTTATTTAAAAATAAATCCCTCTCCCACTTAGTTATTTAAAGTGAGGAATTTTGACTATGCTAGCCTACTTAGCATGCATACTAACAAGCACACACAACACAACATAAAAAGCAATAAATAGAAAATTAATTTTCAACTATTATGGCTTTTATCTATTGCTGTCCTCCGTGTGTCGCCAACCCTAGCTGCTGCCATCTTTGGCCACCGCCACCGGGTCTAGTTGTCGCATCCATCTTGCTCCTTGTTCCGCTGCGCCTCTGGTCCTCAAAAGGTTCCACGCCTTGCAAGATTCAATCCGCGACATAAATAGAATTTTATATTTTTTGATCCTATATTCCTCGAAGGAATGTACATGTAAACTAGATCGAACATAAAATAAAATTTACATCCATCGATCCTGTATTCCATAAAAGGAATGTACATGTAAACTAGATCAAAAAATAAAATCCTAATAAAACTAAATACAGCTCCTGCTGTATTTTATAATACAATCATGCACACAGAATAAAATGCCCTTGACATGTCCAAGGGTCCAATCACACACATAATAACTATAAGCCATAATAGTTGGATCCTGCATCCACAAAGTTAGCACATCCTACTATTATCCTGCCTAAATTATGTATGACATGTGCATAATTAAACTAATATCAAATACACAGAGGCAAAACCCTAGCTCTGATACCAATTGTTGGTTGCTACTCGGAAAACCTAATGGTTCCACTGTACAAAAATTTTGTACAAAGGTCTAAACCTTTTCCTAGCTATCATGTGTTCTTTTAAATTAAACTATGATCGCCTGCGGAATTTAACACGTTTGATCCTAAGTTTAATTTATTTGTTCTTTTAGGTTTAGACTCGGATCTCCTGCGGAACTTAACACGTTCGATCCAAATCACCTAGGTTATTAATTTCATTAAATATTAGTTTCCAAAATTGGCTCACAGTACTGACGTGGCGAGGCACATGGCCTTCTTGGATATGGGAACAACCACCACCGACTAGACAAAGCCTTTTAAGGAAAGTTAATATTTAATTTCCTTAAATAACTTTAGGTCAACCAAAAAGAACAATCAAATCACAAGGAAAAGAAAAAACAAAAGAACACAACATCGAAAATAAATTCGAAATACTAGAATCATATGCCTCTTGTATTTGGTATTATTTCTAAAAATAACTAGTATGATGCGGAAAGGAAAAATACTAGTTATACCTTTTAGAAAGACATCTTGATCTTCTACCGTATTCCTCTTCTAATCCCGGACGTTGTGTGGGCAACGATCTTCCGAGACGAGAACCACCAAACTACCTTCTTCTTCTTTCCTTCAAGTTTCGGCCAAGCAAGACTTTCAAAGGAAGAAGATCCTTTTCCACCAACCAAGCTCCAAGGGATGCAAGCTTTCTCTCCTTCTTCTCCAAGCTAAGATCCGGCCACCACTTGATCTCCAAGAGAAAAGAAGGTTTCGGCCACAAAGATGGAGAGAAGAGAAAGGGAAGGGCCGGCCACACCAAGGAAGAAAAGAGGGAGAAAAATAATAGAGTTGTTTACCATGAAGACTCCTCTACCCCCTCTTTTATAATCCTTGGTCTTGGCAAATAAGGAAAATTTAATAAAAACTTCCTTAATTCTTTTGCCATTGAAAAGGAAAATTTATTTAATTAAAAATAATTTTCTTTTCATCATGATAATGGCCGGCCACCTTTAATCCCTTAATTAAGGAAATTTTAATTCACACAAGAATTAAAACTTCCTAATTTGCTTCCGGAAATTTATAAAAATTTCTCAAATAATTTTTCCCTTCATGGTGGTTAATAAAAAGGAAATTTTATAAATTAAAATCTTTCTTTTAAACATGTGGATAAAAAGAAAGTTATCTCTAAAAATTAAAATCTCTTTCAATCTACAAATAAGGAAAGATATCAAATCTTTTCTTAATCTTTTGTAGAAACTTATAAAAGAGAATATTTAATTTTTAAACTCTCTTTTAAATCATGAACATGTTTAAAAAGGAAAGTTTTCTTAAAATTTAAAATCCACCTTTTAATCAACAAATAAGGAAAGATTTCAAATTTTTAACTCTCTTTTAAACCGGTGGATGATTTACAAATAAGGAAAGTTTTTACTAAAAATTAAAACTATCCTTTTAATTTACAAATAAGGAAAGAAATTAATCTCTTCTCTTAATCTTTTGTAGAATGCTATAAAAGGAAATTTTAATTTTAAAACTCTCTTTTAAATCATGATATCCACATAAGAAATAATTTTAATAAAAAACCCTTTTAATATTCTAGTGGCCGGCCACCTAAGCTTGGGACCCAAGCTTTTGCCGGCCACCAACTTGGCTCAACCATTTGGTCTTGGCCGGCCCTAGCTTGGGTTCTAAGCTAGCTTGGCCGACCCCATTGGATGGGTAAGAAAGTGGGTATGTGGTAAGTATAAATCTCTATATACAAGAGACTACGATAGGGACCGAGAGGAGGAATTGGTTTTGGTCTCCCGATGAAATTAAGCATCCCGTGTTCGCCCCGAACACACAACTTAATTTCATCAATAATAATTCATTCCACTAAAGAACTATTATTGAACTACCGCACCAATCCCAAATTACATTTTGGGCTCCTTCTTATTATGAGTGTGTTAGTCTCCCTGTGTTTAAGATAACAAATGTCCACTAATTAAGTAAGTTACTGACAGCTCACTTAATTAATATCTAGCTCCAAGAGTAGTACCACTCAACTTTATCGTCATGTCGGACTAAGTCCACCTGCAGGGTTTAACATGACAATCCTTATGAGCTCCTCTTGGGGACATTCTCAACCTAGATTACTAGGACACAGTTTCCTTCTATAATCAACAACACACACTATAAGTGATATCATTTCCCAACTTATCGGGCTTATTGATTTATCGAACTAAATCTCACCCATTGATAAATTAAAGAAATAAATATCAAATATATGTGCTTGTTATTATATTAGGATTAAGAGAACACACTTCCATAATAACTGAGGTCTTTGTTCCTTTATAAAGTCAGTATAAAAGAAGCGACCTCAAATGGTCCTACTCAATACACTCTAAGTGTACTAGTGTAATTATATAGTTAAGATAAACTAATACCTAATTACACTACGACCTTCCTATGGTTTGTTCTTTTCCATCTTGGCCGTGAGCTACTGTTTATAATTTATAAGGTACTGATAACATGATCCTCTGTGTGTGACACCACACACCATGTTATCTACAATATAAATCAATTGAACAACTACATTTATCATAAATATAGACATTTGACCAATGTGATTCTTATTTCTAGATAAATATTTATACCAAAAGCTAGGCTTTTAGTATACATCCTAACACTAACCTCTCTTCAAGTGTTGATTGGGAAGCCACAAAAGAAACAATAGGAGGTCGGCAAAGTGACCATCAAGTCCCTGCAAGCGGATTTATCCAAAGTCACCAATGAGGATGCTGCCACCCGACAAGACCTATCTTTGGTCCGTGTGGATGCAGATAGGTAAAGGGGGAGCTGACAGAATATCAGGCAGGTGAAACTGCACGCCTGGAAGCTTATAAGGCCGCCTACCTTACCTCTCTCGAGTTTGGGAAGAAAATAGGCGACCTTATTGATCGAATGATCTACTACAGTGGGGTGGATGTTGTGCGTCAGCTGCATAAGAAGGGTCTTCTTCAATCAGCCCTTCCTGACGACTTTATGGATCGCACTCGCCTCATCGAGGAGCTTCTCGAGGAGGCCTTTCCCTCCTTTACTAATTAAGATTTATTCTTCTCTGTCTGATTATATAAACCCTGTGTAAGACAAAGGATTAACTGCTTTCTTTCTGGGCACATGTTATGTTACTCCTGAAATACTTGGGCGGTGTGTCAGAGACTTATTCCCCTTGTAGACACTTAGATGCGTATAGACACTAAAGCTCCCAGCGAGACAAGCTTCTGTACCTGACCAGGCTTCTATCAATGAATTTTCTAACCAAGGTGACCAACTCATTCCTCGATCGGCCACTTTTCCTGACCGATACTTTCTCCTTCGTAGTCTCTTTTCCGGACCAATTCAACCTCCTTGTCCGAGATCTTGAGACTTACAAGTTTGCAGCAGGTCAGAGAGAAGATTCATGTACCCTCGCCTATTCCCAAGGCGATAAATAATTAATCTTTTCATATTCTTCGTCATACCGCTCTCTGACACGTTTCCTGAGCTCGCTTTTCTAGATTGATCCAACGGCTTTGATTATTATTAGATTTAGGGGTGACATCATCAGCCTTTATTGTGAACCATTCGATGGTCGCAAAGGTCGAGGCCTATCAAGCTCTTCTTGATGCTTATAAATACCCTCCTTCCCCTTCTTCTCTGAACTTTTTTGGTTTCGAGAGTAAGTCTTCTTCCTGCTTTCGTCATTCATTGTGCTTTGCTTCTTGTGATTCATCCTCACCCTTCCTTATGGCCTCTCCTACACCAACTTATGCTCCGGGAGTATCCACTTTCATGGGCATGGATCTGGATGATCTCCACTTTACCTATGAAGTTCCCAAGTCCCTGCACATCATCATACCCTCTAAAATTCACCTGGCTTCTTCCCCCCTACTGGATATGTGACTTTCTTCAAGAGAAGATCATGGCTGGCCTCCGCTTTCCTATACACCCCTTCTTTTCCCAAGTGAGCCGATATTTTCGCATTCCCCTCTGTCAACTTACGCCGAACTCTATGAGGCTTTTGGCCGGGTTTGTCCTCCTTTATGAAGTATGCAACATACCATGGGCCCTACACCTATTCCATTATTTCTTCACTACTCGCCGCCACAGCGAGGGACTTTTTCGTCTTCAGGCGCTCCTTCGAATCAATTTTTTCGCTCCCCTTCCTTCTTCATGCTCTGATTGGAAGAATAAGTATTTCTTCTTGAGTTTTTCCTGAGCTATGGAGAGGCGTACCCAGTGATGCACAACTTTACCTTCGGCGACTGTTCTAGGAGACTTCCAAACAAACCCTGACTTCATAGATGCCTCAGCACCACTAGAGTGTTAGCGTTTGGACTTACATAGACTATTGACAGAGGATATACTATTCCTGTGCAGGCTAAGCCGCACTCCCTCAGAGCTACCACGCTTTTTAGGTATGGTTCCCCTTCCCCTTGTTGACCTTAATTCCTTATTCTGATTTCGTTATTCTCCTTGTAGCCGACAGTCTAGCCTAAGTGTCCCCGGTCAGGCCACTCCCCTTAAGTGATATGGAGATACAGCACTGAGGGTGAATAATATTAGATCGGAGAAATGTATCACATCTAGCTCCCCTTGCCTCAGGAGAAAATGCTTCTACCGCTCCTCGGTCAGCTTCCCGAACAACTCCCCGCGTCCACTTTGCTGCCGAGCCTTCCCGGTCTATTCCTACGAAACTCAGCACTCGTCGACCTAGGATCCCGCCGGAGGAATCAGATTCAAATGAACAATCACTCTCTCATCGTTCTCGATATTGACCTGGGAGACCCGGCTTGGTTTCTAAACCCCAGACGGCTGAATCGACAGCTCATCTTGCTCCTACTCCTACTCCAAATCGACCTTTTTCAGGCAACCCGACAATGCCAACTAAAACCTGAGTTGGGGTCGGGCAGGGGAAGGCTCCGGTTGTTAGAGAAGGAGTCACTACAGGGACTTCTTCTATTCCAGCAGCTCCCACCTCGAATGTCCCCTCCCCGTCTTCCTCTTAGAAGATGTCTCACAGGATTGGATCAGGTGACACCGCTGCGACTCAGGTTGAACCTTCTCCCTCCCAACCTTCCAACTCTGTGCATCTGCCTATCGGCGAGACTGACGTCGGTCCATCAACCTTCCCTCCTCCTAGCGAGACCAGGCTGCTCCGTATCATTCAAAGCGATCCCACCAATGGTCTATGACAATCACCAAGCCTTCAGAGTGGAACATGCGTGATCTGTCAGATGCTCCCACTAGTCGTCTCAAGATGAGGGGGCAACTGTCAACTCAATAGGAGGAGTGTCTTCGCCAAGTGCAAGCTCTTCTTATACCTTTCCAGCTGAATTGGCTATCTGAAGGGTCTGTTACGATAAGTTTTTACGACCCTTTATCATTCCCCTTTCCTCTTTATTCTGACCCCTTAACTTTATCTATTCGTTTCCCCACCTAGGCCTTTGCCAAGTCCATGGTGCTGGTTTACACACTTTCCCTCCTTCATCAGCAAAATAAAACCTTGAGAGATTCGGTGGCTGACCTGAAACTTCAACTATCTGATCCAATCTCAGCCGAATACTTGCTGAGGGGAGAAGTGGCCACCCTGAAGAGAACAAGTGCTGCTCAGCAATAACTTCTTAAGGAGACCCAGCGAGAGGATGATCATCTCCGGGATGAAAAGAGCAAGCTTGAATCTCTTTTATAAACGTCCAAGATGAAGTATCAGGAAGCCCAGTCGAATCTCTCGGAAGCCCTGGCTGACCTGGAGAATTATGAGGTAGGGGAGGCTGATCGGCTGAGAGCGCACCTAGAAGAATACTTACGTTCTCTAGAGTTTGGTATACAAGTGGGGGATCGTTTTGCTACATCCATAACTTATGGGGTGGTAGGAGCGCTTAGGCAACTTCATGAGGGAGGATACCTATCCTCTATTCCTCCCAAGGACTTTCTAGATCATCGCTACATATTTAGGGAGATACCCGATTATGTGTTTGATGCCTTTAAATGACTTTGTGTGCGAACTGTATGACTACTCTAGTGTGCTATGATATTTGGATGTTATACCTCTTACTTGGTCATGAAACAAGGGCTCCTGATCTGTAAAATCTCATAATAGGGATGTACATCTATACATTATGACCTGGCTCTCCATGCTCGATCTATCCCATTTTCTTTTCCCTATAATATTTTACAAATCTTATCCTAGACCCGTTAAGGCTTAAGATAGTTAGCGCTCCACGGGCGACTCAATGGTCTACCCTGAGCATTTTGCAAGTAATAGACACCTGAGGCCAACTTCTTGACCACTTTGTACGGGTCATCCCACTGAGGTGACAACTTAGTCACCTCTCCTATGGGCTTCGTCCGCTTCCAAACTAAATCCCCTTCTCCAAAGAATCGGGGCACCACCATTTTATCATAGTTTTGGCGCATCCTTTGTCGATACGTTGTTAACCGTATGGCTACCCGCTCGCAAACTTCACTAATAAAATCCAACTCTGGTAATCGACGTTTTGTATTTCCTTCGTCATACAACATTCTTCTGACCGAGGGCACCCCAACCTCGATGGGTACCATCGCCTCGCTACTGTACACTAGATGGAATGGGGTGATCCCTGTGCTTTCTCGAGGAGTTGTTCAGTATGCTCAGAGTATACCAGGTAACTTTTCCACCCAATCACCTCCAATGTGATCCAGTTTGACCTTCAATCTTATGACAATTTCTCTATTAGTGACCTCAGTCTGTTCATTGCTCTGAGGATAAGCTATAGACGTGAAAGCTTGAGCTATGTCGAACCCCTGACAGCTAGCTTGGATTTTGTGCCTTTGAAATTGTCTTCTATTGTCAAAAACCAACTTATGAGGAATCCCAAATTGGCAAAGGATGTTTTTCCACAAGAATTAGATAACAACTCACTCTGTGATCCTGGCCAGGGCTTCTGTCTCTACCCATTTGGAGAAATAATCCACAGCCACAAGTAGAAATCGTCTTTCTCCCAGTGCCATGGGAAAAAATCCTATAATATCCATGCCCCGCTGATCGAATGGACAAGAGACCATGATAATTTTTAATGTGTTTGTCGGACGATGGGTCAAATTCTGATGTTTTTGACACGATAAGCAGGCGTTTACCATTCGTTGTGCATCCTACTACAGAGTTGGCCAGAAATACCCGGACAGCAATATTTTCTGGGCCAGCATTCTTCCCCCTACATAACTGCCACAATATCCTGATGTACTTCTTGTAGAGCATATTCTGCCTCCTCTGCTCCCACACACTTAAGCAGTGGTCTGGAAAATGCTCGCTTGTACAGTTGATCCCTGATCAAGGTTTACATATGAACCCATTTCCTGACCAGCTTGGCTTCTTCCGGATCATTGGGCAGGATACCTCGCTGCAGATAATTGATCATCGTAGCCCTCCAGTCAATTGCTTATTCGATATTATTCTGCTAGTCTATTTAAGCTATCAGAAAGGTCTGAGCTACCGACCTGCACAGTACCCAAGTAGTCAAAGAGCTAGCCATTTTAGCCAATTCATCGGCCCTTTGATTTTCCACCCGAGGAATCTCAGTGACTATAACCTCCTTAAAGTCCTCCTTCATTTTCTCATAGGCCTCTCAGTATACTTGTAACTTGTTACTAGTGACCTCGAAGTTGTTTGTCACTTGCTGAGCTACCAGCTGAGAATCTGAATATACAATGACCCGAACTGCCCCTACATGCTGAGCTACCTGCAGACCGACCAACAGAGCCTCATATTCTGTCTCATTATTGATGGCTCTGAAATTCAATCGGACGACTAACTGTAAGATGTCTTCCTAGGGGGATATCAAAAGGATTCCTATCCCACTCCCCAGTTGGGTGGATGACCCGTCCATATAAACCTTCCAAGTTTCTTCAGACTTTGTCTAATGAACTTCTTGTTGGAACCCCAAGGTGTTTTGATGTGATCAAACAAGTTAAGTTAGGTCATGTTTTGTCTAACCCTTGTGTCTAAGTGTGCAGGAGCTTAGGAACACAGGAAGTCGAGTGGAAGACGCGGCTAGCTAGAAGGACGGCACGGGAGAGAGCCGACGGGCTCGGTGCGTCCGAGGGATGAGGTGACCGCGGAAGAGTACACCGATGGACGAGAAGAACGTACGCGACGTTCGAGCGACGAGAAATCGGGAAGGAAGGCTGCTCGAGGAGAAAGCCGGAACTTGGGTTCGGGTGAGCCCTATTCCGGATGGCCGAGATCACCCAAGCAAGCGGAGCTAGAGCGAAAGACCCGGACCAAAGGTGAGCTGAACCGGAGCAGAGAGCCTGGACCAGAAGTCAACTAGAGTTGACTTTTCAGGTCCGGGCACCCGGATCAATTCCGGGCGCCTGGACCTCCGGGCGCCCGGATCAATTCCGGGCGCCTGGACCTCCAGGCGCCCGGAGGTTCATCTTTGACTGTATCAAAGTTTATCGTGATCTGAACATTGGGGATAAAATTTTATCCCTCCCAGGCCGCCCGGAACCCTTCGGGGCACCCCGACCAGTGCTATAAATATAGCACTGGTTTGCACAGATCAAAATACTCACTTGTGATCAGTTTTCTCTGTGCTTTTATTTCTGTTCTTTTTTATTTGTGTTGTCAACGTTGTAAAGATGCTACTCCGCCCGAAGGAGATCATCAGATAGTGCGCTTACTTTCCTTGGATTAGCAATCCCCTGATTGCAAACCAAGTAAACCTCTGTGTTTGATTTGCATTTTATTAGTCTCTTTATTTTTTATTACGAGTTCTTTTAAATTAGTTGAATATCCGAGAAAGGTTTGTGGTTTTTTTTTGTAGGGCAATTCACCCCTCCCCTCTTGTCGGCCTCCAAAGGGACCAACAAGTGGTATCAAAGCAAGGCGCTTCAGGAGGACTAACCACCGATCGAAGCAACGAGATGACCAGACCAAGCATCATTCCACCAAAATTCGAGGGGGACTTCGCAGACCGGAAGCGTCGTATGGAGGTATTCCTAAAAACTGATTTCGAAATTCGATTTATTATGAAGTATGATTTTTTAGCTCCGACGAATCAAGATGGAGAAGAAAAAGAAGAGAACCTTTGGACAAAGAAGGAGCAGAATGAGTTTGTAGCAAACAGCCGTGCGGAATATCACCTACTGAGCGTGTTACCGCCTTAAGAGGTCAACCGCATCGGAAGCTATTCATCTGCTAAAGAACTCTGGGAGAAGTTCCTGGAACTCCACGAAGGCACGTCTAAAGCTCAGCTCGCTAGAAGAGACATCCTCCAGAACAAGCTGATGAACATCCGTCTGGAAAAAGGTGAGAAGGTAGCCAATCTACACGCGAAGGTAAAGGAACTAATTATTGGTCTCGAGAACCTCGGTGAAACGGTAACCAATCGAGACACCATACGCTACGCGCTCAACGCATTTCCCAGAACTCCAGAATGGACATCAATCGTCGACGCATACCATATTTCAAAAGACCTGGAGGTAAGTACTTTAGAAGAATTGTTCTCTACTCTTGATTTGCATGAAACCAGGTGTGTAGGGACAACAAAGGAATCAAGCCAAATGATCGCACTAAACGCAACCAAAAGGGATGAACCCGAGTCAGACTCAGAAGAGGACTAGGAAGCATACATGGTAAGAAACTTTTAAAAGTTTTTTAGATCTAATAAATTCAAAGAAATGCAGAATAAAAAGAATCCTAGAAATAGAAGAAGGATGCGTTGCTACCAGTGTCAAAAGGAAGGACACCTAAAAGAGGATTGCCCAGAATTAAAGAAGGACAAAGGCAAGGTACCCAAGAAGCACAAGAATCTAAAAGCTACTTAAGACGACACTTCATCATCTGAGTCCGAGATTCAAGAATATGTCGGGCTAGCACTGATGGCAAGCTACGAAGGGCAAAGCACATCAGAACCCAACATCGATGAAGGGAGAGCAACCTCAGATGAAAGCAGCGAAGCAGGGGGAGATTCAGGCTTCAAGTCTGATATGGTAAGTGAGGTATGCCTTTTACCCCCTGATCAGCTTTACTTTGGTACTAAGACTATGGTAAAATCCATGTATAAATTAGAAAATAAAAATACCAAATCAAAAAATAAAATTTTAGAAACAAAAAAGAATTTTGGCAAAATCATGTTTAATAGAGGATTTTGATAAATTAAAATTTGAAAATGAAAAATTAAAAGAAGAAATAAAAAGATTGAAAAAGTCTAACGGTACAAATATTTCTGCTTTTAAAAATTATAGAGGACTAAACTGGTACTATAAGTTTCACCAAAGTCAAATTAGAAAATTATCAAAAGCCTATATACCTAGGAAATACTTGATTAACCCTGTAGGTAGGAACCTCTATTGGGTTCCGAAAACATGCTTAACTTGAATTTAAAATTAAACTTAGCATTTTTTTCAGCGAGAAAGTTAAACAGATAGTTTCTTTATGAGGCTTTGTCTAAGGAAGTGGTTGTTGCTCCAATAACTAAGAAGGTCTAGTGCCTCGCCACGACCTGGAAGCCAAAATATTGAAATCAAATATTTAATTAACTTTCTGGAAAAAGTATTAAAGTTAGAATTTTGGACTTATTTGCAAATTTAAAAAGAGTGTTTCGAAAGAAATTTTTTAGAATTTACCTTAGACTTGTTAAAAGGAACCTCATTTTTTATGTGATCAAAGGGGGAGAAGAATGTTAAGTCTAGGGGGAGGTACATTTTTTTAAATTGAAAAATCTTTAGACTTATTTGCAAATTAACTGTTTTTATTGCATATATTTACCCTAGCTTAACTTGGATTGCTCACATAAAAAAGGCGGAGATTATTGGAACCCCAAGGTGTTTTGATGTGATCAAACAAGTTAAGTTATGTCTTGTTTTGTCTAACCCTTGTGTTTAAGTGTGCATGAGATTATGAACACAGGAAGTCGAGTGGAAGACGTAGCTAGCAAGAAGGACGACATGGGAAAGAGCCGACGGGCTCGGTGTGTCCGAGGGACGAGGTGACCGCGGAAGAGTACACCGGTGGACAAGAAGAACGTACGCGACGTTCGAGGGACAAGAAACCGGAAAGGAAGGCTGCTCGAGGAGAAGGCCGGAACTTGGGTTCGGGTGAGCCCTATTCCGGATGGTTGAGATCACTCAAGCAAGCGGAGCCAGAGCAAAAGACCCGGACCAAAGGCGATCTGAACCGGAACATAGAGTCTGGACCAGAAGTCAACCAGAGTTGACTTTTCAGGTCCGGGCGCCCGGAACCATTCCGGGCGCCCGGAGGTTCATCTTTGACTAGATCGAAGCTTATCCCGATCTGAACGTTGGGGATAAAATTTTATCCCCCCGAGGGCGCCCGGAACCCTTCGGGGCACCCCGACCAGTGCTATAAATATAGCACTGGTTTGCACATATCAAAATACTCACTTGTGATCAGTTTTCTCTGTGCTTTCATTTCTGTTCTTTTTATTTGTGTTGTCAACGCTGTAAAGAGGCTACTCCGCCCGAAGGAAATCATCAGATAGTGCGCTTACTTTCCTTGGATTAGCAATCCCCTGATTGCAAACCAAGTAAACCTCTGTGTCTAATTTGTATTTTATTAGTTTCTTTATTTTTTTATTACAAGTTCTTTTAAATTAGTTGAATATCCGAGAAAGGTTTGTGATTTTTTTTAGGGCAATTCACCCCTCCCCTTTTGCTGGCATCCAAAGGGACCAACACTTCTGTCAGAAAGTCGGCCAGGGTCTGACCTTAATCGTCGCTCGGGGTTGATACTGTATGTCATATTCTCCTAGCTCAGTCGCCCATTTAATGAGTCGGGTTGCCACTTCTACGTTAGTGAGAGCTTTACCCATGGTGCTATTGGTCAAGACTGTAATGGGATGTGCTAAGAAATAAGGTCTTAAGCGGCGTGCCATGAGTACCAATCCACAGACTAACTTTTCTAGCTATATATCGAGACTCAACCCCTTTCAATAAATGGCTGAAGAAGTACACCGATCGTTGTACATCATCTTGCTCCTTGACCAACACCGCCCCCACGGCCTCAGGGGTGGCTGACAAATATATCCAAAGTAGCTCCCCCCTGTAGGTTTAAATAAAGAGGGTAAAGTCTCCAGGTGCTTCTTTAGTTCTTCAAAGGTCTGATTGCACTCATCATCCCATTGAAACTTAGCCGCTCTTCTGAGAACTTTGAAGAAGGGCAAGGCTCGATCTGCAGACCAGGATATGAATCTGGACAACGCTGTTATCATGCCTACTAGCTTCTGAGCTTCCTTCAGGTTTTGAGGGGCCTTCATGGCTCTAAGCACCCGCACTTTCTCAGGGCTGGCCTCAATTCCTCGCTCAGTAACAAGATATCCCAAAAATTTTCCTCCCCTAGCCCCGAATAGGAACTTCAATGGATTCAGCTTCAATCCATATTGTCACAAGGTGTTGCAGGTCTCTTCAACATCAGTAATCATATTAACTACTAGAATGGACTTGATGAGTATGTCATCCACATAAACCTCCACATTATGATCTATCTACTTTCTGAATATCTTATCCATCATTCTTTGATAGGTTGCTCTTGCATTTCTCAATCCCAAGAGTATGATAGTATAACAGAAAGTGTCATCGGCCGTGATGAAACTGACCTTCTCTTGATCTTTCCGTGCTAGAGGGATCTGATGATAACCTTGGTAGGCATCCAACATGCAAATCCTTTCGCAGCCCGAAGTTGAGTCCACTATTTGATCAATCCTGGATAGCGGATAACAATCCTTAGGGCTAGCGCGGTTGAGGTCACAAAAGTCAATGCAGACCCTCCACTTATTATTGGGCTTAGAGACCAAGGCCACGTTAGAGAGCCAAGACGAGAACTGTACCTCTCTAACGTGACATGCTTTCCTGAGCTGATTCACCTCAGCTCAGATGATCTTATTCTGCTCGGCCAAGAAATTCCTCTTCTTCTGCTTAACCGATCAGGCGTCAAGCAGAAGGTGTAACTTATGCTCGGCCACCTCTGGCTTGACTCCGGGTAGCTCTTCAGGAGACCAAGCGAAAATGCCCCTATCACGAGTTAAACACTGGACCAAGTTTTCCTTGACCTCCATGGGCAAATCGATGGATATGCGGGTGAGATTTCAGGGCACTTAGGGTACAATTGAACCTCCTCCCAGGGGAGGGGCTCCTTTGTTATAGGTAAAGACTCTTCCTAGATGACGTGGATCCTCTCATCCTGAGTTCTTTGGGCTTTGCAAGCCTTTACCTTCACCATGTCTATGTAGCATCTACGAGAGACCAATTGCTCTCCTCTTGCTTCCTCGACCTGGTCTCCTACTGAAAACTTGATCTTCTGGTGTAAAGTGGAGACGGCTGCCCGGAACTCATGTAACGCTGGTCTTCCCAGGATGACATTGTAGGAGGATGGTGAATCCACGACGATGAAGGTGCTCCTCCTTGTCCGCACCAGAGGTTCAGTACCCAAAGATATCGCCAGCTTGATTTGGCCCATGGGGCGTACTTCATTGCCAGTGAAGCCGTACAATGAAGTGGCCACAGGTTGAAGCTCGTTGACATCAATCTGCATGCTCTCAGACGCACTTTTGAATAGCACGTTGACAGAGCTCCCGATGTCTACGAAAACTCTGGCCATGCAACTGTTGGCTATGACGGCCTTAATTATGAGAGCATCATCATAGAGAAGCTCTAACCCCTCCAGATCTTGCGGCCCAAAACTGATTACGGGCCCGGTTGTTTGCTTCTGACTATATCCCATAGCATGTACCTCTAGACGATGCTTATGAGACTTTCGTGCCCTAGCGGAATCCCCATCAATGGGCCCTCCAGAGATCATGTCGATCTCCCGGACGGCCGTGTTACCCCGATTTTTGGCCTCCCTGGCTTCCCAGGCTCCTGGTTGTGACCAGGCTACTGATTCCCTTGTCTGGCAAGATCAGGCTGAGGCCGGCTAGGTTGGCCTGCCCCGGCCGTGTCCTGTTGGCTGGCCAGTATCCTTTGTAGAGTCATGGGCGCAATTTCGGGCGGAGGTAGGCCCAGCTCAGCGATATGCCTAGAATCTAGAGCGAACTGAAAGCAGTCACTAATGGCATGGGTATGAGAGTGATGGTAAGTGAAGTAGTGCGGTCCCCACGACCCATGCATTGGGACTTGAACAGCTGCCACACACGGAACCGGTTGGGTATCCAGACGGGGACCGAAGGAGGGTCGAGCGTCCCAAGTACGCGGAAGAGGCTGGGCAGGCGGCTTTGGTGGCTTCTTTTCTAATTTGTTGGTGGAAGTAAACACCTTGTCTGCTTTCCGTCAAGCAGCCTGAGCCTCTTCCATGTTGATGTAGTTGGCAATCTTTCTCAGCATCTCGTCAAAGTTCTTTACGGGATCTTGAATGAGGTCCCGGAAGAACTCCCCTTCTACCCCGTCCATGAGAGAAGACGCTCATCAATATTTCGGAGGTGGCTGATGGAACGTCCTGAGCCACCTGGTTGAAACGCTTGATATAACTTCGTAAGGACTCAGCTGACCCTTGCTTGAGCGCGAAGAGACAATGATCTGTCTTTTGGTACTTCCTGCTACTACCAAAGTGGCGCAGGAAGACTATCTTGAAATCATGGAAATAAGTGATGGACCCGTTCGGCAACCCGTTAAACCATTTTTGTACTGAGTCGGATAAAGTATTAAGGAACACTCGACACTTGATAGCATCACTATACTGATGCAATAGGGCAGTGTTTCTAAACTTGCGGAGATGATCTTCCGGGTCCTAACTACTGTCATATTCACCAATAGCAGGAGGCATGTATCCCTTGGGTAACTTTTAACCGAGTACCCTTGTAGACAAAGGCACTTTCTCCTCAAGGTCCATTCTGAGCTCCTCCCTGAGAACTATAGCTTTCTTCTTAGAATCCCTAGGCGGGGAGCTTTCTGCCTTAGAAGCCTACGGTTGCTCCTTCTTATTATAGTCGCTCGGGCCCTTGTGATGGTAATCGAGGCCCGGCTCTCGATAGAAGGCCGAGGAAAACTTCTCAGGCTGCTTTCTTTTGGACCCTCTATCAGAAGCATGGGTTGGCTCCTTAGAAATTGTCGGCATCTTGTAAGGTCAAGAAGTGGTGGTCTGCTTCTCGAAGGCTGGCCGCCTCTTGGCTTCTTTATATAGCTTGTATTCTCCTATCGTCATGGTTACGTTGATTCTACCGGTGTTCTCCATCTTTACGCTCCAGAACAGGTGAAGAAGTTCCCATAGACGAGACTAAATTGATCCTGTTCGGAGTCTGAGTCAGATGAAAGATGGATGAAGTGTCGCTGGCATTGACGAGGAGGAGACTTGGATGTTGCAATCGCACGGGCTTTGGAGAATGGACCCCCACATGGTCCTGAATAACTGTTGGGCCTACGCCGGCGGTACCAGACCCTTGCACACACTCAGACAAGTACAGAGACCAAGAACCAAGTAAAAAATCCCTGGAGCAGGTGTTCCGACGCTCAAGTCAGATACTTTTTCTCCAGAAGAACAGTGTACGAAGGAAGAAGAAAAGTAAACAAGTATGCGAGTGAGCGTACTTGCGCAAGAGAGAGAGCGTCCCTTTTTATATAACAATACGTACCTTCTAGAGACTAACCCCTGTCAAGGATGTCGGGTGTCAAGACTTGTTGAATGGTGGAGGACACGTGACCTTCTCCTATAGACTGGAGGAAGGTTCTACTTGCGGATGATCCCAATCGTTGGAATATTCCCTGACATACAGCAGATATTCTCTGACAGGTGGTTACGATTCCATGATCTGTTGTCGCGTAGTGTCTTCTATCTTGCCCAGGTGCGATTGAAATAGCCATGGTTGGTCTGTTGGGTGCTGATAAACAGACTGGTCGGACCCCTTCTGTCGGCCTTTATGATTCCGCCCCCACCAAAGGTGATAAATTTGTTCATGTGGACCAGCTTGACAATCCCTAATCGGTAAAGTGAGGTCGAGTTTGGTCCTGACCGCGCTTCCTTCCGTAGCCCTGGTTTCCCGACCGGTACACCTCTCTCTAGCTTCATACACCGGATGGCCCCGGATGGGTTCACTCCATATATCGACTATCACATCTCCTTGTCTTCTGACTATCACGTCCCCTTGACTTTTGACTATCACGTCTCATTGACTTTTGACTGTCACGTCCTCTTGACTTCTGACTATCACGTCTCCTTAATTTCTGACTACCATGTTCTTTTGACCAGATTCTATTAATATGATGGCAAAAGATGAATACGCTTGCCCCCAGTACCCCCGTCAATTCGTCCCAGGGCCAACACGGGGAAGATAAATTACGGACGACTATTAGTTTTTAGAATAATGATTAATATATAAGGAAGATATTTACCTTAATTTTATCGAGATTCGAATCCCAAAACTCATGATGAATATCATTATATGGAATAAAACATAGATTCTGATAATTTAACGCACTTTCGATGCACCCCTGGGCAGAATCGGATTCATTCAGGAACCAACGCGGAGTCTTCCATTTGTCATTCAGAATCAAACGAGAGTCTTCCATCCGTCACCAGTGGAAAATACGCGACTTTAGTAGCGTTGAAACGCAACTGCAGCAGGGGAACAGCTGTGCACTAAAGCCAAACTCCATCAGAAAGGAGAAAGCTTATTTTACCCTTTATTCTTTATCCTGTATCTTTTTCATATTACCCTAGCATTTTTAAAGATTCTATTTTACCTCTATATACTTTACAAAACAGATAAAATATTCCTGTAATCAAAATGACTTTCTGTTCACATTTAGCAAATAAAATGAAGACAAATATTTCGACTTCCAAATTACCTCTTCAGTAATTTAGCATTTGGCCTTTATATTGATGGAGGAGGACTATTTTAATTTTGATTTTACAAACAATAGGGGATAAAATGAAAAAAAAAATATTGGGTTACAATAAAAACGACTCACTAGAAATAGAAAATTGTTTTCTTTTGTCATTTTCTCATGTTTAAATTAACATATTTTTGTTATCATTTCCTAACGCTTTTGCAATCTAGCCAAACTTTTTTGGATCATACTGATTACTATTTTGTCTGATATATAAATTGCAACTTCTACCACAGTCATATGGTTTAATTCATTCTTCAATTTCGTGCTATCATTGAACATTCTTTGTCGAAATTCCTCAAGAAGATCAAAAAAAAAATTTTTTTTAAATATTCAGGGCATGAGAAGCTCTGTGTTAATTATCTTCTTCGTCGTCGCTCTTCCCGCCATCGCCGCCCAACTGCCGTTGTACAACTGCACCGGAGGCACGTTTGACTCGGCGGCCAGCGGCGGTTTCGGCGGAAGCCTCAGCGCGCTCTTCTCCTCACTCTCTTCCACCTCCTCCGCCTCCAACGCCGCGAATGACACTGCCGGCGCCGGCACGGACGCCGCCTACGGCCTGTATATGTGCCAGGGCGACCTCTTCGGCTCCGACTGCCAGAGCTGCGTCCGGATGGCGATCGCCGAAATTAACCGGTCCTGCGCCGGCTTCCGGAGGGGAGTCATCTGGTACGACCAGTGCTTGCTCCGCTACTCCGACCTCGACTTCTTCGGCCAAGTTGATTCTGCCGGCGTCAACATGGGCAACCCCGGCGAGCAGACCAGCTCCATGGAGCCCTACGAGGTGGCGTAAATATAGTTCTTTCCTTTTTATTTTTCTCAAATATGAGATTTTTAGTCAATTGGGATGGAAATTGAGCAGATGATGTCGGCGTTAGTTGAAGAGGCTCCTTTCCGGCGGCCGCTCATGTTCGCCTCCAACACCTCCGACCTCTATCCGATCTTCTCCATCGCCCAGTGCACCTCCGACCTCACCTCCGCCGGCTGCCAGCGCTGCCTCGCCTCGATCTTGAACTCCACGCGGATCTGCTGCCTCAGCCAAAAGGGCTGGCGCTATCTCTCACCGAGCTGCTGGATCCGATACGAGGCCTCCCCCTTCTTTTCCGTCCCCGGTAAAACCGAGATCATCCGCAGTCGCTGCTCCGCCGACGACTTCCCTGCCGCCCTTCTCGCTTCCGAGCAGTCGAACCTCCAAACTGCAGTCGCCGAATTGGAATCCAACGCCAATTCGAGAGGCTTCTACAACACCACGACAGGCGATCAGAGAGTTGGTGATTTATTTGGCCTTGCGCTCTGCCGGGAAGACCCCGCGGCGCTGCCGAACAACGCGTGCACCGGTTGCCTACACAGAGCCAGGACCGCCATCGCGGGCGAGTGTCCGAACAAGACGCAGGGGATCATGTGGTACGCCGACTGCCTCTTGCGGTACTCGAACCAGAGCATCTTCAACGTCGTGGACGTCGAAGGGAGAACCTTTTGCAGCGGGGATAGTGTCTCATCGGACACCGACAATATAACTGTTACCGGAGCTTTGGAGCTCGTCGAAGCGGCGGTGGGCAGGGCGTCGTTGTTCGCTTCCGGCATTATCACGTTAAGCAACGCGAATTCGAGCTACGTGACGGCGCAGTGCACGAGGGATCTGAGCAGGGAGAATTGCCGTAGCTGCTTGGGAAACGCGACGAGCAGGATCGTGACGGATTGCCGGCAGCGAAGAGGGTGGCAGTTCTTGTCCGGGAGCTGCATGATTAGATACGAGGTGTATCCTTTCTTTAACCAGACGGTGGCGACGATAATAACCCCCGCAGCCGCCCCTCCGCCGGCACCTGGCGGTGGCGGTAGAAACTCTTCGCGAGGTTTGCGTCTGCCTCATTGCATCAAAATTCGAACTCGAAAAATCAGTGAATCTTAATCTCTTGCAGAAGGAGGACGCAGTAGATCATCAAATGTTAAAGTCATTGCAATTGTTCTTCCAATTGTGGCAGTATTGCTCCTCCTTGGAATGCTTCTCTTCCGTAGATGGAAGTTGAGAAGAAAAAGAGGTAACCAACCATTAGCTCTTTTGCTCACATGAAGATTGACTGATATTTTCACTCTTTTTTTAGATCATAGGAAACTTTTGGATCAAGATTTCAAAACTCGAGAGATGTTCTTGTTTGATTTCGACACCATAAAATTGGCTACTAATAACTTTTCCAATGAGAACAAGCTCGGGGAAGGTGGATTTGGACCTGTTTATAAGGTATTAGCGCTGCTTGTGTTGTCTCATTGATGTCATGAAACAGAGCATGGTTAGTTGATCTTATCTCAATTTTTTTCAGGGAGTTTTGCGTGATGGATCAGAAATAGCAGTCAAAAGATTGTCAGAGAAATCCAAACAAGGCCCAACTGAGTTCAAGAATGAGGTGAAGCTGATCGCAAAGCTTCAGCACAAGAATCTTGTGAGGATGTTGGGATGTTGTGTGGAAGGTGAAGAAAAGCTACTAATCTATGAATTACTCCCCAACAACAGTCTCGATGCCTTTCTGTTTGGTCAGTTCTTTCCCTCTCTTCACTTAAACAAGTAAATTCTGGATTCTCATTATCTACATGCTTCTTCGATAGATGCGAACAAGCGTGCACAGTTGAATTGGGAGAGAAGGTTTCTGATAATCTCAGGGATCGCAAAAGGCCTTCTGTATCTCCACGAAGACTCACTTCTGAAGGTCATACACAGAGATCTCAAAGCTAGCAACATCTTGTTGGACAAGCACATGAATGCCAAGATATCAGACTTTGGCATGGCAAAGATTTACATCACTGATGAAAATGTCGTCAACACGAATCGAATTGTTGGAACTTTGTAAGTGAATCCAAACAACAAGTCCGACTTTGTAGTTTATTGTATATGAATGTTTCATTCAATGCAGTGGATATATGGCTCCGGAGTACGCCATGGATGGAGTTTTTTCAGTGAAATCAGATGTGTACAGCTTCGGTGTTCTCCTCTTGGAAATCATAAGCGGCGAAAGGAACGGAAGAGCACATCTCGAGCAACACGGGCAGAGCCTTCTCAGAACCGTAAGTGTTCGAAGTTTCTCCATCAAATAGCATCAAACTAGTAAAATTGCTTGGATCTTTGCAGGCATGGGATCTGTGGAAGGAAGACAAGGCTATCGAATTCATCGATCAATCGCTCAGGGATCATTGCCCGGTCGGTGAAGTAGTGAAATGCATCCACATAGGGCTGTTATGTGTTCAGGAAAATGCTGAAGAAAGACCCACCATGTTTACAGTGGTTGTCATGTTGAGAACTGAAAATACTGAGCTACCTTCGCCTGGACAACCACCAAACTTCTTAAGGAAGACTCCTGAAGCGGATGCATCGTCTTCGTCGCAGAGCCCAACTCCGTCAGTTCTTCAATCTATCAATGAGGTCACGGAGTCTGAGCTTGCTCCAAGATAGTCTGAGCTTAGTACCGTATGAAAACATAAGAAAGAGATGAATCTAGATAGAATAAGATAGTGAAGTTTAAGTGCTAATTAAGATATGTGATTAGCTGAACAATTAAATTTCTCTCTTGAAATGATTGTTAAGATGCAGTAATTGATTTTGGTGTAAAAGTTCATAATATCAGACTTTTTCTACTTCATGCTGCTCAAAGATAAATTCAAGGGCAAATCTATAAAGAAATTTACTAATTGCCCTTAAAATTGTACGCCTAAGATCTACTTATTTTCTTCTTTTTTGAAAAATAAGATTGTGACAACAAAAAAAAAAGAGTGAGGAATGGGAGTAAAAGCAAGAGAGGATGATACTCCAAAAAAAAAAAAATGGATGAGAGGATGGTATCTTTGTTTTATCTATTTAATAAAAGGATGTCATTTTACATTTTAGGTAGAAAAATTAAAAGGACATCTCTTATCTCTTATTTTTATTATTGTCAAAAGAGTATTTTAAACCTGCATCAATTGATTTTCAACAATGACGTTCATCCAGGGAGAAATGAGGAGCCTTTCATATGTCACCATCTATAAGTGGTGGTGGCAAAAGACAATTTACACATCTCAGCGTCGTCTCCGTCAGTTGATCCCCAAACGGACAATACATGCTGCAAAAGGTTAGAACCGTCAACCCAGCGGCCCCCTCACCCCGGCCCCACAAGTATGAGAGGGAGTAAATCACGGTGAATACGGGCCCAGCTATGACATGGCGGTCTCAGGGTTTAGCACGGACAGATATTAATGTTATCGCATTTGCTGCCGCAGACCCTCGACCTCTTGACCCATGCTGCAAGAATCCATGTCATAACCAGTTGATCCCGCCCGTGGGGGCCCCAAACGGACAATACATGGTATGATAGGAGTTGGATGCTTGCTGTCGAGCACTTCCTGCTGCCTACAAGTCTAAACAATAGCTTTTTCCCCCAAGATACAACTCGTAATAGGGGCTGATCTTGTCCAGTGGTGTAGCTCCTCTGATATTAAGTGAAACTTTTGAAGGGAAAAATAAATATGTAGAGGGTAAGTATTCCATAATAATTTTATCATTATCAATCAAGTTATGTTGGATTTATTTGATCCTTATATTTAAATATACAAGAATTTAAGAGCAGAATTTAAGAGCACAAAAAGTTAAGAAAAAAATACAACTAACAAAAAAGATAATACGGGAAGAGTCGACGGACTCGATGCGTCCTGTTGAAGATCGGTCGCCGGTTAGAAGGGGGCTTGGATAGACGGTGCCCCCAAATACTCGCTTCTTACGTATTTGTTAGCACAGCGAAATACAAACAATACAAATACAAATACGAAAGCTAAATACTAAAGGAAAATGCAAACCAATATACACCGATTACATGGTTCGGAGATAAGGCTCCTACTCCACGGCTATCCGTAAAGTGGATGAGCCCTATCCGTCGGTGGATTACTCCCCGGAAGACCTCCGGCTAGCTCACGTAGCTCCTTGTAGGTGGAGAAATCTAACCACAACTCTCACCAAGGACTCTTGAGAAGCTAGGGCATTGGTAGAATACTAATAGGGGTTAACCACCTCTATTTCGTCAACTATAACCAAGCTCCCAAACCTTGGTTATCTAGGCCACAGGTTGAAATTTCTGCCTACCAGTCGACTGCCAAAATCATCAGTCGACTGTCCTCTTGTGGAAATTCGATCAGTACATCCCAACGGCTCTATACCAGTCGACTGGTAAAAGTACTAATTGACTGCTCCACACTAGCTGAGCGAACAGAAACATTCTGTTCGCTCCAGTCGACTGCTAGTCAACTGCACCAGTCGACTGATGAAACTACCAGTCGACTGGTACCCGAGTACACGTCACTCAGCACTCGGACCTTCACCCTTACGACTCATTTGACACTTCTTTGTAACCTTGACCTCTTGCCTTCAAGCCTACTTCTTTTGGCTCTCGTCCCTCGGATGCATTCAAGCCTGCAGCTCGTCTCCAATGTCATCCTTCGCGTATGCCTCGAAGTCGCTTTCCTCGGCTCTTGTCCTCGCTGCCTTATCCACGGTCCCTCGGATGCTCCATCCTTCACCAGACCCGAAGCAATCAACTTGAGTCAAATGTGTATCCTGCAAACTTGCACAACTCAAATACAAATATCAAATACAAGGGTGAACCTAACTTAAACCCTTTGCCTAAACACCAAAACACATGGTCGCATGGACCATTGGGATTGCTCCAACAATCTCCCCCTTTTTGATGTTTGGCAATATGTTTAAGTTAGGGAAAACATAATAGCAAATAAACATGCTAAAACAAATGGACTTACGTTGTCAAGACTACACACTTGGACTTACACCGCCGAATGGACTTACGTTGCCAATGCTACACACTTGGACTTACACCGCCGAATGGGCTTACGTTGTCAAGGCTACACACTTGGACTTATACTGCCGAATGGACTTACATTGCCAAGGCTACACACTTGGACTTACACTGCCGAATGGACTTACATTGCCAAGGCTACACACTTGGACTTACACTGCCAAAACAAAAATGCAAACATGCATTGGAATCTATCCCAAGGCTCCCCCTACACTTATGCTCCCCATTGAGATAGGAATTTTCCCACAGGGCTTTTTAAGAACCTATCACAAGGCTCCCCCTACGCAAAGGTATTTTCAGGTTTCCCAACTAAACCTTATTTCTCCCCCTTTGCCTAACATCCAAAAAGCTTTCCAACAATATCCCAATTGTTAAAAACTTGTCATCCAACTAACCCTAAACTCGTGTATTTATCCCCATGGATCTCTTACACGAGCTGACCCGGTCCTAAACCAATGCTAAAAATAAATTCAGACTGCATCAGTCGACTGCAACAGTCGACTAATCTTATTGAAACAACACACAGAACCATTCTGTGTTCGATATTCACTGTTACCAGTCGACCGGTAATTGTACTAGTCGACTAACACCCTATTTAAGCCCTTCTCAACATTTCTGACCCAATTTCATAAATGGGTCAATAATTCCACAAACATCCAAAAATCCTCAAATTTTGTGGAGAGGTCTGTTTTACCCATGTCTACTTGGAAAAAATACATTACAAAATATATCTAGAACCAATCCCAAGATTGATATAAAATCCAAAACTAGCTAAATGGTTCAATTGAACTTTGACCTAAAGTCCTAGCATTGACTTCCTCTTGATGTATTTGCCCATACTAAACCACAATGCATCCCTAGCATTGGTTTATATGGCGCATATACATCCAAAATCAATTATTATGCTATATGACCCCCAATGTCATATTTCTAAGCATGAAACATAATCCAATTGTGTCAATTCCCTAGGTTTGAGACTTAAGTCCGTCTTCAAACCACTTAGCACATTCCATGACCCAATCTAGACTCTCAAGTAGAATCCACTTGAGATCCATTTGTCATGGATCTCAACTTGACTCTTAGAGCTCCCCTAGAGCTTTTAACCTTAGCCACCTCCCTAGGTGACTCATCCACAATTGCTAGGCCACATCGGTACACCTCTGGTGACACTTGGCCTACAAACCTAACGTTTTTAACCTTGGACACCTTGTCATTGGCTAATTTAACCTTACCATTAAATGACTTTCCCTTGCCATTTATTGGTTTCTCCTTACTATAGTCATATGCAACCCTAGCATAAGACTTTCCCTTAGCATTGAAGACACTAGATCGGTATCCCAAACCTGATCTATCATTATTGGGTTTTTGACTACCCAACACCATATCTAAACCCTTACACCCAACATTGAATCTTTCTAGGGTTTTTCCAATTTATCAAGCTTTACCTCCAAAGCTTGATTTTCCCTTTCTAGATTCCTAACCCTAGAATTGACTTATCCACATTGGACATTCCTAAACCTACCCATTTTTCTAGGCATATGTCTCCCCTTCTTGGGATTAATATCTTGGGTTCCCTTAGGTCTAACGTTTCTAGAGTTATCATGAATGAATTTTCTAGGGTTATGATCCACATTTACCCTACTCCTATCATGATATTTAAAACCAATGTTATGTATGGGAAAATAATAGCAATTATTTCTATCATGCATGGGAGTGTAAGAATTTAAATTTGAATTACACTTCAAATTAGGGTATACTTCCTTTACCCTTGAAGCTCCCTCCCGACTTGAGCTTTTCTTCTTCTTCTCTTTCTCCCATTTCTTTAATTGCGCTAGCTTCTTGATTTCCCCCTTCTTAGGGCATTTGGTGTGGTAGTGACATTTCTCCCCACACGTGAAGCATCTAATGCACATTCTCCTCCTTTGGGCTTCTTTATTCCTACAACTCATATTAGTATTTAAAATAACTTGATTGGGTTTAGGATTTACCTTCTTCTTAACCAATGGACACCTACTCTTGTAGTGTCCTTTCTCATTGCACCCGAAGCACACAATGTGGTCCTTTGACTTTGCTTCGGTGAATGTGCTTACTAGGTTGACCTCCAAGACTTCTTCTTCACTTGTCTTGGATTCTTCTTCAACCTTTGAGGATGTCTCCTCTTCCACACTAGTGGATGGCATTTCTACATCCTTCTCCTCTTTGGATGTTGAGCATGGCTCATCTTCCATTTGCTCCTCCTCAACTTAAGCCACTTCATCCTTTTCTTCGGATTTTTCCTCTTCGTGTGTAAGCATGAGTTCTTCCCATTGAACCTTCTTTATCTTGCTCCACAAATCGTGAGCATTCTCTTACTCACCTACACACCTCATCATATTAGAAGGTAACATATCAATTAAAATTGATATTACCTTATTGTTTGCCTTCGATCTTGAGGTTTGCTCCTCCGTCCAATACCGTGGTCGGAGCTTCTTCCCTTTCTTGTCTTTAGAAACTTCGAACGGTTCCTTGATCACCATCATGGTATCCCAATCCGTGTCGAAGAAGACCTCCATCTTCATCATCCAATAGGTGATGTCCCATAAGCCTCTGCCTTCAAATTTCGGCGGTTCAATCAAGCTGGTCATCTTGCTTCCTTGGTGGTTAGTCCAATGGAGAGCGACCCGCTCTGATACCACTTGTTGGGGATCGGTGCCCGGCTAGAAAGGGGTTGGATAGACGGCGCCCCAAATACTCGCTTCCTACGTATTTGTTAGCACAGCGAAATACAAACAATATAAATACAAATGCGAAAGCTAAATACTAAAGGAAATGCAAATCAATACACGCAGATTTACGTGGTTTGCAGATAAGGGTCCTACTCCATGGCTATCCGTAAGGTGGGCAATCCCTATCCGTCGGTGGATTATTCCTCGGAAGACCTCCGGCTAGCTCATGTAACTCCTTGTGGGTGGAGAAACCTCACCACAACTCTCACCAAGGACTCTTGAGAAGTTAGGACACTGGTAGACTTCTAATAGGGGTTAACCACCTCTATTTCGTCAACTATAACCAAACTCCCAAGCCTTGGTTATATAGGCCACGGGTTGAAAACTCCGCCTACCAGTCGACTGCCAAAACCATCAGTCGACTATCCTCTTGTGGAGATTCGACCGTTACATCCCAACGGCTTTATACCAATCGACTGGTAAAAGTACCAGTCGACTCCTCCACACTAGCTGAGCGAACAGAAACAATCTGTTCGCTCCCAATCGACTGGTACTCGAGTACACGTCACTCAGCACTCGAACCCTCACCCTTACGACTCATTTGACTCTTCTTTGCAGCCTTAACCTCTTGCCTTCAAGCCTACTTCCTTTGGCTCTCGTCCCTCGAATGCATTCAAGCCCATGGCTTGTCCTAATGTCATCCTTCGTGTATACCTCGAAGTCGCTTCCCTCGGCCCTTGTCCTCGCTGCCTTGTCCACGGTCCCTCGGATGCTCTATCCTTCACCGAACCCAAAGCCATCAACCTGAGTCAAATGTGTATCCTGCAAACCTTCACAATTCAAATACACATATCAAATACAAGGGTGAACATAACTTAAACCCTTTGCTCAAACACTAAAATACATGGTCGCACGGACGATTAGGATTGCTCCAACACGTCCAAGGGACAAGGTGCTGCGGAAGAGTACGCTGCCGGATAAGAAGGCAGCACGCGAAGTTTTCGAGGGACGAGAAGCCGGAGTGGAAGATTGCTCGAGGAGAAGGTCAGAAGATGGGTTCGAGTGGGCCCAATTTCAGATGGCCGAGATCACCCAAGCAATCGGAGTAGGCGCCGGTCAGTCAGTACAGCCGGCTAATCCGAGTGCCCGGACCAGCTGGTTCAGACGCCCGAACCATCTGAGTGCCCGAATCGACTGTTGGTGCAACCTTAGGTCAAGGTTGACCTGGTTGACCTGACTCGAGTTGACCTGACTCGAGTTGTATTTTGATGTTTGACTTAGGAAGATTGTCGGTGCAACCTTAGGTCAAGGTTGACCTAGTTGAGTTGCATGTTGATGTTTGACACTCGTGGAAGAGTTGTATTCTTGATATGGGACAAGAATAGATGTTTGGGAGATTATTGGGGCAACCGTAGGTCAAGGTTGACCTGGTTGACCTGATTCGGGAAAAAGTCCAAGTATGGAGACTTGGCAACGGAAAAGTCCAAGCAGGGAGCTTGGCACTAGAAAAGTCCAAGTATGGAGACTTGGCACGGGAAAGTCCTAACTGGGATGTTAGGCAGTTGAAAAGTCCTGGTGAGTGAATCCAGGCAGTGGGAAAGTCCTAACTGGGATGTTAGGCAGTGTGGAAAGTCCTGGTGAGTGGAGCCAGGCAGTGAGAAAGTCCTAACTGGGATGTTAGGCAGTTGGAAAGTCCTGGTGAGTGAAGCCAGGCAGTGAGAAAGTCCTAACTGGGATGTTAGGCAGTGTGGAAAGTCCTGGTGAGTGAAGCCGGGCAAGGGAAAAATCCAGATGGATCAAGGGTGATCGGACATCTGGTGTGGAGAAGTCTAAGTGGGTCAAAAGGATTGACCGGACAATTAGCGAGAAGTGCTAGCAGGTCAAGGGAGTGACCGGATGCTAGGAATGATGTACCAACAGGTCAAGGTTGACCGAATGTTGGTGTGGAAGCCTTAGGTCTAGGGCTGAGAAGTTTGGATCGGTCTGGTGACCGATCCAGTGATACTGCGTTTGCCCTGATCGGTCTGGTGACCGATCAGAATCATATCAGTGGCTCACTGATTGTAATCTGATCGGTGAAACAAAAATGATCGAGGCTGGACATGCGATGAGTGACATAAACTTCGAGTACAAAAAGACGTGATGGGTCTCGCTATAGCTCGATCGGTCGTGGACCGATCGGGAGGATGCCTGATCGGTCTCATGGGGTACAACACCTAATTCGGTGCTCACTCGACACATTCCTAGAACAGAGTGGAGGAAAATTGAGCTCGATTGACCTTGAGGTCCGAACGTTCTGACCGCGGATCAGGGAAATTGTTCTTTTCCGCTAAAGAGCTTGTCGGTGCACGGTTGCTCTTCTTTGCAAGCTTCGCGTGAGCTTCTCGATGGGATATCCTGCTGTTGTAGGTGTTCCGAGGAGCTACTGCTTCAACGAAATCCAGTCGGCGAGGAGGCAAGAAAACCTGTGTTTTTACATTCATTGTTCTTGTCTTCTTGTATTTCTTGTTATATTCCTTTCTTGCTGTTGCAAGAATATTGTGGCGAGGTTTCTCCACCCACAAGGAGTATATTGTATTAGCCGGTTCTCCGGGGACTCATCCACCGACGGATTGACTGGACTCGTCCACCTTACGGACACGCCGAGGAGTAGGAGCCCTAATCTCCGAACCTCGTTACATCGACGCGTTGAGGTTTGATCTTCTTGTTTTCGTTTCCTTGTTTGTTTTTCCGCTGCGCTAACGAATTGTAGGAAGAAAAACGAGAAATTGGGGTCGGCTATTCACACCCCCCTCTCTAGCCTCGTACAAAGGATCCTAACAAGTGGTATCAGAGCGAGGTCGCTCTTCATCGGATCAACACCCGTGGGAGCAAAGCTAGAGAATGGATCTCTATGGAGAAGACGTCACCATTCCACCCTTCTACGAATGCGGCGACTTCGCGTATTGGAAGGTAAGGATGAAGTACTTTCTTATGACTAACATAATGAATTGGTTTTGTGTACAAGAAGACTTTTCTCCTCCGGTGGATAGGGAAGGAAAACCTCTTGAGAAGAAAGAGTGGACCGGAGAACAAATTCACAAATCCGAAATCAACGAAGAGGTAACAAAAACAATTGAATTTTCATTACCTACTAATATTTTGTGTAAGATAGGTAAATACAACAATGCCAAGGAGTTGTGGGATAACTTGGCCAAGTACCATGAGGAGAGCTCCACTTCAAGCCATGAAGAGGAGCATAGTGAGTCAAGTAGCTCACATCATGGAGGGAGCGAATTGGGAGTTGAGGGCTACTCAACATCCAAGGAAGAAGAGGAGGAGAGTTCCTCTTGCTCAAGTTCGGAGCAAGAAGAAGAAGTTTTCACCTCCGGAAGGGTTGAAGAAGAAAGCTCATCTCCACCCTCAACCCTAGGTAACTCAAGCAATTTAAGTTCAATTAAATTACACATTATGTGCTTTGAGTGTAGGGAACATGGACATTACAAGAGTAAGTGTCCAAAGAGGGTAAGAAAGACTCCACCGGCGCCAAAGGTCAAGGAAGCCGGAGTCCCGAAACGCAAGGGCAAGGAGCACATCGTGTGCTTCCAATGCAAGCAAAGGGGACACTATAGGAGCCATTGTCCGAGGGGGAGGCAACCTCACAAGGGCAAGAGACCGGGCACAACGATAGGGGGAGCTAAGGCAAACCCTAAGGTAACCTCTAAGGTTCATTATTGCAATTCTAATAAAACTCATGCTAGTAGTTTTGTTGCAATTGTTAATAATGATAAACATGTTAACTTTAGGAACCAATACATGTGCTTAGGAGCTAAACATGTTAGCCTAGGTAAGGATAACACTAGAAATATCAACCCTAGGATTAACGCTTCTAAAGTTAAGGAAAACCTAGGTAGAAATCCCAAGAAGACTAGACACATGCCTAGGAATATCTTAAGAGAAAATGACAAATTAAAACTTGAGGTATTAGAGAGAGAAAATCAAGTCTTGAGGTCAAGACTTGATAATTTAGAAAAGGCTCTTAAAAACATGGAGAAGTCATCTCTAGGGTTTAAGAGTCAAAAACTCAAGTCCAAGGACAAGAAAGGTTTGGGTCACAAACCTAAGTCCCAAATGGTCAAGCCCACTTACCACAATGTTCCATTCGATTATGGAACAAAACCTAGGGCTAGGAAGACCATTACCAAGGTTACAAGGGGAGTCACCCCTATAGTTGACCTTGACGAGACCCAAATGACCAAGGCTTCAAAGCCTAAGAGGGTCATTAGGAGGGTTGCTAGGGAAGTCATCCCTAGTGAATATTTAGTGAACCCAATGAGCTCAAATAGGTATTGGGTTCCTAGGAGCATCTTCTCTACACCATAAATGGGTTAGAGAGTGTCAACTCCAATAAGAAGGGTAGTTAACCCAACTTTGAGGAAATTGACACTCAAGGAGCATTTTCAAGGTTTTTGGGAACCTTTGAAAATGAAATGGAATAATCTTTATCATTCACTCCTTGGAAGAGTAAAGTGTACCAAAGTGAGAATATATTAATCTTACTTTAATTTGACACAATTTGGAAAAACCTAGAGAAATATCAAATTGGGATTTTGATATTCTCTTAGGTAATCAAGGCAATCCGGGCCTTAACTTAGAAGTGCTACTCTTGTAGAATTTTAAATGGTATAAATCAAACAAGAGATCAAGAAATGTCAATTTGGGTTTTGACATTTTCTTGGAGCACTTTGGGCAATCTAGGATTAGAATTTAAGTTAGCTAAGTGTTTAAGGATACTTAGATAGGTAATCTAGGTATTTTATTTGTGTTAACTTACCATGTTTGTTTGCCATATGTCATGTCATGACATCATATTTAATTTATGATCATTTGAAATGCCATGATAATGCTTAGGTTATTATATGTCATGTGTTAGTTTAGTTTCAAACTTTATGCCATGACATCATGACATTGGCACATGTTTTCATTTATGATACCATTTTATGCCATGTCATCATCTCTTGCATTAATAATCAATTGAATTGATTTAAGGATGAAAAACACATTTTGATATTGAGATCAAATTTGTGTTTAGAAAATGCATGAGAACTTAGTCTAAGATACCTAAACTCATATCTCACATCAAATTGACTTGAATGTGGTTTGATACACCTTAGATGTGTGTGAGATATTAGGATCATGAGTTAGGATCAAGGTGCATTGTCCTTGTACCTAGATGACCCTAATTCAAGAAATTAAGGATCATAGGGAAAGCTTGTGTACAAGTCATGTACATCTAGCCCTAAGATTATGGTCCTAAATTCAAATGGTTTTAAAAGCATTTTAAAATTGATTTGAAAAACCTTGATGAAGCTTTCCTAGTGATAGCATTCATCATTGAACATTGTGATACAAAGTTGAGTTAAACTTGAACTATTTCAAAGTTTTTGAACTTTGTATCAAGATTGAAAAATGGAAGTTATTTTCATAGAAAACTATTTTTCCATGATAGTATATGTTATGAGGAATGTATCCTCAAAATTTCACAATTTTTCGAATTTTCTGGAATTTTCTAGGAGTTTCTGAATTTCGGGAAGGAAATTTCAGAAATCTGCCTATCAGAGTCTGGATGAGTTGGCATCGAAGTCTGATCGGTCCGTGGACCGATCTAAGCGTGGATCGGTCTGCAGACCGATCCAAGAACCAGAGAGCTTGGTGCGATCTGGTGAAGGCCTGATCGGTCCGGGACCGATCCATGGGTTTCGATCGGTCGGGACCGATCGAGCGCATTCGATTTCAGTGTTGGTCCGAAATTTCAGCCGAAGTTGGGTTTTGTGGATTTCTAAAGGTTTGGAACTCACAAAGACATTGTTGGTGCAATGGTCAAGGGGGAGTTGACCTTTAGGGGGAGTTTTACCTAATTGTCAAGGGGGAGTTGACTTTTAGGGGGAGTTTTTATTCCTTAAGACTTTTGAGGATTAGTGATATGGGATTATCACTAAGTTGATTGTTGAGTTTAGTATCAAGGGGGAAATTAAGAGTTTCAATGAAAGGTATGGGACTTTCATTAGGAAGAAACTCTTGACCTTGATACCCTCTTTTTCCTTTTTGATGTGTGTCAAAAAGGGGAGAGTGTTCATTGGAGAATTATTGGAGAACCCAAGTTAGGTTATCGGGTTAACCTAAGCTAGGGGAAGAATGTCAAGGAATGTTCGAGGAAGAACATTGGAATTCTTTTTGATGTGTGTCAAAAAGGGGGAGAATTATTGGAGAACCCAAGTTAGGTTATCGGGTTAACCTAAGGGGAGAATGTCTAGAGAATGTTCAAGGAAAGAACATTGGACATTGGAAGATGGTTGGAAAACCTAAGTTAGGTTATCGGGTTAACCTAACTTGATTATGGGTTTTGTCAAACATCAAAAAGGGGGAGATTGTTGGTGCAACCTTAGGTCAAGGTTGACCTGGTTGACCCGACTCGAGGTGACTTGACTCGAGTTGTATTTTGATGTTTGACTTGGGAAGATTGTCGGTGCAACCTTAGGTCAAGGTTGACCTAGTTGAGTTGCATGTTGATGTTTGACACTCGTGGAAGAGTTGTATTCTTGATATGGGACAAGAATAGATGTTTGGGAGATTATTGGGGCAACCGTAGGTCAAGGTTGACCTGGTTGACCTGATTCGGGAAAAAGTCCAAGTATGGAGACTTGGCAACGGAAAAGTCCAAGCAGGGAGCTTGGCACTAGAAAAGTCCAAGTATAGAGACTTGGCACGGGAAAGTCCTAACTGGGATGTTAGGCAGTTGAAAAGTCCTGGTGAGTGAATCCAGGCAGTGGGAAAGTCCTAACTGGGATGTTAGGCGGTGTGGAAAGTCCCGTGAGTGGAGCCAAGGAGAAAGTCCTAATCTGGATGTTAGGCGGTTGGAAAGTCTGGTGAGTGAAGCGGTGCGGTGAAAATCCTGGGAATGATGTTAGGCAGTGTGGAAAGTCCCGTGAGTGAAGCCAGAGGAAAAATTCAGATGGATCAAGGGTGATCGGACATCTGGTGTGGAGAAGTCTAAGTGGGTCAAAAGGATTGACCGGACAATTAGCGAGAAGTGCTAGCAGGTCAAGGGAGTGACCGGATGCTAGGAATGATGTACCAACAGGTCAAGGTTGACCGAATGTTGGTGTGGAAGCCTTAGGTCTAGGGCTGAGAAGTTTGGATCGGTCTGGTGACCGATCCAGTGATACTGCGTTTGCCCTGATCGGTCTGGTGACCGATCAGAATCATATCAGTGGCTCACTGATTGTAATCTGATCGGTCTGGAGACCGATCAGGAGGCAACGCAACCTCGCGAGAAGAAAGCCGTGGATCGGTCTGCTGACCGATCCACGCATGGCCTGATCGGTCGGCAAGACCGATCAGGCATAAGCCTGATCGGTCTGTGGACCGATCAGGGCTTCGATCGCGACACCTGATCGGTCTGGGGACCGATCAGGTAACAAACAGAAGCTTCATGCGCGATCAGGGTTCTAGCCGTTGCGACGCAACGGCTAGTTTCTTCGCTGTCTTCTTCGCAGGTATAAAGGGGTCGAGAGCTGCTGCTGCACTGTTACTTCTTCCTCTTCTCTTCTGCTACAGAGCTGCTGTTCTGGTGCTTGAGCTTTGTTGAGCTCTTCTTTGCAAGCTTCGCGTGAGCTTCTCGACTGGGATATCCTGCTGTTGTAGGTGTTCTGAGGAGCTACTGCTTCAACGAAATCCAGTCGGCGAGGAGGCAAGAAAACCTGTGTTTTTACATTCATTGTTCTTGTCTTCTTGTATTTCTTGTTATATTCCTTTCTTGCTGTTGCAAGAATATTGTGGCGAGGTTTCTCCACCCACAAGGAGTATATTGTATTAGCCGGTTCTCCGGGGACTCATCCACCGACGGATTGACTGGACTCGTCCACCTTACGGACACGCCGAGGAGTAGGAGCCCTAATCTCCGAACCTCGTTACATCGACGCGTTGAGGTTTGATCTTCTTGTTTTCGTTTCCTTGTTTGTTTTTCCGCTGCGCTAACGAATTGTAGGAAGAAAAACGAGAAATTGGGGTCGGCTATTCACACCCCCCTCTCTAGCCTCGTACAAAGGATCCTAACATCGACAAGGCGCCCGAAGGGCGCCTCAGCACTATGGATCAACTTTTGGATCCACGTCAACAATGATCCGAGCGCCGGGAGAGGATTCAGACTCCTAGAAGTGGATAAAACTTTATCACTTAGTTGTTGCATGGAGATAGAATTTTGTCATGCTAGGACTCCCGGACCATGCCACGTCAGGAAACAACACTTTGACCAGCGAACTTATAAAGGGAGCCCTAATGCTCTTTATTTCTACACAACACTTCCTGTATTCGAATTCTTTCACTCTGTTCTTCATTTGTCTGTGCATTCAACGTTCTATACGAGGCTTCTTTGCCTCCGACTTGTGTCGAAGAAGGAGTTGATTAGTTGATTTGCCTTGGATTAGACCAAGTAAATCTTTTTTCTCGTACTTCTTTTATGCATTTTAATATATTTCAGTAAAGTGCTTGTCTTAATCAAAGCTATCAGTTTTGAAAAATGTATACTTATTTTTTCAAGGAAATTCATCCCCCTCTTGCAAGCTGTACAGAACCTACAATTGGTATCAGAGCTCAACCATTTCAGAAGGACTAACCGTCGATCGAAGCACAAGAAATGGTCGGAGCTAGCATCTACCCACTAGTGTTCGAGGGGGAGTTCGTGTTTTGGAAAAGTCAAATCGAGGTATACTTTAAAACCGATTTCAATATTTCACTAATGATTAAGTACAATTTTGATATACCCAAAAGTAAAGAAGGAAAAGAACTAGAGGAGCATCGATGGACTGAAAAACAACATAATGATTTTATGGCTAATGGTAAAGTTGAGTGTCACCTTCTGAGTGTTCTGTCTACTCAGGAACTCAACATAATTGACAACTACAAGAGTACAAAAGAACTTTGGGAAAGTTCTTGAAGCTCTATAAAGAACCAAAAGAAGTTGAATCCAACTTCTCGATGGACACCGAGTCGTCTTCAGAAGAATCTGAGACCAAGGAAATTATCAAAATAGCACTTATAGCCGAATACCTACCTGAATATAAAGAAAGTTCGTCTGAGATGAACATCGATGAAGGGGGAGAGTCTTCGAAAGAAAACAATGACAAAGGAGGAGCATCAGATAATGAAATCGACATGGTAAATAAGGTATGCCAGCTTCCTCCTGATCAAGTATTCGAGTGTATTAAAATGATGCAAATTATGAACCAATTTTGTCTCTTTCAAAAAGGTTAATATTAACTTAGAAAGCAAAATACACAATGTAGGCTTAAAAGAAGAATTTGATAAATTAATAGCTGAAAATATAAAATTAAAAGATAAAATAACATTGTTAGAAAAAGATAATTCATGCTCAAATTTTTTACCAGCTCCCGAAAAAATTTTCAAATATAATTAAAGTCTTAACTAGTATTTTAGATATCATAAGAACTAAATTATAAAAGTAGAAAGACAACTAATTCGTAGAAAATATCTGGTTAATCCAGTAGATAGGAAATCATATTGGATTTCAAAATCATATTTATGTTAAATTTTGTATGTATGCTCTAATTTTTATTTGCTTAAATATTTTCATTATCTAAATATTTTTAAATAATTTTTTTCAAATTCTTTCTGCTCGAAAATTAAATACATCTTAATTTTTATGTGAAAAATAATTTTATTACTAAATTGTAGAAAAAATTTCAGATTTTTTTTATCGATATATGATTTTTATGAATTTTTCAAAAAAAATCATATCTTTAAAAATTAAAAAAAATTTTGATAGTTATTTTTAAAAATTTTATTTTTTTTTATAAAATAATATGTTCCTTCTCAAAGGAAATTTTGTCAAAATTTGTCGACTGTTATTTAATTTTTTATAAATTTTTTATCAAAACATTAATTTTTAATATCAAAAATTTTTAAATTTTTTTTTGTTTTTATAAATACATATTATATTTATTAATTATAAATTACCTACATGTTATTTTATTAGTTTTATTTTATTTTCCTAACTTAACTTGGGTTACTCATGTTAAGAAAGGAAAGATTTAAGTATCTTGTAGTAATTTTAGTGTGATCAACCAAATCAAGTTAGGTCATATTATGTTTAATCCTTGTGTCTAAGTGTGTAGGAATTTAGGAGTACAAGAAGTCGAGTGAAAAATGCAACTAGTGAAAATGATGACAAGGGAAAGAATCGACGGGCTTGGTGTGTTAGAGGGACGAGGTGCTATGGAAGAGTACGCTGGCGGACGAGAAGAAATCGCGCTGTATTTTCGAGGGACAAGAAGCCGAAGCGGAAAATTGCTCGAGGAGAAGGTCGAAATATGTGTTTGGGTGATCCCAATTCCGGATGGTCGAGATCACCCAAGCAGCCAAAGAAGCTGCCGGATAGTCAGCACAAGGCCGACTGATCTGGGCGCTCGGACCACCAGAGTGCTTGAAGGGTGCCTTGACGTTACGGATCAACTTTGGGTTCATGTCAGCAACGGTACGAGCACCCGGAGAGGGTTTGGACACCTGAAAGTGGATAAAATTTTATCACTTGGTCATTGCGTTGCCTTTGCATGGAGATAGAGTTTTGCCATGCTGGGGGCGCTCAAAGAGGATCCGGGCTCCCGGACCGCGCCATGTCAACAAACGGTCACTTCGACCAGGGAGCCCTAGTGCTCTTCATTTCTACACAACAATTTATGTATTAGAATTCTTTCACTCTATTCTTCATTTGTGTGTGCATTTAACATTCTGTATGAGGTTTCTTCGCCTTCGACTTGTGTCGAAGAAGGAGTTGATTAGTTGAGCTTCATTTGTGTTGGATTAGCAATTTCTAAGGTTATCAATCAGATAAATCGTTTTGTCTCGTAATTCTTTCATGCATTTTAATTTATTTTATTAAAATGTTTATCTTACTCAAAATTATAAATTTTGAAAAAAGTATATTTATTTTTAAGGACAATTCACCTCTTTTACCCAGTGTCAGAGTATCCACATCATATACTCTAAATATATATTTTTCCTTAAATTTTATTTTCATCTAAAAAAATCCCTTGTATTAGATACCCTACCAGTTCCCTAAATTTAGATTCTATGAACAATAACTCCCTAAATTTAGGGAATGAAAATATTACTCTAAACATTAAATGAATAATAAAAAATATAGAGGAGAGAGAAATAATAATAAATAAATAAATATATGATAAATTATAGAATATTAATGTACCATGTATCGAAAAGAGATTCTCTAAATTTAATAAAGTTGATGATTTATCTTAAATTTTAGAGATATCAATAGAAAAATTGATGGGTATGATCTCAGACGGATCTACGTAAAATTCTATGTAAGGAGATAGATCTACGTAGAATTCTATGTAAGGAGATAATTTTTGGAGGGAAGCATATCCTTCCTTGATTATCAATTTTTTCTTTTTATAGCTCTTATCGGCTAATTTTGGCATTAAGATTCTCCTTTTGTAACGGTGGCCCACCATCATTACTGCTTGTTCTCCTTCTGAAATAGTCAATGCTCGTCATTATCAGTCATCTTTATTGCTCACCACTTCCTGCGCAAATAAGACACCACGCCCCTCTTTCCCTAGCCCAAGTTTTCGACGTCGAGCACCATCCAATCAATGTTTTGAAAACCGGATCGGTCATTGAACCGGTGAAATAATCGGATCCAGATTTTTTAGGTTCGACCGGTCGAACCGGTGGTTCAACCGTTAAAAAAATTCCCACTTCAAAATAAAGAGAGGAAACCTATTGTACCAACAATTTATCCTATTTCATATAAGATCTGGATCAATTATAGCATTAAATTCACTAAATTTATAACTCTAGCAAATAAATATATACTAAATAATAACATAACTACTAAATAGTTCCATTCAATTAAAAAAAAGACAATAATTCATTACAAATATAATAATTCTTAACAGCAACACAGAATTAAAACTAACCAATTCATCATGAATTTACAACTCTATTATCACGTTCATATCCATTCATCAACAAGAACACTTCTATGTTGAAATAAGTCCAAATTAACATCCTCGGGCTCAGCTTCATCTCCATCAGCTGAAAAGGAAAAAAACAATCACATTTAGTTCAATAAAAATAGTTATATCTTTATACTTAATAATATAATATCGTATCAAAACAACCTTCAAATTCTTGAAAATTCGAACTTTCCAGAGGTATTGGAAGTTCTTCAAGCCCCTCTTCCAACTCATCATAATCAAGCTCTCCTATTGGCGTTTCTTCCACCACCCAAAAATCTGTCTTATCAATGGACTCATAATCAACGGGATCATAACTTCTCTTTGGTTGTTCACTCCTACAACATATTTCATGAGTTATTAATATATTAATAAATTTTTTGATACAAAATAATGAAATTAATTAAAAAAAGAATAATTTCAGATGTACCGATATTGCAATCGCAAATTATAATGCACATATACAAGATCATTAAGTCTCTGATGCTCCAATCTATTCCTTCTTTTTGTATGAATACGCTCAAAAACACTCCAATTTCGTTCACATCCGGAAGAAGAAGCTGTTTGACCCAAAATCCTAATTGCAAGCTTTTGTAAATTTTGAGCATCACAACCAAAGAGCTTCCACCAACTCTCTACCATAATCACAGTGAATATTAGAATATTAGATAAAGAAAACTAAATAATAAACTTAATATAATAAAAAATTATTACCTGGACGATTTTTTTGGCTGCTAAGAATAGCAGATTTTCGCCCAAAACTCCCTTGGCGATCTCGAAACATACCAATCTCATATGTTAATGCATCCAAACTACACCAATCTACCTTTGATTCTATGTAATCAAACAAACCATTTGTGATCTCTGGATGGGTAGAAAATGTGGGATCATATTGAAAAGCAGGATTCAAATAATAGGCAGCAGCATGAAGATTCTTTCTCAACATTCTATCCCATCTTTCATTGATTATGTCAGTATAAGGCTTGTAGAATCTCTCTTTGTTTTTAAAGAGCTTCTTGATGCCATTAATTGCTCTATACATGCCCTCATAGACATAACCCAAAGAAGGTCTTTCATCAGTGTCACAAACACGCAAAAGACGAATAAGTGGGCCCATAATCCTCACTGTAATCAAACAATTATTCCAAAACTTTTCATCCAAAACAATTTGCTTGACCTCTTTTCCTTTGTCTATTTTCAAGAACTTTTTGTAATCTCCACTGGTGACTAGAGCTTGCAAACTATCTTTGTGATCATGCAAACTTTTTAATGCAATAAAAGTAGTTGCAAATCTAGTTTCTCCTGGACGAATAATCTCCTTCCACCCTTTTGTCTTTCTCAACCAATTTAAAGTGTACTTGTGGTTATACACAAATACAGTCACAGTTGAAGCAAGTGATACTATGGCTTTCACATCATTCATTTGACCAATATCCTTTAAAATTAAATTGATGCAACGTGCAGCACATGGAGACCAACAAATGGTTGGGTATTTTTCACTTAGTAGAGTTCTAGCAGCCTTATAATTGCTAGCATTATCAGTAACCATATGCACCACATTTCTTGGACCAACGATTTCAACAATTTCAGCAAATAAATTACACAAATTTTGTGCATTTGTCTCAACATCAGATGCATCAACAGATTTTATGAAAGATATACCTTTAGGACAGTAAACTAAAAAATTAATCAATGGTCTTTGTCTACTATCTTTCCACCCATCACCCATTATAGTGCAACCAGTTTCAGTCCAAATACTTCGAAATGAATCAATAAGTAAAGTCAAATCTTTCTTAGCTTCTCGCAACAAAGGCACTCGCAGATCATAATAAGATGGAGCTTTATACCCATGACCCATTGATGCTATTTGATCAATAGCTTTTTGAAAAAATGGAGAGTTAACAGCATTTATAGGTATGCAAGCATCATAAAACCAACGGGCAATAGCCATATCACAGTTGTGCCATTTTTCTTTACTTTGCAAAATAGCCTTGATAGTGGGTTGTGAATTATCATGCCCACCTTTAAAGAAATTATGTATACCTAGGCCTAGTGTAGTGGCTTTTCGCTTTCCTTTATCGGATGGTGCACTTACCTCATTGATTGTAATTCCTTTAGTGTGAATAATGGGAATTTCTTGGACTTCATCGCCATCAAATTCATCTACAGATCGACCAAATGGATTTTCTACCCCAAATTCTCCTTTTTTTTCTTTTTTCTTCTCAAAAATATCTTTCAAAGTTACTGAAATAGCATGCCTAACTTCTGGTGGAACCTTTTTACAGGAAACAATGCTACCCCTTGCTCCCGCTAAGTGTTGCTTCATCCTAAATATGCCCCCACCCGCAAATGTCTTGTGACAATAAATGCATGTCATAGTTTTTCTTCCTTGTGCATTTACACCTTCAGAAACATGAGCCCATGATATATCCGCTTTCTGTCTATGACTTTGGCTTGCAGATTCTTCACTAGTAAATGGTCCGGCAGATGAATTTGCATTGCTACCAGTACCACTACTACCATCCATTATCTTGAAATATGAAAACGTAGGAATATAAAAAAAATAACATTCTTATACACAAACTAAAAGACAAGTGTGCACATGATTAGGCTAAGCTATTGCATAAGCCAAACTGTTACAACAAAAGGCAAATAAAAACAAGATTTCTACTCTCCTTTTTTTTCCTCTATTTCTTTGCTCCTTTGAAAGGGTTATCTTCTAACATTTAGTAAATAGATGATATGGAAGTAATGTGGCTGGATTTTCTAATATTCTCAGTTTCCTTTAGTTTTAAGTATTACATTCTAAGAATTTAACAAAAGGTATGTTAATGAAAATATGAACCTTTGCAGTTCATATGTTAACAAAGATAAGGAAACAAAAACACATAAATTGTTGGAGCACTCATCTACTTAAGAAACTTAAGAAAGAAGGAATCAAGCCCAGATAACTAAATGCCTTTTGTAAATCACTAAATGCCTTTTGTAAATCACTTCCTAATGTTGACTTTTTTTTTCCTTTTAGGCTTACAATGAGATGTATAATACTTACATTTTAAGCTTAGAATGAATCAGCCGTATAAAATAAATTAAGCTGGGAAAAAAATGAATGGAAGCTTCAAAAAACTAAAAGTTAATGAAAATTAAGAAAACTAACCTTGGGGATTTGAAAGCTTTGAAGAAGTTGAAATCTAAAACCTTTGAGAGTTGAGGCTGCAGTGGAGTACTGGAGTGGAGGCTGCAAGAACGGAAGAACCAAGAAGCTCGCTGGAATGGAGTGGAGGGCTTGGATGCTGCAAGAAGCTCGCCGTCGCTGGAGTGGAGTGGAGGCTGCAGTTATGAGAAAACACAATAAAGTGGCCGCTAGGTTTCCAGACAAAAAAAAAAAGTCAAAAAGCAAGCATTGTTTTGAACCGCCGGTTCACCATATCCCGGTTGAACCGCCGGTTCCCGGTTGTTGACCGGTTTTGACCGGTCAATTCACTTTTTCGGCTTTAATGGTTGACCGGACCGGATTTTGGACCGGTTCACGGTTCGATCGGTCGGACCGGCCGGTCCGGTCCGGTTTTCAAAACATTGCATCCAATCCGGAGGTCGATTCTCAATGCCTAGAATTATCCACTCTTGAGTTCCAGTGTCAAACACCTTTCATTCTCGAGCCTGTACTACACCAAGGACCAAGTACCGAATCCAATAACTTTCATTAATCCTTTTCCTTTCATGCCTGATCGAACCTGAGTTAGACCGGACCTTGGCCCCTAGGGTTATCCCTATTTCTTATTTTCTTAATCACAAATTATTACCGTATAAATGCTGTTTAGGCAACAAATGCAATTGCATACGCCATCAAGAAAGAGAGCAATTTATCAATTTTTTTAATAGCCCATTCCTTATTATCAACTTTTGTTTTTATAGCTCTTACCATAGTTTAGTTTGTAGAATTATGATCTTACGTAGAATTGATTTAAGGTCAGGATTAGATCGTAGAATCGTAAGATCATATCAAAATTTTTTAAAATATTATCATACATGATTAATAATTAGAAAAATACCTAAAAACTCATTTACATATAAATAAATAACTATATATATAATCATTTATACTCAACACCTCAAATTACATTACTACGTGTACAAATTTAAATTAACTTATAATTCAACTATCTCGCATAGTTATAATATTTATATTTTCATATCATAAAATTAAAAAATATAAAATTTCTATTAACACAATAATAATAACATATTCAATGTCAAAAATATTTTCTTAGTTTATAAGATAATTTAATTTAAAGGCAACAAAGTACTTAACGTATATAAATAATCTTCTAAAAACTGGTTGATGCCACACAATACTAGACAACAATGTTTTAAAAAGCGCGAAGCGCGACGAAGCGCCGAGTCCAAGCTTCAAGCTTTATAAGTTTATGCGAGCTTAGGACAATTTTAAGCATAAAAAAGTGTTTTTTATTTTTAAATAAAATTTAATTATTTTGAACAAATAAATAGATCAAATAATACTTAAACATGATAAATTTAAGATTTATGCATAAATTTTTCACATGTTTAGAAAGGCAAAAGTCACAAAGTTTATAATATCTATTAGTTTTAAGTTTTCACAATAAAAGAACATAAAAAACTATATATTATTTAATTTCTTGTCTGATTTTAATTCGATTTCCTCAATTTTTCTCGATAGTAGGCAGATAGGGGGTTTATGGCAGATTATGGCTTTTCTCTCAAGAGTTGAGAGACGTCGTGTCTCTAAATTTTTTTTCCTTATGTTCTTTAAAAATTTACAAATCAATTAAAATTATAAATAAAAAATCACGCTTAAGCGCTATTAAGCGCGCTTAATCATGCTTAATTTGGTCAAACATACTTTGATCGCTTTTTTCCTATTTTCACCTAAAGCGAAGCTTTTCTTCCTCGCTTTGCACTTAAGCGCGCTTAAGCGGCACTTAATGACGCTTTTTAGAACACGGCTAGACAATAAGTATTCAAAAACTTATTATTTTTTGAAAAAAATGACAGAATATTATTGATAAAAAAATAACTCAAAAATAATTAAACATATGTTTAAATAATTTAAAACCCTAATAAGATGAAAAAAAGATAAAATCTTCTAGACCTCCGAAAAGGATTTAAATGATATTTTTTGGATTTGAAGTAGAGTAAGGATAAACTTTGAAATTTATTAAAGATCTCTGAACGAGATTTGATTTGATATATTATATGTCCCATGATTTAATCCGAGTCAAAAGTTATGACCTCTCAAAGCTTCCACCGATCTTGTTCCGATTCTGCTCTGATCCTACCGATTCTGTTCTGATCATACCGATCCTGCTGCGATCCTACTGCAAAAGCAATTCTGCACGATCCTGAATCGATTTTGGATTTCTGGATTGTAGGATCGTATGATCCTACGATTCGGATTGTGATTTGACAAACTATAACTCTTACCGCTTGACGGTGTTAATTTTACCTTTGGAATTGTGGCCGACCACTATTAGTAGTGATTACTCGTTTAGAAACAACCCCTAAAATCTTCTCCTTCCGTAAAGGTTAACACTCGGTCATTATCAATCATCTTTATTGCTTCCATTTCCTTCTCAAATAAGACATCACTAGGTTAAACCACCCCTCTCCCTAGTCCAAATTTTCAATGTGGAACATGATTAATTCGATTCTACCTATATAGATAGTGACTTCACCTCTCACATTTAGATGATGGACCCACTCGAGATCAATGGAGCTCACTATCCAAATGTAAGAGATGAGGACACTATCTGTATAAATAAATTAAAATTTTCTGTCATCATCATTCAATCCAGAAGTTAATTCCAGTTGCCTAGAATTATCCATTCTCGAGCCAGAGTGTCAAACACCTTACATTCTCAAGTCTTAGGTGGTGTTTGGTTAAATGATAGGAATGACTATAGATATGAGGGGGTGCTTGGTTCGAAGAAGGGAATTGGAATAGGAATGGGAATGATAGAAGTGGAGAATGAGAATAAGGGGTTTTCATTCCCCCCATTTTACTTGGTAATGGCCCATTCCCATGTTTGGGGGATTTAATCCGTGGGACCCACCACCAATCCCTCAAACCAAGCACCCACTTTCAATCCCTTGCCCATTCCCCACTCTATTCCCCCCAACCAAGCATTCCTTGAGTTTGATAGTAAGGTGGAATGAGAATGAGAATGGAAATGAAGTCATCTAGTTATATGAGTTTGATTGATTCCCATAAATATAAAAATCATTCCCAAACCTATAATCCAAACATTATCTTTTACTATCATTCTATTTCCTCATTCCCAAACTCATCAATCAAACACCCCCTTACTATGCCCAAGTACCGAACCCAATAACTTCCTTTAATCCTTTTCCTTCCAGACCTGATCCAATCGACACACATTGGCCTAGGGATGTAAATGAACCAATCGTTCGTGAACAAGTTTGGTGTTCGGCTTGGTAAGAGCTTGTTTATGTTCGTTCAATATACATAAGGTTAATTAAATGAACAAGCCTGAACAACTTGTTAAGCTAAACAAACAAGCTTGAACACATATATGTTCAACTCGTTAATGTTCATGAACAATGTTCACGAACTATATTTATTAATAAAACTCTTTTCAATATGCTAAATAAACAATAAAATTAAATAAAATAAATAAATAAATTTAAATTAACAAACTCAATAATTAATCAAACAACTAAAAGTTTCAAACAATCATACAAATTTGAATTGAGAGTTTTGATAACATTTAAACGAACCAAACTCAAACCAAACTCAAGCCAAGCTCGAACCAAGCTCAAGTCAAGCTTGAATTGAGAGCTTGATAATATTTAAATAAACCAAACTCAAGCCAAGCTTCAAACAAACTCAAGCTCATAAAAAATAAACCAACTCAAGCTTGAACACTCATTTCAAAAGCTTGGTTCATTTTTAGCTCGGCTCGACTCGATTTGATTACAGTCCTATATTGGCCCATAGGGCTATACCGACTCATTAATCACTAATTATTACTGGTATAAATGTTCTTTAGGCAACAAATACAATTGCATACGTCATCCAGAAAGAGAACAATTATTAGGCAAAGCACGCTTTGTATTTGTATTATTATTAAAGAAATGTTCTATATAAAATATATATATATATATATATATATATATATATATATATATATATATATATATTATTGAAATACTTTTATTTTAATATTATTATAGTATTTTGATTAAAATATGGAATAGGTTTGGCACAAACTGTGTTAAATAATTTTGTTTAAGTCAACGGAAAGTCAAAAAATGAAATTGACCTCTTTCGAATAATTGGATCATACATGTTCAACAAGACTGGCCGTTGACACGGAGTCAACTTCAAGTCTTCGTGATATTATTACTCTCGCTATGATTTAATTTAATCTTCGCTTTCTTGCTATCGTTTTTTGTAGAAATTCCTGAACAAGATCAAAAATTTGATCCAAAAATTGCTTTTTTAGTTTTAAGAAAAATTCTCACCATGAGAAGTTCTGTTTTAATTTTCTTCTTCTGCGTCGCTCTTTACACCGCCGCCGCCCAACAGTCTCTATACCATAACTGCACCGGAGGCACGTTCGACTCAGCAGATAGCGGAGGTTTCGGCGGAAGCCTCAGCGCGCTCTTCTCCAAACTCTCTTCAGCCTCCTTGGCCTCCAACGCTGCGAATGACACTGCCGGCGCGGGAACCGACGCCGCCTACGGCCTGTACATGTGCCAGGGCGACCTATCCGGCTCCGACTGCCAGAGCTGCGTCCAGGTGGCGATCGCCAAAATCAACCAGTCCTGCGCCGGCTACCGGAGGGGATTCATCTGGTATGACCAGTGCTTGCTCCGCTACTCCAAAGTTGACTTCTTCGGCCAAGTCGATTTTGCCGGCGTCATCATGGTCAACAGCGAGACGACCAGCTCCATGGAGCCCTACGAGGTGGCGAAGATTTGAGTTTTTTCCTTTTTTTTTTTCCCCTTTTTCTCAAAGATGAGATTTTTATGCGACTGAGATGGAAATTGAGCAGGTGATGTCGGCGTTGGTTGAAGAGGCTCCTTTCCGGCAGCCGCTCATGTTCGCCTCCAACGCCTCCGACCTCTACCCGATCTTCGCCATCGCACAATGCACCTCCGACCTCACCCCCGATAGCTGCCATGGCTGCCTCACCTCGATCTTGAACTTCATGCAGACCTGTTGCCTTCACAAAAGGGGCTGGCGCTACCTCTCACAGAGCTGCTGGATCCGGTACGAGGCCACCCCCTTCTTTTCCGTCCCCAGTAAAACCGAGATCATCCGCAGTCGCTGCTCCGCCGACGACTTCCCCGCCGCCCTTCTCGCTTCTGAGCAGTCGAACCTCCTAGCTGTAGTCGCCGAATTGGAATCCAACGCCAATTCGAGCGGCTTCTACAACACCACGATACGCGATCAGAGAGTCGGTGATTTATTTGGCCTCGCGCTGTGCCGGGAAGACCCTGCGGCGCTGCCGAGCAGCGCGTGCACCGGTTGCCTCCACAGAGGCAGGACCGCCATCGCGAACGAGTGCACGAACAAGACGCAGGGGATCATGTGGTACGACGACTGCCTCCTGCGGTACTCGAACCAGACCATTTTCAACGTGGTGGACAGCGAAGGGAGAACCTTTTGCAGCGGGGAGAGCGTCTCGTCGGACACCGCCAATATAACTATTACCGGAGCTGGGGCAGTCGTCGAAGCGGCGGTCGGCAATGCGTCGTTGTTCGCTTCCGGCATTTTTACGTCACGTAACGCGAATACGAGCTACGTGACGGCGCAGTGCACGAGGGATCTCAGCAGGCACAATTGCCGGAGATGCTTGGGGGACGGGATCAGGATCGTGACGGATAATTGCACTCAGCGAAGAGGGTGGCAGTTCTTGTCCGGGAGCTGCATGATTAGATACGAGGCGTATCCTTTCTTTACCGAGATGGCTCCGACGACCACAGTCCCTCGTGGCGGGCCTGGCGGCGGCGGCGGCGGTGGAAATTCTTCGCCAGGTTTGCGTCTGCTTCTTTATATCATAATTCGAACTCGGAAAATCTGTGAATCTTAATCTTTCGTAGGAGGAGGAGGCAGGAGATCATCAAATGTTAAAGTCATTGCAATTATTCTTCCAATTGTGGCAGTTTTGTTCCTCGGAAGCTGAGAAAAGAAAAAGGTGACCGAGTAATCGAACCTCCAAACAGATGAATCTATATGTTATGAACAACTAAATTTCTCTCTTGAAATGATTGTTAAGATGCAGTAATTTCTTGTTACTTGACTTTACCAAAAGTCGCAACAAGAACAGAAGCCTTGAGAAAACCGATGATATCGATTTGGATCCTTCAGGATAATCTCTTTGTTGTAGGTAGCTGATACAAATTTGAAAGTTCTATGGCAATCTGTACACACCCTAAGGTTTTTACCTATTCGAATTAGGCTTCCACCCTTCATCAGTGCAAAAGCAAGAGCCAATTTTTCTGTGTGACTACATAAATCTATCACTTTGTCATCTTCCTTCATCTTATGGCTCACACAAGAAGTGTCAGAAACAAAACCTGATACTTTCATGGCCTTTCTAACTGACTCTAAAAGATCATAAATCTGTGGACAAACATCCTTTAGGCTACAATCACCAACAGTGAACCTGTGCACAATGCCTTTAGCCTCCACCCAGCTACAAGCAGTTTCCGGCTTAAGTCCCAACTCTTTCATAACGTATCTCGTCTTAGCAAGACTCTCCCACCTTCCTGCATCAGCATACAGACGCGATAAGTGCAGGTAAACATTTGTGTTATATTGATCTAGCTCTAAGGCTTTCCTAGCCGCATGCTCTCCCAGTTCCAGGTTTCTGTGATTCTTGCACGACGAAAGCAGTGTTAGCCATATAGCTTTGTCAGGTTCGACAGGCATCATGTTTATAAACTCGTGTGCTTCCTCAAGAAGCCCTGAACGACCATACAGGTCCACCATGCATACAAAGTGCATCATCTCTGGTACAATGCAGTAGTCTCTTTCCATAGAATTGTATATCTCTCGACCTTCATTGACTAGCCCGCCATGGCTACAGGCTGACAAAACAGAAACAAAAGTGACACCATCAGGCCTGACTCCTAATCTTTTCATCTCATCCAGCAACTGCAAAGCTTTCGTGCTCATTCCATATTGGCCGTAACATGCAATCCATATAGTCCAAGTAACCACATTCTTTCTGGGCATTTTACCAAACAGAGAAGTTGCATATTCGATGCTCCCTGACTTCACGTACATGTTAAGAATAGAATTGTACACAACCAAGAAGTCCAGATTATTGTTATCATAGACATGTTTAAGTATATACCCATGCATTTCTTTACCTTGACGAAGATCAGTCGTCAAACCACATATATTAAGCACCGTCGCAAGTATGGACAATCTCAACTGATACAAATTGTGCGAAACCATATCCTTGAATAGTCCCAGTGCAACCTCAAATGACCCATCGAAAAAGCAGCCATTGATGATCGAATTCCACGAGACCAAATTTCTCTCGGTCATTCTGTCAAACACACTCTTTGCACAAGCCATCTTTCGGCATTTTGAATACATATCCACCAATGCAGTCTGCAAAACCACATCAGCAGTGTCAAGAAGACCACTCCTAAAGCAATACCCATGGAGCATTCTTCCTGACTTGACCTCCTTCAAATGTGCACATGAAGAGAGCAAACTAGCTATAGTTATCCTATTTGGTTCAATTCCCTCTTCCAACATCCTAGAAAAGAAATGCAGTGCTTCAGCAGCGCGTCCATTCTGCGAGAACCCACAAATCATCGTGCTAAAAGAAATCACATCCCTTTCGGGAATTTCATCGAACAGGCGGTAGGCTTCGTCGAAACAGCCATACTTCAGGTACATTTCCACAAGGCCTGTGCCGACCACAATATCACCAACGCAAGAAGACCTGATAGCAAAGCCATGGATTTGCTGTCCATGGAGAGGAGATTCTTTTAACTGGAGGCAGAGCTTAATGAGGGCTGGGATGGTGAATCTATCCGGCCTAAGACCTTCCTTCTGGGATTCTAAGAAGTAGGCCAAGGCCTCTCTCGGCCGTCCTTTGTTGAGGTGCGCTCTCAGAGTGGAATTTAGAGAGAAGGTGGTCATGGAGAAGATGAAATGAGAATCTAATCTCAGCATAATCTGACTGGCTAAATCCTGCAGGTTACCAAAATAGCCTAAAAATAGAAACTGGGAATCTAATCTCAGAATTCCTATTCAAGAAATAATACGATCTGGTTGACTTGACCAAGGAATTCTTCAAACGTAGTAGGAATGTAGGATAGTTAAAAATACAGCACATACAATTTGGCTTTTACATGGTTCAGTTGGTGGAGGACAGTGTTCTTCTCCTCATCAATCGCATTCTCCTCTCACTCCAATTCCCCTGAAAAGATTGACTTGTGAATGTTCTTCCTCCAGATGCAGCAGTGTGTGATGAGCCCTCTCCGTTGTTCCATTCCATCTCGTTGACTCTTTGCGACGGCCCTGCTTCTTCTTCTTCTTCGTTTATCGAAACACTGTCCACTGAAGAAGAAGAAGAAGAAGAAGAAGAAGAAGTGTTGCTGTAAGTATTAAAAATGGTCACGCTCTCGCTTCTTCTCGTGCTGTGGAAGGAGTGGCTCTTGCCCTTTCCATCGTACACCGGCAAGATTGATCTCCCATGGCGTCTTGCACCGGTTCTGTCGCTGCCCAGACTGTAAGAAGTAGACAGTTTCCTCTCCACGCCCTTCTTCGCTCTCACAATCTCTCCCAACTGATCGATCGCTTCGTCGTTTGCAGCGCCTTCAGCCGCCTCTTGCTCCAGCTCGGAGATCCTGCTACTCAGTGTTCTTCTCTGGCTATGAAGCGATCGCTGGCATTGGCAATGGAAAGATGGTGCAAAGTGATTTGATTCAGTTTATCATTAAAAAAAGGTTCGATTTTTCGGCGAGTTGCCTACCCTCTTGTCGAGGAATCGAACGAGACCATGATCTTGAAGCTTCTTCTTTCTCCATAAGTTACAGCAGAATCGAACAGCTCCAGCTAAAATGAGTAGCATCACAAGCTGGAACAACAGGAAGACAAATAAAGAGCTCGATTCACCGTCACCTTCATCAATCGGTGAACTTTGTTCATTCGGTTGCGAGCAAGTCCAAGCGATCCTTTGTCCTGATCAAAACACACTCTGTTTCAGTTTGAAAAACATTATAGAAAGAACCAATGATTTGATACCTGCAGAATAAGATGGAAGACTGCTTCCTATCCCTGCAACAAATCAAGGCTAAAAATGGAATAAATCATGCACAAATCTTCGGCATCGACAAGCAATTTCAGAAGAAACAAACTCACTTTTTGCAGAGAGGATTGACAGGAAAATTCTCTCATCCATGTCAAAGCTGTGAAGGTCACTCTTGGGCAACAAGGAAGACATTTCACCTGAAACATACAAATCGAATTCTCGAACAATTTGCCTCAAGCATTGTGTCCTAATTGCGAACATGAACTAGACCCTCACCATGATAGCTCTCACTCCAGTAAACAGTTCCTGTAGCAGGAGTCAACAAAGTAATGACCATGCTTGTTGGCTTAAGTGCAGACACAAATGTGTAGTTGCCGGTTGTTCGAGTGGATTTCTCCTCCATGATTGTCTGAGAGACATACACTGCGAACCCCGAGCAGTCGAGGACTGGACTACTCATTATCACTGAATCTTCAGCATTGTTCTGAAGGTACTTCCTAAACTCACCGGTAGGCGAAAACGAATACAGAAACCCATCCAATGAGCCAATTGACAGCCAGCCTTAGAAGTTAAACAGACAAACTCTTAAGAAGTTTATTGATCAGTGTAAAGATCTTCAGTTGTTTACCATTAGAGTCGACGACTGGCACGATCGTTTCAGAGCTCAAGAGACCGACATTGCTCTGCCAAGAGACGGTTCCTGTCGATACATCGAGTGACATTACAGTAGCCTTCCTGGGGAAGATTAAATACAGATGGCCATTGTTTCCTGGAACTATGTTGATCATTTTATCTATTGAGCTAAAATCTTGGATCCATCTGAAGTGTGGACTACGAATGAACAAGGAATAGATCTGGCCTTCAGTGTTTGAAACCTGCACAGGGAAGCAAATTATCATTCATCAAATCGTAGAAGAAGATTTTGGTAGAGGTTCTTACGTAGATGGTTCCTTCACACTGATCGACAACAGGCACTGAATTGAAGAAGCAGTCTGTGGTGTTCTTCTTGCAGCCTTGACGATAACCGAACCGATAAAGCAGAGGCCCAGCGCTCCACAGAAGCTGCTCTCCTCCTCTCAGAGAAACAGCGAAAAGGGCACGGTTTCTTACCGCAACAAATAACGACGTGTACAAGCAAGATATAGAGATTCCAAGTATTTCCCCCGAGTTCCCGCCGAAGAAGACTTCGACGGTGGACTCCGGACGACCGATGTTGGAAGGGTTTATCCTCAAAACTCGATCTTCGGCGACCAAATATATCTGACAGTGGAAAGTTCATCTGAATATGCTAGTGGAAGTTGTAGTGAAACAATGAATTATGGTAAAGATCACCTTTCCTCTATCGTCGGCGATGGGTGCTAGATCTGATCTGCATTTGTACTGGAGAGGGATGATCCAAGCAAATGAGCCATTCTTTTCGAAGCAGATCAAATTCATTCCCGAGCAAGAGAGGAACTTTCCATCTTCTGTGAGCATCAATGGGTTCCCCAATCTGTTGCTCTTCCTAATTCGACCTTCAGCTGGAACATAAATAAATGCGTTAGAATTGAAGTAGTGCGATGGAATCGATCGTTTCAAAAAAGAGGGAAAGAAACCGGAGTTTGCGGCGTTTGCAGATGGCGGCGCGAGGAGCAAAAGGAGAAACCGGAGTAGCATCTCGAAAGATTCTAGAACGCAAGATTTGCAGAGAATCTATGAAACAATAGTAGATCTTTGGGAGCGGTTGAGGGGAGTAACCGCCGCCGCCGCCGCCCCACGTTCTTGGGAGTAACCGCCATCAGTTAGATTTCATTTCTCTCACCATAAATTGTCATTTATTAAATTGGCAACTAACTATTTGCAATCATCAGCTTGTTCCAAAATCTATCTATATCTTCCAAATTTAGCCCACAAAAAGAAACTCCGGCCTTGATTTTTTCTAAATTTGGCATTGCAATTGCGGACACCGGCCACACGTTTCCATGCCTTTTATCCCGTTTTTTTATTTTCCAAATTTATCAACTCCTCTTTTCGATCTCAATCCCGACAGCTTCGAATTCCATCCCTCCGAACAATCAATTTCGATCCAACAAACAAATAACAGTTCTTCCTCTAATTCGATATATTCCATAAATTTTGTTGCTGTGATCGGTCGTTTGTGTGTCGGTCGGTCGGTCGATCGATCGGGATTATGGTCGGCGGTCGGGGGCTGCAAGGGGAGCAACTCAGGCAACTGCGCAGCATCTTCAACCGCTTCGACATGGACGGCGACGGCAGCCTCACCCTCCTGGAGCTCGCCGCTCTGCTCCGTTCCCTGGGGCTGAAGCCCTCCGGCGACCAGATCCACGCGTTGCTCGCCGGCATGGACGCGAACGGGAACGGCGCGGTGGAGTTCGAGGAGCTCGCCGGCTCCATCGCGCCCATCATGACCGAGCAGGCGCTGCTCAACCAGCAGCAGCTCCTCGCCGTCTTCAACGACTTCGACCGCGACGGCAACGGCTTCATCTCCGCCGCCGAGCTGGCCCGGTCCATGGCCCGCATGGGACAGCCCCTCTCTTTCTCCGAGCTCAACGACATGATGCGCCAGGCCGACACCGACGGCGACGGCGTCATCAGCTTCTCCGAGTTCACCGCCGTCATGGCCAAATCCGCCGTCGAGTTCCTTGGCCTCACCGCCGCTGTCTCGTAGCCCAATTAATTAATTAATTAATGTCGGAATTAGGATTAATAATTGTGCTCAAACCATTTTTCGTGCGTTTAACATATACGTGTAAATTAATAAATATTATATATATATATATATATTGGTTTATTTAAGATTAGAAAAAAATTGATAATATGATTGTATTATCTTAATTAAAACTATCATTATCCTTCTAATTTGAAAAACAACATTTCTCTCCTCCCTAATAGTTGTTTGATTGTAAACAAGGAACGAAATTAGCTAAGGAACGAATGTCATTAAATAAGAATAATAGTATTTCTTTACGAATAAATTACAATTCATCAAACATAGAAATATATATTTGGTGATAATTTAGGAGTAGAATAGCTATTTCTATGAACACAACACACCATTAATAAATAAATTGACCTAACAAAGACTTTGGGCAACAAAGACCATGCTTTATAGATGAATGCTATAGATCAATGAGAATGAAGCATAAGTGAGGAATAATTAACATTTAAATCATCTTCTCCATCAAGTCAATGCAAATCACATTTAGGTCAAGCTCACATGGCTTCTGTGCGTCCAACCATACCATTTACATTCTCTTCCTACTCACCTTTTCACTGTCAAATAGTATTTATTGGAATACTTAATTTAAGGGACCTAATCATCATTGAGTATTAATGAGACTCTAATATTTTTTTAATTAATACTAGGTATTTAGTTTTTTAAATAGACTAATTCGGTCTCACTAAAATTATAAATTAGAAAATGCTCATTAAAGCTCATGCCAACCTTACCACAATAATTTTATTTTTTTGAAAGATATAAAAAGGCAAAATTAAATGAGATGTATTTTTTTTTTCTTGCTTTAAGATGCAAGCTACCTAATTTTAGCCACAAAACAAGCGTGATTCGGCAAAAATCCTTTTTTGTTTTTAAAAAAGTGAAAATAAAAATAAATTTAATGCAATTTTAATTTATATTTATTAGGATTTAGTCGCAGTATATATTCATTCGCCAAATCCAAATCCATGGCGGCATCGACGCGGTGGGTGAGTAGATCGAAGGCGTGCGCTGCTTCAATTTTGTGACACAAATCGCTGGAATCGCGACGATGAAGAAGAGGCCGCTGCCGCCGTCTTCGTCGTCGTCGCCGCAGGCGGCCTTCTCCCCCAGCAGGCTCTGGCTTGGTCTGCAGCTGCTCTTTTGGGCGTCGGTGTTCGCGTGCTCGGTCGCGCTCATCCGCATCGCCGCCAGATCGGCGTCCCCTGACGCGGTCGTCGGCGAGGAGCCGCCCGTGACCGTCGGCTCCTCCAAGATCGCGTTCCTCTTCCTCGCCCGTTCCAATCTCCCGCTCGATTTCGTTTGGCACACCTTCTTCCAGGCATCCCCGTCGCTAAAAATCTCGCCTTTTGGGGGGTATTGCTTTCGCTTTCACGGTTAGAATAAGCTCGATTTTGATTTGTTGTGCAGAATGCGGAAGAGGAGAAATTCTCGATTTACGTTCACTCTGAGCCGGGATTTGTGTTCGATAAGACGACGACGAGGTCTCCGTTCTTTTTCGGCCGCCATCTTCGGGATAGCATAAAGGTCTTTTTTATCCTCCTTTTTACCTTTTCTCCTTCATTTGGACTTAATGAAGAACTATATAGATTGAGCGACAGGACTTTTGTGGTAGCAGGTGATTTGGGGCGAGTCCACTATGGTTGAAGCAGAGAGACTGCTGCTTGCTTCAGCCCTCAAGGATCCTTCCAATCAGCGTTTTGCCTTGATCTCTGATAGGTATCATCACTTCCTTGAATATAGTAATGGAAACTAACGATTCTATTTATATATACTTCATATTTGTGATTTTAATCGATCTAATATTTATTTTCCATGTTTAAAATGAAACCTCTTTTGTTGATGGGTTTGTTTCTGATCTAAAAAATGAAGCTCATCAACCTACCATGGCTTGTACCTTGTATTGTAACGCGCTCACTTGGCTACCAGGAGGGGTCGGGTCGTTACAATAAAAATGCGCCTTTTTATTGTAACGACCCGACCCTTTGGCCTCTTGGGCGGCCCTTGCGGCGGCCCCTTATGTCGTCGGCTCATTTGGCGACCTCTAATGTCGTCGACCGACGATCCTTGGCCGTGTCGTTACTCACTAGGACTTTCCACCCCTGACAGTTCCCCAGTATTCAAACTCTAGACTTCCAGGCTAAGTAGTAGAGTTTATAAATCCTGGTAGCCAAGTGAGCGCCTCACTTGACTACCAGGATTCATAAACTCTAGTATTTAACGTAGAGATCTAGAGTTCGAATCCTGGGGAAGACAAAAATCCACTGGCCAGGGGTGGGAAGTCCTTGTGAGTAACGGCACAGCCGAAGGGTCGTCGGTTGATGACATAAGGGGTCGCCAGTTAGGCCGCCATTGTGGCTGCCCAAGGGACCAAGGTTGGGCCGCTAGTGTGGCCGTCCAAGGGGCCGAGGGGTCGGGTCGTTACACCTTGGTCACCTTTGCCCCCGGGGCTATGTTGCAGCGGCAAGACATCCAAGTTGTCACCCGGGCACCCACGGTTCGAGCCCCAGCTATGACGAATTTGTAGGAATTTTTCCTCCAAATGGGGCACACAACTAAAGGATGTTGGGCTCTTGGACTGCCCGCTGCGAGCGCTTCCCGATTTACCTTGGTGGCCGGTAGGAAACTTCCGTGGGGCTGGACCGGTCATCCCATACTCGACGTTACCCAACCTAATTAATCTTTTTTTTTTTTTCGATCACCTTTGCTGCATTTTTGCTACCATTGGTCACCTTTTCTGCAAAGAGCAACTGATACAGACGCTTTCCTTATTTTCTGTGCTAGATAATTGTAAACTGTATGTTGCTTGTGTCAGCAAGTCTTATGTTGAACATTTACTTGTGACTTAGTTGATTCTATTATCTTGAAACATGATTTACATTTGCTTATGTCTATCCAGAATCCCTTTCTTGCTTATCTTATACCATAGCAATTATTGGTTTTCTTTAATGGTTTTTAGGCTATTTTTCATTTTATTTCAATACCTTGCAATTGTATTGGTCTGAATCTGCTTTGATTGACCATGATAAGGATGGGTCTCTGATTCATTTAGTTTATATTGCAGCTGTGTACCCCTTTACAACTTCAGCTATATATATGACTATGTGATGTCTTCTCCAAAAAGTTTTGTGGATAGGTAAACAGAACGAAGGGTGTTCTAATCTTATTTTCTTACTTTTACATTTTCTTATTGGATGTGGAGATGGCTAAGTTATATTGCCCTCGTTCTAGCTTTCTTGTCAAAAAGGAAGGGCGTTATAGTCCAAAAATGTTTCCCACAATACCCAGGGACAGATGGAGAAAAGGTTCTCAGGTAATTTACTTTTTAGTGTAGAAGATGATCAATGCGTCTACTTTTCACAGTTAAGATTAACGATTGGTGTTTGTTTCTCTTTGAGTTTGTATGACTGTATAATTTTTAAATCCAGTGGATAACCTTGGTTAGAAAGCATGCTAAGATTGTTGTGGACGATACAGTTGTTTTTCCAGCATTCAGGAGATTTTGCAAGGTGAGGACTGTTGGTGAAATTTTTATCATTCTTAGATATTTTGTGAGCTTAAGTTTTTGTCTTCTCTGGAGTTGTTTGCATGCTGAACTGGCACCATAGAGGCATAGCTAATAATGGTTAGAGTATGGTGATCTTTGCTGTGGGTTCTAAAGTCTAAACCACTTGGGATACCTTGATCATGTTTGTCAGTTAAACTATTTAAAGTCTCTTATTGTGGCCCTTGCAGCACCTGACTGGAGAAGCACTCGGAGGAAAACAGAAAAATGTGAGTAGATTTATGATCATTCTAATCAAATCATTGCCTCTTGAAACGAATTCAGATCTTTTGTTTTTTCATTTTTTTTTTGTATTATATATTGTGTTTCATTGTACCGCTGCTACTTCAGTTAACTTAATTCATATTACCTGCTTAGTTTAGTAGCATGCTTTCTTTCTGTTAACTAAGTTTACCTCTTAGCACATAGAAATGTTTTTTTTCTGCTGATATATCTAGAAAGGATTTGGTTCTTCTTGTTGACTACTGAAACTCTCAGTTGGAACTTCTATTCTCTTTTAAGTTTTTAACTTGTTAATGTTCAACAAGAACTCTTTCATAAGTTCTTATTTGAGCTCACAAAAAGTTAAGACATTGACACTCAATATTCTTGGATATGTAAAACTTTGGAAACACTAAATCCTGCACTTGGATTTACACCTGTTCAATACTGTTGCCAAAGTTTGAGCAACATAGAATGTGCCAATGTGATACTAGATGAAGTTCAAGTACATAGATCTCAAGGACCAGATAAATGTACATATGGGTGCCAAACTTGAAAAAGTAATATAGAAGCTTACTAATGCTGCCTTAATATTATGCTTTTGCAACTAGAGTTGTCTTCCATTTACTTTTGCTTTCTGTCTATGCTGTCTAGCATTTACTATCTTGGCTTTTGTGCATTCGAGTTGTTCATTTTTGATAGTTTATAAATGTTTTCTTCTCTGCAGTACCATCAATTGGAAATGAAAATTGTACTGGTTTTATATCACGAGCCTCTCTTTTCAGTAGTAACTTCTAACCTTTATATTTTATATGTGCAGAAAGAAGCAGCACAGGAAGAACATGATTGCATAACAGATGAACACTATGTCCAAACATTATTCTCTGTAAGAATATGTTATGCTCAGAAAGTTAATTGTTTATCTTGATTCCTGTGTTTGTCATTTGTGTAGTCCTTCTTAATGACGATAGATATGGTTGCGCAGAGCTATGCCAAAGTTACCGTGCAATATTTTGTGCAGAGCCATGTCAAAGTTAAATTAAGGAACTTAATGTGCGTGTTTTTTCATGGTCTGATCATTCTCTCTCTTTCAGATGACTCAACTTGATGATGAGCTGGAGAGAAGAACATTAACATATACTTCATGGAACCAATCTATCGATGTGAAGGACAAAAGAAGTTGGCACCCTAAGACATTTGAATTTGCTGATGCTAGTCCACAAGATATTATCGAAATAAAGGTCACTTACTATCTGCTATTTCTATTAAATAAGCTTGCTTTTCTTCCACATTTTGTGCAATTCACCAACCCCCGTCGCTACTTAAACCATCGAATCACTTTCTCTTAATGCTGTGCTAGGTGGGGAGCTTAGCGAAGTGTTGATGTTATCATACTGTGAATTTCGATAAGCATTCCCCTTTTTATCAAATAGATCATAAAATATACTGCTCAAAGTTAAGGTGTCATTAGCACAGCTGACAGTATGGTTCTTCTTATAAATTTCGATGAAGAGCGATATGTTCCTGTTTGTACTAATTATCTTGATTTCTCAAAAAAAAAGTACCCAAGTTCCCTTTACCTCAAAGCTCTCTTCTTTCTTATTTTGCAGAGTATCAATCATATATACTATGAGACAGAGTATCGAACAGAGTGGTGCCAGTGCAATGCTAAGTTTGTTCCATGTTTCTTGTTTGCAAGGAAGTTCTCCAGGAGTGCTGCTATGCGCATTCTCAATGATGATCTCGTGGGCCCATTCGATGCTGGTTCTTTATTTTTTCCAGACTCATAATTTTGCCTCTACAGGTAGCTCAATATTTTCAGGAACACACACATCTAAAAGTTTGATCATTCAATCATATTCATTCAGATGAAATAAGAAGTTAAACTCCATTGGACATCTACGGAAAAGTTGACTGTTAGGCTGTTAGTAGATGAAAATATACATCATTAGAAGATGCAGGTTTGTACATAACCAAATACAACACATTTCGATCGGCAAAGCTTCAACTCAACATATAATTGTTAGATGACAGTGAGAATTTGTCTACTCATAGTACAATGTTCCACAAATACAAACTCTTTTGTGGCTTACACTTGATACAATGTTGGTAAATCTACAAGTTTCCATATTGTTTACTAATAATTGATGCTTGTTTCAAAAGATATTGTTTCCTGGTAAATGCTAATACTGATGAGTTCTCTAAATGACTATTGGGAAACCTTGTAAAAGTAAAATAAGAGAAGTAGAGAACAAAATAGGAAAAGTAATGTCGAGCTAACGACCAGACAACGTTAGGAGTGTTGGTGCAATTTCCCAAGGTCAATATTGATTAGGTTAACTAAACTTGAGTTGACTTGAGCTTGAGTTTTGATGTTTGACAATATGAGAGGAAGGAGTCAAATAGGTCACAATTGATAAGATATTTGACAATTTATGAAGATTGCTAGTGTAATTGTCTATATGGGATATTGTTAGTCAAAAGTTGATCAGAAGAGTCAGGTAGGTCAAGCTTCTCTAGATACTTGATTGGGAAGTCCTAACTGTAGGTTAGGCAAGGGCAAGACCAACGGGCACCTGGTGTGAGAAAGTCCCGATGAGTGAAGTCAGACAGTTGAAAAGTCCTGTGAGTAAAGCCAGGTGAAAAACCTTAGTGAGTGAAGCTAGGCAGATGAAAATCCCGGTGAGTAAAATCAGGTGAGAAACTCCTAGTGAGTGAAGCTAGGTGGAGAAAAGTCGTGGTGAGTGATGCCAAGCATGTGGAAATCCAAGTGGGTCAAGGTTGACCGGATACTTGGTGTGTGGAAGTCCAATGAGTCAAAGTTGACTGAACACTTGACACGAGGAGAAAAGTTTAAGTGAATCAAAGAATTGACCGAACATATGGTGATGAAGTCCTAATATGTTACGGTTGACCAGATGTTGGTTAAGGGAACTCTAGACTTGAATTAAGTAAGTTAGGGTTGGAGCAGTCGATTGGGCAGTCGATTGTTCCTAAGTTAGTCGATTAGATAATCAATTATGAGATTCTTGTGAGAATACATAAAAGGTCTGAATCAATTGGTTCAATCGGACTTAATCGATTGACCAATCAATTAGGATAAGTTGTTGCAAGAACAGAAGGCGACAAAATCGATTGACCAATTGATTCTAGCCATGTTAATCGATTAGGCATATGTTTTTGTCAAGAGAAAGTGAATTGATTGAGGCAATCGATTGGGCTAATTAATTAAGGTCTTTTCGTGAGTGAACAGAGAGTTGCAGAGTCGATTGGGTAATCGATTAAGGCTATCTGAATCGATTGGGATGACTCACCAATCGATTAGGGTTCAAAAAGAGTCATTCTGTAGGTGCGCAAAACAGTCGGATGACGTGACAATCGATTAGGGAAAAGCTGAATTGATTTGGAGGCATTGAAGAACCCTAGAAAAAGACTTTCGTCGAGATTTGAAAAGGAGAACTCTCCACCTTCCTCTCTGGCATTCATCGCCGGTTCTTGGGAGTTTAGGATTGAAGTGCTGTTGCATTTTCAAGCTTACAAGAGGATTCTACATCCACAAGCTAGAGACTAAGCAAGAAGAAGTTTTTCACTTGTAATTTTACATTTACTTCTTGCATTGTATTGTATTCTTGTTGAGAGTGTTGTACGAGATTTCTTCATCTCTGTATTGTTTCGAGAATGAATATTTTTTATAGTGAAGAGTGTGTTCTTGTGTGGATTCTTGGATTAGTCACCTCGTTGAGGTGAATACCAAATAAATATTTTGTGTTAGCATTAAGAGGTGTTCACTTTAAGTATTTCGCTGTAAATCATTATAGACGAGCGAGAGAACTATTTTCCTCTCCTCTAACTTCGAAGTGTCCCAACAAGGAGTACGATCCGACGATTATCACCCTTATTGCAGTGTCCTGCTCGTGCGGCTGACCAGCAGACTTCACTCATTTAGTCGTCCACATGGGTTTCCTAGGGCTCGCATGATAGCTTACGTGGACCTTCCACCTCCATGTCTAAATAAGGTTCAGCAAAGGAAAGTAAATGCATGATTTTCCTTTCCCATGCAAAGACAACTCTCTTCTTTCTTCTGAAGCTCTTTCACTTGTGCACGTTTGCGAGACCTTTGCTTCAGCGGAGTGGTCACGCTGACAATGTCAACTCCATATCTTTGGAGGAAGAGGGAGAGAAACCGAAGTTGGTGAAAATAACACTCAATGAAAAATAAAATATTATGGAGTGAAATTCTGCAAAGAATTGAATGGTGAAGGTAAATTTTGCAAGAATTGGATGGTCAAAATGAACCCTTAAATAACTTTACCGATCCGTTTCCAACGGAGGTACGATGTCAAGAAAAACAAGCCTATCGTATTTTACAGTTAATTTCCTTTTTGTTCCATTTCTTTTTTTTAAAAAAAAAATTATTTGCTGTGCAATAAGAAGTAGATAAGAACCGTGCTCTTGAAGCAGAGTAACGAAGGAGGTTGCGCCTTCCTCCGAGGCGAGGTTAAGGTTTGGCTTGACGTTGGACGACTCGTCGGAGGGAGAAGCCCTGAAGCACCAACAAGCCATCCATCCCGTCCCATTACAGCCGAGCCCCACCGCAGGTGCTGGATCGTGAGAGCAGACGAGATGGACGAGGTGTTAACCGCCGCCGACATGGCAGCATCGAACGCGTCGGTCGGGCACGGTCCCCCGCCGACGCTTTCCTCCAATATCCCCCTCGTCTCCGCGGTTCTCGCCTTCTCGGTCGCCCAATTCCTCAAACCCTTCACCACCTTGTTCGTCCCTCACCTCCCCCATTCAAAAATTCCAATTTTTATAATAATTTCGGAAGCTTCTATTTCAGATTTTCCTTGCATATCTATCGAAGTTGCTTTCAATATTTATTCCTTTGTTATCTTTCATACACTTATACATGAAATGCAGGTACAAGGAGAAAAGATGGGACTCTAGGAGGTTGCTTGGTTCAGGTGGAATGCCTTCCTCACACTCAGCTACCGTGGCAGCTCTCGCTGTGGCTGTAGGTCTACAAGAAGGGATAGACAGTACTTCATTTGCACTTGCCGTAATTTTAGCATCCATTGTATGCACTTCTCTGGATTCTACAGGCTTTCTGTTGGATTAGTTGATCATATCTTGTCTGATTACTTGTTTATATTATGATTACTTACATTATCTAGCTCCTGTTTGACAGAACAGTTTTTCCCAGATCTTCCTTTTGCAATCTACATTTCATCTCATGTTGATATTATGATATTTGCAATTTACAATGGTATCTTTGAACTTGATATTGTCAATTTTTCATTCAGTTTCCAATCTTGTTGGATTGTTTCAGGTTATGTATGATGCATCAGGAATCCGATTGCATGCTGGTCGGCAAGCTGAGGTAAGTCTATTAAGATAACTTGCATTCTGTTTGTGGAAACCAAAACGATTTTCTGTTTTTGGGAAAAAAAATTATAAAACTATTTATGTAAACAAACTAACTGGCACATTTGTTCTATGTTCTTTCAGAGGACGCTTAATATTCATGTTTACATTGCGAATAAAATGCTTGTATCTTTCTTCTTGTCAATCTTTGTACCTATACATTTGAACCTTTTTCTAATAAAATATATGGCCATTAACTACACTTGATTTGATGAGGTGTAGAATGAGCTACCTAGTTATTTTATCATTGAAGATTTGTCAAGAATTCAAGATAATATATAGATACTACAAAGCGTTCTCTGGTTGCCACTTAATAATTGGTGTCGTATACATTTGCTACTTGCAAATTCTTTACAAGAGATTTGTTACTGCCTTATTATCTCAAGTATAAATTGTGCGATAGATTCCTGGATACACAACTCTGTAGCCTCGTCCTTCTCTTATGTATTTCTCATTTATTAAAATATGCTCAATAAATAAGTAGTTAAGGCTAATCTTTCTTTATGTAATTCTCATTCTTGTGGAACCTTGTGAACTTTTTGATGGTAATCATAAGTTATATCCAGTATATTTCAAGACTATATTGCATTTGAAGTTTTCCCTCTTGCTCTACTACATCCACGCAATCTTATTTTACAAAACTCCAACTATGATGTATACTGTCGTATCTATCCTGATTCTGATACACAACAATGCTTGGCAAAAAATGCGCTGTCATAACTTAAATCTCTGTATGGTTATTTATGCAGTTGCTGAATCAAATAGTATGTGAGCTACCACCGGAGCATCCTATATCCAACTTCAGGCCTTTACGTGAACCTCTTGGACATACTCCACTCCAGGTACTCGTCATGCGCATGCATTTGTAATACAAGTAAATGTCTAGAATAATAAGAATCTATTTGCCTGCTTCTGTAATCACACGAGTTATTACGATCACACTATAGCTGGCTTCTGTAATGACACAAGTTCTTGACACAGGTTTGTGCCGGGGCCCTACTAGGCTGTATACTATCCTATCTCTTGAGAAGCTCTGTTTAGGTTCCCTAATCTAGCACAAGTCGGAACTGGCTTTCTATGAAGTTACCTTTTCCACAGCCACCAGGGCAGATCTTATGAATGCATCTATAGAAAATGTAGGAAGCTTTCTTCACAGTGAGTTTGCCCATAGATATTTGTATTCAGGAATTCGTTTATATTGCTTATGAAGACCTAGATTGTTCGGTCAGTTTACATAAACATTTCCATAAGCATTGACTGTTAGTCCACATTTGTCACACTGACTATTAGCGACCAACTGCTCTCCAACTACTCTTCAATCTTCATAATTGACCGTCAACTCAACTGCAAACCCTGTTCCAAAATTCAAGTTGTATGCTGCTCAAGCTTTGTCCCTCATCAATGGATCCACCACCAAACTCCTCCGTTCATGTTGTAGCTGATGAAAACACCACTAATCACTTCACAAATCAGATCCGCCTTTTCTCAAGTCACACTCTTCTCCGTCCATCTTCGCTGATTTCCATACTCCATCCCCTATTCCCCTGCTTTTGATCTCCAACCATCACCAGACCTCCCACCACACTGTTCTTCATGATTCAAGCTGCCGCCGGCGTCATCCTGTGCATCTCCGTTCATTCTCAACAACCTGCTCGTCCACGCGGTGGACGCCCAGCTCTTCTGTGGACCAAGGTGAGAGGTGGCTGCTTGCGTCTCTGTCGGGACGGTGGCTGCGCGCGCGCTGGAGGGGCTGGGATGGGCGGATAGCTTCGACCTGGCAGTGGCATCGGCGACAAGTACGGGGAGACTATGCCTTTGCGTCGGTTAAACGGGAGGCTGTTCGCCTTGGTGTGGCTGCCGGTGAGCACGCTGGCGGTGGCGAGTGCGTTCTTGTACCTGACAGCGATGAAGGTGGATAAGAGGAACTGGAGGGCGGCGGAGTGGGTCCTGGGGAGTATGATGACCGGCTGCGATGTGATGGCGGCGGACCTTGGCAATGATGAATCTATAAGGTTACGGGTTTCGGATCTATACAACGATTTCATCAACATTATAATATTTCCAAAAAGCTCCGAACCAAACAAAGCAGTAGTCCACAGAATTAGACAATCAATTCATCGAAAAGTATGGAAAAGTAGAAGTCTAAAACAAAATAATCAGAAATTCTACTAAAGATACAAGATAAGCTTAAGCCTCTCATTATATGAATGATTCCAAAAGAGTGTGAAAGCCATACAATTAAATTAAATAATAGTGTTATTTATTAGATGATTAGTCAGTCTAGTCGCGCCAATAATAGAGTTGAGGGTCGAATAATTCGGTGGACCCCGGCTGATTGGCCTGTCCAATTAAGATAATAATATAGTTGACTTTGTCACCAATCGAATGGTGAAGTTAAGTCTAGTCATCTAATTTCAATCTTAGGCTATTTTAATCAAAATTATTTTTAAAACAACTCTACTTTATATTTAATTTAATAATTTTAATTAAAACATTATTTTAGAGTGCTTTATACTTTATATAACAGTAAATTATTGAATCACATAGTTTAAGTTTCTAATTATCTAAATTGCATAAGTAACTTTGAAAATATCCAATTCACATACCAGATGCCTATTTTGTCTCTTTCCTCATTCCCTTTTGCTCACTAAATTGATTACTATAGTGTAGATTCAGTATGTTTTTGTGACCAATAACAACAAGATAAAATTAAGTTTTATCTAATTGGTGGGGTCGATTATATGAATTATTTTATATTATTGAATTCTATCTCTTATTATATCATTATCTATATTTAAATAAATTTTATCTTACTTTATTATTACTAATTAAGTCTTTTTTGATTTTTTTTTTCTCATTTGATATGTGTGTTTGTCATAGTTTTACATTGCTTAACTAGAGCATTTATTAATCTTCTAAATACATATTCGTAAATATGTACCATCTTAAACGTGTTTCTCGAATTTTTTCTTTAATAAATACAACTCTAACTTTCTCACTAATAATCTTATTTCTTATTTTGTCCATCCTTGTATGTCTACACATTCACCTTAACATCCTCATCTCTGCAACTCTTATCTTCTGCTTATGTGCTCGAGTCATAGCCTAACATTCAGCTTCATATAGTATAGCAGGTCTAACTGTGGTTTTATAAAATTTTTCTTTAAGTTTTAGAGATACTTTACGGTTACATAAAACACCCGACACTCTCCTCCATTTCAACTATCCTGCTTGTATTCTATGTAAGACATCTCTTTTAATCCCTTCATCGTTTTGAAAAATGATTCTAAATATTTAAAGCTCTCGGTTCCGGGTAACTCGTCATTTCCTATCTTAACAATTATCTTATTACGTCTAATATTGCTAAATTTAAATTCTATATTTTCTATCTTTAATCTACTAAGCCTAAAACCTTTCCCTTCTAGTGTTTCCTGCCAAGATTCTAGTTTAACATTTACTCATTCACGTATTTATCTACCAAAATAATATCATCTGCAAATAACATGTATCACTGTTAGGACCGAAAAGTAGCTAGAGGAGGGGGGGTGAATAGCTCGTCGCGTGCTTCGTGGTTGACGTTGCTTGTTTCTTCAAGAATGCGCAGCGGAAATACAAAGGAACAACATACAACGCTAACACGGTTGGTTTACTTGGTATCCACCTCACAAGAGGTGACTAGTCCAAGGATCCACACCTACACACACACTCTCCACTAATAAAACTCTCCTTTATGGTAACTACCAAGGGCGGAGAAGCCCTACAAGACTCAATACAAGAAGAAAGGGAAAGGTAATGAAATACAAGCTTACAAGCTTACAATGAGTGCAAAAACCCTAACCCTAGTTTCTTCTCCTTGCTTTGATCCGCCTCTTGACTTGGAAGAACCTCCAAGAACCTTCAAGAACTGGCGATCTCGAGCTTGAGAAGAGCTGTGGAGGAGCTGGTGAAGACCTGAAATGAATTGGTGAAGTGATGCCGAAGACAACGCTCGCATGCGGCTCAAATACGACGCAACGGTCGGATCCCGATCGATTCGATTATTCCCAATCGATCGGGGAGACTTTGGATCGATCCACGGATCGATCCAGAGCGCCTCTGTGCTCTGGAAAAACGCCTGGATCGATCCATGGATTGATCCAGTGCTTATCGCGCGAGGCAGCAGCGTCTCAATCGATCCACTGATCGATTGGGACCTCTGGATCGATCCACTGATCGATCCAGAGGCTCTCTATTCGCTGGGAAAGGCCTGGATCGATCCACTGATCGATCCAGCTCTTGGTTTTTGCCCAAAACCAAGTCCCAAGCCTCTCAAACCAACATCCGGTCAACCTTGACCTGTTGGTACATCATGCCTAGCATTGGTCACTCCTTTGACCTGCTAGGACTTCCCACCAAGTGTCCGGTCAATCCCTTTGACCCACTTGGACTTTTCTCTTCGTGCCAAGTATCCGATCACTCCCTTGACCTACTTGGACTTCCCAACACCAAATGTCCAATTATCCTTGATCCATCTAGATTTTCCCTTGCTTGGCTTCACTCACCAGGACTTCCATTCTGCCTAGCTTCACTCACTAGGACTTTCCATCTGCCTAGCTTCACTCACTAGGACTTTCACCTGACTTCACTCACCAGGATTTCCTTATACCTAGCTTCACTCACTAGGATTTTCCATTCTGCCTAGCTTCACTCACTAGGACTTTCACCTGGCTTCACTCACCAGGATTTCCTTCTACCTAGCTTCACTCACTAGGATTTTCCATTCTGCCTAGCTTCACTTACTAGGACTTTCACCTGACTTCACTCACCAGGATTTCCATCTGCCTAGCTTCACTCACTAGGACTTTCACCTGACTTCACTCACCAGGGTTTCCTTCCAGTCAGGTATACCTACTTGACTCTTCTTCATTCACACTGATCAGTCCCTAATCAGAATCTCCCCATTATGAACAACTGCACCTGCATTGTCCATGTGTCTACATGTATTGTCAAACATCGAAACTATGACCAAGACTCAAGCTTGGTCAAACCCGTCAACCTTGACCTAAGGGATATTGCACCAACAATCTCCCCCTTTTTGATGTTTGACAATACCTTTAAGTTTGGACCATTCTGAGTTAAGCTAATCCCATAGCCTTAACTCTCTTCATGCCAAAGTATGAATGTTGATTCCCTTCATTCTCCCCCTATGACCTCCCTCATAGGTAATGAAAGCCTAACTTAAACCACACATTCTCCCCCTATTGGCACACATCAACCCATCTTTGTGTACACATCAACCCGTGCCTCAATTTTGGGCACACTTCAACAAAAGCCCCATTGTTGAAAACTCTCCCCCTGAAGAGTTGCTCATCGTTGTTCACAACTTCACTCGTTGTGACCCACACGATAATGAAGGACCCAATCCCTTCATTTTCAAACAATGCTCATCCTGGAGCATTAACATGGTCTAATGACCCAAATGAAGGTCCCATACCCTTCATTTATCCTTAACCCTACATTCTTCCTCAATGTAGGCAAATGCCCATCCTTGAGCATTATCCACTTAACGGAAGGTTAACCACCTTCCAAAGTTCATGAAAAATAATTTTCATGCCTTTAAAGAGTCTCTCCCCCTAAAGACATGGTGGTAACTTCTGTCATTGCACCAACAATGACTTGGAATCCCTAATCCTTTAGGAAACCCAAATTTAGAAGCTTTGAGGTTTAAATATTCAAAATTTGAAACAAACCTCACCCTAGACTTCAATATAGTCTTCCTTAACCAATCCATCCTTGTTTTCAACATGAAAACACCATTTTTATGTATACAAATGTATTTTGAGGGGTTTGGAATGGTTACGTAGACTAAAACAGATTCAAAATGCTGAAATCAGGCCTTCCCAGCCAAAATCAGCACCTTGGATCGATTGGAGTTGGGTTCCAATCGATTGAACCTTGCTGAATCGATCCACTGATCGATTCAGGCCTTGTGGATCGATCGCCTGATCGATCCAGCAAGCTTCTGTTCGCGAGAAACTTGCTCCCAATCGATCCACTGATCGATTGAGACCCTCAATCGATCGGTGGATCGATTGAGGTCTGATAGTTGCTGAAAAATGATTTCAGTCACCTTCAGAGGCCCCTAGAAAATTCTACAAAAATTCAAAAATCATGAAATTTCGTGTAGACATTGTTTAGGGTATACTTTATCATGGAAAAATAGTTTTCTATGAAAATACATCATATTTTCAAAGATTGACACAAGCTTGAAAACTTGCTAAAACTTGAGCGTTTTCTTCAAGTTTGTGTCTAGCTATTCAATGGTGATTACTATCATAAGATAGCCTTCACCAATGTTTTCCAAAAACCTTTTAAAATAATTTTCAAAACCAATATCCCATCACATTCCTTGGGCTTAATGCATATGACTTGTACATTAGCTTTCCCAATGATGGAAAACACATAACTATGTGTTTTGATGACTCTAAAACTCAAAAGAATGCACTAAATCAGCATCTTGAGTTTTATTCATCTTCCTAACATCTCACTTGTATCTAATGTGCACTAAAACACATACAAGTCACCTTATAGTCCTTGTGAGATGTGAGATTTTGGTTTTGCCCTATTCTAGGGATCATGCATATCTATCTAGGCATTTTAGAGATATTAGACATCCACCTAGGATGTCACTTGTTAATAAGTGTTGTTAAATGTCATTTGTCCTTAATTACAAGGAATTAAACTTAATGCATGATTATGTTATGGCATACATCAAAAGGAAATAATTTTTCAAAAGAAAATATCCTATAACTACATGATGTATAAATGTCATGACATGGTATTTTTGGATTTTTCATGATAAAACATGAATGCAAAAATAGACATGATGTCATGGCATACGATGGGCAAACAATCATTGCAAGGTTTAGCATAAATAAAATATACCTAGATTTCCTATCTAAGTATCCTTAACCACTTAGCTATTTCCACTTGTTTTAACTTAAAACGTTAAACCTAGATTGCCCTAAATGCTTCAAAGAAGTGCCAAAACCTAAATTGACATTTCTATTTCTCTTGATTTGTTTATGCCACTTAAAAATTAAGCATATCCTCAAATGTTGGCATATTCCATTTTTCCTCAAGAGTAAACACGTAAATCAAGGCCCGGATTGTCTTAAATTTCTAAGAGAATACCAAAATCCCAACTTGGTATTTCTCTAAGTTTTCTCAATTTATGTCATTTAAGATAAAATCAATTTTTCCACAATTAGGCATATTTTACTCTTTCAAAGAGTAAATAATAATTCCATTTCATTTTCAAAGGTTAACAAAAACCTTGAAAATACTCCTTGAGTGTCAATTTCTTCAAAGTTTGGTTAACTACCTTTCTTCTTAGAGTTGACACTCTCTAACCCATCTATGGGGTAGAGAAGATGCTCCTAGGAACCCAACACCTATTGGTGCTCCTTGGATGCTCTAGGTACCCACTAGGGATAACTTCCCTAGATACCTTCCTAGTGACCTTGTTGGGCTTCTTAGAAGCTTTGGTCACATTTTCTAGGTCAACTCTAGGGATAGCCTCCCTTGTGACCTTGTTAGTGACTTTCTTAGACTTCTTAGAAGTCTTAGTCACTTTGGTTGCAAAGATACTTCTAGGGATATATTCCTTTGTATTTTTGGCTTGCCCACTAGACTTAGGGCTTGTTCCATAACTATATGGAACCCTATGATAACTAGGCACATCCTTTTTGGCTTTGGGTTTATATCCCAAACCTCTATGGTCATTGGATGACTTTTGTACCCCTAAACTTAGGTTATGCTCATTTTGCCCTAATAGGATATTTTTCATCCTTTTTAGGGTCTTTTCAATTTTATCAAGCCTTGACCTTAAGGCTTGATTTTCTACCATTAAATCCTTAGATTTTGGTTTTTCATTAAACCCATGAACATTTTTATTTCTAGGCTCATAACTAAAACCCTTAGTTTTCTTACCTAGATTTTCATCTACCTTCCTAACCCTAGGTGTGGTAGCTTTAGCATAAAAAGTTATATGTTTTTCCTTAACACTATCATGCTTCCTATTTTCATGGTAAATAGCATTAAAATGATAGAAATTAGAACTATCATGCTTTTTACCATAACGTAAAGGGGTAGGCTCAATAAACGTTACCTTCTTCTTTACCTTGGAGGCTCCCCCTTGACTAGTACCTCCTTGAGCCTTGACTATCTTCTTCCCCTTGGGGCATTGACTTCGGTAATGCCCTTTTTGTTGACACAAGAAGCACACAATGTGCTCCTTGCTCTTCCTTGTCCCGGGGGTGGTCTCCTTGGGCTTCTCCTTGCCCTTTTGTGTCACTTGACCCTTCTTCTTGGCCAAGTTGGGACACTTGCTCTTGTAGTGCCCACTTTCCCTACACTCAAAACATATTATATGATTTTTATTTTTAATTGAAACATTTATACCTTCTTGTGTAGGGATGACATTTTCTCCTTTTGATCCGGAGGTAGAAGCTTTCTCTTCATCCGAAGATATTCCTCCATTCGATTTTGCTTGACTTGCGGAGGTGGAAGATTCTTCATCATCATCTTCTCTTGACCCGGATGTGGAGGATTCTTCTTGCTCTTGCTCCGGTGTCAATGAAGATTGCTCCCCCTCAATCCTAAAGGTGGAGGCTTCACCTTCTTCTTCATCCTCTTGTACATGAAACAAGGAATATGCTCCTTCCTTGCTCTTTTGATTACACTCCTTTGAGGATGAAGCTTCTTGGACTTCCTCTTCTTCGGAAGTTCGCTCAACTTCGGAGTCCTCCTCTTGGTCTTGCTCCAAAGAGTCACCCTCTCTGGATTCTTCTTGCTCTTGTACAGTGGAGGGGATCTCTTCATGAAGCTTGGTCAATTTACTCCATAATTCCTTTGCATCTTCAAATTCTCCAATTTTGCAAAGAATGATGCTTGGCAATAGATTGACCAAAAGCTTGGTCACTTTGTCATTTGCCTCGCACCTTTTGGCTTGCTCTTGGCTCCACTTGCTCCTCTTGAGAACTTTGCCCTTTGAGTTTTTTGGAGCTTTGAAGCCTTCCATTAGAGCAAACCATTGCTCTATCTCCATCATAAGAAAATTTTCGATTCTTGATTTCCAAGAATCGAAGCTTTTGGATGTGTACGGTGGAGCCACCCTCGTGTCGAATCCGAGCCCATCTCGGAATTCCATTGTAGAAGTTGAGCTTTTGAATTTCTTTGACTTTGACAATTTTGCTTCAACTTCTTCACCCTCTAGCTCTTCTTGTTGTGCTTGACCCTTCCGGCAATGATTCCGGTGAAGAGCGACCTCGCTCTGATACCACTTGTTAGGACCGAAAAGTAGCTAGAGGGGGGGTGAATAGCTCGTCGCGTGCTTCGTGGTTGACGTTGCTTGTTTCTTCAAGAATGCACAGCGGAAATACAAAGGAACAACATACAACGCTAACACGGTTGGTTTACTTGGTATCCACCTCACAAGAGGTGACTAGTCCAAGGATCCACACCTACACACACACCCTCCACTAATAAAACTCTCATTTATGGTAACTACTAAGGGCGGAGAAGCCCTACAAGACTCAATACAAGAAGAAAGGGAAAGGTAATGAAATACAAGCTTACAATGAGTGTAAAAACCCTAACCCTAGTTTCTTCTCCTTGCTTTGATCCGCCTCTTGACTTGGAAGAACCTCCAAGAACCTTCAAGAACTGGCGATCTCGAGCTTGAGAAGAGCTGTGGAGGAGCTGGTGAAGATCTGAAATGAATTGGTGAAGTGATGCCGAAGACAACGCTCGCTTGCGGCTCAAATACGACGCAACGGTCGGCTCCCGATCGATTCGATTATTCCCAATCGATCGGGGAGGATTTGGATCGATCCACGGATCGATCCAGAGCGCCTCTGTGCTCTGGAAAAACGCCTGGATCGATCCATGGATTGATCCATTGCTTATCGCGCGAGGCAGCAGCGTCTCAATCGATCCACTGATCGATTGGGACCTCTGGATCGATCCACTGATCGATCCAGAGGCTCTCTGTTCGCTGGGAAAGGCCTGGATCGATCCACTGATCGATCCAGATCCTGGATCGATCCAGCTCTTGGTTTTTGCCCAAAACCAAGTCCCAAGCCTCTCAAACCAACATCCGGTCAACCTTGACCTGTTGGTACATCATGCCTAGCACTGGTCACTCCTTTGACCTGCTAGGACTTCCCACCAAGTGTCCGGTCAATCCCTTTGACCCACTTGGACTTTTCTCTTCGTGCCAAGTATCCGGTCACTCCCTTGACCTACTTGGACTTCCCAACACCAAATGTCCAATTATCCTTGATCCATCTAGATTTTCCCTTGCTTGGCTTCACTCACCAGGACTTCCATTCTGCCTAGCTTCACTCACTAGGACTTTCCATCTGCCTAGCTTTACTCACTAGGACTTTCACCTGACTTCACTCACCAGGATTTCCTTCTACCTAGCTTCACTCACTAGGATTTTCCATTCTGCCTAGCTTCACTCACTAGGACTTTCACCTAGCTTCACTCACCAGGATTTCCATCTGCCTAGCTTCACTCACTAGGACTTTCACCTGGCTTCACTCACCAGGGTTTCCTTCCAGTCAGGTATACCTACTTGACTCTTCTTCATTCACACTGATCAGTCCCTGATCAGAATCTCCCCATTATGAACAACTGCACCTGCATTGTCCATGTGTCTACATGTATTGTCAAACATCGAAACTATGGCCAAGACTCAAGTTTGGTCAAACCCGTCAACCTTGACCTAAGGGATATTGCACCAACAAATAACATGTACCACGATATTATGTTTTGATTGTGTGCGGTAAGCTCATCTATAATTAATGTAAAAAGATAAAGACTTAGAGCTGATCTTTGATGTAATCCTATCTTTATTGGAAATGCTTCAGTTACTCCGTCTTATACTCTGGTTGTTACGTCTTCGAACATATCTTTAATTAGTTCAATATATGTTATGCTAACACCTGTCGTTTTTTAGAATTTTCCATAAATGATTTTTCTAAGTCAATGAATATTATATGTAGATATTGTTTTTGCTCTCGATATTTCTCAAATAATTATATAAGAAGATGTATATCTTATATTGTCGACATTCCAGGCATGAACCTAAATTGATTTTCAGTCACTGTGGTCTTATTCCTTAATTTTTTTTATTATTTTTTTCTAAAATTTCATGGTATGATTCGTTAGTTTAATATCCTTATAGTTTGTATAATTTTGTATATTTCTCTTATTCTTATATAAGGGAACTAATCCTCCATTGATCAAACATGTTTTTCGTTTTCAATATTATGTTAAATAATTTTGTTAGCCATTCAATATCTTGTTTTCCTAAGCACTTTCATACCTCTATCGGAATATTATCCGGTCCAATGATTTTTCCATTGTGCATCTCATTTAAAGTTTGTTCTACTTCTGAAGTTTGAAATCTACAATAAAAATTTAAATTTCTATGCTCATTTGACCTATTTAAATTACCTAAGTTAAGTTGGTCACCTAAACCTTCATTAAAAAGTTGATGAAAATACCTCTTCCACCGTTTTTTTTATTTATTTATCATTTACTAGTACCCTATTATATTTATCTTTAATATATTTAATTTAGATAAGATTTCTTGTTTTTCCTTCTCTCACTTTAGTTATTCTATAAATGTCTCTTTTTTTTCTTAATCTAATTTTTGATATAATCATTCAAAAGTTTCATTTTCAACTTTTTTCTCGACTATTGTATATTTTTTTAAGTTTTCTTTATTCTTACAAATATATAATTTCTTATAAGCTATTTATTTTTTCTTCACTTTCTCTTGTACTTTCTCATTCCACCATCAAGATTCCTTATTTAGTGATGCATGTCTCTTTGACTCATCGAGTGTACTTTTAGTTACTATTTTTAACTTTGATACCATCTTATCCCATGCCGTATTAGAGTTACCATATATTTCACATAATGCTTGTACTCCTATCTTCTCGTTAAATATATTTTGCTTCCCATTTTTTAACTTCTACCACTTAATTCTATGAGTCATATATATTTTATTTCTATTAATATTATTTTTGAGGCGTATATCCAGCACTACTAACCTATGTTTCGCTAGGGATGACTTTTCAATTTTTACAAATCTTTCTATCCTTCTTTCTAACCATAAGAAAGTCAATTTGTAATTTATTATTCTCACTTTTGAACGTGACCAAGTGTTTTTCTCTTTTCTTAAAAAATGAATTGGCTAATATAAGGTCATATGCTATTGCAAAATCTAATATAATTTTTCCTTCCTCATTTTTCGTTCGAACCCCGTAACTTCCATGTACCTTCTCATATTCTTCATTTTTCACTTCGACATGTTCATTTAGACTACCTTCTATTAAAATCATTTCATTTAGCGAAATGTTTTATAATATTTCATCTAAATCATCCCAAAATCTTAATTTGATAGCTTCATCTAATCCTACTTGCAGTGCATATACGCTAATTATGTTCATAGTTTCTTTCGTCGCTATTATCGTTGATGATGTAATTATGCCTTGAAAGTTTCAATGTGTTGACAATTATTTAAGTTTAGGTTAATACATTGGATCTAACATGAGCTGCGAGTTTGCAGGAGAAGTTCTTGCAGGTCGGAAGACTGGATGCGAGACAAGGGAAGCCCAAGGAGGTTGAGGACCAGATTATTGACAAGCGAAGTCTTGTAGGTCGAAAGACTGGATGCAAGGCAAGAGAAGTCCAAGAAGGTCAAGGACTGGATTCTTGGCAAGAGAAGCTTTTGCAGGTCAGAAGGCCAGATGCAAGGCAAAGAGAAGACCAAGGAGGTCGAGGACCAGACATTTGACACAAAGGCCTGGAGATGAAAAATCATCAGGCACAAAGTCCAGGGAATAGATGTTCATCTGGCATGAGGTATTGTATTAAAAGAAATATGTATTAATTCACTTATTATTAAATGGGAAGCCAGTAATCGATTGGTTAATCGATTGAGAAGCACGGTTGTGAAACAGAGCACTCCTGGATCGATCAACCGATCGATTGGAGGTAACCAATCGATTGATCGATCGATTGATCTAGCCTTTACGCAAAAGCTCAGCATGTACAGAGCGCTCCTGGATCGATCAACCGATCGATTGGAGGAAATCAATCGATCGTCCGATCGATTGACAAAGCCTTTTGCGTGAAGTACAACGCGTGTCTGGATTGATCAGCCAATCAATTGGAGGTAGCCAATCAATCGAACGATTGATTGACCGAGCTTCGCGCGAGAGCACAGTGCGTATTTGGATCGATCAGCCGATTGATTGGAGGTAACCAATTGAACGACCGATCGATTAATCTAGCCTCTGCACAAAAGCTTAGCGTGCTTCTGAATCGATCTACTGATCGATTGATGAATTCAATCGATTGAGAATACTGACCCAATCGATTGAGATTCGAACGAAATTATCTACACCGTTGATCTAGACGTGATGGCGCTCAATAGATACTTTTGACTCGATTGGAGATGTACCCCAATCGATTCACGACGACACCCATGAGAGAAACGACTATATTTTGAAGATGTTTAAAAGCCTGAAGAAAAAAGAGAACAACATACACTCGAAAAAAATACTGTTTGATTGCTCTCAAGTGTTCTCAAGTGATCAAGATCTCTCAAGTGCTCAAGAATAAATTCAAGCTCTCCTCCTTGCCAGATTTTCAAGTTGTACTCTACAAAGAGAAGCTATTTCAAGTTTGTAAATCATCCTCTTCTTATTCCTTGTAGTTGTTGTGAGCTATTTCTTTAGAGAGAGAGAGAGCTGTAAACCTTGTAAAGTTTCTCCACCTTCGGTATAGTTCCGAGAAGGAGAAATTCTATAGTGGAAGAGTGACTGTGGTGTGAATACTTGAACTAGTCATCTCCTTGAGGAAGTGGATACCAAGTAAATACAAGAGTTAACATTGTCTTCAAGTTTTCGCTGTGCAAAATCAAGTCAACGAAGAAATCGAAGTGAGTCATTCACCCCCCCCTCTCAACTGGTCTTAAAGGTTATAATTTTATCCCCTATTTTAACTACTACTACAACTTCATCCTTTAACAAACTATCTATAACAATACCCACTCAATTTCTTGCTTTACTCTTTCCTGTGTATCATAACTTAAAACCCAAGTTCCCTATCATTTTTGCTTTCTTGCCTACCCATTTTATCTCTTACACACATAAACTACTAATTCTTCTCCTAATCATCGTATCTACTACCTTCATTGATTTATCAGTGAAGGTTCTTGTGCTCTATGTTTCAAATATTAGATTATTAATTTTTCTATCATATTTGTTCTTATCCAACCTATGGTGTAAGAACTCTTACCTATTTAACACTAGACCCAAGTTTTCATGGAGATGTAACGGTCCTTACCGATACGTTACAATTGGACCTTGTGACGCCAACTCTTGCATATTTAGCAGTACACCCGAGTTCTAGAGATGTAGCTATAGGATCATTACGCACGTGAGGGAGGGGGGGGTGAATCACGTGGTTTTAAAATCTACTTTTTTCTAGTTTTAAAAAAGATTACGTAGTGGGAAAACTAATTAAAATAGAAACCATAAAAGCACAGTACGCAAGGAGTTACTTGATTCGGAGCTTTCGGCGACTCCTACTCCAAGACTCAGATCTATCAGACCTATCGACGAGTAATCCACTAATGACCTCTTCTGGAACCGCTGGAGTCCGACCGGGAGGTCGTTGGTTGCGAGAGCATGCTCGCTTATAACTCGCGCCGACGCGAGAGTATGGAGCCCGACCAGGAGATAGTTGGTCGCGAGAGCATGCTCGCTTATAACTCACGCTGAGGTGAGAGTCTAGAGCCCGACCGGGAGGTCGTTGGTCGTGAGAGCATGCTCGCTTATAACTCGAGCTGGGACGAGAGTCTAGAGCTCGACCGGAAGGTCGTTGGTCGCAAGAGCATGCTCGCTTATAACTTGCGCTGGGGCGAGAGTTTGGAAAGCCTGACCGGGAGGCGTTGGCGATACTCCGGTCCAAGACCGGTGGCGATATTTCGGTCCGAGACCAGTGACGATAATCCGGTCCGAGACTAGTGGCGATACTCCGGTCTGAGACTGGTGGCTAACTCTGGTCCGAGATCGGTGATGATACTCCGGTTCGAGACCGGTGGCGATACTCTGGTCCGAGACCAGTGGCAATAGATCGACCCTGAACGGGGGAGATAAGAGATCCGATATGTTGGTCTGAGACTAGCGAAGACCGCTCGACCTTGAACGAGGGAGATAATGGATTCGATAAGCTGGTCCGAAACCAGTGAAGACCGCTCGACCTCGAACGGGAGAGATAATGGATCCGATAAGCTAGTCCGAGACCAATGAAGACCGCTCCACCCCAAACGGGGAAGATAATGGATCTGATAACCTGGTCCAAGACCAGTGAAGACTGCTCGACCCCGAACGAGGGAGATAATGGATCCAATAAACTGGTTCGATACTAGTGAAGACCGCTCAATCCATAACGAGAGAGATAATGGATCCGATAAGTTGGTCTGAGACCAGTGAAGACCACTCGACCCCGAACGGAGGAGATAATGGATCCGATAAGCTAGTCCGAGACTAGTGAAGATTGCTCAACTTCGAACGAGGGAGGTAGAGCCTGGTCTAGGAGCTATGCCACTCGACTGAAGATCTGTCTCGGTCCCTCGACTCTTGAATACCGTGGAGTCAGGGAAAATACATAATGGAAAAACTAACCTGTCGGCCAGTTGAAGCTCCAAGTCAATTTCTCGGCTCCCGAATACTCGTGGAGCGAAGGGATAAGATAATATGTTCGTCGAAATCCTCCGAGACTGTGATAATGGCAGAGAGTCTTCCAACGTCGTCCATTTTCACGTTCTAGAACAGGTGAAGCAGATTCTCACAGATGACGTCAAATTGATCCTGTTCGGAATCTGAGGCAGACGGACATCCGACTGAGGTGGCTAGAATGTTGACCGAATCGTGACGTCCCGGAGGGGGGTATGCTGAAATGGTTTTTATGTTGACCAAGTCGTCAGAAGTCTTCTGGTCAATGCTACCTGCAGCCACCGACCGGGTCGCCTCGGTCTCTGGTACCCGATGCTCGAGGCAAATCCAACAAATATATAAGTAACAGACTAAGACATATAATAATGAAATGCATGTAGAGTGAGTACGGAGAACGTACCCTGGCCCAAAGGGGCGCCCTTGTTAGATCGGTTAGCTGGTTGGGACGCTGGTCGAGTTGTCATGACTCAGAAGAGTAGATGACTCTGAATAAGCTGGAGAGCTAGATCTGACATATCAGCATGTAGGCCGAGATAAGATATCGGCGCGCAAGCCGAGATACAATGGCGGCACGAAGGTTGGAACATATAAAACATCTCACAAGTCAGGTAAGAACATAATGACAGCGAGGGCTCGGGGGCCGGATCGACATCGAAGGCGTACGACAATGTAGATCGAGAGCTAGAGAACCAAACCGACGAATCTGAGGTGTCGACAGCGGGGCCAACGGTTGAGGAGTGCCTGTCAGGGGTTATGGAACTGGTGCTCTCGTGGGCGCTATGGTCGACAAAGGTTGAGAGGGAGAAAAGGAGGCGACGATTGGCTGTGGCGTGAAGACGAGGGCCGTGGAATGCGACGACAACACCCTCAGTGCTGGAGCGAGTTGTGGGTGGCCAGCGACTAGTCTGTGATGGCAACGACGCTGTGAGGCGATGATGTCTCACGGATAAGAGAGGAGGAGGAAGGAAAGAGGCGGCCGTCGACGGCGGAGGTTGGAGAAGGCGATCGTGAGGGGGATGAGAGTTGTTGCCTGTGTGAGTGAAGGCGGCGACGAGGTGCATCCTGGTGGCCAGACGCGATGGTAGCCGCTGGATGAGGTAGTGGCCATCGGGGAGGAAGAGAGGAGAGGGGCGGTCCTGTCCTGGCGACGGCAGGCCTCAACGGCGAGCGACATCGGAGGCGGCGTGCGTGAGAGCGAGGTGGCATGGGGTGGCGATGAGCGGTGGTCCGTGTGAGGAGGGCGGCGGCGTGCGTGAGGGAGAGGAAGCGTCGACGTATGTGGTTTTCATGACGACGGTAGAGCCCAACCCCCACTGTGTGACAGTGGCAAGCACAGAGGAAGAAGGAGAGGATGTCATGGTCGGCGTCCGTTAGTGTCAATGTGCAGGAGGCACCAGATTGAGAGGCGGTATGAACCCAACCTCGTGATGAAGGTATGCATTGGAGAAGGGGAAGCAAGTCGACGACGGAGGTGTCGGAGTGCGTCCATCTGCCTGGGCGTGCATGCGAGGGTGGACGACGATGGCGATGCAGGCGGCACCCCCTTGTGCCTTCATCCTGGCGGCGAAGAAAAAAACCCCACAGCCTCCCAAAACCACCCCTTTTTCATGCATCTACACTGTCAAAAAGGTTACTATAGTAAAATGACAAAAATGCCCCTCCCCTCTCTACATACTACATCAGTGGGAATCCGAAGCATTTAAGGGCAACCATAAACAAGAGCCACTCTACCGAGTCAAATGTCTTTTGGAGGTTGAGTTTGAGCACTCACTTTTAAGTGATTCTTTTCCTTGCATATTTTCGTAGTAGCTCTTGCGCTAGGTGGATGTTCTTTACGATTAAGCAGTCTTCAACAAACGTTGCTTGAGCTGGGTCGAAGAGGCTAATAGTGGCTGATTGCAGTTGAGATGCCAAGATTTTGGAGATGATTTTATACACCACGTGCTTGTAATTCACAACAAATGTGGCATTCTCGGTTTTAGGAACCATGACTAGAGCAGTGTGTGATTCCATTGCTTGAAGAGGCGACCTGAGGTTAAAAATTCCTTAGCTGCCTTGTACACGTCCCAACTCTTGTTTGCCAAGCTTCTTTGAAAAATTTAGAGCCATATCCATTTGGTCTTGGGTACACTCATTGGGGATATCGAACAATGCTGTTTGTATCTCTTTGTTGGTGAGGAGGAGTTGTTGCTACATTGTAAGTGTTGGCCCAGCTATGCAAGTTGCAGATGTTCCTAGTAGCCTCTTGAAGTGGGAGACAAATTCATCGGTCACCTCCTACATGCTCATCGTTTGTTCACCAGAAGCTGTGGTAATGACCACTACAGTATTGCTTTTGTTGTTGTTTGACCAAATCATGAAAGAAGTTGGTGGGTCAGTTACTTTCTTCAGATATTTACATTTTGCTGGCTATTTATATAAAGATCTCTCTACCTCCGCCAATCTACTAGTTGTGACCTCCAAGTGCATATAGTAGTCGGGCTTGGGTTCGCCTGATAATATCCTCCGTTGGCCGACTTCTAACTCCTTTGTAGCTTGCTGTGCTTTCTTGGAGATGTGTTAAAAATGTTGCTTGTTCAACTTGTGTATCTGCAGTTTGAACCGAGTTAGCTTCTGTTTGAGTCGGAATTGAGCATATCCGATTGTTGGCTGTGCCCAAAAGTTAATGAGTAGTACCTGAAAGCTTTCATGCAATACCCACATGGTATGAAACTTGAAAGACCTCTATTTAGGTTGCAAACCTTGTAGCATCGTGACCGCACAACATACATGAGTGGTCGGAGAGGTAGCCTGACGGCAAGAATTCTACAAAACTGTGGAAATCTTCAAGTAGTCATCATGTGTTGATCAATGCAAGGTCTAGCTTGCTTGAGACAGCTCCATTTGCCCATGTTAAATGGATTCTCATTGACTGCCTGTCCACTAAGTTACACCGTTGAAGTGTAGCTTCAAAGTCCTGAATTTCATATAGTATCATCGACCTATCTCCTTTTCCTTGGCTGATAGCAAGGCATTGAAATCACCGGGCACCATCCATAGTTCGCTGATTGAATCTCCTAGCTCACATAGGGATTGCCTCAACGACCTTTGGGGCACGATGCTACGAAGTCCATATATAAAAGTCATCAAAACCTGCTGCCCCGTGATTTTACAGCGTGTTTGGCAATGTAAACGCTGCTCCGCTTGTAGGATGCTCAAATCAACTAGTTGTGGGTTTCAAAACACCAAAATGCAATCATGATTAGAGAATGAAAAGTTATGGTTAATTGTCATATTTGAAAATTGTCACGGTGGCAAAAGACGAATACGTTCGTCCTCAATATCCTCGTCAATCCGTCTCAGAGCCAACACGGAGGAGGTAAATTACGGATGACTACTAGCCTTTGGAATAATGACTAACACATAAGAGAGATATTTATCTCGAATTGTCGAGATTCAAACCCAAGATTTTATATTGATAACACCTCATGCGCTAACCACCAGATCGTCCCGAGAAGATTTGAAAATCGTCATGGACGGATAGCATTGACGGTCTCTCCCTATTTGGTTTCCAATATTATCAAAATTACTATTCATCACGAATGAAGGACATGTTGTGCCCCCTTTTGTTGTAGAGGCTTATGAAAACTCCATCCAACTTGCGATCTTCATGTTGCGTCGTGGACACTGCTTCCCCGTCCTCGCCGTCTTGCACACAGGTAGGCCAAGATGATGAACCAAAATTAAAAATCCTTGTTAAATTAATGACTTTTTCAAGGCAGCTACAATTTTTAATGATTTGAGGACATCCTAATCCAACATCCAAAGAACGGAATTTAGCGGATTATCTTTTGAACCCATTAAAAAAAATCAAAAGATAAAATTGATGGGGAAAATGATTCTTATACTTCCCAAAGCTCTTTTCAAAATTATGTATATTTTATGTATTTTCAATTTTTATTTCTCAAAATTATTATCCTTTAATTTAAATTATTATTTTTAAAATAAAAGTATATATAAAATGAAAAAAAAACTTGTGATTTATGTTGAACTTCGAGCCCATCTTCAATCTTCTTTGTCATTTCCATACGCATGGAAACCGAGCCGCTTCTTCCCCTAAAAATCGGATCTCAGTCGCCGTCTCTGCCCAGCCACCGGCAGAGGGCCTCCGTCACTTCCTCCGTTCCGCCGTCCTCTGTCCTCTGCCCCCTCCCCGAGGACGGAGAGATCTCCATCCCCCTCTCCAGCCCCAGCACCGCCACCGCCGCCTCCTCCCTCAAGGACCTACTTATCTTCGGCCAGTTCCCACCTTCTACCGACGACGAACCAGACGAATTCGCCCCTCTTCCCTCGTCTTCCTCTCCTCTTCCCGCCTCTCCCCTCTCCGGCAATCCCAACTCCTCTTCCTCCTTCTCCGCCGCCGCCGTCGCCCATGCCTGGCTCAGCGACCCCTCCGCCTCTAGGGGGAGGAACAGCCTCCACCGATCCCGCACCGCCCCGGCCATCTCCGCGATCAATGAAGTCGGAGGCTCCCATATCGACACCCCTGATCGCCCCTCCATCGTCACCCAGGCTTTCCTCCTTCTCGTCGTCTACCTCATTTTTGGGATCTCAATCTATACCTTCAATCGCCACCACTTCGTCGCCAAAGAGACCCATCCCGTTGTCGACGCCCTCTACTTCTGCATCGTAACTATGTGCACCATTGGCTACGGCGACATCACCCCGGTTACTGCCTCCGCCAAGATCTTTTCCATCATGTTCGTCATCATTGGCTTCGGTTTCGTCGATATCCTTCTCTCCGGGATGGTGTCTTACGTGCTCGATATCCAGGAGTCCCTCCTCCTCTCCGCCGTCAACAACCCGATGAAGATCGACGACAAGAAGAAACATAATCAGCAAAAGAATCACGACCAACACCAGCACCAGCACGAGCACGGACACAACATCACCCGGAATTATATAATCGACGTCAAGAAGGGGCGGATGAGGATACGGATGAAGGTAGCACTTGCGCTCTGCGTCGTCCTGCTCTGCATCGGCGTCGGCACCGGCGTGCTGCGCTTCGTGGAGCAGCTTGGATGGCTCGATTCCTTTTACCTCTCTGTGATGTCTGTGACCACCGTTGGGTACGGGGACCGAGCATTCACAACGCTGCCGGGCAGGTTATTTGCGTCGCTGTGGCTCCTAGTGTCCACTCTCGCCGTCACTCGTGCATTTCTTTACTTGGCTGAGGCAAGGATCGACAAGCGGCACCGGAAGATGGCAAAACTGGTGCTCTGTAGAGACATGACTGTCGCAGAATTTCTCGCGGCTGATATGGACAATAAAGGGCTTGTCACGTAAGTTACTTTGCTCTCCTGTGTTCTTCCTTATTTTGGTCTATTCATATAAGGTTTTTATTGCTTGGTTTCTCACTGCCGGCACGAATACCATGAGAATTTGGAGTTATTTAAGAGGGATCCTGACAAACTGAACCTTATGAGCTAAAAGAAGATTCAGACACATGGCATAATTGTTAAAATTGACATCGTGTACAAGTTCCAAATAATGAGTTAGAAATGGTCTGCATTGACACAAGGATTTGCTTTTCTAGGTCTTATCAGCAAAATTTTCACCATGGTTTTGTTGGCTCCTTCCTCTAAATGTCTAAATAGTAATTGACCTTCTAACTCCAGGAGGACGTTGGAGAAAGATGCAAAGGGTTATTTTCTTTTGAACTGAAATTTGCTTGGCATAATTTTGTAATCCCGTTAGTTGGTGAAAAAGGAAAGGAAAGAGTGTTGTTGAGAGGCTAAACAAGATTTAGTAAAATTTGATATGGAACAGTTTATGTTTTGTGTCTGTTTTTAGTCATATCTTGTTGCTGGAATTGGAGGAAGGTGAGGAGACTTGAGGAGCAGGGGTGATAAATGCAAGAATAGGTGAACTATAAGGTTTCATTATAGAGTTTTATCTGAGAATAAGTGGCCAATGCCAGTATATATATTTCAGAAAGTTTGAAATGATACAAAAAAGATTTATGTTTTGCAAGGATTGGATTCACTATAAAAATCAATAACATTATTCCTGTGTTTGTGAGGAATATGAAAACAGTGTTCCTTTATTTCCTAGTGATTGTTGGTGGTTTAAGAATTTCTTTCACTTGTGAGAAAGAGGCAGATTTTGAGGTCATTCACTAATAAGGGAGTGAACATTTTCCAGATCACCAGATGCAAAGAAATCCCTTTATGATTGAGATATTAATTCGGTTAAGGCCTTACTATGCTGTCAGATGTTGATATTAATAGCCTATCACTCTCACCTTTTATGTTTCTTTGTGTTTATATTGTTGTTTGAGTAGCTTGGAAAATTTCAAGATTTTTGTTTCAATTAAAATAACATTGGACTATATTCTTTAGGTTTCCATTTTTCCCTGGTCCCCACTTTGCTTAATTTCAGATTTGTCTCGCATTGAGTAAATGATACACCATTAAA